>NC_085989.1:19847506-20492506 GCF_030014385.1 Trichomycterus rosablanca | reverse complement strand
GATGTTGTATGTGACAAGTTGTTTGTCTGATGTGAACTGCTGTAACAAAGAAATTTCCTGCAAAGGATCAATAAAGTATCTATCTATCTGTGTCTATCTATCTATCTATCTATCTATCTATCTATCTATCTATCTATCTATCTATCTATCTATCTATCTATCTATCTACAGTGTATCACAAAAGTGAGTACACCTCTCACATTTCTGCAAATATTTCATTATATCTTTTCATGGGACAACACTATAGACATGAAACTTGGATATAACTTAGAGTAGTGTACAACTTGTATAGCAGTGTAGATTTACTGTCTTCTGAAAATAACTCAACACACAGCCATTAATGTCTAAATGGCTGGCAACATAAGTGAGTACACCCCACAGTGAACATGTCCAAATTGTGCCCAAAGTGTCAATATTTTGTGTGACCACCATTATTATCCAGCACTGCCTTAACCCTCCTGGGCACGGAATTCACCAGAGCTGCACAGGTTGCTACTGGAATCCTCTTCCACTCCTCCATGATGACATCACGGAGCTGGTGGATGTTAGACACCTTGAACTCCTCCACCTTCCACTTGAGGATGCGCCACATGTGCTCAATTGAGTGTAGTCTATCACCTTTACCTTAACTGCCTTGCTGAGGAAGCTGGTCATCTTGGAGGTTGTGTTTAGGGTCGTTATCCTGTTGGAAAACTGCCATGAGGCCCAGTTTTCGAAGGGAGGGTATCATGCTCTGTTTCAGAATGTCACAGTACATGTTGGAATTCATGTTTCCCTCAATGAACTGCAGCTCCCCAGTGCCAGCAACACTCATGCAGCCCAAGACCATGATGCTACCACCACCATGCTTGACTGTAGGCAAGATACAGTTGTCTTGGTACTTCTCACCAGGGCGCCGCCACACATGCTGGACACCATCTGAGCCAAACAAGTTTATCTTGGTCTCGTCAGACCACAGGGCATTCCAGTAATCCATGTTCTTGGACTGCTTGTCTTCAGCAAACTGTTTGCGGGCTTTCTTGTGCATCAGCTTCCTTCTGGGATGACGACCATGCAGACCGAGTTGATGCAGTGTGCGGCGTATGGTCTGAGCACTGACAGGCTGACCTCCCACGTCTTCAACCTCTGCAGCAATGCTGGCAGCACTCATGTGTCTATTTTTTAAAGCCAACCTCTGGATATGACGCCGAACACGTGGACTCAACTTCTTTGGTCGACCCTGGCGAAGCCTGTTCCGAGTGGAACCTGTCCTGGAAAACCGCTGTATGACCTTGGCCACCATGCTGCAGCTCAGTTTCAGGGTGTTAGCAATCTTCTTATAGCCCAGGCCATCTTTGTGGAGAGCAACAATTCTATTTCTCACATCCTCAAAGAGTTCTTTGCCATGAGGTGCCATGTTGAATATCCAGTGGCCAGTATGAGAGAATTGTACCCAAAACACCAAATTTAACAGCCCTGCTCCCCATTTACACCTGGGACCTTGACACATGACACCAGGGAGGGACAACGACACATTTGGGCACAATTTGGACATGTTCACTGTGGGGTGTACTCACTTATGTTGCCAGCTATTTAGACATTAATGGCTGTGTGTTGAGTTATTTTCAGAAGACAGTAAATCTACACTGCTATACAAGCTGTACACTGACTACTCTAAGTTATATCCAAGTTTCATGTCTATAGTGTTGTCCCATGAAAAGATATAATGAAATATTTGCAGACATGTGAGGGGTGTACTCACTTTTGTGATACACTGTATCTATCTATCTATCTATCTATCTATCTATCTATCTATCTATCTATCTATCTATCTATCTATCTATCTATCTATCTGTCATCTATCTATCTGTCATCTATCTATCTGTCATCTATCTATCTATCTATCTATCTATCTATCTATCTATCTATCTATCTATCTATCTATCTATCTATCTATCTATCTATCTATCATCGTCTGTTTGTCTGTCTGTCTGTCTGTCTGTCTGTCTGTCTGTCTGTCTGTCTGTCTGTCTGTCTGTCTATCTATCTATCTATCTATCTATCTATCTATCTATCTATCTATCTATCTATCATCCATCTATCCATCTATCCATCTATCATCTATCTATCTATCTATCTATCTATCTATCTATCTATCTATCTATCTATCTATCTATCTATCTATCTATCTATCTATCTCTATCTGTCTATCTATCTATCTATCTATCTATCTATCTATCTATCTATCTATCTATCTATCTATCTATCTATCTATCTATCTATCTATCTATCACCTATCTATCTATCTGTCTGTCTGTCTGTCTTTCTGTCTGTCTGTATGTCTGTCTGTCTATCTATCTATCTATCTATCTATCTATCTATCTATCTATCTATCTATCTATCTATCTATCTATCTATCTATCTATCTATCTATCTATCTATCTATCTACAAAACTTAACTCAATTATCACCAATCATTCACACCCACTTCATGCCCTGGAGGTGTTTCAACAGAGCACCTTCAGTCATAGACTGATTCCACCTAGAAGCAGGACTGAACGCTACAGAAAGTCTTTTCTAATAGCTGCAATCAGACTATTCAATAATTCATAATAATTTATAATAAAAACTCACCATTATTGTATGCATATGCCGACTTCTATTGTTTACATGTATATAGATTTTCTTGTGATTTTCTTTGCTTGTTTTTTGGACTGTCAGTGGATGTTGTATGTAACAAGTTGTTTGTCTGATGTGAACTGCTGTAACAAAGAAATTTCCTGCAAAGGATCAATAAAGTATCTATCTATCTGTGTCTATCTATCTATCTATCTATCTATCTATCTATCTATCTATCTATCTATCTATCTATCTATCTATCTATCTATCTATCTATCTATCTATCTATGAGGGAAGACATTTCATGAACTAATGTGTTGCAACAGTGGCATTCTATTACAGTAACAGACTTAGTGAGCTTTTTAGAACGACCCTTTGGCAACAGCGACAGCCTCAGCATGTTTTTTGTAGCCATCCGTGAGCTCCTTGCACCTGTCTGCTAGTAGTTTCTTCCTCTCTTCCACTGCAATCACTTGAAACTACAATCTGCTCTTGAATGTTTGCAGTGTTCCTTTTCCAGATTGCAGCTTTGAGCTCTCTCCAAAGATTTTCAATTGGATTAAAATCAGGACTCATTGCTGGTCTATTTTTCCTTCTTAACTATTCTTTTGTACTTTTGGAAGGATGCTTTGGGTCATAATCCTGCTGTAGGACCAATTACGTTCAACCCACACCTAGTTTTCTTACACTTGGGAGGACTTTTCACTCTAAAATGCTTTGATAATCGTCTGATTTCATTTTTTTCCTGTGATATATTTAATGTTTTTACTCTTGTGTAAAAGCATACACCGATCAGGTGTGGCGTACACCAATCAGTCATAACAATGTGACCACCTTCTTAATATTGTGTTGGTTCCCCTTTTGCTGCCAAAACAGCCCTGACCCGTCGAGGCATGGACTCCACTAGACCCCTGAAGGTGTGCTGTGGTATCTGGCACCAAGATGTTAGCAGCAGATCCTTTAACTCCTGTAAGTTGCAACGTGGAGGCCAAGTCAACACCTCAAACTCATTGTTGTGCTCCTCGAACCATTCCTGAACCATTTTTGCTTTGTGCCAGGGCGCATTATCCTGCTGAAAGAGGCCACAGCCATCAGGGAATAGCGTTTCCATGAAAGAGTGTACATGGTCTGCAACAATGCTTAGGTAGGTGTTACGTGGTACGTGTCAAAGTAACATCTACATGGATGGCAGGACCCAAGGTTTCCCAGCAGAACATTGCCCAAAGCATGCCTACTTTTGATAAATACTGACCACTACAGACCACGCTCTGACCTAGTCATCTAGCCATCACAATTTGGTGTAAACAAATCCTTACGCTTGCCCATTTTTTCGGCTTCTAACACATCAACTTTGAGGATAAAATGTTCACTTGCTGCCTAATATATCCCACCCACTAACAGGTGCCGTGATGAAGAGATGATCAGTGATGCCAAGGTCTTCAGAGATCTTGTACTATTTAGACTGGTGATAATGGCATTTCTGGTCTGCTCAGACTGTCTCCTTGTCTTTGCCACTGTGAACAAGGAACAGGGAATAAAACTATAATAAATGCTATTTCAAGCATCAAAGCCACCATCAATAGACTAATTAAAGTCATGTTAGCTCTGACAAGGCTGAGATAGGTGAGCGTAATTACTAATTATTTACAGGTTCTGATTTTGTTCTTTGTTTTGAACTAAAAAAAGGGTGCCATTAATCAGTTCCTGGTATTCTTTTCAATTTTGTATCCTTTTTTCCCTGCCATTTTTTTATTCTTTTAGTTTCTTGAGCTTTTCTCTATCAACCCTATGAGTTTATATATCTAAGCAGTTTTACAATCTCAACTCTATTTTAAGGAGATATTTTACATGGTGTACTTAATGTATGGGTATCAATAGCTTTGACCACAAATGTATAGCCTCTATGTTATAATAAATATAAACGACGTTGTTATTGCTTATTCTTTAATTTACACACAGTGTATTTTGACAAACACACTGCAGGTCTAAAATACACTGATCAGCCATAACAGTAAAACCACCTACTTGTTTCTACACTCCCTGTCCATTTTATCAGCTCCACTTACCATACAGAAGCACTTTGTAGTTCTACAATTACTGACTGTAGTCCATCTGTTTCTCCACATACTTTTTTTTGTCTGCTTTCACCCTGTTCTTCAATGGTCAGGACCCCCACAGAGCAGGTATTTTTTGGGTGGTGGATCATTCTCAGCACTGGAGTGATAATGACATGGTGGTGGTGTGTTAGTGTGTGTTGTGCTGGTATGAGTGGATCAGACACAGCAGTGCTGCTGGAGTTTTTAAATACTGTGTCCACTCACTGTCCACTCTATTAGACACTCCTACCTAGTTGGTCCACCTTGTAGATGTAAAGTCAGAGATGTAAACTTTTGCTGCCGTTTGAGTTGGTCATCTTCTAGACCTTCATCATTGGTCACAGGACGCTGCCCATGGGGCGCTGATAGCTGGATATTTTTGGTTGTTGGACTATTCTCAGTCCAGCAGTGACAGTGAGGTGTTTAAAAACTCCAGCAGCGCTGCTGTGTCTTATCCACTCATACCAGCACAACACACACTAACACACCACCACCATGTCAGTGTCACTGCAGTGCTGAGAATGACCCACCAACCAAATAATACCTGCTCTGTGGTGGTACTGTGGGGGTCCTGACCATTGAAGAACAAGGTGAAAGGGGGCTAATAAAGCATGCAGAGAAATAGATGGACTACATTCAGTAATTGTAGAACTACAATGTGCTTCTATATGGTAAGTGGAGCTGATAACATGGACAATGTGTAGAAAGAAGGAGGTGGTTTTAATGTTATGGCTGATTGGTGTATGTAACATTACATGAATTTTACAGAATGTCTGTTAAAAAGTTGTTTCTAAAACGAAGGGCATTGTTGTGGAGTCCATCCCCTTTTGCTGCAATAAAATCTTTCCCTCATCTTGAAATGCTTTTCATTAGATTTTTGATTGTGACTAAGAATTGGGTTCCTTTCAGCCGCAAGAGCATTGCTGAGGACAGTTAATCATGTTGGAAGATAAGACCAGTCTCCAGTCAGCATTTTAGTTTATCCCAAAGATGTTGGACCGCTGATCTCAGATTGAGTCATGGCTCTGTGTACCAAATTTAGCAAGCTCTTGCTTATACCTTACATTTATACAGGAGGCATCATCATCAGATGTTGTTATTAGACCTATAGTTCTTTAGAGTTACTACTTGTTGTTTTGCGCACCCCTTAGCTGGTGCAAAAGGAGGTCACTGGAACAAAGCGACCATACCCAGAAAAACCCTCGATTATTATTCAGCCACTTAAACTTTTTAAACTGCTCCAGCAAGCTTTACTACCTGCATAATGGCACTTTTTCTAGTTGTTATACTTACCATAATGCTATTTACAATTGACATGGAATGCTCTAGCAAAACAGAAATTTATGTATTTAATTGCTGGAAAGTTGGCATCACTCATTTAACTTATTTGATGCACTGGCCTATCAGTGGCCACCTGCTGGGTGAATATGTTCATATGTATTACTCTAATGAAACCTTATTAGAAATTATATTATATTTAATTATATTTAAACTTGCATCACTCCTCTTGTCAATACTATGCTGATGACACTTAGTTCATTCTATGAATTCCTCCTTCAGATACCCAAGACACAGCTCTCATCACAGCATTTCTGGCAGATATCTAATTAAGGATGTCAGCTCGTCATCTCAAACCTAAACCAAGTAAGTCTGAGCTGATTTAAATTCCTGAGGTTATGTCTCCATGCCAAGATCTAGTAATCTATCTTAATTACCAAGGTCAAACCATCTGAAAACGTACAATGATGTGGACCTGAATAGCATCACATAGTCTACAACATGAAAAAGATTTGGCCAGTCCTCTCTAAGGAAACCACTCAGATTCTTGTGTGTTGTCTTGTCGTTTTGAGGCTGGACTACTGCAACTCCCTCTTGACAGGTCTTCACATCATCAGACCTCTGAAACTGATTCAAAATGCAGCCCAAGCCCCAAGCACTGCCACATCACCCCACTGCTGCACTTTTTTCAGACCATATGAGGTTCTAGGCAGATAAATATTATGGAATATTTCAAATTGATAAGATTTTAATATTTACTATAATTGCATTATTATGGGCTCCATGTATGTTTATTAAAATATTAGCTTAATGAGGAATACTAATGGCTCAATTTGAATCTTTTTAAAAAAGGGAAAAAACAGGCTCTCTGGTGCAATGGTCTATTACACTAGCTCGCCACCAGGGTTGGGCAGGGTTGGTTGCTGGTCAAAACCCTTTCATGGATTGGTGCCGTGTCCAAGTTATTCTAGACCAAAATTAACAAACTCTTGCTTACACCTTACATTTATGCAGGAGGAATCATCATTTTATGTTGTTATTATGAGACCTTATGGCTACTACTTGTTGTCCTGCGCACGCCTTTGATAGTGCACCCCTGTAATAGATTTTCCTGCCTTGTGCCTAGTGTTTCAAGTTGAATTGACCACACCACAACCCTAATCGGGATAAACTGGATGATAAAGTTGTAAGTGTGTCTGAAATTTCCAAAGCCACTAATTACAAAGGATATCTTCATGCATTGAGCCATGAATTTAAGATTAACCATTATCAGCTGATAGAGTGGTTGCTTTCCATCACCATGGGTTCTGGAGATCTGGGTTTGATCCAGAATTTTACATGGTCTCCTCATTTCAAGTGGGTTTTTCCCCCAAGTAGGTACCTCGACATCCTCCCACCTCTCAAAGAACATGCAGAAAGTGAACTGGCTAACCTCAAAATGGCAAAGGTATATTCCTGTTTTGTGCCATGTGTTTCTTGGTGGTAGCTGGATCAAGGGACTGTCTAGGATGAAGGAATTAGTGAAAATCAATGTAGGAATAAATGAGATTGTGTTGTTTTGTGTAAAGGTTTCTCACAGTAGATGATCTAAAGACTTGAATTCTTTATAAGTTGGATTACAGATTTCTCTCGTGTACCTTGTGTGGGTGGTTGGAGGCACTGCACCCTTTTCAGTCTCTCTCCCTCCTTCTGCAGTGTTGTGTGAACGTGGAGCAGAATGTGGAGGAGGAGCTTCCATATGAAAGCGAGAGAGGGAGAGATGCATAGAGGATTTAAGCCAGAGATGGATAGTGAAATAGTGATGCTGGATAGGGATGAGAAAAGAGGAATCAAGGCTGTTTAAGTTAATTAAAATCTTAATGCTTTATGCTTTAAGAGTGGAATACAGGACATTAACATGACAACTAAGCTCACTAATGGATAAATAATTATGGTGCATCCACCGTTTCAGTAAGTAAAAGATATTGATGAAATTGGATTGTGGTGCATGCACAATATAAATTATTCATTAGCTTAAATTGAAGGAATTTCTTTGGCGATATTCTTGTTGTTGTACCTGTAGTTATAAGTATTCTTGTATAAATTAGTCAATTGTTTGTTTAGTTTTTTGTCTGATCTTCTTCGCTATGTCAATGTTTTCATTCTATATGCTTACATCCATGTAGTCAGTTGTACTTGTCCATACGCCCAGTGTTTCTTTAAACCATTCCAGCAATTTGTGTGTATTTGTATTGTAAACTGTTTTTAATTTTTCCCATAGCTGCTCCCATATGAATTTTAAAAAATGATGGTAAAAGAAAAGTCAGATTGTTCAGATTGATATATAAAATGCTGAATTGCCACACTTTAAATCGACATTTATAGCATCTAGCAAATTCTCATGTCCAGAGCAACTTACAGAAGTGCCTACCCAGTACACATTTCAGCACGGTGCATATTTTTTTTTAAATATATCTCAATAAACACAACAGTTTTAAGCTTTTAAGCCAATACAAATAAATACAAAGCAGTAACAAAGTCCATATAAAAATCTATAATTTATTATAGGATTAAATAGATATCACGGTATCACAGTTTTCATCTTGTATTATTGATGCTGTCTTGTCAGCTGCTTTTGTCATTCGTTGGGGGATCATCCTGAGGGGATTTAAAATTATTCCTACAGGGGCCATGCTCATGTCATGCTCTTTTGCCATCCCTGGGCAAGCCTGTGAGATAAAATTACATGCCATCAGGGGTTTATAGGGTCACCAGTGTTGAAGTGGCTTAAAGCTGACAAACACTGGCTGAAAAAAAAGGAAGAAATTGGCTGATCAAATGTTAAATTCAGATAAAAACGAGGTTGTTGAAAGCAACACAAACACTTTTTTTATCACCATCATGTTATATGTCTTTCAGGCTGAAAATCAAATGCCAAACAATTTAACAAAGTTGTTATTATTATTATTATTATTATTATTATTGTTATTATTGTTATAGTTATTGTTATTATTATAGTTATTGTTATTGTTATTGTTATTGTTATTGTTATTATTATTAGTATTAGTATTATTATTATTATTATTATTATTATTATTATTATTATTATTATTAGATGTGCTCTTGAAAGATTTAATTCCGTTCATTTTCCAGTGTTAGACCTGTAGATCTGCATTGCCATTCATAATGCATAGACCTGCTATGATCCAGCAAGAGGTTGTACAGATTTTTTAATAGAAGAAATATGCACTAGCAATCACCTCCAATAAAAAAACTATATGAATAAAAATAGCAACCACTTTGATTTGATTTTTTTATCTGTTTTCTCAAGCACTCTTCCCCTTCAAATCCAATCACCCTAGATTTTTATGCATTTATATTTTTGATAGAAAGTAGAATAATTGAAATACTGAAGCATTTCCGACAGTTCTTTTACAGGAAATACCTTTAAAATATATGCTTTTTAATTCTAATATATTAAATGTTTTACATATAAAACAAGACAGTGTGTACTTTTACCCTAATTTGGCAACTGTTCTGGATAATTGTACTAATAGTAACATATTAATACAATCATTCCGAGTCTCTGGAGAATGGTGTTAATGGATAAGCCACCATACATTATTAAAACCATTAAAGACAGGATCATAAAGAAAGCAAGATGTCAGTGGTTATGCATTATATTAATTCTGGGTTTCTTTGTGTCCATCAGACAAAGCAGAGCCCAATTTCTCTAAATTCTTGAAGATTTTGCATTTCGCAAAATATTTTCATATCTGTGTAAATTTGATTCCTGTCACTTGAGGTTGAAGTACCTTTTTTCAATGCAAGAGTGGCCAGTGGCTTTTTCTTTTTCCTATTTAACCTTTAAAACTTTCAAAGCATGTGTCTTCCACACCCTTGAAATGTTAACAGCAGTAGTCCTTGGTATTTTAGAAAATGTCAATCATTATTTTGAGTCAGTGGCTTATGAGCTGTATGGTTTGCTAGCATTAAATGACAGGCATTAGTGCTTCCACTGCATAGATACGTTTAGAAACAGTATTTATACTAATGCCTGGTATTGGTGGAAAATCTCTTGGAAATCAGCTTTATACTTCACATTTGACATAAGAGAATAAAACATGTTTTTGACATTTGAAATGAAGCCTTTGTGTTTTTTCCACAGCATGATTGATTTCTAGGGTTGAAGAAAATGTTTATTTGTTGAACAGCCCTTACAGGTATGATTTTCTTTTTCAACCCAGTCTATTCTGGAATTTACCCTTTTGCAATAACTGCACATTTTGTTTAATCTAATATCATTTTCTTACATTCAGGACTGGTTAATTATATTGTAAATAAAGCCTACTGAATAATGTGTTTTTAGATATTTAGATCTTTAAACAGGGTGGCTCGGTGGATAGCACTGTCGCCTCACAGCAAGAAGGTCCTGGGTTCAATCCCCAGGCGGGGCGGTCAGGGTCCTTTCTCTGCGGAGTTTGCATGTTCTCCCCGTGTCTGCGTGGGTTTCCGCCGGGAGCTTTGGTTTCCTCCCACAGTCCAAAAACATGCAGTCTAAATTGCACTAAATTGCCCTATAGGTGAATGAGTGTGTGTATGTGTATGTGTGTCTGCCCTGAAATGGACTGGCGCCCCATCCAGGGTGTTACTGTGTGCCTTGCGCCCATTGAAAAGCTGGGATAGGCACCAGCACCCCCCAACCCCCACCCGCGACCCTAATTGGATAAGCGGTTAAGAAAATGAGAGAGAGAGAGAGAGAGAGATCTTTAAAGATTAATATGGTGTCAGAAGTGTAGTTGCATTTCTGAAAATTGATTTCAGTTTAAATCAGAACATCTAATA
This sequence comes from Trichomycterus rosablanca, assembly GCF_030014385.1. Taxonomy (NCBI): domain Eukaryota; kingdom Metazoa; phylum Chordata; class Actinopteri; order Siluriformes; family Trichomycteridae; genus Trichomycterus; species Trichomycterus rosablanca. The sequence goes on along the minus strand of NC_085989.1, from coordinate 20,481,710 downwards.
TCTCCATATGTAAAACTCTTACATCTGCATTAGTTACAGTTCATGCAAGGCACTGGTATTCAAATTCTACAGAAGGAGACCCTGGGGGTATGGATAGGGCAGTTGCTGGTAGAAAAATGCATTATGGCTTTCATAAATTTTAATGTATGAAACACGTATATTAGAATCATTATTTAAAAACACATTACACTAATAAGAAAATATATCTTAACAGCATGTACACCTGCATGCATTTACATAGCCTGTGTACATTTATCAAATAAGGCTTTATAAATGTATCAAAGACATTAAATAAACATGGGAAATGTTTGAATAAATACTGATTTAAGAAACTAAAATATTACAGTTGTCTGATAAAGAGGTGCTAAAAGCCTTCATAAGTAGATATATGGACAAGCTATCACCTTCCCTGATTAGTATATTGATGAACAGAGCATGTTTTTAATGGAGGGTGTTAGCCTCTTTCATTGCTGCTGTTCTTATCCATCTTCCCACTGCTTGCTCTCTCTCTTTCTCTTCTTATTTTATCCTTTTCTCTACCTTCCCCCCACACTACCCTTCTATTTAGAGTAGTTTTAATCTAATAAAATTTGTCAAATTTTTTTGTTTATTTGGTGGGTTCACATGATAAAATACTTTCACTGCTCAGTGCAGTCACCTTGGCCATCTAATTAAAATACATTACCATTCTGTGTATTTATGGCATAAGAAGCCATGAGCCATGCATTTATACAAAGTGCAAAACATTCCCTATGTATTACATAATACAAATTAACTATAAACCAGCAGATCACATTCAGAGGTAGCAATGTGAGCAATAAAGAAATGTCAAACACATTTGAATGAAACAAGCACTTATGTTTAAGCAAATAGGAATTGGGTGATAGATTGCAGATCTTTAGTAAGTGTACAGTTTTACTGTGGTATTGACAAACTCAGATAACAGCAAGCAAAATTGTTTATTCCATTTTGTATGTGAAGATCTCTTCTATTTATTTTAATTAAGTGTTACCTTATATATCTATAGAATCAATCTTTTTCAAAAAAGATGATTGTGAACCTACATCCTTCAAGGGAGGAGGCAAGTGTCACCACAATCCTACAATGATGGTGATGTCCTGATTTACTGTGAAATCCTGAGCATTTTTTTCAAAACCTTTGTCTTCAGTTCCTTTTGATCTACCATGTTGCAGTCTTTTACTCTGTTCATTTAAATTGTACCTATGTATTTGACTCCTCTCTCTTTCAAGGGTTTAACCAGTGGAACTTATGTGAAAACCTTGTAATTTTGTTCCTTCTGCAAGAGTTAAGGTCATATTTAGGACATCTTCAGTAGAACTAACATTGGATTTATCTTGGTCTAGCTTTTGTTCCTGTTGGCCACTTTACAAAATCAGCATCCAACTAGTCATCTGTCCTCAGGATACAGCAGGTTATATATACAGGGGTTGGACAAAATAACTGAAACACCTGGTTTTAGACCACAATAATTTATTAGTATGGTGTAGGGCCTCCTTTTGCGGCCAATACAGCGTCAATTCGTCTTGGAAATGACATATACAAGTCCTGCACAGTGGTCAGAGGGATTTTAAGCCATTCTTCTTGCAGGATAGTGGCCAGGTCACTACGTGATGCTGGTGGAGGAAAACGTTTCCTGACTCGCTTCTCCAAAACACCCCAAAGTGGCTCAATAATATTTAGATCTGGTGACTGTGCAGGCCATGGGAGATGTTCAACTTCACTTTCATGTTCATCAAACCAATCTTTCACCAGTCTTGCTGTGTGTATTGGTGCATTGTCATCCTGATACACGGCACCGCCATTGGATGCACATGGTCCTCCAGAATGGTTCGGTAGTCCTTGGCAGTGACGCGCCCATCTAGCACAAGTATTGGGCCAAGGGAATGCCATGATATGGCAGCCCAAACCATCACTGATCCACCCCCATGCTTCACTCTGGGCATGCAACAGTCTGGGTGGTACGCTTCTTTGGGGCTTCTCCACACCGTAACTCTCCCGGATGTGGGGAAAACAGTAAAGGTGGACTCATCAGAGAACAATACATGTTTCACCTTGTCCACAGCCCAAGATTTGCGCTCCTTGCACCATTGAAACCGACGTTTGGCATTGGCACGAGTGACCGAAGGTTTGGCTATAGCAGCCCGGCCGTGTATATTGACCCTGTGGAGCTCCCGACGGACAGTTCTGGTGGAAACAGGAGAGTTGAGGTGCACATTTAATTCTGCTGTGATTTGGGCAGCCGTGGTTTTATGTTTTTTGGATACAATCCGGGTTAGCACCCGAACATCCCTTTCAGACAGCTTCCTCTTGCGTCCACAGTTAATCCTGTTGGATGTGGTTTGTCCTTCTTGGTGGTATGCTGACATTACCCTGGATACCGTGGCTCTTGATACATCACAAAGACTTGCTGTCTTGGTCACAGATGCACCAGCAAGACGTGCACCAACAATTTGTCCTCTTTTGAACTCTGGTATGTCACCCATAATGTTGTGTGCATTGCAATATTTTGAGCAAAACTGTGCTCTTACCCTGCTAATTGAACCTTCACACTCTGCTCTTACTGGTGCAATGTGCAATTAATGAAGATTGGCCACCAGACTGGTCCAATTTAGCCATGAAACCTCCCACACTAAAATGACAGGTGTTTCAGTTATTTTGTCCAACCCCTGTATATATATATATATATATATATATATATATATATATTTAATTACATAATTTGATGGATTTAGAATAGAAACGGACAAATGTATGGCATATATTATATTTGATATAATAATATAATATATAATTATATATATATATATATATATATATATACACAGTATATATATATATATATATATATATATATATATATATATATATATAATTATATATAATTATATATATATATATATATATATATATATATATATATATAATTATATATTATATTATTATATCAAATATAATATATGCCATACATTTGTCCGTTTCTATTCTAAATCCATCAAATTATGTAATTAAATCATTTAATTAGTATAATCATCTAATTGTATACATCAGGTTTTTCAGGAAAACAATACACCCACTCATGATGTAGAGGTCTCTAAAACTTATGTATCAAATATGATACACCTGGCATTATAGGGTTAATGCCTATGGTTTTGTAATAGGGTGTCCAATAAGCTTATGTTTAGGTGTCCACACACTTTTGCCCATAAAGTGTAAACATGTATATGACATGTTTATCTTGATTCAGTCTTGTTTCTGCAACTGTTCTTTTTCAGAAAGTGGATAATTTTTTCCACTTTTTTCCATTTTTTCTGTCAATTTTCACACAGTTCTTTCATACATTTATCTGGGTTTATTTGTAAAAGTGCTGGATTAATAATATACATAGGGCAGTTGTAGCCTAGTGGTTAAGGTACTGGACTAGTAATCGAAAGGTCACTGGTTCAAGCCCCACCACTGCCAAGTTGCCACTGTTGGGCCCTTCAGCAAGGCCTTTAACCCTCAATTGCTTAGACTGTATACTGTCACAGTAAGTCGCTTTGGATAAAAGCATATGCTAAATGTTGAAAATGTAAATGTAAACATAAAATAAAGCAACTTAGATTATTAATTTGGTGGATAAAAAGTTGTAAAAATTGTAAATAAATAAAATTGTAACATGCCAGGCCCATATTATCTTCACTGTAAGCGCAGTTCTCTCTGAACTGTACTTCAAAAGCATTCTGCACCTAAATTACAAAAAAAAACATAAAAAAACATGACTTCCTTCAGCTGGGAAAGGGGGGGGGGGGGGGGGGGTCTTTATAAACGGCCTTTAAACTTGGCTCAGCGCTGGTTTCTTGGCTTATTGCCTGCTTGTTTGTCTGTGCGGCTCTTTGCTGGTTAATTAGGCAGCTATGACGGGCTGAAGGTTGGACTCGACGACCTGCCTGGCTTTCCCCGTCAGTCCTTTTTATCTGGGTTCTAGGAACTCTAGGAACTTAATGTGTAATGTTGTTGGCATTTGTGAGTGTAGCCATCATGAGGAAGCCATCCCTAATGCAAGTGGTATCCACCGGGTGCGTGGCAGTCTTTTTCATGTCAGTTAACGGTATAATTTGTTTCCATTTCTTGGTTCTTTTTCGATTGGTCTCCTGAAGAATAATCATCTGCCTTTTTTCCTGGCAATCGCTAAGAATTCAGCTTTACTGTCCCTGCAATGCGTTTTTGCCTGAATATGCTGTTCTATCAAAGCACTTTAGGCTACGGCTTATGGTTTGGTCCTGTTCTGTGTTTTAGTAAATCTTGAGTTTCATGTTGTTCATTTATTTAATCATTATTTCTTTTATGTGGCTCTTTAGCCAGAGTATTGTTCTGCCTGCAAATAGGTCAGGCAGGTTTTCCCATTTTAAAGTACATGGGCCAGTGGTGCAAACAGACTAAATTGGAATATGGAACTGAATGGAAATGTGAATTGTCACTGAAAGGATCAGTGATTTCTGAATGGCTGGATGTAATACAAGAACCACCAAAAAGCTGCTTTTTAATTCAAATTGACATCAATTTAAATGAGCTTTACATTACTATAGATTTGGAAGAAAAAGGCCCCTGCTTTAAAACTGGCATATTGAAACTTGAACGTAGCTGATTGTATGAGCAGGAAACTATTTTGCATGAAGCATCGAAGTCCATTGTTATGCTGGAATTAGTATAGAATTTCCTAAAAAACAAGCAACACTGAATGTAGCTTTAACATGTTACCAAGCCTCTTAAAGATGTTCAAGTTCCCTATGCTATGGACACTTATACATCCCCATAACATGACAGACCCTGGTTGTTTTTAGCATGGAGGAAACAACTCATAAATATAAAAATAAAGTTTTTAAGACTGCAATATACAACCCCAAATCAGAAAAAGTTGGGACAGCATGGAAAATGCAAATAATAACAACACAGAGTTTCTTACATGTACTTTGACTTTTATTTGATTGCAGACAGGATGAACCTGAGATATTTCATGTTTGGTCTGCTCAACTTCATTTCATTTATTAATAAACATCCATTCCTGCATTTCAGGCCTGCAACACATTCCATAAAAAGTTGGGACAGTAAAGCATTTACCACTTTGTAATGTTGCCACTCCTTTTCACCACAATTAAAATACATTTTGGCACTTAGGAGACCAAGTGATTTAGTCTTTCAGCTTTTATTTTGTCCCACACTGACATTTTTTGAACATTTTTGATCAGTCATTGCTTATAGAAGACTATGCCTAATATGCAGTTATGACCCATCAATGCATTGACTTCTTAAGACATCTAAAGAAGTTTTGTGGTATATGGTACTGGCAGGTTCGTCATTGTCTGTACGTTCCAAGGTGGGTTGTTCAACAGTGCATTCTGGTGCCATCTCAAGAACTTTGACTGGCCTGCAACAATGCATCTCCATACATAAAAGGGTTTGATGCACTGTGTGTCGCAGCATATCATTATCAGTATTAAAACAATCTGCAGTTATTGTATCTGTACCAGATACCAAAGCCTTCATGTGCTCTGGAATCAATGAGTGTAGGCTCCTTGACAAACAGTCATCTGGCCATAATGATTTTTCCCTTATCAGTGTAAAAAGAGGGTAATTGTTGTTGTGCTTTAAATCAGCTACACTAAACAGCTTTTGAGTGTGATCTGCCAATTTAAGGTCATGCTACAGCAGGACTTGACAAGGCCAAAAACAATAAAAAAACATTGAGTTTCTTTTAAGCAATTAAGAGATAGGCTTCCTTGTGTGCTTTGAATTGTTGTCTTAGTGCTTGATGAGCAGATATTCTCCCTCAGGATTTATGGTTCCATTAATTATGGCAAGTCACCCAGGCCCTGATGCAGTAAAGCACACCCATGCCATCACACTGTCAACACCATGTAATGTTCTATTTGTGGAGTAATGTGAAGGACTTATGCTAGATGTAACATGAGCTGTGTCTTTCAAAATATTACACTATGCCAAAATTTCACAGCATCATTAATGTACTTTTGGCAAATATCATTTAAGCCTTATATGCTGCTTTTTATAAGCAGTGTGTTTAACCTTGCAACTCTCTTATGGAAACCATTTTACCCAGTCATTTTCTAGATTTGGAATCATGAATGCTAATCTTATGTCAGGCAAATGATGCCTGCTGTTCCTTCAATAGACTCATGATAAAATTTTGTTATTTCTCCTTTTGCTGCTTGTTAAACCTTTTAACCTACTTCATATTGCTTAAAAAGTGCTATTTAACTTTTATTTAATTTATTTTTAAATTCAACTTGGCTGGCAGCAACCAACTCTGATTTAGTGCAAAGGTGGGCAATTAAATTTTGCAAGGGGCCACATAAGAAACTGGGACTGTGTGAAGGGCCAGACCAATAGGAGCAAACTTAATTCTGCTCAATATTAATTGTATCTCTTTATAAAAAAAGCAGTAATTAATTGTACAGTTCTGATAAGCTGTTACTGTTAAGACTAGATCAACATTATATCACTATTTAATCAACTTTCACGAAAACAGATGTCAACAATATGTGCAGGATTTTAAATTAACTTTACACAAAGAGCTATTGCTATTTTGTTTGGTATCTATTTCCCTTATTTGGTGTTTTTCAGTCATTTGTTCTTGTTGGATATTGTCACGAGCGTTGTCAGAAACAGGCTAAATGGGTCATACACAAAATTGCAATCGATATACAAAAACGCTCAGTATGCAGGATAAACACGGCAATACCTCGCAAAGTTTCACAGTTCTCCAAACACCTATATAGTCTTACTAAATTAGCTTCAGGTGCTAATCAATACACAGGTGACGTAGAGTCCCTCGGCGCTGTCCAATTGGCCGATTGCGTCACCTGTTCACCCACTGACTCCTGGGAAATGCAGTCCTGTGCATTCTGATAGTCAGTGGTATCTTTAGAATCCGCAGGAGGTGTTACAGTACCCCCCTCCAAAGAGTCCGGTACGGCCGAGACCCGAGGACGACCGCGACGACCACCAAACCTCCTTCCAGACTGACCTCCAGATCCTCGACGGGGCCGCCCCCGAGGGCGTGGGCCTGGCTTATTTGGGAACCTGTGGTGAAATTCACTGATAAGACTTGGATCCAAGATATCTTGAGCCGAGACCCAACTCCATAGCCTTCCCAATCAACCAGGTACTGCAGTCGATTTGCCCTCCTTCTGGAGTCCAGCAATCTGTGCACTGCATACACTGGTGACCCCTCAAGACTTACTGGAGGAGGTGGTGAATCGTCCGGCGTAGCCTCGTCCAATGGGCCCGGAACAACCGGTCTGAGGAGAGACACATGAAACACTCTTGAGACTCGATACTGCTTAGGTAGATCAAGTTTATAAGTGACTTCATTAATAACCTCCATGATTTTAAATGGTCCAATAAATTTAGGCAAGAGTTTTCTACTTCTTTCCGCAAACCTGAAGTCCTTAGTTGAAAGCCATACCCGATCTCCAGGTTGATAAGATGGGTTGTCACCTCTATGCTTGTCGGCCTGTTTTTTGTTCCTCTGCAAAACCCTCTCTATACGTTGATGGATGGCCTCCCAGACCTCTTCACTTCTTTGCATCCACTCATCCACAGCTGGTACCTCGGTCACCCCTCCAGTCCATGGTGCAAGCGGGGGCTGATACCCTAGTATACACTGAAATGGTGTTATACCAGTGGCTGAGCAAGTTAAAGAGTTTTGCGCAATTTCTGCCCAGGGCACGTCACGAACCCAGTCTTGCTGGTTGTCATGGCAGTACATTCGTAAAAATTTCCCTAACTCCTGATTTACCCGTTCGCATTGTCCATTAGTCTGTGGGTGATAACCAGAAGTTAAATTAATATTCACACCCAGATGCTCAAAAAATGCCTGCCAAACTTAAGGTAAATTGCGACCCTCGGGCTGACAATATCTCCTCAGGTACACCATATAGTCTAAACACATAATTAAATAACACTTCTGCGGTTTCCCATGCAGAAGGAATCTGTTTTAACGGGATGAACCGCACTCCACGTGAAAATCTATCGACAACTGTTAATATAGTTGTAAACCCCTGTGACGGGGGCAAATCAGTTACAAAATCAACCGCAATATGTGACCACGGACGCGCTGGAACAGGAAGAGGAACAAGCTTACCAGCTGGCAACGTTCTAGGAGTTTTGCACTGTGAACACAAAGAACATGATGCTATAAACTTGTGAATGTCACTTCGCATGGTCTCCTACCAATATTTGCAAGCAATTAGTGAACAAGTGCGTGCCTCCCCAGGATGACCAGAAGTAAGAGAAGAATGAGCCCATGAAATAATCCTACTTCTGTATTTTTGCGGCACATACTTCTTGTCCCCGGGGCATTCAGATGGGACTGACCTGTTAGCATTTTCCTCATCAATCTCATCATCGATTTCCCAGCATATGGATGCTAAGAGACAATTTGCCGGCAATATACCTGCTGGAGATGAGTTCCCCTCTTTAGTCTCAGCATTGTCAAACTTTCGCGATAGGGCATCTGCTTTAGTGTTTCGTGACCCTGGTCGATATGTGAGCTTGAACTCGAATCTGGAAAAGAACAATGACCATCGTGCCTGTCTGGAGTTTAAACGTTTAGCATTACGTAAATACTCCAGGCTTCTGTGGTCTGTAAATACAGTAAAAGGATAATTGGCTCCCTCAAGCCAATGGCGCCATTCTTCCAAGGCTAGTTTAATGGCCAACAGTTCCCTTTCTCCCACACTATAATTTCTCTCTGCTGGACTGAGCTTGTGCGAAAAGAATGCAATCGGATGCAACTTTGCAGGGCTACCCGAATGCTGCGATAACACCGCACCGACCGCTGTTTCTGACGCGTCCACTTCCACAATGAATGGCTTGCTGGGGTCAGGGTGCACCAAAATGGGTGTGGATGTAAAAGCCTGTTTGAGTTTATTAAATGCTTCCTCTGCCTGGGGATTCCAAGATAGGCGTCTTGCGTTACCTTTCAACAAAGTAGTGAGTGGGGCTGCCAAGGTACAAAAATTCCTAATAAAACGGCGATAGAAATTAGCAAAGCCAAGAAATTGCTGTAATGCCTTAATTGATGATGGTTGAGGCCAGTTTACCACTGCCTCCACCTTCTGATCATCCATGATCACACCTTGTGCACTTATGACATATCCCAAAAAGGATACTCTCTGTATATGAAACAAACAGTTGGTTGTCCAGCAGTCTTTTAAGCACTTGCCTTATGTGCCTTACATGACTCTCCTTATCTGGGGAATAAACTAAGATATCATCAATGTACGTAATAACGATCTTTCCTAGCATGTCTCTAAATATGTCATTAATAAATGACTGAAAGACAGAGGGCGCTATAGATAACCCAAAGGGCATGACCAAATATTCATAATGCCCATTTACAGTACTGAACGCAGTTTTCCATTCATCACCTTGTCTTATTCTGATCAAGTTATAAGCATTACGCAAATCAAGTTTTGTGAAATATTTAGCTCCTCTAAGTTGCTCCAATGCAGCAGGTACCAAAGGAAGAGGGTACGGGTAACGTTTGATAATTTGATTAAGTCCACGGTAATCAATGCCTGGTCGTAGTCCACCATCCTTCTTGTCCACAAAAAAGAAGCCTGCAGATACCGGCGATCTGGACGGACGGATGAACCCATTATGTAGTGCTTCTTTAATGTAGTCCTCCAGGGCCTGGTTTTCTTGCTGCGTTAAGGGGTAAACACGTGACTTGGGCAACACTGCCCCTTCTAAGAGTTCAATGGCACAGTCAGAACTTCTATGAGGTGGCAACTTCATGGCTTTGGTTTCGCTGAACACCTCCTTTAAGTCCAGATATTCAGACGGGAAGTCCACCTCTGTAACAGAACTAGCACGAACAGGAATCTGAGGGCACTGTAAGCAGTGCTCATAACAATATGGTGACCATGAAATAATCTCCGACTTAGCCCAGGAAATGACAGGGTCATGACATTTTAACCATGGTAGTCCTAATATTATATGAAAGTCAGAAGAATTAAGGACTAGGAAGTCAATTTCCTCACAGTGCAATGCACTGACCTTAAGCTGCACAGGAACAGTCACTTGAGTCACTAGTCCATCCTCAAGAGGACGCCCATCCAAAGCAGACAGGCGAATTGGTTTTGAGAGTTTTCTCAACTGTTAAATAAGTTTGGATTAGGAACCACAATGCGAACACAACCACAGACACAGAAGCAGAGTTTAAACGGTTTATTTAGAACCACAGTCCAGACAGAGAACCAGGGAATGAGGGCGAAAGCAAGGGTACTAGATGCGGCGCTTGGGGCTTGGAGGCTGACAGTAACCACAGGAGGAAGGGTGATGAGAGATCCAGGAACCAGGCGGAGAAGGCAGGAACACAGGAGCCGAGAGCAGGCGGGGATCCAGGTACCAGGTAGACAAGGCAGGAACACAGGAGCGAAGAGCAGGCTGGGATCCAGGAACCAGGCAGACAAGGCAGGAACACTGGCGCGAAGAGCAGGCTGGGATCCAGGAACCAGGCAGACAAGGCAGGAACACTGGAGCGAAGAGCAGGCTGGGATCCAGGAACCAGGCAAACAAGGCAGGAACACTGGAGCAAAGAGCAGACTAAAAGGGAACCAGTCAGTGTGAATAGCAAACAGCAACTGACAATCTGGTGGTGACTGAGAGGAAGGCAGGGGCTTATAACAAGGAGGCTGATGAGAAGGTAATTAGGGCCATGTGAGTCAAATTAGGCAGGGGAGAGATCTATTGGCTGGAATGGGAGGAGAAGTACCTTCAGCCACCGCTAGATGTCACCAAAACCACCAGAGGAGAGGCCACAGAGAACAGCAGCTCAGGAGGAGCTCTTAACATCAACGGAATCTGGAGCTGTTTGATAACCTCTTCGTGGATGAAGTTGCCCTCCGCGCCGGAATCTTTAAGTGCAGGAAAGACCACAAAATCACTGGCAAAACCAACCATTACATGCCTAATAACAGATTTAGAGATCATATTCCTCACCGTGTACTGCTCAAGTCCAGTGTCTTTGGGAGTCACAGCACAGTCACGAAATACATGGTCAGGTGCTCCACAGCAGAAACACAGCCTCTGTCTCAAACGTCGCATGCGTTCTTCCTCTGAGATTCTGGTCGCATCACACTGCATGGGTACACTCTGACCAATGTCCGAACGCTTAGGCAGTTCAACTTCCATAGCGGGAAACCGTCTCAACTGGCGTGAAACAAACGTATACTCTCTGTACGTAGGCTGTCGAACTTGTAATAACTGGTCCAGACGAATAGCTAAGTTATAAAGTTCCTCTAAGGACAAGCCTTCATCCTTACATGCAAGTTCAGAAAGAATGTTCCTGTTTAATCCATTCCGAAACATTACTTTAAGTGCTGGCTCATTCCAACCACTTTCAGCAGCAACAATACGAAAGTCGAGCACATATTCAGCTACCGAACGAGTACCTTGACGGATCTTTGACACTCATTCTCCACTTGATCTTCCTTGATGCGGTCGATCAAACACGTCCTTAAATTCCGCTTCAAAATGAGCATATGAATACGTCTGGATATTCTGCCAGACTGCTGTTGCCCATTTTAGTGCAACTCCCGTTAAACGAGACACAAAAAACGTTATTCGTTGCAAATCTGAACATTGCGGTGAGCTATTAAAGTAAAGTGCACATTGCAGAAGAAAGCCCTTACATTTGTCAAAAGTACCATAAAACTTTTCTGGTTTACTCACGTCCAATGTGGCGGTCATGGGTCCCACTGTAGCGTTAGAAGTTAGCGTTGCGGCTGGCTGAGAACTCGGCCGCAAATGTGTTGTTAGTTCAGTCATTTGACTTCCGATCTGGTTCATTTGTCCGTGGAACTGAGCCTGTTGCAAAGACAAGGTCTCGATAGAACGTGTTATTTTATCCAAAAGTTCTTGATGTGCTCCGAGCATTGCTCCTTGGTGGCTCACCGCAGTTACCAGGTCGTTATTATCCGCCGTCTGCATGCTGGCGAGGTATTCTGTCACGAGCGTGAACAAAACCGGCAGACGCTTGCAGATACTCAGAGACCTTTTAATAATCAGTTTACAGTACAGAAGGACGATCCAAAGCAGAGTCAAAAACAGGCAGAAGTTCGGCATGTAAATCATCAACAATAACAGTCCAAGGGGAAAACCGAAGTCGTAGTCAGAAACAGGCTAAATGGGTCATACACAAAATTGCAATCGATATACAAAAACGCTCAGTATGCAGGATAAACACGGCAATACCTCGCAAAGTTTCACAGTTCTCCAAACACTTAAATAGTCTTACTAAATTAGCTTCAGGTGCTAATCAATACACAGGTGACGTAGAGTCCCTCGGCGCTGTCCAATTGGCTGATTGCGTCACCTGTTCACCCACTGACTCCTGGGAAATGCAGTCCTGTGCATTCTGATAGTCAGTGGTATCTTTAGAATCCGCAGGACGTGTTACAGATATTCTCTTTTGATATCACAAAGATGGTCTTGACTGCTACCTTGTTGCGTTTACAGTTTAGCTAGCAAAGATCCAGGTGTGACCATTAGGCATCGTTCAAGTATTTCTGTTTAGTACCGTGACGGCGATTAAACCCCAGATTTAAATTGTGATCCTTAAACAGCTTTACATCTGACTTTAGTAATGAAACACTTAGAAGTTCATGTCTTGTTAAAACTCAACCGTCTCCATCAATCACACTCGGTTCTGTTTGCTCACCCACTCACTCACTTTCTTAACCACTTATCCAGTTAGGGTTGCGTTGGGGTGCTGGAGCCTATCCCAGCTTTTCAATGGGCACAAGGCTCACAGTAACACCCTGGACAGGGCGCCAGTCCATCGCAGGGCAGACACACATACACACACCCATTCACCTATAGGGCAATTCAGAGTCTCCAATGAACCTGACTGCATGTTTTTGGACTGTCGGAGGAAACCGGAGCTCCCGGAGGAAACCCACGCAGACACAGGGAGAACATGCAAACTCTGCACAGAAAGGACCCGGACCGCCCCACCTCGGGATCGAAACTAGGACCTTCTAAAAACTAGGACACTTAAAAGTGTGAGCAAACCTGTGATTCGGAACCCAAGTCTTTTAATATGTAAAATTTTAATAATAATGTAGTAAATCAACTGTAAACATAAACCAGAATGAAAATTGCATTTCTCTGTGTTTAATAATGTCTGGTATTTACAGGTTGTAATATTCATGGCTCACAATGTCAGACCATGAGGATCTGAGCAAAGCCATGGGCCACTGGAACACCTCGGACAGCTACCAGCCAGATGCAGCCAGCATAATTGTGTCCGTAGTCTTCTCACTCATCTTCCTTCTGGGCACCGTGGGCAACAGCCTTGTGCTTGCTGTGCTTCTGCGGAGTGGTCAGCTTAGCTACAACACCACCAACCTGTTTATCCTCAACCTCAGTGTTGCTGACTTCTTCTTTATCATCTTCTGCGTGCCTTTCCAAGCCACTATCTATTCACTGGAGGGCTGGGTGTTCGGCTCCTTTATGTGCAAGGTGGTGCACTTTTTCATCAATCTCACCATGTACGCTAGCAGCTTCACCCTTGCTGCTGTCTCGGTTGACAGGTGCGTATACCAGCTCACCTCTCTTTTCACTAGTATATACTTCTGTAGAAAGCGCAGTTCATTTGACAGTTCTTTACTTGGTAGGAATAACAGTTCTAGCCTCAGTGGAGGAAAAGCATTCCCAGTGGATATCTTCTCAGTAAACAAAGATAAACAGGCTGTTAGCACAGGAATCCTTAAAGTAAAACTTCATGAAATGTAATTTTTAAAAAGAAATGGTTGCATTACTTTTTCCCTTGCTATGCTTTAAAATAATGTTTTTCATTACTTCCTTTTCAGATATTTGGCCATCCGTTATCCTCTACGCTCCAGAGAACTGCGGACACCCTGTAATGCTGTTGTTGCCATGGTGATCATTTGGGGTTTGTCTCTAGTATTTGCAGGCCCTTACTTGAGCTATTATGACCTTATTGATTTTGAGAACAGTAATGTCTGTGTTCCTGGTTGGGAGGAGCACAACCGCAAATTGCTGGATACCTGCACCTTTTTATTTGGCTACGTCATTCCTGTTCTCATCGTCAGCCTTTCATACACACGCACCATCAAATATCTCTGGACAGCTGTGGATCCTCTGGACGGTATGTCTGAGTCCAAGCGGGCAAAGCGGAAAGTCACCAAGATGATCATAATCGTCACGGTGCTCTTTTGCATCTGCTGGCTCCCTTACCATGTGGTCATCCTGTGCTACTTGTATGGAGATTTCCCCTTCAACCAGACCACCTACGCGTTCAGGCTGCTCTCACACTGCATGGCCTATGCCAACTCCTGTCTCAATCCTATCGTTTATGCACTGGTGTCCAAGCACTTTCGCAAGGGCTTTAAGAAAGTGTTTAGCTGTATCCTCAGCAAAAAAGGACGCAACAAGGTCCATGTGGTGCACATGGCTAACACTGTGCCTGGCTTCGAGGCTGCCTCCACTGAGGTATCGCACATGAACGAAGAGAACGGCAGACAGAATGAACGTGAGATGATTAACCGCCCACATACGGAGTCACAGGATGAACAGGCTGCCACAATGAACATAACATTACCATTCCAGAACCAGCCATGAGCAACAAGGACAACTTAACGTTGGGGTGGTAAAAGGGCAAAATACTATGTTACAATACCTAGAATGTGTTTTATAGTTTTGTGTCTTTCTGAGGATCGGTAACATGTTAAAGTCCAAACAGTATTACAATATGTAACTTATATTTTATTGTTCAAAATCATGTTTACAAAAATAAGGAGTAAGATATGGGTGGTGCAATTAAACAAGTAGCGACATTATGGTAATGTAATAATTACTAGATACTTTACAGGTTTTATTTGATTGTGTCACACCTGGTTAATAAAAACTACAACCCCATATCAGAAAAAGTTGGGACAGCATGGAAAATGCAAATAATAAAAAACACAGAGTTTCTTACATTAACATTTCCCAAAAATACCTGGAATGCTAATTCATCTGACCACAATACACATTCCCACTTTGTGATGGTCCATCCTAGATGCCTCCGAGCCCAGAGAAGTCAACGCCACTTCTGGACATGGTTAACATAAGGCTTCTTTTTTGCACAGTAATGTTTTAAGTGGTATTTGTGCATGTAACTCTGTATTGTAGTGCTTGACAAAGGTTTACCGAAATAATCCCTCACCCATGTGGTTATATCATCTATTGTTGAGTGGCGGTTCTTGATGCAGTGTCTTCCGAGGGATGGAAGATCACGGGCGTTCAGCTTAAGCTTGCCCCTTGGCCTTTACGCACTGAAATTCCTCCCGATTCCTTAAATCATTTAATCATATTATGCACTGTAGAGGGAGAAATATGCAAATCCCTTCCAATCTTTATTTGAGGTTCATTGTTTTGAAACATTTCAATCATTTTCTCACACATTTGTTGACAAACTGGAGATCCTCTGCAGGAACACTGCAATTTTATTTTATTTGCATTTTCCATACTGTCCAAACTATTTCTGATTTGGGGTTGTACTACTACTACTACTAATGATACTATACTACTACTATACCACTATACTACTACTACTATATTACTACTACTATACATTAATAATAATAATAATTAATTACCCTTTTACAAACTCTGAATAAGTACAGATGTGTGAGGAAGGTATTTCTGTCCACTTGTCTCCTTTACTGTAGATCAGAGGAAAACTGCCATGGCCTTCTACACCCCTAGAGAGGGCCTAAGTTATTTTAAATAGAATAATATTTTAAAAGCAAACTTCTATAATTTGACAATAACATTTAAACAAATACAAATTAAAACAAATAAATCCTTCTGACCTGCCAATTAAATTTGTGTTAGAGGGTTACATTAAAAAGTCACATTGTTTTTCTTTTCAGAATTTAGCTGTAGCTGAACAAAATGTTGGTGATTGGTGGCCCAGCTTTAAATTTATAGAGGGCCAAGAAATAATACTTAAATGAGAGACCACTTTCAAATTACAGTAAAATGTACTAATCATTACTTTCCTCTACTGGGTGGGCTTTGTTATGGCTAACTTTATGGCAAGTTCTGGCCACTCTGGGGACACGGGCACAGTGTACTCCATGCAGAGCTTGTGTAATGATGTGATTATTAGTGAGGATTTGCATTTTGCTTAAGAAATGAGCTATTTTGTTTACGTAATAATTCTCTCTGTGCTGTTTGCTTGTTGCTTTTTCAAGGCTAAATTAACATCTTAATTTTTGTTTCTTAGTTTTTGTAGTACTTTAGGAGAGGACATAGTAAACTAGGCTGTTTTTTTTTTTTTAGACGAGGAAAGAAGAGGGTGATCAGAGGGCTATAGTTTAAGAGTTGTGGTTTGCTACTGTCGCAGATTAATAGAAATCTATTCTAAATGTTCACATGATATAAAAATGACAAAAGCAGTTGGATTCTTCAGTTGGATCAGTGTTTTCTTCAAGGATGAGAATCCCAACAAAAGTGTCAATTATTTTGGATTGTCAGTACTCTACTGCCCAATTTCCCCTTAAGGACTTTTAAACTTGTATCCACCTAGCCCAGAAAAGCATATAATCACAATCAGATGATAATACAGATAGCATACTGTATTGTTGCATTGCCTAGTACTAGCTGATGGTGCTCTACAGAAAGCCTTATTGAAATGTAAAACCAATGGACCTTTGTCACTGGACACTGCTTTACATTGCCCCTATATGGGCAAAAACAAATATAGATAATATATTTTTTCAATTTGATAATTTACTGATTGTTTTTCACTATTGTAGTGAATATTTAAGAGCTAATGTGTAATTTAAAGGCTGCAAGTATCTCTTCTAATCTACAGACTGCATTCTGAGCATGTTGCTTCTGTAAAGATTATATTGTAAAGCAGTAATTGCCATGCACTTTAATGTTACAAGACTTGTGTATTTACACTGATCAGCCATAACAGTAAAACCACCTCCTTGTTTCTACACTCACTGTCCATTTTATCAGCTCCACTTATCACATAGGAGCACTTTGTAGTTTTACAAGTACTGACTGCAGTTCATCTGTTTCTCTACATAATTTTTTAAGCCTGCTTTCACCCTGTTCTTCAATGTTCAGGACCCCATAGGACCACTAGAGAGCAGGTATTATTTGGGTGGTGGATCACTGCAGTGACACTGACATGGTGGTGGTGTGTTAGTGTGTGTTGTGCTGGTATGAGTGGATCAGATACAGCAGCACTGCTGGAGTTTTTAAATACCGTGTCCACTCACTGTGCACTCTATTAGACACTCCTACCTAGTTGGTCCACCTTGTAGATGTAAAGTCAGAGACGATCGCTCATCTATTGCTGCTGTTTGAGTTGGTCATCTTCTAGACCCTCATCAGCGGTCACAGGACGCTGCCAATGGGGCGCTGTTGGCTGGATATTTTTTGTTGGTAGACTATTCTCAGTCCAGCAGTGACAGTGAGGTGTTTAAAAACTCCAGCAGCGCTACTGTGTCTGATCCATTCATACCAGCACAACACACACTAACACACCACCACCATGTCAGTGTCACTGCAGTGCTGAGAATGATTCACCACCCAAATAATACCTGTTCTGTGGTGGTCCTGGGAAAGTCCTGACCATTAAATAACAGCATGAAAGGGGGCTAACAAAGCATGCAGAGAAACAGATTGCCTACAGTCAGTAATTGTAGAACTACAAAGGGCTTCTATGTGGTAAGTGGAGCTGATAAAATGGACAGTGAGTGTAGAAACAAGGAGGTGGTTTTAATGTTATGGCTGATCGATGTATACAATATTGTTGTTGTTTTTTTAACTAATTAATTGTTATTGAACTACAGAAAGCTGTGATTTTTTGTCTTCTGTCTTATTTTTACTTGCTTGTGATATTATATATTCAATAAGTTATTACTAACTTCACTGTAAACACTTGTAGCTTTATTTCTAGCTTTATCAATTCAATGTTTACCCACAAATCATAGGAAAACATTGAACATTTTGCAGTTTAGTGTAGAACATAAGTGATGATGTAGTTTTGCAGCTGGCACAGTGGATGCTGCATAGCAACATGGGCCATCAACACAGAGTGGTTGTTTTAAGGTTCCTGTAGATGTGAGTGAGTGCATGTTGCCCTTTGTCCAGGTCTGTTCCTGCTTTGTGCTCAGTGTTTCTGACTCATTGCAACCTTACCCAGGATGAAGCCACTACAGATCATACATTTGCGTTATTAAATTAGTGTACTTAGCATTCTATGTATATCTTTTTATGTATGACTTTCATCAATAGTATTGCACAGTAAATAATTGCAATTCAAATTCTAGAGGCTCCAGGACACTTTTCCTTTCCACTGTTTTACTACAAATTATACAAATTACATTTAAAGTTTGGAAAGTACACATTTAAGAAATGTTTTGTTGTACATTTATTGTATTGTATGTATACTTGTAAATTCTATAGCTGCAACTAAAAGGTTTGGGACGGAGACATGTTTTGCACTGGGTTATATCACCTTTCCTTTTAACAATGTTCTGTAACTGCTAAGGAACAGAGAGCACCAACTGTTGTATTTGTAAAAGTGGATTATTTTATTCTTCACTAATATAACAATTAATCTGCTTAACAGGTCTGGTGACTTATGTTGCACTTTACAATGCACAACACATTTTAATTGGGAGACGGTTCTGGGACAAAGTAAAAAAAAAGCGGCTGGTGTACTGAATTTTACAACCCCAAATCAGAAAAAGTTGGGACAGTATGGAAAATGCAAATAAATTAAAAATGTAGTGTTCCTTACATGTACTTTGACTTTTATTTGATTGCAGACAGTTTGAACCCAATATATTTTATGTTTTATCTGCTCAACTTTATTTCATTTGTTAATATATCTCCAATCCTGCATTTCAGGCCTGCAACACATTCCAAAAAAAGTTGGGACAGGGGCAATTTAGGGCCAGTAATGACTAAATCAAAAACTAAATAATGATGTGATTCTAAACAGGTGATTGTAATCATGTTTTGGTACAAAAGCAGCATCCAGGAAAGGCTGAGTCTTTGATGAGCAAAGATGATCAGTGGATCTCCAGTTTGTCAACAAATGTGTGAGAAAATTATTGAAATGTTTAAAAACAATGTACCTCAAAGAAAGATTGGAAGGGATTTGCATATTTCTCCCTCTACAGTGCATGATATTATTAAACGATTCAAGGAATCGGGATGAATTTCAGTGTGTAAAGGCCAAGGGCGCAAGTTTAAGCTGAACGCCCGTGATCTTCGATCCCTCAGACGGCACTGCATCAAGAACCGCCACTCAACAATAGCTGATATAACCACATGGGTGAGGGATTACTTTGACAAACCTTTGTCAAGCACTACAATACGGAGTTACATGCACAAATGCTACTTAAAACTTTATTGTGCAAAAAAGAAGCCTTATGTTAACCATGTCCAGAAGAGGCATCTAGGATGGACCATCGCACAGTGGAAACGTGTATTGTGGTCAGATGAATCAGCATTGAATGGAAAAATGGACACTGTGTGCTCCGGACCAAAGACGAAAAGGACCATCCAGACTGTTATCAGCAACAAGTCCAAAAGCCAGGGTCTGTCATGGTATGGGGCTGTGTCAGTGCCCTTGGCAAAGGTCATTTACACTACTGTGATGGCAGCATTAATGCAGAAAAGTACATTGAGATCTTAGAGCAACATATGCTGCCTTCAAGATGTCATCTTTTCCAGGGACGTCCACGCATTTTTCAGCAAGACAATGCAAAACCACATGCTGCACACATTACAAAGGCATGGCTGTGGTAGAAGAGGGTACGGGTACTGGACTGGCCTGCCTGCAGTCCTGACTTGTCCCCAATAGTGAATGTGTGGAGAATTTTGAAACGGAAAATGCGACAACGACGACCCCGTACTGTTACACATCTTATAACGTGTTTGCAAGAAGAATGGAACAAAATAAAAGCTGAAACACTAAATCACTTGTTATCCTCGGTGCCAAAACGTCTTTTAAGTGTGGTGAAAAGGAATGGCAACATTACAAAGTGGTAAATGCTTTACTGTCCCAACTGTTTTTGGAATGTGTTGCAGGCATGAAATGGAGGAATGGATGTTTATTAATAAATGAAATGAAGTTGACCAGACAAAATATGAAATATCTCAGGCTCATTTTTATTATTTGAATTTTCCATACTGTCCCAACTTTTTCTGATTTGGGGTTGTAAGTACACCATGTAAATTATCTCTAAAACATCAGTGAAACTGCATGTTGGTTTGATACAGAGAATAAAATCAGACAACTGTGTGATTAATTAGACATTTACCAGTCCCAACCTGCTGCCGACATAATTAGTCCGTTGATGGTGGCTTTGATGCTTAAAAATGCCAGTTTCATTTCCTGTTCCTTGTTCACAATGGCACAGACAAGAGAGCTGTCTAAGCAGACCAGAAATTCAATTATCACCAGGCACAAGCAGTCTAAAGCCGTACTATCTTCAAACTCAACTGAGTCTGAAATTGCCACTTTTGGAACAGTCATATATATTGTAAAAATCAGACCAAGATAAATAAATTAATATTTTTTCCATCATGAATGTGTGACCTGTAATCTGTGTGATTTAATCAAATAACAAATGATTTAAAAGGGGAAAAAAAACTAAAATAATGTGATTGCATAAGTGTGCACACACTCTTATAATTAGCGATGTGGCTGTGCTTAGAATGAACCAATCATAATCAAACTCTTGTTAAATAGTAGTCAGGACCTGCCACCAGTTAATGTGTGAAGAAGTTCAGGTCTTCTCAAAGGATTTTTCTGACATTTACTTAGTTCTTGCAGCAAAAGTCATGATCCACAAAGAGCTTACAAAGCATCAAAGGAATCGTTAAAAGGTATCAGTCAGGAGAAAAGTACAAGAAATTTTAAGGCATTTTTTAAGGAAAAAACAGGGACCTACAACAACATTAAAGTGCTGGTTGAGTAATATACACTGACTAGGCATAACATTATGACCACTGACAGGTGAAGTGAATAACAGTGATTATCTCTTCATCACGGCACCTGCTAGTGGGTGGGATATGTTAAGCAGCAAGTGAACATTTTATCCTCAAAGTTGATAAGTTAGAAGCAGGAAAAATAGGCAAGTGTAAGGATTTGAGCGAGTTTGACAAGGGCCAAATTGTGATGGCTAGACGACTGGGTCAGAGCATCTCCAAAACTGCAGCTCTTTTGGGGTGTTCCCGGTCTGCAGTGGTCAGTATCTATCAAAAGTGTTCCAAAAAAGGAACAGTGGCAAACGGACGATAGGGTCATGAGCAGCCAAGGCTTATTGATGCACCATGTGGATGTTACTTTGACAAGTACCATGTACCACCTACCTAAGCATTGTTGCAGACCATGTACACCCTTTCATGAATACGTTATTCCCTAATTGCTGTGGCCTCTTTCAGCAGGATGATGCTCCCTGCCACAAAGCAAAAATGATTCAGGAATGGTTCGAGGAGCACAACAATGAGTTTGAGGAGTTGACTTTGCCTCCAAATTTCCCAGATCTCAATCCAATCGAGCATCTGTGGGATGTGCTGGACAAACAAGTACGATCCATGGAGGCCCCACCTCGCAACTTACAGGAGTTAAAGGTGCCAGATACTACAGCACACCTTCAGGGGTCTAGTGGAGTCCTTGACGGGTCAGGGCTGTTTTTGGCAGCAAAAGGTGGACCAACACAATATTAGGAAGGTGGTCATAATGTTATGCCTGATCGGTGTATGTGATCTCTGGTATTTTTCATGTCTGGGATGTGGGATAGGGTGGCAAGACGGAAGCCTTTTCTTCTTAAAAAAAGAATTTTTTGCTACATTTAGCAAAAACCTTCATCAAGTGTGCCAAAAGCAAGAGGAAAAATGTGTTATGGTCCGAGAGCATCAACAAAAAAGCTTTACCAGAAGATGATCAAAGTTTGGTTGTGTTTCAGCCAGAGCCCCGACCTAAATGTAATTGAAAATCTGTGAAGTGACCTGAAAAGGGCTGTGCACAGGAGATCCTCACAATCTGATAGACTTAGAGCACATTTGCAAGGAAGAGTGGGCAAAGATTGCCAAGTCAAAATGTGCCATGCTGACTCCTACCCTAAAAGAGTGAATGCTGTCATAAAATCAAAAAGTGCTTTAACAACTCACCTCTGTGTGATCATTTTTTTTTAGCTATAAAAGCCACTCTCTACCATCCTGAAAAGGCTCCTCACAAGACTTTGAAGTATGTATGTGGGCATTTGTACTTAGGCATTGCCATTGACTGGCCCTCACGTTCCCCAGAGCTGAATCCAGTTGAGAACGGTATGTACTGAATAAAAGTATCCAACGCTACTAAGTAGTGCCACATACTGCCTAGAAACTCACTGATGCTCTGATCCAGGTCTGGGAGGAGATCCCACAGGACACTGTCCACCATCTCATCACCTTATATCACAGTATATCACCGTATATCACAGTATAACACCAAGAAATTTACCTCAGGAATATCAAGGAATCATAATCGATTGTGAATTTAATTTACTTTGGTGCAAATTAGATGTGCGAGGAGGAACAGGAGGAGCACTGCCAGAGCCCTACAAAATTACCTCTAAAGGGCTACTGGTGTGCATTTTTCTGACCAAAGTGTCAGAAACAGACTCCATGTGGGTGGTGTGAGGACCCAGTGTCCTTTAGTGGGACCCGTGCTCACAGCCCAGCAGTGCAGCTTAAATACCAGAACTGGCAGGTCAACCACTAGCACCCGTTTTCCTAACAGATGAGAGCAGGTTCACACTGAGCAGATGTGACAGACGTGAAAGAGTCTGGAGACGCCATGAAAGATGTCATCCAGCATGACCAATTTGGTGGTGGGTCAGTGACGGTCTGGGAAGGCAGATCTTTAAAGAATTGCACAAACATCCATGTGATAGCCAATGGTATATTAACTGCTGTTATGTACCCAGATAAAATCCTCATAGCCAGTGTCAGACCTTACACTGGTGCATTTAGCCCTGGGTCCCTTCTAGTACAGGACAATGCCTGAAATCATATGGCCAGAATGTGCAGTGACCATTTATTTATTTGACCAAATGAGACAAATATGGGTGTGTTTGAAAACCTAGTGAGCTGCCTTGCAGTCTCACTGCCTACATAGGCAGCTGCCTAAGTAAAGAAGATTCTAATAAGTCATCAACTAATAAGTCATTCAAACCAATGGGTTGAGGTGGCACAACGTGCTAGCATGTCAACTAACATCTCCCTCTGTGTACCAAAAACGGCTAAATTCGCTTACAATCCCACTTTGTAAAAACTTGCACAGATGTGTTTACATGACACTTGTGCAAGTTTATACAAATTAAAAATCTATGATAATTTATTCAAGTTTGAAAATAACTCACCGTCCGCCATCTTTTTAATTTTTTTGTGAGAAAAGTTGTGCCACACTGAATGCTGGGATTGCCTTTACCCCTAAGGCAGCATCAGATGCTCCCCTGTTCTTTTGTCAAAATATTGTTCAGATGTAAGATGCCTAAATAGGCAGCATTTTAAGGCATCTAAGAATTCAAACAGCCTTCTTCTCGGGAGTGCGCATAGGATGACGTAAAATGCTGTCTATGTAGAGAGCTCACTAGGTTTTCGAACACACCCAGTGTTTCCATTTAGTTCCACAGCTATCGACACTTCTATAAACAGCAGCTGTTCATAATTAACTGCAATTATATTTTATATTTATTTTAATATACAAGCAGCCTGAAACAATTTTAAACTGTAACATAGAATGGAATTTTATGGGTTCTTTTGGGCCAGTAATCATTTCTTGAATTGAAAATATGAAGCATCTCCATTTATAACATCGAAATAAGAAATGTGATGAATTAAACACCTGTCTGCCTGAGTAGTTTAAAACATCTGAGGGATAAAGTGAAATATTGGGAGCTTCTATAAGGCCATACCTGGTTAATTTACAACCCATGCACAATGCTATATTTCTCCCAGTAGAATTTGCAAAGATATCTAAAATATATACTGTACATTTAAATGCCTTACCCCACCCAAAAACACTTTGCGGGGAAAACACCCCTAATTCATGCCTAGCAGAGTGTCATGAAAATCTTAAAATAATGAATCTTCAAATTCAAATGTAACCATTTGCTAATGAGCAGCATTTATTAAAAGAACAAGTTTTAATGAGGCACTAGTTCTCTCAAGCTATAAATAAGAATCATTTATTCTGTATTGCAAGATGACCAAAACTGTTATAGTTTTAGATTTTTTAATCTAAATGCATTGAAAAACAACCAGCTGAAAGGCTACAGCAACCAGCACTGTTCTAACACAGTGTCCAGTACCGAAATGCTATCAGCGCTTATTGTATCACCATAGCATTACTAACTACCATGAAAATTTAAAAAGCTCCCCTCACTGCTCCAGCTACAAGTGCATCCATTAACATACAAAAAACAAACACTTATGAAAGAGGTCTGTGCTGGTAAAGTGATGTGAGGCATCTGGGTGATTTTAAGCTGCTGACAGATTTTGTGCATTAATCAGCGATAAAAAAAACAACAACCTGAAAGCTTTTGCAAACAATTAAGCACGCACTGTTAGTTTTACACATTTAAATAATGCAGGTTGTTTTTGTTAGTCATTAGAGGGTCGACTTCATATCAATTCAAATCTTTAAAACAAAAAATAACACCACTAGACATTAGTATATGGCCAGACAAAAAATAAGAGAGAAGAATTTTGCATGTACAATTTAGTGCTCCACAGTTTTTCATTCTCTTCGTAAAGAGAACATTCACAAAAGCTTATGTATGACCTGTGCCTCCCTCTTACATGATGAGCGTTTTTATCCTTCCATAAAACAATTATCTATTGTTATCCTTCTCATCATCATTATTGTCATTATCAGACATGGATCTATTGAATCATACATTTTGTCACGGTGGGGCGAAGGACTAAACAAAGACAAGACAAAGGGGGCGGACACACACGCAGAGATGTAGGGCAAGATATTTATTAATGAACTAAACAAGGGAATGACAAGAGTATGGAACATGAACTAGGTACACGGACTGGGAACACAGACTGGGAACACGGACTGGGAATATAAACTAGGGATACAGACTAAACATAGGTTAGGAACATAGGCTAAACATAAGCTAGGAACATTGGCTAAACACAGGCTAGGAACACTGGCTAAACACAGGCTAGGAACACTGGCTAAACACAGGCTAGGAACACAAACTAAACATAAGCTAGGAACACTGGCTAAACACAGGCTAGGAACACAAACTAAACATAAGCTAGGGACACTGGCTAAACACAGGCTAGGAACACTGGCTAAACACAGGCTAGGAACACTGGCTAAACACAGGCTAGGAACACTGGCTAAACACAGGCTAGGAACACTGGCTAAACACAGGCTAGGAACACTGGCTAAACACAGGCTAGGAACACAAACTAAACATAAGCTAGGAACACTGGCTAAACGCAGGCTAGGAACACTGGCTAAACACAGGCTAGGAACACAAACTAAACACAGGCTAGGAACACTGGCTAAACACAGGCTAGGAACACAAACTAAACATAAGCTAGGAACACTGGCTAAACGCAGGCTAGGAACACTGGCTAAACACAGGCTAGGAACACAAACTAAACATAAGCTAGGGACATTGGCTAAACACAGGCTAGGAACACTGGCTAAACGCAGGCTAGGAACACTGGCTAAACACAGGCTAGGAACACTGGCTAAACACAGGCTAGGAACACTGGCTAAACATAAGCTAGGGACATTGGCTAAACACAGGCTAGGGACATTGGCTAAACACAGGCTAGGGACATTGGCTAAACACAGGCTAGGAACACTGGAAAATAACCACCATAAACCAAAATAACCCCTGCCAGCCTGTTCCTCAGCTCTCCTTTTTAAACTGGTCCCTGATTAGGAACAGCTGGGGCTGATTGCTCAGGGGGACCAATCAGGAGTGAGGCCTGGCAGGAGTGAGTGTGCTCACGGAGAAGAGGGGCGTGGCACATATAAGCACACCAAGGCTAGCAGTGTGACAGATGCCCCTCCCAAAGGCACTACACCTGGAGTGCCTAAAAAAAACAAAAACAAGGAGGTCCTGGGCCCTGCGGGGTAAATTTGAAGTCATTAAAAATGTCCTCAGGCAGGCATGACAAAAGTTCAGATGCGCCGTCGGTGGGTGCTGATAAAGAACCAGGAGCGCTTTTGGAGACAAGAGTGCCATCAGGGGGCACCGACTCGGGAACAAGAGCGCCATCGGAGGGCGCCAACTCGGGAACAGAAGCACCATCAAAGGACTCCAACTCTGGAACAGGAGCGCCATCAGGGGGCGCCAACTCAGGAACAGGAGCGCCATCGGAGGACACCAACTCGGGAACAGAAGCGCCATCGGAGGACACCAACTCGGGAACAGAAGCGCCGTCGGAGGACACCAACTCGGGAACAGAAGTGCCGTCGGAGGACACCAACTCGGGAACAGAAGTGCCGTCGGAGGACACCAACTCGGGAACAGAAGTGCCGTCGGAGGACACCAACTCGGGAACAGAAGTGCCGTCGGAGGACACCAACTCGGGAACAGAAGTGCCGTCGGAGGACACCAACTCAGGAACAGGAGTGCCATCAGGGGGCACCAACTCAGGAACAGAAATCAACTGCGGTGAGCCTGGCGAAGAGGCTTCGGGAGTCAGCTGCGGTGAGCCTGGCGAAGAGGCTTCGGGAGTCAGCTGCGGTGAGCCTGGCGAAGAGGCTTCGGGAGTCAGCTGCGGTGAGCCTGGCGAAGAGGCTTCGGGAGTCAGCTGCGGTGAGCCTGGCGAAGAGGCTTCGGGAGTCAGCTGCGGTGAGCCTGGCGAAGAGGCTTCGGGAGTCAGCTGCGGTGAGCCTGGCGAAGAGGCTTCGGGAGTCAGCTGCGGTGAGCCTGGCGAAGAGGCTTCGGGAGTCAGCTGCGGTGAGCCTGGCGAAGAGGCTTCGGGAGTCAGCTGCGGTGAGCCTGGCGAAGAGGCTTCGGGAGTCAGCTGCGGTGAGCCTGGCGAAGAGGCTTCGGGAGTCAGCTGCGGTGAGCCTGGCGAAGAGGCTTCGGGAGTCAGCTGCGGTGAGCCTGGCGAAGAGGCTTCGGGAGTCAGCTGCGGTGAGCCTGGCGAAGAGGCTTCGGGAGTCAGCTGCGGTGAGCCTGGCGAAGAGGCTTCGGGAGTCAGCTGAGAGGACCCTTGAGAAGAGGCGTCCGGAGTCAGCTGTGTGGACTCTTGAGAAGAGGCGTCCGGAATCAGCTGCGTGGAGCCTGGCGAAGAGGCGTCCGGAGTCAGCTGCGTGGACCCTTGAGAAGAGGCGTCCGGAGTCAGCTGCAAAAACACTGGAGAAACGTCATTAATCAGCTGCACAAATCCTTGAGAATCTCCTTGATTCAGCTGTGAGGACTCTGGAGTGGTGTCCAAAGTCAGCTGCGAAAACACTGGAGAAACGTCAGTCAGCTGCGAGGACCCTGGAGAGGCGTCCAAAGTCAGCTGCGAAAACACTAGAGAAACATCACTCAGTTGTGAGGACCCTGGAGAGGCGTCCGAAGTCACTTGCGAAAACACTAGAGAAACATCACTCAGCTGTGAGGACCCTGGAGAGGCGTCCGAAGTCAGCTGCAAAAATCCTTGAGAAACTCCTTGAAACAACGGTGAGGACCCTGGAGAGGCGTCTGAAGTCACTTGCGAAAACACTGGAGAAACGTCATTAATCAGCTGCACAAATCCTTGAGAATCTCCTTGATTCAGCTGTGAGGACTCTGGAGTGGTGTCCAAAGTCAGCTGCGAAAACACTGGAGAAACGTCAGTCAGCTGCGAGGACCCTGGAGAGGCGTCCAAAGTCAGCTGCGAAAACACTAGAGAAACATCACTCAGTTGTGAGGACCCTGGAGAGGCGTCCGAAGTCACTTGCGAAAACACTAGAGAAACATCACTCAGCTGTGAGGACCCTGGAGAGGCGTCCGAAGTCAGCTGCAAAAATCCTTGAGAAACTCCTTGAAACAACGGTGAGGACCCTGGAGAGGCGTCTGAAGTCACTTGCGAAAACACTGGAGAAACGTCATTCAGCTGCGAGGACCCTGGAGAGGCGTCCGAAGTCAGCTGCGAAAACACTAGAGAAACGTCACTCAGCTGTGAGGACCCTGGAGAGGCGTCCGGGGTTAGCTGCGAAAACACTGGAGAAACATCACTCAGCTGTGAGGACCCTGGAGAGGCGTCCGAAGTCACTTGGGAAAACACTGGAGAAACGTCATTCAGCTGTGTGGACCCTGGAGAAACTGGACTCAGCTGCGAAAACACTGGAGAGGCGTCCGAAATCAGCTGCTTGGACCCTGGATATGCGTCAGAAGTCAGCTGTTTGGACCCTGGAGAAACTGGACTCAGCTGCGAAAACACTGGAGAGGCGTCCGAAATCAGCTGCTTGGACCCTGGATATGCGTCAGAAGTCAGCTGTTTGGACCCTGGAGACATTGGACAGACTTGGACAGACGAACTCGGCCTAGGACTGACCCGAACTTGAGAACACGGCAC
Source organism: Trichomycterus rosablanca (assembly GCF_030014385.1). Taxonomy (NCBI): domain Eukaryota; kingdom Metazoa; phylum Chordata; class Actinopteri; order Siluriformes; family Trichomycteridae; genus Trichomycterus; species Trichomycterus rosablanca. Next base: position 20,453,063 of record NC_085989.1, on the reverse strand, counting down.
TGGGGCCGGTGAACAAACAAAAAGACCCCTGGAGCCCTTGGGGTGACGACGAGAAAATTGAGCTCGCATGAGGCCCTCAAACTCTTGCACAGAGTTCAGCACTGCTCCCTTCTCAGTCCAGAGCTGCCTCGCCCATTCTCGCGCAGCACCCTTCAGCCTAGACATCATGAACATCACCTTTTGTGTTTCAGAAGGCTGCGGGTCGAGAAGGTTTTGCAGGTAGAGCTGGCTCTGAAGCAGAAAGCCCTCAACCAAAAGGTCGCTTCCATCATAGGGAGCTGGCTTGTAAAGTAAGAAGATTAGAGGAAACCTCATGGAGTCAAACTCCGGAAAATTCCTAAGACTAAACATCTCGCTGTGTCCTAGAGAGGGGTTATTATGTCACGGTGGGGCGAAGGACTAAACAAAGACAAGACAAAGGGGGCGGACACACACGCAGAGATGTAGGGCAAGATATTTATTAATGAACTAAACAAGGGAATGACAAGAGTATGGAACATGAACTAGGTACACGGACTGGGAACACAGACTGGGAACACGGACTGGGAATATAAACTAGGGATACAGACTAAACATAGGTTAGGAACATAGGCTAAACATAAGCTAGGAACATTGGCTAAACACAGGCTAGGAACACTGGCTAAACACAGGCTAGGAACACTGGCTAAACACAGGCTAGGAACACAAACTAAACATAAGCTAGGAACACTGGCTAAACACAGGCTAGGAACACAAACTAAACATAAGCTAGGGACACTGGCTAAACACAGGCTAGGAACACTGGCTAAACACAGGCTAGGAACACTGGCTAAACACAGGCTAGGAACACTGGCTAAACACAGGCTAGGAACACTGGCTAAACACAGGCTAGGAACACAAACTAAACATAAGCTAGGAACACTGGCTAAACGCAGGCTAGGAACACTGGCTAAACACAGGCTAGGAACACAAACTAAACACAGGCTAGGAACACTGGCTAAACACAGGCTAGGAACACAAACTAAACATAAGCTAGGAACACTGGCTAAACGCAGGCTAGGAACACTGGCTAAACACAGGCTAGGAACACAAACTAAACATAAGCTAGGGACATTGGCTAAACACAGGCTAGGAACACTGGCTAAACACAGGCTAGGAACACTGGCTAAACACAGGCTAGGAACACTGGCTAAACACAGGCTAGGGACATTGGCTAAACACAGGCTAGGGACATTGGCTAAACACAGGCTAGGAACACTGGAAAATAACCACCATAAACCAAAATAACCCCTGCCAGCCTGTTCCTCAGCTCTCCTTTTTAAACTGGTCCCTGATTAGGAACAGCTGGGGCTGATTGCTCAGGGGGACCAATCAGGAGTGAGGCCTGGCAGGAGTGAGTGTGCTCACGGAGAAGAGGGGCGTGGCACATATAAGCACACCAAGGCTAGCAGTGTGACAGATGCCCCTCCCAAAGGCACTACACCTGGAGTGCCTAAAAAAAACAAAAACAAGGAGGTCCTGGGCCCTGCGGGGTAAATTTGAAGTCATTAAAAATGTCCTCAGGCAGGCATGACAAAAGTTCAGATGCGCCGTCGGTGGGTGCTGATAAAGAACCAGGAGCACCCTCTGGGGGTGCTGACTTGACAGGAGCGCTTTTGGAGACAAGAGTGCCATCAGGGGGCACCGACTCGGGAACAAGAGCGCCATCGGAGGGCGCCAACTCGGGAACAGAAGCACCATCAAAGGACTCCAACTCTGGAACAGGAGCGCCATCAGGGGGCGCCAACTCAGGAACAGGAGCGCCATCGGAGGACACCAACTCGGGAACAGAAGCGCCGTCGGAGGACACCAACTCGGGAACAGAAGTGCCGTCGGAGGACACCAACTCGGGAACAGAAGTGCCGTCGGAGGACACCAACTCGGGAACAGAAGTGCCGTCGGAGGACACCAACTCGGGAACAGAAGTGCCGTCGGAGGACACCAACTCGGGAACAGAAGTGCCGTCGGAGGACACCAACTCGGGAACAGAAGTGCCGTCGGAGGACACCAACTCGGGAACAGAAGTGCCGTCGGAGGACACCAACTCAGGAACAGGAGTGCCATCAGGGGGCACCAACTCAGGAACAGAAATCAACTGCGGTGAGCCTGGCGAAGAGGCTTCGGGAGTCAGCTGCGGTGAGCCTGGCGAAGAGGCTTCGGGAGTCAGCTGCGGTGAGCCTGGCGAAGAGGCTTCGGGAGTCAGCTGCGGTGAGCCTGGCGAAGAGGCTTCGGGAGTCAGCTGCGGTGAGCCTGGCGAAGAGGCTTCGGGAGTCAGCTGCGGTGAGCCTGGCGAAGAGGCTTCGGGAGTCAGCTGCTGTGAGCCTGGCGAAGAGGCTTCGGGAGTCAGCTGCGGTGAGCCTTGCGAAGAAGCTTCGGGAGTCAGCTGCTGTGAGCCTGGCGAAGAGGCTTCGGGAGTCAGCTGCGGTGAGCCTGGCGAAGAGGCTTCGGGAGTCAGCTGCGGTGAGCCTGGCGAAGAGGCTTCGGGAGTCAGCTGCGGTGAGCCTGGCGAAGAGGCTTCGGGAGTCAGCTGCGGTGAGCCTGGCGAAGAGGCTTCGGGAGTCAGCTGCGGTGAGCCTGGCGAAGAGGCTTCGGGAGTCAGCTGCGGTGAGCCTGGCGAAGAGGCTTCGGGAGTCAGCTGCGGTGAGCCTGGCGAAGAGGCTTCGGGAGTCAGCTGCAGTGAGCCTGGCGAAGAGGCTTCGGGAGTCAGCTGCGGTGAGCCTGGCGAAGAGGCTTCGGGAGTCAGCTGCGGTGAGCCTGGCGAAGAGGCTTCGGGAGTCAGCTGCGGTAAGCCTGGCGAAGAGGCTTCGGGAGTCAGCTGAGAGGACCCTTGAGAAGAGGCGTCCGGAGTCAGCTGTGTGGACTCTTGAGAAGAGGCGTCCGGAATCAGCTGCGTGGAGCCTGGCGAAGAGGCGTCCGGAGTCAGCTGCGTGGACCCTTGAGAAGAGGCGTCCGGAGTCAGCTGCAAAAACACTGGAGAAACGTCATTAATCAGCTGCACAAATCCTTGAGAATCTCCTTGATTCAGCTGTGAGGACTCTGGAGTGGTGTCCAAAGTCAGCTGCGAAAACACTGGAGAAACGTCAGTCAGCTGCGAGGACCCTGGAGAGGCGTCCAAAGTCAGCTGCGAAAACACTAGAGAAACATCACTCAGTTGTGAGGACCCTGGAGAGGCGTCCGAAGTCACTTGCGAAAACACTAGAGAAACATCACTCAGCTGTGAGGACCCTGGAGAGGCGTCCGAAGTCAGCTGCAAAAATCCTTGAGAAACTCCTTGAAACAACGGTGAGGACCCTGGAGAGGCGTCTGAAGTCACTTGCGAAAACACTGGAGAAACGTCATTAATCAGCTGCACAAATCCTTGAGAATCTCCTTGATTCAGCTGTGAGGACTCTGGAGTGGTGTCCAAAGTCAGCTGCGAAAACACTGGAGAAACGTCAGTCAGCTGCGAGGACCCTGGAGAGGCGTCCAAAGTCAGCTGCGAAAACACTAGAGAAACATCACTCAGTTGTGAGGACCCTGGAGAGGCGTCCGAAGTCACTTGCGAAAACACTAGAGAAACATCACTCAGCTGTGAGGACCCTGGAGAGGCGTCCGAAGTCAGCTGCAAAAATCCTTGAGAAACTCCTTGAAACAACGGTGAGGACCCTGGAGAGGCGTCTGAAGTCACTTGCGAAAACACTGGAGAAACGTCATTCAGCTGCGAGGACCCTGGAGAGGCGTCCGAAGTCAGCTGCGAAAACACTAGAGAAACGTCACTCAGCTGTGAGGACCCTGGAGAGGCGTCCGGGGTTAGCTGCGAAAACACTGGAGAAACATCACTCAGCTGTGAGGACCCTGGAGAGGCGTCCGAAGTCACTTGGGAAAACACTGGAGAAACGTCATTCAGCTGTGTGGACCCTGGAGAAACTGGACTCAGCTGCGAAAACACTGGAGAGGCGTCCGAAATCAGCTGCTTGGACCCTGGATATGCGTCAGAAGTCAGCTGTTTGGACCCTGGAGAAACTGGACTCAGCTGCGAAAACACTGGAGAGGCGTCCGAAATCAGCTGCTTGGACCCTGGATATGCGTCAGAAGTCAGCTGTTTGGACCCTGGAGACATTGGACAGACTTGGACAGACGAACTCGGCCTAGGACTGACCCGAACTTGAGAACACGGCACTGGGGCCGGTGAACAAACAAAAAGACCCCTGGAGCCCTTGGGGTGACGACGAGAAAATTGAGCTCGCATGAGGCCCTCAAACTCTTGCACAGAGTTCAGCACTGCTCCCTTCTCAGTCCAGAGCTGCCTCGCCCATTCTCGCGCAGCACCCTTCAGCCTAGACATCATGAACATCACCTTTTGTGTTTCAGAAGGCTGCGGGTCGAGAAGGTTTTGCAGGTAGAGCTGGCTCTGAAGCAGAAAGCCCTCAACCAAAAGGTCGCTTCCATCATAGGGAGCTGGCTTGTAAAGTAAGAAGATTAGAGGAAACCTCATGGAGTCAAACTCCGGAAAATTCCTAAGACTAAACATCTCGCTGTGTCCTAGAGAGGGGTTATTATGTCACGGTGGGGCGAAGGACTAAACAAAGACAAGACAAAGGGGGCGGACACACACGCAGAGATGTAGGGCAAGATATTTATTAATGAACTAAACAAGGGAATGACAAGAGTATGGAACATGAACTAGGTACACGGACTGGGAACACAGACTGGGAACACGGACTGGGAATATAAACTAGGGATACAGACTAAACATAGGTTAGGAACATAGGCTAAACATAAGCTAGGAACATTGGCTAAACACAGGCTAGGAACACTGGCTAAACACAGGCTAGGAACACTGGCTAAACACAGGCTAGGAACACAAACTAAACATAAGCTAGGAACACTGGCTAAACACAGGCTAGGAACACAAACTAAACATAAGCTAGGGACACTGGCTAAACACAGGCTAGGAACACTGGCTAAACACAGGCTAGGAACACTGGCTAAACACAGGCTAGGAACACTGGCTAAACACAGGCTAGGAACACAAACTAAACATAAGCTAGGAACACTGGCTAAACGCAGGCTAGGAACACTGGCTAAACACAGGCTAGGAACACAAACTAAACACAGGCTAGGAACACTGGCTAAACACAGGCTAGGAACACAAACTAAACATAAGCTAGGAACACTGGCTAAACGCAGGCTAGGAACACTGGCTAAACACAGGCTAGGAACACAAACTAAACATAAGCTAGGGACATTGGCTAAACACAGGCTAGGAACACTGGCTAAACGCAGGCTAGGAACACTGGCTAAACACAGGCTAGGAACACTGGCTAAACACAGGCTAGGAACACTGGCTAAACATAAGCTAGGGACATTGGCTAAACACAGGCTAGGGACATTGGCTAAACACAGGCTAGGGACATTGGCTAAACACAGGCTAGGGACATTGGCTAAACACAGGCTAGGGACACTGGAAAATAACCACCATAAACCAAAATAACCCCTGCCAGCCTGTTCCTCAGCTCTCCTTTTTAAACTGGTCCCTGATTAGGAACAGCTGGGGCTGATTGCTCAGGGGGACCAATCAGGAGTGAGGCCTGGCAGGAGTGAGTGTGCTCACGGAGAAGAGGGGCGTGGCACATATAAGCACACCAAGGCTAGCAGTGTGACACATTTGAAGTATAAGTTATATTTAGTGCTTTAAATGTCATTCTAATTCAAATTATTAATAATTTTTGTATCCATTTAATGGTGTTATATTCAATTCTAAAAAAGACCATTTTCAGACCTTCTTTTTAAACCAGCTTTTAATGCAAGGGTGTCAAACTCTGCATTATGGTGACCCTCAAAGGGCCAATTGTAACGTATCCTGCTGTTTTTGCAGTCTGCCTTTTAAGTCTTGGACAATTTGTTTGGTGTCAAAATGCCAAATTTACATTGTATATTTATAATGTATATCTACATTTATATTGTACTCCTTTACCACAGACACGGCCTCATAACACAATAGACGTACCGGTTTTTCTTCTTGAAGCACAAACTTGTATTCACTTTCCCATCTCTCATTAAATTACCTCCTTCTGCTTCAATTTTCTCTTCTTGTACATTTTGGGATTATTTGAAAATATTTCTCAACATCACTTGTTGGAAAACCGCCTCAGTTAAACGCTGATGTGGAAACACTGCCATCTAGTGGGGGGATGTGGTCAATTGGCATGCATTGTGGGAAATGCAGTTTATGTACGATTTTACAGTGTATGTTAAGACAATCATACGTCTTTTAAGCTCTCGCGGGCCTTGAGTTTGACACATGTGTTTTAATGTATTCCAACCAGATGCACACAAGCTTAAGATCACCATGCACAATTCCAAGCATCAGTTTTTTCAGGATTTGTGTGAAGGAAACAACCATTGGACTCTAAAAGCATAATTTAGACAAACATCAGGCCATCTATCAGATCAAAGTGCTGGTAAATGATGCCAGTGAGATGCTACACTTGGTTACTAGGTGCTTTATTATGAGCCACACCCTTTTTCTTGCAACAATATTGTCTATGGTTTATTGTAGGTAAATCTATGCACACATTTTAAACTCTACTGGAAAGTCTTTTCAAACAAGTGTAGCTTGTTACCGCATTAAAAAGGGCAACTATGTGCATACAGTGGGGCCAAAAAGTATTTAGTCAGCCACTGATTGTGCAGGTTCTCCTACTTAGAAAGATGAGAGAGGTCTGTAATTTTCATCATAGGTACACTTCAACTATGAGAGACAAAATGAGAAAAAAAAATCCAGGAAATCACATTGTAGGATTTTTAAAGAATTTATTTGTAAATTATGGTGGAAAATAAGTATTTGGTCAATAACAAAAGTTCAACTCAATACTTTGTAACATAACCTTTGTTGGCAATGACAGAGGTCAAACGTTTCCTGTAAGTCTTCACCAGGTTTGCACACACTGTAGCTGGTATTTTGGCCCATTCCTCCATGCAGATCTCCTCTAGAGCAGTGATGTTTTGGGGCTGTCGCTGGGCAACACGGACTCCACAAATTTTCTATGGGGTTGAGGTCTGGAGACTGGCTAGGCCACTCCAGGACCTTGAAATGCTTTTTACGGAGCCACTCCTTCATTGCCCGAGCGATGTGTTTGGGATCATTGTCATGCTGGAAGACCCAGCTACGTTCCATCTTCAATGCTCTCACTGATGGAAGGAGGTTTTGGCTTAAAATCTCACGATACATGGCCACGTTCATTCTTCCCTTAACACGGATCAGTCGTCCTGTCCCCTTTGCAGAAAAACAGCCCCAAAGCATGATGTTTCCACCCCCATGCTTCACAGTAGGTATGGTGTTCTTGGGTTTTTCTTCTTCCTCCAAACACGACGAGTTGAGTTTTTACCAAAAAGTTCCATTTTGGTTTCATCTGACCACATGATATTCTCCCAATCCTCTTCTGGATCATCCATATGCTCTCTGGCAAACTTTAGACGGGCCTGGACATGTACTGGCTTAAGCAGGGGGACACGCCTGGCACTGCAGGATTTGAGTCCCTCTCGGCGTAGTGTGTTACTGATGGTAGCCTTTGTTACTTTGGTCCCAGCTCTCTGCAGGTCATTCATCAGGTCTCTCCGTGTAGTTCTGGGATTTTTGCTCACCGTTCTCATAATCATTTTGACCCCACGGGATGAGATCTTGACCCCAAGGGAGATTATCAATGGTCTTGTATGTCTTCCATTTTCTTACATATGCTCCCACAGTTGATTTATTCACACCAACCTGCTTGCCTATTGTAGATTCACTCTTCCCAGCCTGGTGCAGGTCTACAATTTTCTTCCTTGTGTCCTTCGACAGCTCTTTGGTCTTGGCCATGGTTGAGTTTGGAGTCTGACTGTTTGAGGCTGTGGACAGGTGTCTTTTATACAGATAACGAGGTCAAACAGGTGCCATTAATACAGGTAACGAGTGGAGGACAGAAGTGCTTCTTAAAGAATAAGTTACAGGTCTGTGAGAGCCAGAAATCTTGCTTGTTTGTTATTGACCAAATACTTATTTTCCAGCATAATCTACGAATAAATTCTTTAAAAATCCTACAATGTGATTTCCTGGATTTTTTTTTCTCATTTTGTCTCTCATAGTTGAAGTGTACCTATGATGAAAATTACAGACCTCTCTCATCTTTCTAAGTAGGAGAACCTGCACAATCAGTGGCTGACTAAATACTTTTTGACCCCACTGTAGTTTTGTAAGTAATGTTTGGTTTATATGCACTTTTGTACAGGGGATCCTCAAAAAGTTTCCACACTTTTATATTGGATTGGAAATGGTGAGGGTGGGAGGAGTTGTAATTGGTCGTGTCTGAGGGACTGAGAAAGAGCTTATAGTCCGGATTTAGGGACATCTGATTTCCACCTTTTTGGATGCTCAAAGAAGCTTTAAGGGGATGAAGATTTTCATGTGATGATGATGTGAAAGCAGTGGTGCATCAGTGGCTACGCACTCATCCAAAAAATTTTTTTGCTGATGACATTGAAAAGCTGATACAACGCTGGAAAAAAATGCATCGGAAGGTGACTATGTAGAAGAGTGATGTCATTTGTTTTTGAGCTTCTTAATAAATAGAGATTTAAAAAGTGTGGAAACTTTTTGAAGATCCCTCGAATGTAAAATGTAGAGTTAATCATTTACATCCCCCACCCCACCCTACAACCCCAACCCATATATATTCACAGGAGAATAGCAACACATAAAGCTGTTTGTATAGCCATTTGGAAAGAGAGGTACAAAGTACAAAGTCTGAACTGTATGCATAAAAGATCAAAACAGCATGGTGCTGAATTTGAATTAAGCATTTGAAGCCTTATGTAGCATCTTAACATTTTTTTGTTGCCGTGCCTTGTCTTTTCATTTGCATATTTGACAAACAGCTAGTCCATAAGGAGACACTTAATTAAATAGTTTGAAATGGTATCTGCTTTCAAGTGTAATTATCCAGTGTGGGAAGGCTACAGTAATTCTGGCAACACAACAACATGTTGCTATATGAGGCAATTATACTGTTCAATCATGTTGATAAGCTTTAATTTATATGGAATAAAAAAAAAACTTCCAAGCAATTGGTGTAATAATGATACAAAATAATTATTGCCACATGAGACCAAAAATAACATTTTATACCAGTTGTAAATAATATTGAACATCAGTTCAAATCAAATACATACACATTTTACACGGGTGCATATACATGATGTGCCTGTGTGTAACATACATACACTGATCAGGCATAACATTAAAACCACCACTTGTTTCTATACTCACTGTCCATTTTATTAGCTCCACCTACCATATAGAAGCACTTTGTAGGTCTACAATTACTGACTGTAGTCCATCTGTTTCTCTACATACTTTTTTAGCCTGCTTTCACCCTGTTCTTCAATGATCAGGACCCCTACAGAGTAGGTATTATTTGGGTGGTGGATCGTTCTCAGCACTGCAGTGACACTGACATGGTGGTGGTGTGTTAGTGTGTGTTGTGCTGGTATGAATGGATCAGACACAGCAGCGCTGATGGAGTTTTAAATCACCTCACTGTCACTGCTGGACTAAGAATAGTCCACCAACCAAAAATATATCCAGCCAACAGCGCCCCATGGGCAGCGTCCTGTGACCACAGATGAAGGTCTAGAAGATGAGCAACTCAAACAGCAGCAATAGATGAGCGATCGTCTCTGATTTTACATCTACAAGATGGACCAACTAGGTAGGAGTGTCTAATAGAGTGGACAGTGAGTGGACACGGTATTTAAAAACTCCAGCAGCGCTGCTATGTCTGATCCACTCAGTCATTGTCACTGCAGTGCTGAGAATCATCCACCTCCCATCACTAAAGGCGCTCTACAGCACCCGCTGTCTCAGGAGGGCACACAAAATTAAAAAAGACAGTACACACCCAGGGTACCGAATGTTCAAACTGCTGCCCTCGGGTAGACGGTACAGGCAAATCAAAACAAGGACTAATAGACTAAGAGACAGTTTTTACAACTGGGCCATAGCTCTGTTAAACACAAACATGTCACACAACATGCATCATTCAATGGGTATTGTGCAATTTCACTTCATTTCACAAATGGGACATGTGCAACTTATAATTTAATTTGAATAGGACATGTTCAATAGCTTCGGTTCTGCTTCTGTTTTGTTTAAGTACTGTTTTATATTTTTATATTTATATTTGAATAGAGTACCTTTATTGTTTGCTGTTTTTTCTTGCAGGGGGGGGGGGATTCCAATTTCGTTGTGCAAGTGTACAAATACAATGTGCAATGACAATAAAGGATTCGTATTCGTAGATAATACCTGCTCTGTGGTGGTCCCATGGGGGTCCTGACCATTGAAGAACAGGGTGAAAGAAGGCAAAAAAAAAAAAGTGCCTCTATATGGTAAGTGGAGCTGATAAAATGGATAGTGTGTGTAGAAACCAGGAGATGGTTTAAATGTTATGGCTGATCGGTGTATGTGATTGTATATATAGATTATGTAGATGAAATATTGATGCAATCACCACTTTACTGCCAGTCATGTGGCATTAGTACAACAAACAAAAAAAAAACATTACTTTTCGGTTAATTAGACTACATACAAAAAGTCCATGAACATCACTTAAATAAAACCTTTCCGGCAATCTAAATTAGGCTGAAACAGTGTAGAAAGCAGCACACTATGCCATAGCCAAAGACATTTCTAAATAGAGCAGAAAGAAAATAATTTAAATATATTTGTCTGCAAAGAATTGAAAATCCATTTTAAAGCTCTAGGACCCTACCAAACCGCAAGAGCCATCATTTCAAAACAGAAAGTACTTGGAATTAATGTTAATCTTACCAGAAGTGGCTGGTTTACCAAATGTGCATTTACAACCTATCCAGGGAGCCACTAAAAAACTCCACTAAAGAATATATTCAAGGGAGTGTTGCCAATTAAAGTCAATGTGACTAATTAAAAGCATTTTTGAAATGTAGGGAAATTTTCTTTGTCACTGTTGCCCTCAGCTTATTTTCATTTTTGTACAAGTATTAATGTATCATCGATATTAGGATTCCTAAAATTAATGTTTTATTAGCTTTCAGTACCACATAATAATGAATAAAATGTATTTAATTCTTAAAATAAGGGAAGGGGAGGATACATTTTACAGGGCTTCAAGTGTTAGACTTAATATTCTTTAAATATAACATGATAAAGATTATAGTGGTTTTGATGAAAATTATGAATGAAAAAATAATCAAACTATCTATAATTAATGGCCAAATAAAAAACATCTGCAGCACTTCAATTCTTGATGTAATCTGTAATGATATTCCAGAGATTCATAGAACATTGAGCATGAGTGATCCTATGGATTGAAAATAGCTTTGCATGGCTGAAGTAAGTTCTTAGGATAGCTATACCCACTTAGTTAAATACCATGATCCAGATGTTGTAGCCAGTGTAAACTAAACAATACAAAATTATTCAAAATTGAAAACAATGCCAGAAGAGTTAGAGACAGGCAAAATCTAACTGCAACTGGTAAGCACACCCTTTCACTTTTACCATTTCATGTGAGGATGGCTTGAGTAATTGGAAACCCTTCTTTCCCTTTTTCCTCAGTTACAATCACAACATCTATGCTTTTTCCTACGTATGTAGGATGTAAGGAATGTTCTTGTTAGTGAAGTGTAACACTTTCGATGTTTGTCTGTACTAAGGTGTTACTGATAACAAGGCTAACACACTTGAATCAAACCACGGTTTACACAGCTCACCTCACACACAACAGCTGAAAACTTCATGAACTCCCAAAAAATTCTTGCTTTATGTTTGCATCATTTTTTTCAAGTAATATGGTATGTTTTTTATTGAGTTTTCAGAATCCCCGTACATACATTAATTATAGGGAGCACGATGCAATGCTTTTCATCCAGCACTGACGAATATGATAAGATTTTCTAAAGAATGAAATTAGTGCCCATTATGTTTTTTTTAAATGCTTGTGTAAAATTCATTCCAAAAAGTACAGAGACTATGAATTTTAAGTTTTTTTAAGATGGATGTGTGTGTATATACCATAGCTCAAACGGCAGATGTGAAAAGACTCAGTAATTAGTTGCAGCAGGTCACTAGCTTGAACCTTGTGCTTTGATCAGTGTTCTCTTTGGCTTTTAATATGATTCATGTTATTCAGTGGAGAGAGTGTTCATTACATTTTATGTGTCAAACTTTCTGTTTTAAGTTATTTTAAATTCTAATTTACTCTTAAGGTTGGGTTCCAAGTGTTTTGTTGCTCTTCAGCTGCATGCCTTCGATGGTTTAGGGGCAATATGTGTGGTGTCTGGTTTTTTTTTTGTCTTTGTTTTATTATTGAAAACACTAATGCATTAGCATTAGTGTGATCCACTGTGATAAACGTGTACTTATTTGTAGAAAGCACTGACTTTTTCTCTGCTCTTAAAGTTTTTGTTCTGGGCACAGTACTAGTGCAATAAGGCTCAGGCTGACTCAATGCAGAAGTGCTTTATTTTCTTTGTAAAGGCTGTAGAGTCTGTCATATCTACAAGCATTTAATTCCTTCCTCTGCTTAGGTAGTGTGGGCATGAACGTGTGGGCTTTCCCAGAGAAATGTCTGTTATTATGCACTTCAGTAAAAACCTTTATAATTAAAGTAGAGGAGTGCAGCACTGACATTACTTCAAGCTCTAAGTTCATTAATTAAAATGCTATATGTTTGAAAACATGAAGTATAAAAACACATCACGTCTTTTTAGAGGAATTCATCTGTTGCTAAATAGACTGGCTGAATTTCATGCTGACTGATTTTTTGTGCCTCAAGCGCTTATTAATCCTTGAATGCCTTAAGCCTTCAGTTTCTTCCTTTTTACAGTTTTTTAATTTGATTTCATTTTCATCAAACACTTTATCCTGGACAAGGTTGCGGTGGATCCAGTTCTAACAAGAAACATCCTGAAGTGTGCCTCAGCTGTGATCATTTCATCCCTGCTAAAGCCCGGCCTGTAAATAACATTGCTGAAATTCGAACCCGAATCTCAGAGGTGGTGGACTAGTATAATAAACTAGCTGCACTACCTTGGCACCTGCAGTTTTTCAGTGGAGTTAAATATACATGCAACAAAATCAAAACCTCATTTGTTACACACATAGAAAAGCCATTTAGTTCTGCTTATACAGAGCTATTGGATACTCACATGCTGAAATCATTTTTGGCATGTATTTTTATTTATTCTGAGCTTGGAATGTTAGCTAATTAAAATGACTGATCAGCATATAATTAAGAGTTTAATATATTTGTGTATTTTTCTGTTACACATGCATTTGTGAACTACTACAATACGGAGTTACATGCACAAATGCCACTTAAAACTTTACTGAGCAAAAAAGAAGCATTATGTTAACATGTCCAGAAGCTGCAGCGACTTCTCTGGGCTCGGAGGTATCTAGGATGGACCATCACACAGTGGAAACATGTTTTGTGATTAGATGAATCAGCATTCCAGGTCTTTTTTGGTAAAAAAAAAAAAAATGTGTGCTCCGGACCAAAGATGAAAAAGACCATCCAGACTGTTATCAGCAACAAGTCCTAAAGCCAGGGTCTGGGGCTGTGTCCGTGCCCTTGGCAAAGGTCATTTACACTTCTGTGATGGCAGCATTAATGCAGAAAAGTACATTGAGATCGTAGAGCAACATGTGCTGCCTTCAAGACGTCATCTTTTCCAGGACGTCCATGCATTTTTCATCAAAACAATGTAAAACCACATGCTGCACACATTACAAAGGCATGGCTGTGGTAGAAGAGGGTACGGGTACTGGACTGGCCTGCCTGCAGTCCTGACCTGTCCCCAATAGTGAATGTGTGGAGAATTTTGAAATGAAAAATGCGACAGTGACGACCCCGTACTGTTGCACATCTTAAGACGTGTTTGCAGGAAGAATGAGACAAAATAAAAGCTGAAACACTAAATCACTTGGTCTCCTCGGTGCCAAAACATCTTTTAAGTGTGGTGAAAAGGAATGGCAACATTACAAACATTTTTTTTTGGAATGTGTTGCAGGCCTGAAATGCAGGAATGGATGTTTATTAATAAATGAAATGAAGTTGAGCAGATAAAACATGAAATATCTCAGGTTCATCCTGTCTGCAATGAAATAAAAGTCAAAGTTAATGTAAGAAACTCTGTGTTTTTTATTATTTGCATTTTCTATACTGTCCTAACTTTTTCTGATTTGGGGTTGTATTTCTTAAATATGCAAGGTCAAGTCTTGCTTATTTGATTAAATATTTAGCTTTGCTTAATGCATCTTTTTTTCTTCAGATACAATTCTAAAGGTCTGGTTAAGTTTTTCAGAAATTATATTTTTGTTATTATTACTAAAAACATGATTAAACCCTATCATGGGTGTATTTCTACTCACACACAGTATTTAAGGGCCTTACACAACCATGATTAGGATGAGCCAGTTATTAAAGATAATGGTAAAGCACTAAGTGTAAACTGTATGCTATATTTTTCTTAAAAGTAGAACAGCATGCTACATAGCAGCAACCGATTAAGTAATTCTACTCTTAATTGTGTATTTAATAAAATATTGCTTGCTTTTCTCTTAGACAGATTATACTGGCAGAGCATGGACAGCAGGCACGCTGAAGCAAACTGAAGAAATTCACTCACTTTTATTTCCATATTTTAAATATTTTAAGTATTTCCATATTTTATGCAAGAACAGACAAAAAATAGGTTTTAAGAACTGAGTCAACATTTTTTTTTCATTATGTTATGTGCTGGTGTACTTCTGTGAGTTATTTTTCACAATAACTATTCTAGACTGTTTATTTGTTGTTCTGAAGCTACAACAAGAGCAAACTTCATTATTAAAGCAAAGATTTGTATAAATCAAGCAGTTCAGCTGTGATTCATCAAGGGACTGTAGCATTTTACAGATGCTTTAATATCCTAAAACAGATGGGAGAATAATTTACCTACTTGTAAGATCCACACTGATTGTTTCTACACTCACTGTCCATTTTATTAGCTCCACTTACCATATAGAAGCACTTTGTAGTTCTACAATTACTGACTGTAGTCCATCTATTTCTCTACATACTTTTTTTACCCTGCTTTCACCCTGTTCTTCAATGGTCAGGACCACCACAGAGCAGGTATTATTTAGGTGGTGGATCATTGTCAACACTGCAGTGACACTGACATGGTGGTGGTGTGTTAGTGTGTGTTGTGCTGGTATGAGTGGATCAGACACAGCAGCGCTGCTGGAGTTTTTAAATACCATGTCCACTTACTGTCCAGTCTATTAGACACTACTACCTAGTTGGTCCACCTTGTAGATGTAAAGTCAGAGATGATCGCTCATCTGTTGCTGCTGTTTGGGTTGGTCATCTTCTAGACCTTCATCTGTGGTCACAGGACGCTGCCTACGGGGCACTGTTGGCTGGATGTATTTTTGGTTGGTGGACAGTGACAGTGAGGTGAGGTGTTTAAAAACTCCATCAGCGCTGCTGTGTCTTACACTCATACCAGCACAACACACACTAACACACCACCACCATGTCACTGTCATTGCAATGCTAAGAATCATCCACCACCAAAATAATACCTGCTCTGTAGTGGTCCTGACCATTAAAGAACAGGGTGAAAGGGGGCTAACAATGCATGCAGAGAAACAGATGGACTACAGTCAGTAATTGTAGAACTACAAAGTGCTTCTATATGGGAAGTGGAGCTGATAAAATGGACAGTGAGTGTAGAAAAAAGGAGGTGGTTCTAATGTTATCTCTGATCGGTGTATATGCTTGTAAGAAATTGTATAACCAGATACATGTAAGTCAGGGCTTAATGTAGGCCAGCCTAGTTCTTTCCTACCAAACTTAACAAACCATTTTTTAATCTCACACTATGGTAAAACAGGAATGGTTGTTTTAGAACAGAACCGAAAGCACACAATTCTCCAGAACAATGGTTTTAAACCTGTGGAGTGTTGCAGTACTGCAGGTGGGCGTTCATTTTTTAATAATCCATTACTTTTTTTCTATCTAAAAGGTAATGGCATCATTTATTTATAAAAATTGCAAAAAGAGGCATGACATGTATTTAACTGCATGCGATAGGGTTAAAAAAAAATCACATAAATCAATTTTATTAAGATTTACATATTCTATATTGTTTAAAAAAAGATTGAACATGCTACTTGGCTATCCCCAATTTCTAATAATAATAACAATAATAATAATAATAACATACTGTCATTCAACAAACCCACTTAATTCTAAAGCTATTCCACTTCATACCACTTCAGCTGAAATTGTGCATGATAGAATAGAATAGAATAGAATGGCTTTAGGGGCGGCACGTTGGCTTGGTGGGTAGCAGTCGCCTCACAGCAAGAAGGCAGTGGCGGCTGCTGGTCTTTCAAAGAGAGGAAGCTCATTGTCGGCTTATATCATAAAATTTGTCAATTTATTTATACATAAATTCTGCCCTCCGTTCCTTTTCAAGAAAATGGCCTGTGATCCTGTCGTACCAAGTAGGCGTCTTTTCCAGGGACTTGACCAGTGTCCTGAAACAAATACTATGAGTGTGTTTTATTTACACAATGAACAATGGAAATGGTCAAGTAATTTCACCAAGCAAATACCAAGAAATGGGTTGCAGTTTGTCTTTCGACTTCACTTGCAAAATCCACGATGGGACTGAAGCTCCCAGTGATTAAGTGACGATGTACAGTATATCTCAAAATAGCTGTCAATCAAAACGGGATTCAGCCTTTCGACTGATCCTCCAATCATCTTGCAGAAGCTCTGCGTCCAGACAAAATCGTGGCATTTACCGGCGAGTTTCGAAGCAATGAAAAAAAACTTTCCATGCAGTCCCATTGAAGTGAATAGACGCTCAGCTTCTACAGGCAAATGCATTGAAGCTACGGGAGTTAACAAAATCGAGTCAGTCGATTTGTGATAAGTAGCTGATTCTGAACAAACTCGTCTTTGAGATGAACGGGTTCTAACGCATTTGTAGTCAATGAAATGTTAACACAACTGTACATATTTGACCATTTAATTTTTGACATTTTAGGGGTCAGCTTCCCTTGCAGTCTTAGAGAAATCGCCACTGCAAGAAGGTCCTGGGTTCGATCCCCAGATGGGGCGGTCCAGGTCCTTTCTGTGTGGAGTTTGCATGTGTCAGCAATAAAACTTTAAACAATAAATTCTTATTAAACAGTTCTTATACTGTTATGATGCTTATGCACTGCTTGTTGGAAACCCTTTGCATCAAATGACTGGCTAAAATGACTAACTAATTAGAAGTGGTAAAAACACACGCTAGCACACCAGAGCTGAGATCTCGAATACATCGTATCGAATCTCAGCTCTGCCACCCAGCTGGGCTGAGCGGCCACATGAACAACGTCCAGATAAGGGTGGGGTAATAAGCCGTGACTGATGCAACTATGACCTCTGCTGGCTGATTGATGGTGCATGCACGGAGGCGGGGAAAGAGTGTGGATCAGGGTGTGTCTCTCCATACACAAGGCTGATTTGCATATATGCACTTGCCTAGTGTGGGTGAAAAAATGCATACGGCTGCTGCCCACGTGTCGGAGGGGGCGTGGGTTAGCTTCGTTCTCCTCAAATCAGAGCAGGGGTTGCCATTAGTGGAGAGGAAGCATGACGCAATCTGGCAATTGGACATGCTAAAAAGTCGGGAGAAAAAGGGGAGAAAATGCAACCAAAAAAAACAAACAAAAAAAAGTGATCTCCTCATATTTTGACCATGTATTGTTTGTTTTTCTAAGTAGTATTATTGTTAATATAATTGTTTAAATAAAGTCTGTGCAGAGGAAATAAACTTTTCCTAAACTGTTCTATTATTTTGCTCACGAGCCCTATAATCTAGACATATCATTATTCTGCTCATAACTTGTGCTTAACATTTAAAATTTACAAGGTTTCTGCTTCAACTACACCACAGAAGATGATGTTACCATAGTAACCAACAGACCATTACAATGTAAGAATTTGTTTTCATAGAAATAGGGACATTTTGTAAAATGTCATAAAAACTGTTATTTGATAATCTGTTATTTGGTAATTCTAATGAACCGTTATTCAACTGAAAAAGTACTAATATATCCAATGCTTTACTGACCAAGTTTATTGACCAGCAATAAGGGGCATTATTATCTCCAAATGGTGAAAAAAAAATGTTGCGGGCCTAACATGTATTTTTGGAAGACATAGGTCCTGTTTTATACATTATAAAGCCAACAAAGCATTGTACAATAGCAATCTTAACAATCTTAGCAACAGTGTTACGAATGGGCTAATGCAAGAGATGAGGGGCAGACACACACACACACACACACACACACAGATGTTTAACAATAACAAAACTGTGTTTAATAATAACAAAAGACAAGACAAGGTACAAGACACAATAACACACAACATATGCTAACTACTAAGCTAAATGCTAAACACATGAAAGATGAACCTAAACCCTAAGCTAAGCTAACATCACATGAACTAGACAACATAAGACAAGACAGTATTACTAAACAAGAATTATAACTAGACACATGAACCAAAATGCAAGACAAGAATCATGAACAGGAAAACCACTAAGCCATTAACATGATAACCATACTACTCATGAATATCCACAAAACCACGAACCACAGAAAAGCCTCTGCTGAATGACCCACAGCTTCACCCTTAAATGCCATGAGCATATTATGCCAAGTTCACACTACACGACTTTCCATGTCATCAGGTCGCTGTACAGTTCTCACTACACGACTTAATCTTTTGCACTCGGGAGTCTTTTTAGTCGGTGTGTATTTCACACTACACGACTGATCGGCGATGGGGGTTTCACACTACACGATCCATCACCAACTGGAATCGCAGACGAGCTTCTCTGGTCTTCATTTTTTTTTCTTTTTTTTTTTTACAAAAACACACGTGAGAAGTGACGAGGGGTTTAATGATACCACGTCCAAAAATGCACGTCAACAAGTAGCGAGAGATCAAAGTGTGTGTGCTGATGTGCAGTGTAAAATCAAAGAGAAAAAATTAATCTTAGTGGATTTGGCAATTTGGTTAATTAATAATTTTGCAATGCAGCGTGGGTATTATGTTATGTAGAGGACGATCAAGTCAGAAATACTGTAAAACGTGTGTGTGCCGGTGTATTCTGATATAAACTATATTATCCCCCTGTCCCACTGGTTTACACTCCTCTCCTGCGTTTCCCCTCACGCTGTATCCTGCGTTCTCATTGGCTGTTCGACATGTCACTCATTCCCAGTTGCACAACTGAGATCAGATATCTGACGTGCTAGAAAACTCAATCCAGTCGCCGAGCGCTCGGCAAGCCGGTCAAATCGAGTTGTTGAGTAGTTCACACTTAGCGACTGAGAGCCGAGTTTTGATCGCCGAGCGAACGCTGAGTTGCTCCCGAGCCGGAAAATCTAGCGCCGACCAGTCGCCGAGCGAAAATCTGGGCAAAAATCGTGTAGTGTGAACTAGGCATTACCTGAGACAAGGTGCAGCTGTGGATAATTAGCAGTGGACCAATCCCATAACTGAGGGCAAATATTCAGTTATCAGTTTGTAATCTGAAGCTCTTAGATCTCTGGTTTTACTGATTTTAAGCACAAGAATGAATCCACTTCTGAATGAAGCATTCTTATATAAACCCCAATTAAATGCTGTGGCAGGACCTTAAACGTTCAATTTATGCTCAAAGCTTACACTGCATGTTAATGAATTACAATATTGATTTTGAGCCAGGTCTTTTCATCTGGAAATGCTATTTTAACTGAATACACAGTATACACAAAGAGGTACGCGAGAAGTACCCGGATGACCTACTTATTGGGCAGCCATGTTTGAGTATGCAAGCGATGCACACTTGCGGTTAATGTATCCCATAATGCAACTGGAGCTGCGTAGGCGTTCGCAGCGTAATAAGAAACAAGAAAGATAGCGGTCCTCTGTTTACAAGTGTAAGTAAGATAAATAAAATAAAACATTTTAAAGACGAATTAATAACAAAAACACAATAAATATCCAAAAGTTTGGCGAGTGGGGTTTGTAATGAGTCTGTAACCATGGTGATATTACGTCCTCACGTCCCACGTCATCACTTGACATTGGTAAGATGGCGGATGTAGTGCGTAGCAGTGTTGTGTGCATACTGCATACTTCTGTACTGGAAGTATGTACTTTTTTACCGGCAGAGTAGTGCATACTTCCTCCAATCTAGTACGTACTCTCTAAGTATGCGATTCCGGACGCAGCTTAAGTCTTGCAACCATGTTGTACAAGTTGTGTAAACCCTTTCTAGAACTATGATAGTTGTTTATAGAAGCAAATAAAAACCAACTTAATATTAATTCCAATTGTTTTAGAATGAGGTGCTTAACTAACTTGCATAGATCACTACTGTATTTTTTCACTATGAGTACAATAATTTTAAAAGTAAATTTTGTTGTTGGTTTTTTAAGAATCATTTAGAAAACCTCAAGATGCTTGTCACCAAGTCAGATTTTTGAAAATAATATGAAAGAATATAAGTACAGTACAAGCTATTTTCAGAAATGCACATAAACTTACTGGAGTCCCTGTAAAATCCAAGTAGTTGCATATAGCCTTTTACACAGATCATATTTTGCTACACTAATGAGACACGACAGGTCGGATCATTGAGAGAAATCCTGCAGCCGTATGTTAATATGAGCAGACACCGGAACAGCAAGCCAGCAGCTAACTCAGTGGGACAGGACAGATGTTTAAAAAGAAACTGAGAGTTCTTGTATAATTAAATCTGCTAAAACTCAGTCGATGTTTTCAGGGGCAGGTGCAATAAAGACACTTAATTAATTATTGTAATTACATATTAAAGCAGTTCAGCTTGTGTCATAGGTAGGGAAGCGTGCAGGGTTGGGGAAAAAAACTGAGAACAGTTATTTACATTTACTTTGACTTTTATTACATTGCAGATAGTATAAACCCAAGATATTTTATGTTTTGTTTGATCAACTTAATTTCATTTTTAGTGCAGTACCCGTACCCTCTTCTTTCACAGCCATGCCTTTGTAATGTGTGCAGCATGTGGTTTTGCATTGTCTTGTTGAAAAATGCATGCGCGTCCCTGGAAAATATGACATCTTGAAGGCAGCATATGTTGCTCTACAATCTCATAAGTACTTTGTTGCATTAATGCTGCCATTAATGCTAACATTAATGCTAACACAGCCCCATACCATGACAGACCCTGGCTTTTGGACTTGTTGCTGATAACAGTCTGGATGGTCCTTTTCATCTTTGGTCCAAAGCACAAAGCATCCATTTTTTACAAAAAAAATCTAAACAAATACTGATTCGTCTGACCACAATACAAGTTTCCACTGTGTGATGGTCCATTCCAGATGTTTCTGATTCCAAAATAACTTGCTGCCCATGTGGTTATATCAGCTATTGATGAATGATGGTTCTTGATGCAGTGCTGTCTGAGGGATCGGAGATCATGGGTGATATGCATCCCTGCCCTTTTTGCACTGAAGTTTTCTCAGATTCCTTGAATCATTTAATGACATTAGGCAAAGTAGAGGGAGAAATATGTAAATACCTTCCAATTTTTGTTCTTTGAGAAACATTGTTTTTAAACATTTCAATAATTTTCTCATGCATTTGTTGACAAAGTGGAGATCTTCTGGCCATCTTTGCTTCTTAAAGACTTGTCTTGGATACTGATTATCAATCCAAATTATCATTATTAGCCCTAAATTGCCCCAACCTTTTTAATGTGTTGCAGACCTGAAATGCAGGAATGGATGTTTATTAATAAATGAAATAAAATTGACTAGACAAACCTTGAAATATCTTGGGTTCATATTGTAAGCAATTAAATAAATTATCTTTTATTATTTACATTTTCCATGCTGTCCCAGAAATGTATGTTGTTTTCTGTATCTATTTGGATGTAAAAGCTAATTCAGAACACTCTTAGTCTTTAAACATTATGTTTACCCTTCTTGACCAGTGACTATGCATAGCCAATCAGTCCATATGAGTGGAGCAGGATACAGTAGAGACTGTTAGTTGGTCAAATGTAATCATTACAGAATTGCCACTGGAATGTGAATACAAATTGCATATTTAATTTTCTTGAAGCAGTGCTACTTAAACAAGGCCACAGAAACAGAAAAGACCATAACTACTGCTGGTATTAAAATAAAAATTATAATAAATGAAAATAAAAGAAATAAAAATTGGTAGTAGTTCATTAGGTAGAGCATGGACAGTTCTGGATTTGGATACATACTGTACAGTATTGTACTTTAGGATCCTGTGTAATGAAAAAGATGCATCTAAATGATGAGTGGG
Organism: Trichomycterus rosablanca; assembly: GCF_030014385.1. Taxonomy (NCBI): domain Eukaryota; kingdom Metazoa; phylum Chordata; class Actinopteri; order Siluriformes; family Trichomycteridae; genus Trichomycterus; species Trichomycterus rosablanca. Next base: position 20,430,621 of record NC_085989.1, on the reverse strand, counting down.
TATTGTGTTTTTTTCATGGTTGGTCTTTGAATACTTTAAAATAAACGCTTGTTTTATGTTTTTTTTTTTTTTCAATTTTACAAACACCGTAAATTATTAATTAACCAAGGACTGGACACGAGTAAGCTTATCCACATGTCTTTTGTTGCTTTACACATGCTTGTACTCTAGCAACAATGTACCATATATATTCCACACTGATTGTCTGCATTCATCCAAAGAACTAGGACCAATTATGTTAGGACTTTCTTCCTCCACCAGCTGCCTAAATTAAATCAACTCCCAATGTGGCTCGGTGGCAGGGAAATGAACAGCTCAATGTGCAAGCCTTTAGATTGATTGCTTCCTCACAGAGAGCAACAAAGAATATTGGCAATGTGTTAAATAAATAATTCAAAATAGGAACACTGCTCCAACTGATAGCATCAAATGTGTCTATACTTAATACAAATGTTACAATTGGTGCGGTATCTAAGAAGACCCCAAAAATTACTATAGGTCTAAATATTTGTAATTGAATTTAAATATTCTCTAACTTGTGTACATCTAAATGAAAAAGCCTATGTATAATGCATACTTACCTTAAATGTCATTAAATTACCATTATGACAATAACTGACACCATAACTGATTATATGCTAAAATGGACCTAAATTACCATTTCATGAATGAGTTTATGTTTAAGGTCTTAAAAAAAGAAGACCAGCAGGGCAGGGCTTGTACACACTGATGTGTGCTCTAAATAGAAGCTAAAACATCCATGTTTTGACAGGAATTCTCTGAAAAATATTTACATTTAAAGAAATGTACTTGTCTGAAACACAGCCTCAGTGTTTCGTCAATAGATTCTTAATCTTGCTAACTAGAAAAGCAGTTACTTCTTACTTCAGCACCAAAACACAAGGAGCTTCCACCAATAGTATAACCCAAGTTAGATTTATTGTATTGTACAAGCTAACTACTTGTTTAATAACACTGTGTGACTAAATTACAAAATGAAATATTTAAATAAATTGAATAGAGGTGTCATTGTGGTGTCATGGCTCTTTAGACTTTTGACCTTTTGCACGTGTTGTGGCTTTGATTTTGAAAGTGTGTGCCATATTTACTCATCAATCCACACTTACCGATAGGAACGGTGTATACTCTAAATGTGTATGTAACAAATTTACTGACTGAAAAGCACTGTTCCCACTTTAAATTTTTCCAATACAGGGTTACTTTTGGTGAACTTTACCAATGATATTAAAAATCTTAGTAGCAGGACCCAACCATAAATGTACTTATAAATATGAAACTGGCTGTTTTCCAACCTATTTTTACTCTAAAATTAAAACAAAATGTCTTGCTAGCTAACACTGTCAACCAGGCACGTGCACAGATAGACCCCTAGTGGTGCTCAAGCACCTGCCCTTTTGTCCTGGATGAAAAAAGTGCCCAATTTTTTACATTTATCAATATTTAAAAATAAAAATTACCCTTTCTGTCATCAATTCCCCCCAAAAGTGTTTTGTTATCTAATGGGCATTTATTTGAGTTCTTGTGAGAATTCTGCCCCGATCTGATCCACAGCGCGCACAAACTCCTGCCTTGCCCCTCTCTCCTCCTCCTCCGGTTAGCACTCATGCAGTGCTGAGCGCCAGGCCAAACCGCTGCTACACACTTCTCCTCTGACCCGCAGCATCAGTGTTTCATACAAAGAGCATCCATGCATAACGCATAGCCTACACTCTCGAGTCATGAAATACATGATTTCAAAGCCTTGTCCAGCTGTTTACTGACGTTTGTCATGTTTAATGAATGGGGAGGGGGACAAACTGCAGCAGACAGACATACAGACAGAGAATTTAAAGACAGTTTTACTGTTTTACAAATTAGACAAGTTCACTAGTTTTGTTTAATTTAAAACCATACTTATTTTTATTTGAAAGCCTGAAGAAAAAAAAGCATGAGCACAAACATTTTGCAAGAGAATGTCAAGTAGCTCTCACAGTAAAGTGTTGAAAATAGATACAAACATGTAGAAGGCTAAATATAATGCTCTATGATATAGAACAGCATACAAAAAATAATGAATAAATAGGAAAAAGTTATTTAGCTGTCAATTTAATTTTATTGGCATAGAAATAGGCCCATTGTTAACATTAACTACCCAAAGTGGGTTTCTGATTTGAAATCAAAGGTAGGTCTTAAGTCAGAAAACAGTAAAATGATGTATACTGTGTTCTCCCCTTTATGGAGATTCAGTAAGTCACTCTTGTTTATTATGTACAACATTGATTTATCTCATTTACAAATTTTGCAGCATAATGCCAAGAACAGAGGTTACAAAAGCAGAAAGAAAAGGAACTACAGCAAGCAGCTCAGGGTAGCAGCTCTCTTTTATCCTGGATTAGGCCATCCCACAGCAAAGCAAATGAGGGAGATGTATCAGTATCAGTTGTTTGGTTATTAAAAAGCACGCACAATATGGCCTTGTTTTTGCCTGTTTTTCATTTATTTATGCAATTTGATAATTTAAGTTATTTGATTAGATGTGTATTGATTGCGTTAACAAAAATAAATATATAAGTTAAATATCCTACTGTGTGTTTTTTTTGTTTTTTTTGTTAATAATTTTGGCAATGGGTGCCCTTTTTTTTGGCTTGAGCACCTGCCCCCAAAAATGTCTGTGCACGTGCCTGCTGCCAACTGCTCAGAAATCACACATAATATACTGCATACACACAAAATCTGGTGTTATCCCTGTTTAAGAGGGTGAGGAGTGTCACTGGTTAAATAGAAACCAATGAATACTACCAGAATTGCAGGCCTTTTGAAAATCAGACATCTCTACTGCAATGATGTAGAAGCACTATTAATGTTTTATGCTTTTGGGGTATAAATGTATGAATGAATGTGATGGTCAAAATTGCAGCTGACCATACCCAGAGTAGAACTTTCATTAGCATTCCAGCTTTTGTGACTGAAGAGTGATTAGTGATATGTAGGCAATAAATGTTGTTCTGGATGCGTAAATAAATTACATCGATGAATTGAAGTGCCTGCAATGCCTTAACAAATCTGTGGAAGAAATAGGGATCAGACTCCTAAAACCCTATTTGTATGCTTTTATTGAGAAAAGTATGGGAAGAGACTTTCTTTATTCCATTAATGCGATATATGCACTCTGCGATATTAAAAACTGCTGCTCCTGACGAAATTGTACCAGCACATAACACATTCATTTGTCACTACCATGCCAGTATAACTGCTGTGCTGACAACAGTACAACACCTAAATATCTGTTCAGCTGTGGTCATACAGTGTATCACAAAAGTGAGTACACCCCTCACATTTCTGCAAATATTTTATTATATCTTTTCATGGGACAACACTATAGAAATAAAACTTGGATATAACTTAGAGTAGTCAGTGTACAACTTGTATAGCAGTGTAGATTTACTGTCTTCTGAAAATAACTCAACACACAGCCATTAATGTCTAAATGGCTGGCAACATAAGTGAGTACACCCCACAGTGAACATGTCCAAATTGTGCCCAAAGTGTCAATATTTTGTGTGACCACCATTATTATCCAGCACTGCCTTAACCCTCCTGGGCATGGAATTCACCAGAGCTGCACAGGTTGCTACTGGAATCCTCCTCCACTCCTCCATGATGACATCACGGAGCTGGTGGATGTTAGACACCTTGAACTCCTCCACCTTCCACTTGAGCATGCGCCACAGGTGCTCAATTGGGTTTAGTCCATCACCTTTACCTTCAGCTTCCTCAGCAAGGCAGTTGTCATCTTGGAGGTTGTGTTTGGGGTCGTTATCCTGTTGGAAAACTGCCATGAGGCCCAGTTTTCGAAGGGAGGGGATCATGCTCTGTTTCAGAATGTCACAGTACATGTTGGAATTCATGTTTCCCTCAATGAACTGCAGCTCCCCAGTGCCAGCAACACTCATGCAGCCCAAGACCATGATGCTACCACCACCATGCTTGACTGTAGGCAAGATACAGTTGTCTTGGTACTTCTCACCAGGGCGCCGCCACACATGCTGGACACCATCTGAGCCAAACAAGTTTATCTTGGTCTCGTCAGACCACAGGGCATTCCAGTAATCCATGTTCTTGGACTGCTTGTCTTCAGCAAACTGTTTGCTGGCTTTCTTGTGCGTCAGCTTCCTTCTGGGATGACGACCATGCAGACCGAGTTGATGCAGTGTGCGGCGTATGGTCTGAGCACTGACAGGCTGACCTCCCACGTCTTCAACCTCTGCAGCAATGCTGGCAGCACTCATGTGTCTCTTTTTTAAAGCCAACCTCTGGATATGACGCCGAACACGTGGACTCAACTTCTTTGGTCGACCCTGGCGAAGCCTGTTCCGAGTGGAACCTGTCCTGGAAAACCGCTGTATGACCTTGGCAACCATGCTGTAGCTCAGTTTCAGGGTGTTAGCAATCTTCTTATAGCCCAGGCCATCTTTGTGGAGAGCAACAATTCTATTTCTCACATCCTCAGAGAGTTCTTTGCCATGAGGTGCCATGTTGAATATCCAGTGGCCAGTATGAGAGAATTGTACCCAAAACACCAAATTTAACAGCCCTGCTCCCCATTTACACCTGGGACCTTGACACATGACACCAGGGAGGGACAACGACACATTTGGGCACAATTTGGACATGTTCACTGTGGGGTGTACTCACTTATGTTGCCAGCCATTTAGACATTAATGGCTGTGTGTTGAGTTATTTTCAGAAGACAGTAAATCTACACTGCTATACAAGTTGTACACTGACTACTCTAAGTTATATCCAAGTTTCATGTCTATAGTGTTGTCCCATGAAAAGATATAATGAAATATTTGCAGAAATGTGAGGGGTGTACTCACTTTTGTGATACACTGTATGTAGTTCCCTTTTTCTGGACACATGAAAGGTTCAATTTGTACTAATTATCCCGAGCAGTGGCAGGTCAGTGGTTAGACAGAGTTGCAACTGTTGGGTCTCAGAACAAGGCCATAAACCTCTTAACTGCTTGTGATGACTGACTGTATTCGGTTACAATATGAATAGTAAATGCCAAATATGTAAATACCCACTAAATGTTTTTGTTTGGTAGGTTAACTAATACAGTGGCAAATAAAAAAATTGTAGCAATAATGTACAGTATGTACCTTATAAACTAAACTTGATCTAACCATTACACCTAGCCAGTTTCTGTCTACACATCTACCTATGCAGTGTGTATTTACCAATAATCTTGATTATTACTATTTGTACACTGCAGTACTACATTTTGGACTCAATAGTATTTGTACAGTGGTAATAAATTTGATATTTACTGTGAAGGTATGTAAACTGTATGGAATCAAAATACATTAAAATTGTTTATTCCTTTAAAATGAAAATAGAAAATAATTACTCATTTACACAATTACTGTAGGGATAAAGTGCTTATCAGACAATGTATTGTGAGCTACTGCATGTATTGGCCAGTGGAGGGGAGGATTAGACAAATCAATGACAGATCACTTCTTGAGCATAATGGCAACAACAAGGAAAAACATCCATAAAGACTAATTAGCTAGACAAAGAAAGAAAAAAAACATTAAATGGGGTATCCTTAATAGCAGAAATCTTTGTAACTACTTGTATCATGGAAATTAGGTAAACTGGCTTGCTTAATCAATCAGTTTGTTTGTTTGTTTATTAGGATTTTAACGTCATGTTTTACACTTTGGTTACATTCATGACAGGAACGGTAGTTACTAATTACACAAGGTTCATCAGTTCACAAGGCCATATCAAACACAGTCATGGACAATTTAGTGTCTCCCGGAGGAAACCCACGAACATGCAAACTCCACACAGAAAGGACCCAGACCGCCCCAACTGGGGATCAAAACCAGGACCTTCTCGCTGTGAGGTGACAGTGCTACCCACTTAGCCACCGTGCTACCCACTTAGCCACCGTGCACCGTGCCAACCGAGTTTAGCCAGTAATGACAATTTTGGCTTAATTATAAATGCCAAGACAGTAACAAGATGTTGTTTATTTGTTCTATGCTCTAAACATTAATAAGAACTGTAAAAGTGTTCTAATGCTGTTCCATAATGTTTGACCTGTAGTGTGGCACGTTACCGTTCATTGATTTCAAATAAATATTTTCTTTTTCAGTGATTACAACTGTTTAGTTGTTTTATGACATTTAGTGGATTTACTAATTTATTAACACTATGGTTGCTGTTCCAAATCAAATTCTACCCATTGAGTAGTGAGTAATAAAATACCACAACCGAAACCGCTACTGCAAATTGAGTATCCACCGATACCGATACCAATCCAGTATCATCATTTCTCCTTTCAAACAACTAAGCAGTAATAATACATGTCTCAATGCACCATGGTTAAACTAGCTATCTAAATAACAATGCTCAGACTGTGAAGCAAATATTCTAACGGAATAAATACAGAACCTACAACATCACACTTATGCAAAACTGCTGTTTTTATTGTAACTTTTACACACAGAACATTTAGCAGCATTTTTGGCTTGTTTAACAGCACCATACAACATTTAAAATACTTGACACATCTCGCTTTACGGTGTGTCGTCCAAAGTGTCTACAATTGGAAGATGTGGATGTCAATCAAACGCAGTGGACCAATTTAAATTGACGCAGAGTTTGGTTGAGATTTTTTGTTACAGTTCTGTTTTAGATGATTAAAAACCAAAGCGCACTTATTAAAAAACCCTGCTGGATTTTGAAGAGGACATCTGTGGCTAAACGGGAAACAGTAGTTTGTTTTATTTCATAACACTAATGGATTAATTGTTGAGGATGTGAGATATCTCCAAGACGGAACAAGATATGAAGAAGGTTTTCTTTATCTCAGGTGAGCGATTTATCATTTATAAAGTTATTTTTATTTAAACAGTGTTTTCAATTGTGGCAGTAGTAGAAGATTTTTTAAAATGCTAAAAGTTTAAGTAGATCAGTGTGTTTTAATTTCTGAATAGCTGTTGCAGATAAGTTGTAGATCAGTGGCACATGTTAATGATGACATGAAGATGCACCTTTTTACGGCAGTTGCAGAGTGAGCTGGCAATAAACGGCACTCTGTTGGAACGTGTCTTCGTGTGTTATTTGTTTTACACACAAACAATGTCCTTATTTACATTAAGTGTTATTTACATTAAGCAACAGCATCGGATCGGATTACACTTTTTTTCCTTCCAATATCCAAACCAGTGATTTGGGCCAATATCGGACCGATACAGAGTATCGGATCGGTGCCAGCCCTATTTAGCAGGGAACCAATATGGTAGGTGTTCTAACCTAGGTGCACCAGCACAACCCATGTTAGCGTCTGCTGTGCTAAGAATGGTCCATAATTAAAATGCTATTTAATCAACAGTAAGACATAACTGCACCTGATCTCACTGGCAAAGCTGACAAATTTGGCAACTGTTTGTTTTCATTGAACTTACTGGGTTCATGAATCCAAAAAATAAATAAAGCCCAGGGGAGGAAAGAAAAGAAGAGGAAAAGTGATGAATGAAGGTTTTAGCCAAATAGCAACTGAACACTGCTAAATGTCATCGCTGTCACAAATAGAAAAATATTGGTCCGTTTTTGGCTGCACTTTCAGAACATTGGACAAAATGCCACTTTTTATCCAACGTCAGCTCCACGTTGGTCTGTTGTATACACAAATAAGTTAAAATCAAAGTAATATCCTCATATTGTATAAACATTAATAACCTACAGTCTACTAAGTTTTGTGCCTGCATTCACTGTTCCGTCATCTTCCAGTGTAAAGACTTCAATCACTACAGATTTTGACTCCCAAAATGACTCTTAATTCAACTGCATGTTATTTTTCTGAGCAAAAGCAAGTTGAATGCAGTGTTTCTTACATTTACTTTGGTCAAATTAATTTCATTTGGTAATAAACCTCCATTCCTGCCTTTCAGGCCTGCAACACGTTCCAAAAGAAGTTGAGACAGTGGCAATTAAGGGCTAGTAATGAGGTTAAAACTAAATAATAATGTGATTTCGAACAGGTGATGTCAACAGGTTATCGTTATTGTGATTTGGAACAAAAGCAGTATGGACAAAAGCTTGAGTCTTTATGGAGCAAAAATGGGAAGAGGGTCAGTTTGTCAACAAATACGTGAGACAATGATTAAAATGTTGAAAAACGGAATTTGCATATTTCTCCCTCTTCAGAGCATGACATCATTAAACAATTTAAAGAATCTGGAGACGGCATTGCATCAATAACCATCATTCATCAATAGCTGATATAACCACATGAAAAGGGATTACTTTGGCAAACCTTTGTTACATTCACAAACGCCACTTAAAACTTTACTGTGCAAAAAAGAAGCTTTATATTAACCATGTCCGGAGGCAGAGTTAAGTTCTTTAACCTTAGAGGCATCTGGTATGAACCATCACACAGTGGAAATGTATTTCAGACGAAGACGTTTTTCAGATCTTTTTTGGAAGAAATGGACCATCCAGACTGCTATCAGCAAGTCCAGGAGCCAGGGTCTGTCATGGTATGGGGGTTGTGTCAGTGCCCTTGGCAAACATAATTTACACTTCTGTAGTGGCATGATTAATGTAGGAAAGTACTTTGAGATTTTAGAGCAACATATGCTGCCTTCAAGATGACATCCATGCATTGTTTAACAAGACAATACAAAACTACATGATGCACAAATTATAAAGGCATGGCTACAGAAGCAGAGCTGACCTGTCCCTAATATTGAATGTAACACCGCTTTGTATCATTGGTGCCAAAATGTCTTTTATGTGTTGTGAGAAGGTATGGCAGCAATACAAAGTGGTAAATGCTTTACTATCCTAACATTTTTGCCAAGTGTTGCAGGCCTCAAATGTAGGAATGGATGTATATTATTAAAATAAATGAAGCTGACCAGACAAAATATGAAATATCTTGGGTTTATACTGTGAAATGTAAGAAACACTTTTTATTTGTATTTTTCATAATGTTTCTTCATAAACATGGGCACAGTTCATTCAGAACACTTTTCTGAATGCTGCACACCAACAGCTCAGTGTAGGAATAGGTTTTTAAATGATTGGGGCACATAAAAAGATGAGACAGGTAATGAGTCAGAAGAAAAAGATAATTAAAATAAAAGCAAACAAATCAAGACTTTACTGTGAATGACAAAGCAGGAGAGCCACTTTTACCCATCCTAAAACTTGACAGCAGAAGAGACAGACACAGAACCTTTCTCTTACCTTTTGAAGCCGGATTTCAAAAGAGGAGCCCGGCAATTGGTTTTGTCTAAAAGATCAAATGATTCAGGTCACTGAGGACTCCACATTTAATTCAAAAGATGGTCAAATTAAGAAGAAATAAGCCCACTCATTGCTTTAGTGACAGACTAGTTACAAAGAAATATGAGTTTTAAATGTGTAGTAGCTTTGACTGAAAAAAATTCACCTGAGTCGCACTGGTGCACAGTCAAAATATCTGGCCTTGATTCTGGAATGGTGATGCACGGCAAATCTCAGTTAGAACTAGGGGATAGCACAGGACAATAAAACGGCCTTGGCTGTTTTAACAAAACTGAAGAATTACATCGCAGAATATTATCCATGGATGTCTAAGGCTAAAAATGTTGATTGATTCACAAAGTCTAAATAAATTTTATTTAACTTGCACAAATGAAAAAAATCATAAAAGCTTTTGCCTGGATGGTCGTTTTCATCTTTGGTCCAGAGCACACGGCATCCATTTTTTCCAAAAAAGACCTGGAATGCTGATTCATCTGACCACAATACACGTTTTCAATGTGTGATGGTCCTTCCTAGATGCTTCTGAGCACAGAAAAGTTAACGCCGCCTCTGGACATGGTTAACATAAGGCTTCTTTTTTGTACAGTAAAGTTTTAAGTGGCATTTGTGCGTGTAACTCTGTATTGTAGTGCTTGACAAAGGTTTGCCAAAGTAATCCCTCACCCATGTGGTTGTATCAGCTATTGTTGAGTGGCGGTTCTTGATGCAGTGCCATCTGAGGGATCGAAGATCATGAGCGTTCAGCTTAAGCTTGCACTCTTGGCCTTTATGCACTGAAATTCCTTCTGATTCCTTGAATTGTTTGATGATATTATGCACTGTAGAGGGAGAAATATGCAAATCCCTTTCAATCTTTCTTTGAGGTTCATTGTTTTTAAACATTTCAATAATTTTCTCATGCATTTGTTGACAAACTGGAGATCCTCTGATCATCTTTGCTCATCAAAGATTCAGCCTTTCCTGGATGCTGCTTTTGTACCATGATTACAATCACCTGTTTGGAATCACATCATTTAGGTTTTTTTTTTGGAATGTGTTGCAGACCTGAAATGCAGGAATGGATGTTTATTAACAAATGAAATTAAGTTGGGCAGACAAAACATGAAATATAATTGGGTTCAAACTGTCTGCAATCAAATAAAAGTCAAAGTAAATGTAAGGACACTGCATTTTTATTTTATTAGCATTTTCCTGTCCCAGCTTTTTCTGATGTGGGGTTGTATGTGGCCCTTTGACTTGACTGGGCCACTCTCCAGGGCAATTTGTTTTGGCTTGTGCAATAGTGTTTCTAGGATAGGCTCCAGACCTTGACCAAAATAAATAACAATAATGGATAATGAGAATTACTTTAAGTACAGTAAATGTGTATAGTAACAGTTCCTTTGATATACATTTAACACAATTGATCAAGTGGCTGGAACAGGTGGTACATTAAGTGTGGCACATCAAAATGGGCTTGATTTATGCCTCCAACCAGTGCCTGGCCTCCTCTCAGGTTCCTAAAAATTGCTATTGCTCATAGAAATGGATAATTTTGTTTTTTGCTTTGAGCCCAGTATTTCTGGGTGCTGCTTGATTCACTGTAACAAATACCAGGATTTGGTGCTGCTCAGTTCACTGTAACAAATACCAGGATCTGTCACACCTTTAGGTTGTAATACGAATTTTCCAACTGTATAAACTCCTGAAATATGAACTGAATTTTAGGGTTTAGTGAATTGGATAGAAGAGATCAAGTAACATTTAATATTATGACTATAAATAGCAACATTCAAACAAACCCTCTCAATAAAGCTGCGGGCATTAAAATTGTATGTTTTCATCCACTGCTCTGGAAAAAAATATATTTGCTTTTGCTTTTGGACATACAGTAGACATAGATTACTTGTGATGGGAAGTTAAAATGTGAGTGGTCAGAATAATTAAAACTGTATAAAATTCTTTTTGTTGAATTATTTGTGGATATTTTGACTATGATACTGTGACACAGTGTCTTTATTATATAAGATTAATATGTAGTTTAAAGGTGCTTGGTGGGGGCACAGCAGTCTATTAAGCTAGTTCACTACCAATAAGATCAGAGTTCGAATCTCAGTGTTTTGATTGGCCGGGTGATTACATAGACACTGTGTTTATTTCTTTTTTTTATGCTTTTTCCCTTTTTCTCCCGATCTGTAGTGCGTCCAATTTTAACCCAATTGCGTTATGCTTCCTCTCTACTGATGCTAATCTCCACTCCTGATTGAGGAGAGCGACACTGATACACGACCCCCTCCGACACGTGTGCAGTAGCCGACTGCATATTTCATAGCCGACGAGGCGAGTTCATATGCGAGTTTATACATTTAAATTTTTGGCATTTAGCAGACGCTCTTATCCAGAGCGACTTACAGAAGTGCTTCCATAGTAAACATTTCATTACTCTAGTTTAAGTAGACAACAGTCCAGGAACACAAATCTGCTGAAACCCTGTTAGAACCCTGTTTAATTAAATAAATAGCGTTAGTTAGTAAGTAAGTACAAGTCAGCTTAGGTGCTTAGTAAAGAGGTGGTTTTTATTCATCTTTTGAAGACAGCGAGAGACTCAGATGTTCGGACAGACAGAGAAAGTTCATTCCACCACTTGGGTGCCAGAACAGAGTAGAGCCTTGATGCTTGTCTTCCTCTAGTCCTGGGTGGAGGATCAAGTTGAGCAAGACTAGTGGCTCGGAGGTTGCACGGTACAGAGCGGGGTTTGATTAGACCATGAAGGTAGCTTGGGGCTGGTCCATTTTTGGCTTTGTAGGCAAGCATCAGTGTTTTAAATTGAATGCGTGCAGCTACAGGAAGCCAGTGCAGAGAACGCAGCAGTGGGGTGATGTGGCAGTGTTTGGGCTGGTTAAAAACCAGGTGAGCAGCTGCATTTTGAATGAGCTGCAAGGGTTTAATAGTGGACATGGGAGCTCCTGCCAGGAGGGAGTTGCAGTAGTCCAACAAGATTACAAGTGACTGGACCAGAATCTGAGCAGCTTCCATGGAGAGAAATGGTCGAATCTTCCTCATGTTGTAGAGGAGGAACCGGCACGATCTTGTTATGTTGGCCACATGAGGAGAGTTTATATCAGCACTGTGTACGGAGAGCCACACCCTGATCACATCATCCCTCAACTCTGTGCAGACACCACCAACAAGCCAGCAGAGGTCGTAATTGCATCAGTTATGAGGTCCCTATTCGGCTATTCCCTCCCTGTATGAACAACAAGCCAATCGTTCTTCACATAGTCGCCCAGCCCAGCCGGATGGCAGAGCTGAGCTTCGAACGGACGAGTTTGAAATGTCAGCTCTGGTGTGCTAGCGTGTTTTACTGCTGTGCCACCTGAGCAATGGACACTGTATTTTTAAGCTTTTTTTACATTTCTGAAGCAAAATCATGTACTGTGTAATCATGTCTTTTAAATATCTAGAAACACATGGATAAATCTAAGAATGTAAATACGAAACAAGAACACTAGAACATTATAGGAGATTACCTGCGCTAATGCTTATTACCTGCGCTCAGCTTATGGCTATCTAAGGCTAAGAACAGGTCCATAATCTAAACTAGAATAAAAGAGAACACACTAACCTAAACAAACAACAGACTACAGGCTACACGACAGGACAATAAATAACACACACAATGACCAAAAAGGGACGACTGAATACAAGTGGTTACATATACACAGAGTAATTAAGACAGGCATGGGGAACAGCTGGAACTAATGACTAATTACAGGGAAGAGGCGAATACAAAAGAGCGTATGTATCCAAACAAAAACATAGAGTGCCCGTGGGATGAAGTGCTTAGGGGAATGAAGTGACTACAATTTTGACATTCTCCTGTAATAGAGGGGGTAATAAAGTGATGCAAAACATAATTTTAAATGAAATGATGGACTATGCACAAAACTGATAATTCTATTATAACAAGTCACAATAGTAATTTAGTGGTTAAAAGAACATTTGTTATAGCATTTGGTGGATCTATACCTCATTGGTGACATGTAGCAGCCAATGGGACACATTTTTAGCAGAAAGAAGGGAGGATACACTTTAATAATGATGAAAAAATCACCCTAGTGTTTCTTTATCCACTAAGCAACCCAACAGTTTATTAGATCATTTGTTTAGTCACACTTATAGGTAAATTATAAGTCATATCAACATTTGACACATACATTTATGTATTAATGGGATGCATGACAGTGTAATGGAGCTGACATTTTCATGTGTTGCTAGATTACTTATGTGGAAAACCTTCTGCTTCATATCCTGCCTGTGTTAAGAGAATCCTGTTTTTGTGCCAAAAGCACTAAGAATACTTTTGATGAAATTACAAGCCCAGGAGGGCAACGGTGGATCGAGTATGGCACTGGGTAACCTGAAAGCTGACTGATTCAGTCTTCCTGAGTGGTACTTAATGGGATAAAAGAAAAACAGCTTTTAAAACAGTTCTCCATTGCACACCTGTTTAAAATGTCTTCTTTCTTCTCGAAAAGTCAAATCTCTGATGTCCGCTGGTTTTACAGAACATGTACATTTCTTTCATTTGCAATTTGTTTGAGTGTTATTTGATGGAGAAAGGCAATTTCAACAGCACTTGTAAAGAGACGCTGAAAATAGAGGAATGATTTCTACACTGTCTGCACTTGTAATACTTGCTAGTATGACGCATCAGATGCCAGAGAGAGAAGGTTATCATTCTGTCTTTATGTAAGACTGTGGTTTGTTTTTAAGGAACAGTGTCATGGGGTTAGTAAAATTGTCAAACTTGAGTCTTGAAAGAATTTAAGAGGTAAGTACTGCATAGTTTAGTACAAATACAATGACAGTTTTCCCAATAACTCCCTGTATTAAAATTACAAGAACAAACTGTTTATTAAATGTGTCATGTGATTTAACAAAATCTCCACAGTACTGAATCTGCTCTCCTAAGTGTTGCTCATGATCTGCTCTCAGCTGATGGTGGTCGTCTTAATGTGCTTGTCCTGTTGGATCTCCCGGCTGCTTCTGACACTGTAAATCACAACATACTTATCTCCAGACTGTCATCATTAGGCATTACAGGCTTAGCGCTAGCCTGGTTTCAGTCTTATCTTGCCAACAGACAGTACTTCATCTTTATTGGTGCACACACATCATTCACAGCTACTGTAGCACAAGGTGTGCTTCAGGGTTCTGTCCTTGGTCCCCTTCTTTTTATCTTATATATCTCTCCTCTTGGCCAGATTATTCGAGACCATGGTCTTAATTTTCACTGCTATACTGATGACATTCAGATTTATATTAGTATAGCTCCATCTATAATACCTGTCCAGTGTCTAAGTGCATGCATTACTGCCCTCAAGCAATGGTTACATAAGAACTGCCTTAAACTAAATGCTGGCAAGACTGAAGTCTTATTAGTAGGCCCAAAAACTCAGCTAGTGAAATTTACCAACTTTACTATTGCGGCTGATGGTGTACTGTACCTTTAAGGTCAGCTCAAGTTGTTAAAAACCTTGGGATTCTCTTTGACTCCACCCTGACATTTGAACCCCACTTTAAACTTCTCACCAAGACTGCTTTCTTTCATCTGCATAATATTGCACACCTCTGCTCAGTTCTTTCTGACAATGATAACAAAATGTTGGTCAGCACATTCATTTTCTCTCAACCTGACTACTGCAACTCTCTCTTCTATGGTCTTCCTGCTACACTGCTAAACTGTCTTCAGTACATCATGAACTCAGCAGCAAGAGTCCTTACATTCACCAAGCGCACTGCACATATCACACCTGTTCTTCAACAGCTTCATTGGTTACCAGTTATCTGCCGGATTAAACATAAAATCCTTCTTCTAACATTTAAAGCTCTTCATGGTCTTGCTCCTTCTTACTTCAGTGAGCTGCTTTGTTTGTATCATCCCTCCCCCACCCTCAGATCATCTGGCACTGGACTTTCGACTACACTCAAATTTAAACTGTCATCTGTGAGCGGCAGATCATTCAGTGCTGCTGCCCCTAAACTCTGGAATTCTCTGCCACTATCACCTTTTGACTGTTCCTTTCTTTCCTCTTTCAAAACTCAACTAAAAACTTTTCTGTTCACTTCACATTACTTTTCCTAAAGGGTTTTTTTCTCTCTCTCCCCTCCTTATGTATGTAAAGCATCCTTGGGATTGTGAAAGGCGCTATATAAATTTAACATATTATTATTATTATTATTATTAAATTAAATTCTGTATACGTACGATACATTAAATATCTGTTTTAAAACAGCTTTTAGATGACATTTTAACAAACGTAATCATAAAAAAATATTGACCAAAATAGCAGAAATGTCTGTGACCTTATATCAATGTATCAACCAATATATCACTATCAAATAAATAAAATAACTGTTAATAATACATTTAAAATGCAACAGAATATGTGAGTAAAGTAAGAAATGTGTGTCATTTTGCCTTTTTATTTAACACTGCTTTACATGCATAAATTGAAAAAACTCAGGTAACCATATATATTTGGCTCTGGCCAGCTCCTTGTTTCTGCCCAGTCCAGCTGGTTCCCCAACACCTGTGTTAACCTGTGCCAAGACTTTGACCAGATCTAGTCGGATCTACACTGATCAGCCATAACATTAAAACCACCTCCTTGTTTCTACACTCACTGTCCATTTAATCAGCTCCACTTACCATATAGAAGCACTTTGTAGTTCTACAATTACTGACTGTAGTCCATCTGTTTCTCTACATGCTTTGTTAGCCCCCTTTCATGCTGTTCTTTAATAGTCAGGACCACCACAGAGCGGGTATTATTTGGGTGGTGGATCATTCTCAGCACTGCAGTGACACTGACATGGTGGTGGTGTGTTAGTGTGTGTTGTGCTGGTATGAGTGGATCAGACACAGCAATGCTGATGGAGTTTTTAATCACCTCACTGTCACTGCTGGACTGAGAATAGTCCACCAACCAAAAATATCCAGCCAACAATGACCTGTGGGCAGCATCATGTGACCACTGATGAAGGTCTAGAAGATGACCAACTCAAACAGCAGCAATAGATGAGCGATCTTCTCTGACTTTACATCTACAAGGTGGACCATCTAGGTAGGAGTGTCTAATAGAGTGGACAGTGAGTGGACACAGTATTTAAAAACTCCAGCAGCGCAACACACACTTACACACCCCCACCATGCCATTGTCGCTGCAGTGCTGAGAATGATCCACCACCTAAACAATACCTGCTCTGTAGTGGTCCTGTGGGGGTCCTGACCATTAAAGAACAGGATGAAAGCAGGCTAAAAAAACATGCAGAGAAACAGATGGACTACAGTCAGTAATTGTAGAACTGCAAAGTGGAGCTGATAAAATGGACAGTTAGTGTAGAAACAAGGAGGTGGTTTTAATGTTATAGCTGATCGGTGTACATACCCAATCATGTGATTATGTACTGTGGGGCTTGTATTCCCTTAAAATGACTTCCTGTCCCAATGCATGCTTTCATAATAAATGTATTTCGTTCATCTGTATCTGGCTTTAATTGAGATGTTTTACAGCTAGCATTGTAGACCTGTGGAAATTGAATCACAACACTACAGACTATTTATAAGCTTTTGTGAGTTTGACAATAGGTTACGGATTGTAATATAATTAAAAAATATAATTAAATGTTTCCACTGGTTCCTAAGGCGTAGTCTCTGGCTCCAATTATCTTTTACTACAAATCAAAAATTTACCTGTCAGTCTTGGGGTTTCTATTATTTTCGGCAACTTATTTTTTTTTTTTTGTGATCAGACAATTAGATCAGAGTTTACTGTGTCCAAACTGTTATTTTCACATCACAGCAATTTAAGTGCTGTCAGATTCTGCTCAAACACATACTCTAACATGTCATACTGACTGAAAATGTATTTGTCCAGTGAAGTGAGTGGAGCATAAGACAAAGAGTCTGGTGAATAGACAAGAAAAAATAAACATGTTTTTCTTAAGGATGTACGTCAACCAGTGGAAGAAAAGTGTCTTAAGGATTCTTATCCATGATTAGTTAAGGACAATGCTTGGAAAAGAAAAGTCTGCCATAGTTAGCTGCAGTTAAAGGCAAAAAGTTTACGTACACTTGCAACAGGTATAGTATTGCAATCTAAGGAATCCCCTATTTCTTTTTCAATGGAAAATATTCATATGTATCCTAAACACAGTAAATTTGTTATTAAAGATGATTTACTTTGGCTGACATTTTTTGTGACCATATACAGTATATAGAACTAGTTTCACTTGTTAAACTGAGCCACAAGCATTACATTGTAAGAGTCTGGAAAGCTCTAATGAAACCTAAGAAAGCAGATCATACATAACAGACAGACAGATACACAAGGTGTCAATCCAACACATACTCACACGTTTAATCATTCACTAACACGATTTAAAGAATCTAATCCAACTTGTGTTGTATTTTGGAGGTATAGGAGAATCAGAGTAACCAGAGGAAAGCCAGAGGGACACATATAGCGCTTTCTACCAAAAGAACTCTGGTTCTTGAACCGGTTCTGTTCGGGTTTCTTCGAACCTTGGTGTTTTTTATGGAACCGACCCGCGTTACCACCAGTTTTTGAGAACCAAGCAGGTGTCATCAATGGTGGGCATTGTGCAACGAAAGTAAAGAGTAGTAACATGATGGCAGAGCGTGTTTTTTTTTATGCATTTTCTCCCCATTTCAATTTTGTTTTCCACTGCTGAGAGATACCAGATTGCATCCAAGGAGAGCACGTCGCTGTACACGCCTCTTCTGACTCACGCACAGCCCTCCTCTTCTCGCCCCTGCTTTCTGCACAGGCGTCTTTTCCGCCAATCAGGGTCCTTACACAGCGTATGAAGACCCACCCACCCACACATAGTCCTGCCCCCACCCTGCAGATTTGGTGGCCTATCTGCTGCAGGCACTGACAGATGGCACCCAGCTGACCGGCATATGTTTGTTTTTATGCAAAAAGCACCGAGCAACTATTGCTAACAAGAAGACATAGAAGGTGACTCTGTTCCTCGTGTTTGTCGCCATTGTTGCTTTCTTTAGTGCATTCACGTGAGAAGCGTTTGGCGCTTTGCTCTCACCGCGAGCCTCGGTGTAAATAGCCTAAATTTGCTCAGCGATTGGCTTGAGCATTAAAACATCACTAAAGTGTACTACGACACGAACATATGTATGAAATAATCATCCAACCCACTCTAAAATACAATACATATATTTATGTTTAGCTGTATTTACTTTACATGTGGTGGTTCTGCAGCTCGGGGTTCTCAGAATCAGCATCTCAGGAAAGCCGCGTTAAGCTTTATTTTTCACATTAAGCGTTCTTCGTACTTTCTGGGTCACACCACGTCATATCACACAGGTTATCTCATTTGAGGCTGTCGCCTCACAGCAAGAAGGTCCTGGGTTCGATCTCCAGGTGGGGAGGTCCGGGAGTTCCGGGAGAGATCCTTTCTGTGTGGAGTTTGCATGTTCTCCCCGTGTCTGTGTGGGTTTCCTCCGGAAGCTCCTGTTTCCTCCCACAGTCCAAAGACGTGCAAGTGAGGTGAATTGGAGATACTAAATTGTCCATGACTGTGTTTGATATAACGTTGTGATCTGATGAACTTTGTGTAATGAGTAACTACCGTTCCTGTCATAAATGTAACCAAAAGTGTAGAACATGACGTTAAAATCCCAATAAACAAAGAAACAAACATCTCATTTGAGGCGCTTTGAATATATCAGCGAATATCAGCGGCAAACTGGCTCAAAATTCAATCAGGTGAACCTTAAAAGATGGAAGTGCAGCGTCAAGCTCCATACAAGACAACAGCACAGTGGTTTTGCAGCTTCTCATGTGAAAGCACCCAAACCTCTACACTTTGACACACCCACAGATGATGTCACGGTTCGCACTGAAAAACCAAGTATTCTGTGGTGCCAGATTAGAATGCTAGTTGAACGCTGTCTGGAACCCCTTTTTTGGTGGAAACACTCAGAACCGGTTCAAAATCAAGTTCACAAACTGGAATTGTTCCGCGTCGGTGGAAAAGGGGTAATAGTGTGTAAATGTGTGTGTGTGCCCTGTGATGAACTGGCGACCTGTCTGGGGTGTTTCCTGTCTTGTGACCCTGACCAAGATACAGTGGTTGTAAAACAGTCAAGGAATGAATGAATGTTTTACCTCTTGACCACTGCATTGATTTAACAACTGTATATGTGCATCTGTTTGAATCACCAGAGCTTAAATACATTAGAATGAACCTTTAAAATATGTAATTCTGGCTAAACAGCCAACATTGGACCAATTACCTCGTATTGACTTTTCTTCACTATGAATTTTATTTTCATGTTTTACCACCATTTTATCCTGGGTGCAATACGGTTTTACTACACCAGAATCACTGGGTGCAATACAGTAATAAATCCTGTACAGGACTCAATTCCACTGCATTTTATTTGTCAGTGCTATCGTCTACAGCCCCAAATCAGAAATTTTGGGACAGTATGGAAAATGCAAATTTAAAAAAAGTGTTTCTTACATTTACTTTGACTTTTATTAATTGCAGACAGTTAACACAAGATATTTCATGTCTTGTCTGCTCAACATCATTTTATTTGTTAATATACCTCCATCCTGCATTTCAGACCTGCAACACATTCCAAAAAGTTCGAGCAATAAAGCATTTACTGCTTTGTAATGTTGTCATTCCTTTTCACCACACTTAAAAGGCATTTTGACACAGAGAATACCAGGCGATAAAATGTTTCAGGTGTTATTTTTTCCCATTCTTCCTGCAAACACGTCTTAAGCTGTGCATCATATTTTTCTCTTTTCTTCCACAGCTGTGACTTTGTAATGGGTTCAGCATGTGGTTTTACATTCTGTTGTTGAAAAACAAATAAACGTCCCTGGAGAAGATGACATCTTGAAGGCAGCATATATTGCTCTAAAATATCAGTGTACTTTTCTACATTAATGCTGCCATCACAGAAGTGTAAATTACGTATGACAGACTTGATGCTGATAAAAAGTCTTGATGTTCCTTTTTGTAGTTGGTCTGGAGCACCCAGCGTGCATTTCTTTCAAAAAGATCCGGAACACTGATTCGTGCTTGACAAAGGTTTGCCATCCTAGATGCCTCTGAGCCCAGGAAAGTTGACTCAGCTTCTGGACATGGTTAACATAAGGCTTCTTTTTTTGCACAGTAAAGTTTTAAGTGGCATTTGTGCATGTAACTCTGTATTGTAGTGCTTGACAAAGGTTTGCCAAAGTAATCCCTTGCCTATGTGATTATATCAGCTATTGATGAATGACGGTTCTTGATGCAGTGTCGTCTGAGGGATCAGACTAAGTTTTCAGCTTAGGCTTGTGTCCTTGCCATTCATGCACTAAACTTCCTCCCCTAAACAATTTATTGAATTGACTGTATTGTTAAGGGTACATGGTATGGCCAAAAGTATGTGGACAATCGTCCTTATTATTGGGGAAGTCCAGCAAGAAAAGAATAGAGTGTCCAGCAAGCTTATGATCCAGTATTAAGATACATTTAGCCATATAGTTCATATGAACCCCTCCTAATGACTTATTTAGCCATACATCTTGCTAACAGGTACATACATCGATTAGGCAAAACATTATGACCACCTTCCTAATGTTGTGTTGGTCCCCCTTTTGCTGCCAAAACAGCCCTGACCTGTCAAGGCATAGAGTCTGACACCTTGCTATCAGGTACATACAGAACCAGCATTAACTTCTTCAGCAATTTGAGCTACAGTAGCTCGTCTGTTGGATCGGACCACACGAGCCAGCCTTCGCCCCCCACGTGCATCCATAAGCCTTGGCCGCCCATGACTCTGTTGCTGGTTTATCACTGTTTCTTCCTTGAAACACTTTTGATAGATACTGACCACTGCAGACCGGAAACACCCCACAAGAGCTGCAGTTTTGGAGATGCTCTGACCCAGTCGTCTAGCCATCACAGTTTGGCCCTTGTCAAACTCGCTCAAATTCTCACGCTTGCCCATTTTCCCTGCTTCTAACAGATCAACTTTGAGGATAAAATGTTCACTTGCTGCCTAATATATCCCACCCACTAACAGGTGCAGTGATAAAGAGATAATCAGTGTTATCCACTTTACCTGTCAATGGTCATAATGTTATGCCTGGTCAGTGTACAATCAATTGTACATGTTTACAACTTTATAGCTGACCTTGTGCACAAAGCGAGGTTTATAAATTCATGGTTTGACAAGTTTTCGTTGTGGAGGAACTACATTGGGCTACACAGAGCTCCAAGCCCAACCCCACTGAACACCTTTGGACTAAATTAGAATATTATTTGCAAACCAGCCATCATTCAACATCAGTGTCTGACCACACAAATACTGAAATGGGCAGAAATTCCAACACATATTGCAAAATATTGTGGAAAGTCTCTATAGAACAGTGAAAACTGCTGTAGCTTTGTGCCACAAGCTTATGGTCAGATGACCACATATTTTTGTGAATTGAATTCATTCATCAACTACTTTAACCTCGTCAGAGTCATGGCGGGACCGGTACCACCACAAAACACCGAGCACAGGGAAGGAATACCTTGATCAGGGTGCCAATCCATCTTGTGCACTTTGCAGTTTCTTTTTTTTGTGTGTGTTGCATCCCTGTGTTAACACATCCCCAGGAGCAAGGCTCTCATAGCAAGAACATATTGGACTGGGGCTGTCCAATCACTTGGTTAATCATTTGGGCAGCCACAGGGGGCAGATGTCTCTTTATCAGCACAGTTGTTCTGAGAAAAAATTAATCTTTGCCACAGTGGGTTGTTCATCAGAGCTGATGAAAAATACAGAACCATGCAGGTTAAGACTGAGCCTGAAGTAACTGAGGCTATATTTAATCAGAGGTGTGAGCCTTAGACTTGGATGAGTGATCTGCTGACTAAATCTTAAGGGATTCACCAGTTAATAGCCTTCTGGATTCCTGAAGGCAGAGTTTAATATGTAAATATGTATATCTAAGCCACTAATAAGGTTGCTTTTGTTTTGATTTGGTCCTTCTGGCTTGCTCCTGGTTTAGTGGTGGAACATGCTAATGATCCTTCCTTTTCAATTAAGCATGTTTATTTCGAAACCAATTCAAACACTGTGTACCAGAATTAATTAAAAAGCCAATCTCAAGGTTCAACACAACCAGTATTCTCTAGATACAAAACAATGCAATGTTGAAGCAGTATTAGAATGAGCAAGAAAACAATGCTTATACAAAATATTAAAGCTTATATTACAACCCTAAATCAGAAAATGTTGGGACAGTATAATAAATGCAAATAAAAACAAAACCCGGTGTTTCTTACATTTACTTTGACTTTTATTTCATTATGGAGATATTTCAGTTTTGTCTGGTCATCTTCATTTCATTTATTTCCCTGCAAACACGTCTTAAGATGTGCAACAGTACGGGGTTGTTGTTGTCTCATTTAAATCTCGTTTAAAAATTCTCCACACATTCTTTATTGGGGACAGGTCAGGACTTCAGCCAGGCCAGTCCAGTACCCGTACCCTCTTCTTCCGCAGCCATGCCTTTGTAATGTGTGCAGCATGTGGTTTTGCATTGTCTTGTTGAAAAATACATGGACATCCCTGGAAAAGATGACATCTTGAAGGCAGCATATGTTGCTCTAAGATCTTAATGTACTTTTCTGCCTTAATGCTGCCATCACAGAAGTGTAAATGACCTTTGCCAAGAGCACTGACACAGCCCCATACCATGACAGACCCTGGCTTTTGGACTTGTTGCTGATAGCAGTCTGGATGGTCCCTTTCGTCTTTGGTCCGGAGCACACAGCGTCCATTTCTTCCAAAAAATACCTGGAATGCTGATTCATCTGAACACAATACACATTTCCACTGTGTGATGGTCTGTATTGTAGTGCTTGACAAAGGTTTGCCAAAGTAATCCCTCACCCATGTGGTTATATCAGCTATTGTTGAGTGACGGTTCTTGATGCAGTGCCGTCTGAGGGATCAAAGATCACGGGTGTTCAGCTTAGACTTGCGCTCTTACACCTAGGATATGTTCTGCTTTACTTACTTTTGGTCTTCCAATATGACCCACTCTCTGACTAAAGACTCTTCCAAAGGTTTTCAGTATTATGGTGTCCTTTCTGATTGTACTTATGAATCCATGACCTTGCAGGTCAATGGCTCCTCAGAACTGTAGTTAAGAAACCATACCGATTACCAACCCCCTACATAGTCCATAGTCACCATAGCAACATCTCCCCTGAGAGTAAGATTATCTTAATGCAGGGAGCCTATGCAGTGCACTTCATCACTTGAAGATGTCCCAGCTAGCAGAAAACGACGAACAAAGATAATAAAATGCACACTCCAGCCTTAAAAAACAGAATTTTTGATCAAAGATGAAACAAATATCTGGTTCATTATTCTACTCCTTAGAGCTCCCAATTCTTTTCCTTATTATTTTCACCAATCGCTTTTTCCTGGAAAACAGGAAACACTGGGAGCAAGGCAGGAATAGCCTGGACAGCTCACCTTAAAAATAAAAAGTCAGAAAAAAACAAGCACTTCACTGCTTTTATGCAAATTAAGTATGAAAGGAAATGCTGAAATGGCCCATCAACTGAAAAGAAAGAGAGCTGCTGGTATTGCCCTAAGTGTGAGTTAATGTGTCTGCCCTGTGATCTGTACTTTGCAACACAACATTGAAGTTAATGGGAGGGCTATCATGAATAAAATCTGTATGCAAAGCTAATGCATTAGCTTTCATAACTCATAACTTGGTATAAAGAACACTCTTAGCGATGGAAAAGTAACATGGTCTGAAGAGTCAAGATTATGACCTACATCTGTCGAAGAATGCTAACCCACAATGTCTGATCATTGTTAAGCACAGTGGTGCTTAACACCACTGTTAAGCCATATGGGATGAATAATTAGAGAACAGACTGCAAAAGAGGATGTTAATAAAAAAACTGAAAGTTTGGTATATGGGTGACGTAGTGGTAAAGCGTAGATGTGGCTGTTCCTGGCCAGGGTAGGGGTCTGCAGCAGTGTACACCGATCAGCTATAACATTAAATCCACCTCCTTGTTTCTACACTCACTGTCCATTTTATCAGCTCCACTTACCATATAGAATCACTTTGTAGTTCTACAATTACTGACTCTAGTCCATCTGTTTCTCTGCATGTTTTGTTAGCCTGCTTTCATGCTGTTCTTCAATGGTCAGAACTCTCCCAGGACCACTACAGAGTAGGTATTATTTAGGTGGTGGATGATCACTGTCCACTCTATTAGACACTCCTACCTAGTTGGTCCACCTTGTAGATGTAAAGTCAGAGACGATCGCTCATCTATTGCTGCTGTTTGAGTTGGTCATCTTCTAAACCTTTATTTAATGTTAAGGCTGATCAATGTATATACTGGGTAATTAAATACGACTATTGAGAGAAAAACTGAGAAAATCATAAATAGAATCTTTTTAAAAAATTGGGTTTTTTGGTACAACAATCCACCACAAAACATTCTGGACAAAATTCAGTGAAACATTAACATATTTTCTTAATTATTCTATTACTGCATTCATAGTTAAGTCTGTGTTTTGTGCAGTGCAAGCCATCTCTCAGCAATATCCAGGATCACAGCCAACTTCTTCTCAGGCTGAAGGGGCTGCTGCATGGTGAAAATGTGTAATGCGGTACAATAATTTGACCTTGATTATGGAAATACTAGATTGTGTTCTTCAGGGGAAATAAGAAAAGGATCACCTAGAGTGTCACGTTTAGAGGGCTAAAGTGTCATGTTATGGGGGTGTATTAGTGCCCATGGTATGCGTGATTTGCATATTTTTAAGGGGAACTATTAATGCTTAACAATATATGCACACATTTTGTGGCAACAGATGCTTCCCTCTAGAATAGGTCAATGATAAATGAAGTCAGTATTAAAAATGAATAAATAAATGGCCTTTCTTGTATCAACACGTGCTCGTCATTTTATTTACACCTACTATACAGGGGCAATTAGTAGTAAATACTAGTATTAGTGCAAACATGACTGAATAGAAAAGGACCGTCATAGGACCACCATCGACCAAGTCTTTTGGTTGTGTACAATTCACTATACAGCAGCAATATTAACATGATAATGACCTGGCAGTGTTTGTTACATTGGAACATTCATTTAATTAATTTATTAGGATTTTACCGTCATGTTTTACACACTTTGGTTACATTAATGAAAGGACAGGTAATTACTCATTACACATGGTTCATCAGTTCAAGTTTAATGTCAAACACACTCATAGACAATTTTGTATCTCCAATTCACCTCACTTGCATGTCTTTGGACTGTGGGAGGAAACTTGAGCTCCCAAAGTAAACCCACACAAACAAGCGGAGAACATGCAAACTCCACAGTGAAAGGACCCTGACTGCTCCACCTGGGAATGGAACCCAGGGCCTTCTTGCTGTGAGGCAACAGTGCTACCCACCCAACCACGGTGCTATCCCACATTGGTACATGTAAAGGGAATCACTAAACATTTATAAAGGCTAAAACTCCTAAAACTGGACTAGCAACACCACTAAGCTCTGAAGGTTTTAAGTCCTAGATCTCTGATTGTAGAAGTGGCCAAAGAGTGTACACTGTTTAAAGCCACAGCAGTGCTCCAGTGCCTGATACACTCATACCAGCAGCGCAGTTAGTCGGTTAGTTAAAATAGTAAGATCCGGCTGCTCAGGTGGTGCAGCGGTAAAATACACTAGCGCACTAGAGCTGGGATTTCAAATACATCAGATCGAATCCGGCTAGGCTGGGCAGCCACATGATCAACGGATTTATTGTTGTTCAGGGTAGGATGAGCTAGACCAAGGTTTCTCATAACTGGTGCAATTACGACCACTGCTGACTGATTGATGGCGCCTGTGCAGTTGGGCAATAATGCTGATCAGGGTGTGGCTCTCTGTGCACAAGGCTGATCCGCATTTGAACTCGCCTCGTGCAGGTGAAAAGAGGTAGTCGGTACTACACACGTTGGTGTGTCAGTTGCAAAGCTCCTCAGTCAACGGTGGAGGGTTGTATCGGTAGAGGTGAAGCGTAACGCAATCAGGGTAATTGGATACGACTAGGGGAGAAAATTGGGGGAAAAAATAGTAAGATCCACCAAAATTATATTTTAATATAGTTTTCAATCTTATACAGGCCTAGACTGCAGGCAGGTCATTCTAGTAGCTGCACTCTCTTACTATGAAGCCACTCATGCAGAATGTAGCTTGGCTTTGTGTTGCTGATTGTCATATAGATAGATGCTCATGCGGCTCAAAAATACATACTTTATTTCCCAGCATAAACGTTGCCTTTACTTAAATGCTAGTTACCCTTACTAATAGCATAAACAAATTTTCATTCCATTGCAGACATTAGCTATTGAACTTTGCTTTTGAGCCCAGTGAACATGCCAACCAACATTTTCAAAAACAATTTTAAAGATTGATTTATCAGACCATCAACAAACATTTGTTTTCAGGCGAGTGTTTTCTGAAGTACTCCTGAGTCCATGTGGTTGAATGTATTATGGGTGTAATTTTTTTAATGCAATGCTGTCTGAGGGATCAAATGGCATGGGTATTCAGTACTGGTTCTCTGCTCTTAAATGTTTCAAATTATCTGAATTGTTTAATAATGTTATGGACAGTAGATGGTAAAACAATATATTGCTTGCTATTGTGTGTTGAGTAAAGTTGTTTCTAAACTGTTTGTTAGTCATCTGGATGTCTGACAACACTTGAGGCAGTGTTTTGTGGAGAGATAAGACATACCTACATTATGGCCAAAAGTAAATGGACATCCCATTTAAAACCATGAACACTGATATAAGGCTCATTAGCAAGGCTATACAGATACGATATGGTGAGTTTAGAGTTGATGTTAAAGATTCAGCTGGTCAGTGTTTTAAAGACAGTGCTATCTATGCAAGGGTTGAAAATGTATTTTTCATTTAAAAAAAAACTACATGCACAAAAATAAGCACGTTGCAGATCATTTAGGTAGAACCAAGAAGGAGCAATAATAATGGTTACTGCAGTTAAGACAAAACAAGAGCATACACCGACTAAGCATAACATTATGACCACTGACAGGTAAACTGATTATCCCTTTATCACGGCACCTGTTAGTGGGTGGGATATAGTAGGCAGCAAGTGAAGATTTTTTTTCCTTAAATTTGATGTGTTAGAAGGATTTGAGCGAGTTTGACAGGGGGCCAAATTGTGATGGCTAGACCACTGGGTCAGAGCATCTCCAAAACTGCAGATCTTGTGAGGTGTTCCCGGTCTGCAGTGGTCAGTATCTATCAAAAGTGGTCCAAGGAAGAAAGAGTGGTAAACCAGTGACGGGCTCTTGGGCAGCCAAGACTCATTGATTCAGGTGGGGAGCGAAGGCTGGCCCGTGTGGTCCGATCCAACAGACGAGCTACTGTAGCTCAAATTGCTGAAGAAGTGAATGCTGGTTCTGATAGAAAGGTGTCAGAATACACAGTGCATCACAGTTGCAGGGCTGTTTTGGCAGCAAAAGGGGGACCAACACAATATTAGGAAGATGGCCATAATGTTATGCTTAATCGGCGTATATACTGCTTAGATTGTCTAGGAAGTTTTTACACCGTGTGTAAGTAATACTGTTTTCTCCAGTCTCATTTGTTCCAAAGACCAACAGTGCCACCATCTGTATAGTATGTGAAAGTACAGAAGCAATCATGGCATAGCATGGCATTTTGTTTTCTGCCAATTCCCAAAAATCAAACAGCACACAGACTTGAGGTGCCAACAAATGAAATGTCAGAGTGATAAAAGAGAATTATCAGTTTTATTACATGTCTTTATTTTTCAACGTACCATAAAATGATAACTGTACAACTCAGCACACTTGAGCAGAACCAGGGCACTAATTATCCAAATCAGGTTGCTGGCTGAAGACACATAAAAATGTACATATTTACATAAAAAAGGCTTATTCAAATGTGGGACAACACTTCATATGATAAACTAACAGAAATAAGTTCATACATTGAGGCAAAATAAAAACATAAGGCTTCAAATAAAAAGGCAATGATTCTAGTCCCTGCTACTCCTCAGAAAGAGCAGAGGGGTGAGACTGCAGAGCGTGATCATGCTCATCAAGGCACTCCGTGATGTACTATGTACAAAATCGATTCAAAGTGAGAGGAGCTCACTTGCAGGCTTTTCACAGTAATTACGAACCTCTCTACATGCCCACTGAAAAAGCCTAAGCATGATGATTTTTTTGCTGTAATTGCCATGATTCAAAACTTTTCGAATGATAAAAAAAAAAAAAGCTTTCACTGTTGAGTACCCATTTCATTCAAGCTTACAGATAATGCATACAACTTTAATGGGATGGTGTAAGAAAAGAAAAAAAAAGAAACAAATGTACATGACAGGTTTCTCCTACACAAGGCCAGGATGTAATACCATTGCAGCACCATTTACTGTTCAAAAATCAGCCCATGTCATCCCAGCAAGAATTCCCGTAATATGGTTATCCTCGGACACAAATTGTTTAGGTAAAATGTGTGGAAACGACTCAATTAAACACAAATGGAAATGAATAGCACAATTCATACAAGCATATTGTTCTTTGGTGTTTTGTTTTGTGACCTCTTACCATGTCTATCATTTTAATCTAGAATTACATTAATTAAAAAATAAAATCTATATTTTACAGCAATGTGATGTAAATAGCCTACTTTGTTACCTTATTGTAACACATCCAGCTGAGTGTAAACATGATCTTTATGTAGGCCACCAATCCAGCACTTTCCTACTAAACCACTAACATGGACCACTTGAAAATATGCAAGCATAGTGACATCAACTGAGAACATTTCAGTTTTTATTTGGAAATGAAGTACATAAAAATATAAATCTGTTACAAATCATTGATGTGTTGTGTAAGATTCCATAGATGCATTTCATTGCTTATATATTTAGCCATGTTAAAGGCGCATTTGTGGCCTGGCCACATACAGCCAAGACCAGTGGTTCCCAACCTGTGGCCCTGTGAGATATACACATGCAGTCCACATTTCTAAACTACAGACATGAACAACTGACAACACGCATGTGGCATACAGGACTAGCTTTTGGCCCTTTTTGGATAAAGAGGTTAAGAACCACTGAACAAGATGACTAAATGTACTGGTGCATATTTCATTTCGGCAGCAGCTGTAAGTAAAGTCAAAGAACAAAAATCACAAAGCAACAGGTCTGATACTGCCTCGTCTCCGCTAAACAGTCAACATAACGGCATGATCGTTTAAAGACAAACGACTCTACCATTGTATCGCCCGAAACATTGACGCAGCGAAGACTAGCCGTTCACATGGGCATGTGAAATGTAAGTGACCATGCTGGGAATGGAAGACCAGACATTAAATTAGTCTGCCATTGTCCTGCAGTTTAACTGTGGACTTTGCTTGCATGTGTGCATGTAATTTGCTTATACATTTTTGTTTAACACCTATTTTACAAAACATTTTGTAGTTAAACTGCCAAACAGTTAGTGGTCATCTTGGCAAAGCAGCTCCATTATTTGTCAAGTTTAGTAAATGGTAATTTCAAGTGTTTCTTGCAGGGCGCTCTGGTGGCGCAATACATCACTGCAAAGTGTCTGAATTCAGCCCAGCCACTGACCTCACCACGTTTGGGAGGGGGGTGGTCAGACAGGGTCTCTTCCGACTGTGATATGCAGATCTCTAGGACTGGTCCGGGCACTTGCGCAAGGATGGGAAAGGGAGTTGGGGTGAATTGGCATGGCTCTCCATACGTGATACGGCTCTGTGTGGCAACTCTACACTGGGAGAAGATATAAAGCGGCTGCAGATCAGACACGTGTCACAGGGGGTGTGCTGTGATCCAGCTCTCCTCGATCTGACTGAAGACTGTGTAAGCGGCAGCAGATTCACAATCGGAAATTGGAACGAACAAAAGTGGGAGATGGGGGATTGGAAGTGGAAGTTCGAGATGCAAGAACTGAAGAATTTTTTCCCTTTTAAAATTAATATTGCATTTCACCGACAGTACGGTGTGACCACGGCTTAAAGCAGTTAGATGGAGAACACATAGGGTTGCATTTAAAAGTTAAAAGCACTTGGTGGAGCATGAGCTATGGTTTCCGGTTTTCATCCAGCCTCCTGCACAAAAGGTCCTTATGAAAATGATGATCTCGATCTGCCACAGCTTTAAAAAACAAGCCAATAGGGGTTTTCCTTTTAAATATTTAAATAGTTATAAAACTTTTTTCCTCTTTTTGTTGTTTTAAACAGACTGTACATGTGGTACCAGTACATATAAAAATTACGAGATGTTACATTAGAAAGAATACCTTCCTTGATAAGTCATATCAAAAATATGCAGCTTTAGTAAACATATTTCTTAGCAACTCATTTTTTTCTACTCAAACTTTACATTGCTACATTACATTTCAAAGTTAGAATATACCAGTATGGTGAGTGTGCTGCCTCGCTCCTTTGTAAAGTCCAAAAGCTCACTGCATGCCACGATGACCAGCAGCACAGGGCAGCTGAGACCAGAAGAGGCTACAGTGCAGTGATAGAAGCCGTGAAGTTCATCGTATACTTCCCACAGTTCTTCTATTGTTGCATCTATCTCTCTCCGTGCACATATATATATATATATATATATATATATACACACACACAAACACACACACATCAATTCTTCCTCCCCAGACCCACCCTCACATACACAGTTCCATCTATCAGCAGCCCCACTTCAGCTTGGCACCATCTGCTTCTTCCCCTTCTGGCTGCCATGTAGCTTTTCCTAAAAGGTTGAACTCTGCCCGCTATGCTAACCACCTTCAAGACCTTCAGTCAATCTTCTCCACTTTACCAATGATCTTCTCCTCAAAGATGGGCAGTATGGCATCATCTTCACGCACCTCCTCAAATACCACACCGCAGTCAAACTCGTCGCTCACTTTCTTAAAATAATACCTGTGACAGAAAAAGTATGTTTCTGGTTAAATGTATTCTCTACAGTCTGCCATTAATCAGAAAGTTTGTACAAACTGTCCTCTGTATAAAGCTCCATTGCTTCATGTAGCACAATTTTCTGTTTAAACATCACACAGATTTAATTGTCCTAAAGACAAAAGTAAAAATACAAATGAATCTTTTTGCCCACCAACCACTAGCCTGTACCACAGCACATCAGAAGACAACCAAACAATTTCCATCACAGCTCACCATTGTTTACATGATGCTTGCCAAGTCAATGTAAATATACATGGAACAATGTACACATTAGTGACTTGCATCGTGCTGATGCAGTGCTATTAAAAAGAAACAAAAAATTGCCTTCCTCCTGATTTTACTCCTGGGGTTGTAGATCATCAATTTACATATACAACAAACACGACCTAGCTGAACACTAAATGTAAAAATAGGCCAAAAGGTCTCAACTATGCCACATTCAAAATTATTCATGAAATATCAAGGTGTTGCAAAGCAATTTATAAGGCGTTGGGACACCGGTGAACCAGAGTGAGTGTGATTACCTCCAAAAAAGTAAACTTGGAACAGTGGTAAGCCTTCCCTTTAGTAGCTAGGCTGCCAAAATTCTTTTAAAAGCACCAACACCTCATGCAAAAGTTTTTTTTTTTAATGCTGTGTTCACACATTGTTGTGCTATTTGATATTCATGGAAAAAGTAGTTTTAAATTTTTTTCTAGGCTCTGTTGTGTGTATTCAGTCTTGTATGAGAGAGAACTGCTATTGTATTATGCTGATTGAGAGTCTCTCTTATGATTTCAGGCAATTCTAATCTTCGTCTTTCTTTGTTAAATGCTGGGCACTCGGTCAGGATATGCTTTAGAGAAATGGGCTTCTGACATGCTTCACATAGGAATGCAAAAAGTCACAAAAATACCAGATAAACACTGAAAGAGCTGCATGGCTTACAGAAAAGATACATAATATCACTTCATTAAAAAACTAAGCAAAACAGAACAATTTTGCAAAAGCTGATGAGTTGAAAATGAAAGTCACTAAGAGCTAACAGCATTCCGTATCATCATCATACCAACAGTTAAACATGGTGGTAATATTGTGATGGTTTGGAAATGCTTTACTGCTTTAAAACTTGGACAACATGCCATAATTGGAAATAAAACACGAAATTATCTTTTAATGGGGAAAAAAATAACCTGCCTACAGTTTCTATTCCATTCAAGGTGCAATTATGCAACAAGATAACATTTTAGAGCAGTAGAAAGTCCATCTCCAAATGGCCAAGTGAAAGTCTATTAAGATGCTGTGATTACACAACTAGTGGGACAGTTCACATGGGTGAAATGTGTTGCATACATCTTTTCTTCAACATATAAAATATCTATTTATAACTTTTATAAGGTATGTGGGAGAAGACAAAACTTTGACATAACCCAGTAACAAAGTCTAGATAGGACTTGCATATACTGCATATACCTTGACAATATGAAATAACACAGAATATTGCCCTGTTTTAAGTTTGTACAACTATCGTTATAGATTTAATGTGGATTTTTTGACAGTTGTTATTTCAAAACCATTCTTGGTGCACACATTGGCAGTCACCTTGAGGAAGTGGAATGTGTTTTAATATGAGCAGGTGGAATATATAGCCCCTTGACTATAAACATTCGTAAGTTTTTTTTATTATGTTTAACCAAAAGGAACATTCAATCATATGCTAAAGACCACTATTCATTTGGTAAATAGCCCTGCATATTCTATAAAAAAAAAATAGAAGGGGCAAAATATAGCACTTTTATATGTGGCTTTACTTAGAGATCAATGGAGTGGCTGTAGTAGACCAATATGGTTTAATATTTTTTTAACTGGATGATATTTAAATAATTTATTTCTAAAGATCAGATAAAAGCAAAAAGTGCAGTCATCAGAACAACATTATTTTCTTCTATTACAGTCACTACTAATCAATATAATAGTAATTTGGTGGATGTGCAAACTAACAACTCAGTGTTATCAAACCTGTGTAAAATCTTATGATATACATTTACACCAACTATTTATACGATCTGACAATCCTAACAATATAAGACAACATTGGAGACACCTCGCCAGCCTGCTGACATCTAATTACTGTTTATAAAAGCAAAAAAATGGAGGACATCCTTACCTATAGCTCCCTTTCTTGGTAAGCAGCTCCTTAAACTGTCCCAGTGTGACGATCCTCCCTTTGACTGAGGTTCTGTATGGGATTGGTTCGCCACAGAAGTAATAGGCCACAGTGATGTTCTCGCACGGTTGCTTTTTTATTACTTTGTGTCTGCAGAACAAAAGAAAAAGCAATGATGAATTTAATGGTGTGATCAAAGCATTACAGTCATAAAAGAATGAAAGAAAAGGTTATTACATAACCAGACATTTTTAATAAAAAGCACACATTTGAAAAAATATATATATATTGCATTTGCAGTAGTAAGGCTATGGCGATATGAATTGTGCAACTGTGCAAACAATGTCAACCAATGTCAACCAATGTCAACACGAACAAGACTAGAACCGGGGGAGGTCCACCTTTACATTCCATCTGCTGTCAGACATATCTGACAGTACAGAGGTGTATTCATTTTCTTCTCAATAAATCTTCATCTTCTTTTAAATAGTCAAAAACTCAAGCAACTCATGAATTAGAAGACATTGATTAACAGTAAAAGACAAGCAATGATGTCAGTAATAACATTTTTATTCATTTTCAAAAGCTGACGCTTGGTTTAAACTGAGAGTGAAGGCGCAAATATCTACACACAAGCTCCGAGCGCTATTTTGTAACCAACCTACAATGCTCATGTGGCAGTTTCTTTTAGGGCAAGAGCTGTGGTTCCATTTTCAAGTGAAAAGAAACTATTATGCATTGAAATCACAAACTGTGATGCTGTCTTGTGTATGTGCGTAAAGTTAGGTTTATTTTTTTTTTACAGGAATTATGTGGATATTTTGCATCATATTCCATTATGAAGGTAGAACTGTAATATAATTTAATATCGACTGAATCTCTCTTCATTATGATAAGTATGTTTAGTTAGTGCTTGTAATAAACCTAATATACATTCATGATGCAGAACTGGTTCTGTTCACAGTGTTTATCTTTCTGTTTCTGCTCAGAAACAGGGGCTGATGGTACCTACTACCACGTATTGTGGACTCCATGTCTCAATAGGTCAGAGCAGTATTGACAGCATATTGACTGGATGGTCAGAATTTTTTTGTGAAGACAATCAAACAGAGCTGGCATGTTTAGAAAGGGATTTAACACTGGGTGACCTAATAAAACATGACATGCTTTTGGTTACTGCATTCAGAATAACCGTAAAAGTAATTCTGAGAGCAAATTAAGTGGATGGTCCTAATGTTATGGCTCATCTGTGTGTGTAAAGCTGCCAAACCATTTAATGCATACAGAATTCCCTGTCAAAATGGTAATGACACTACTGATGTACTTACTTGCAATACCCTCTATTACACATAATAGTACGCTGTTTTGGCACAGGCATTTTTCCCCTCTCTGCAGAGAGGCCTTTGCTCTGATCTGCCCTCTAGTGACTATTATTTTTTTTTTTTAATGGTGTGCAGATAAAAATGAAAAAGCTTTGGACAGTTTTGCGCACACACAAGTAGTCATGCAGCAAGTACAGTAGTAAATTTATATTAAAATCCATCTACATTAGAGGTGGGCATTAGAGCTTTAAGGCAAACTTCCTTACTGAATCCCACACTCGAGGCACACACAAGGAGCAGGTTTTCACTGATTAACATCAAATAGGTGCAAGAAAAGGTTAAAACAAACTGACCGGTAGAGTGTGACTGCTGACAAACTGTCTACAGGCTCGGCCATGGACAGGCCAAGTATGTTAGTAGACTACACTGGGCACACGCACCAATCAAGATAATTACAGGCACTGTCCACATATCCCATTTAAGGTAGCAAAAGGCAGTATGTATGTAGCAGTGGATGGTATTTAGATGCTGCGATCTATAAAGGGTTAAAGAAAAATCATGGGACACTGGGCCATTGGGGTATACTGGGCCTTGGACAGTACTGAGTAAAATTAAAATAAGTTTGTTATAATAAATTACATGTGGCACAACCTAGTAAGTAAAATGGTTTAATAATAAGTTAAAATTACACAATTCGCTTAAAAGTAAACGACTTAATAATATATAATAATTTGTTAGGAGCCACACAGAGCTGTATCGTGTATGGAGAAGGTGATAAAAAAAAGCAGATGCAGATTAAACACGTGTCAGAGTGTGTGTGTGGTGATCTGACTCCTTCTAATCAGATCGTGGGTTGAGCAAGCAGCAGAGGATTCACAATGGGGAAGGGGAATTGAAAAAGACAAGATTGGAAGATGGGGGGGATCCAGAAATAAAAGAAATTGAAAGTGAAATGTCTCGCTACAGGCTTGTGGCTAAAGGCTACATTTATTTAACAGTATGTATTAAGTCGTTATTAGATAACCACTTAATTTAGGCTTATTTATATTTTATTATTTAATTATGATTAGTTAATAATGACCTTTGTAAGCATTTTTCAGCAGCCATACTCTAACCTTAAGAGTAAAATAAAGAAATAATACATCAAACTTGCTTCCCTGGGGCATAGAAAACACAGCTCACCTCTGCTTGGTCTGCAGGGTTGCAGACTTCTTCTTCTCCTCTTCAAGTCGTCTGCGGGCCTCTTCCAGTTGTGTGAGGGGGTTGGGTGCTGGGTTCGGAGGCATGGTCGGGTCCTGGATGAACGGGTGTGAGGGCAGCACATTGTTGCGAAGCTGCGCACTCACCCATGGGTGTACGGCTCCCGGCCGCTCCACTGAGCTCGGCCTGCCTGACTCGTGACCCTGAGCCTTCTTAGAGCCTGAGATGCTCCTGAGAAACAGACCAGAGAATGAGAGGTATTTTAATGCCAGTCAGCTATGAAGGTACTCTAATAGCCCTAAAGCATCGATATCTAGTTTTAATGTAAAATAGCTTTACGATAACACAAAAAGACAAGACAAAAATAAGTTTGAACACAAACATCTTACACGAGTGCTAAACATGTCCACCCACACACTGTGCAGAGAAAACAAGCTGAACGAGAGTTGAAAAAGCAAGTTTAATTTCTCACATAATAAAATGTCAATTGGCATAGGTGATAAATATGCCCCATTTCGGCTAGCAGTGAACAATAGCATCTTACTTTGTTGCTGTACCATTACAGCATATTAATGTTGTTGTAGTAGAGTTGTAGTTACAATTTAAGCTCCATTAAATCTCGGGTTAAATATAGCAAAGACTTTATGTGTGTGTGTTAATTTTTTAAAGAGATCATTAATTCCAAGCCATTTTATTCTATCCTACTAATTGTGTGTATCCAATTTGGGCATATCAAGATCACCATTGTATTGAATACATAATGTGAAAATCTACATAACACACGTTTTTGGTCTTTGAGAAGTCAGTGCTGCTGCTATAACCCTGTATTAGTTAGTCCACTCTGCTGTATGTTTGGAAAGACTGCCTGTACTTTATTGCTTTTAATGATCAGCTTAACTGAGCACACTTAAACAATACAAACTTACTATGAGAGATTACACAAGCTGATTGACTTGCCCTGGCGTTACTAGTTTAACTTTTTCCCCTCACTTGGCCTACTTTCCACTTTCTTTTACTTGCAGAATTTGTACTCGTTTCCCCTGAAGACCCTTCACATGTGGCAGGTTAGAAAATATCCACTATGCAGCAGTGATTGGATCATATTCCTGCATTTATAATGGAATGTTAAGCATTAGTCCAAAAGGGTTACTCCGGATTTGAATAAGAATGACATGGTAACGCATACTAATGAGCAAGTCACACAGTTTAAAAAAGTCAAAAATTAAACCTTATGTAATGTAACTCAAGCAATAGGAGACTGGCATTCAGTCATGTGTGGTGATGAGCAGGAAACTAATTATTGTCATTATGCAAAATCAAGCACTTAAAAATCCATTAACTCTGAACAGTGATTTCATATTAAATAAAAAAATGACACTTGGTTAGCACAACAATTAGATATGATATTGGCTGGTTGGATGTTTACATGTTTACTGACATTATTGGCTGAGGGGAATGGGATAGGCTGGGAGGCATGGCTAAAGTCCAGAATAGATTGATGTCCAGTCATCCAGTGATTTTAGGACAGTCATACCCAACAAAACCCTGCCCAGGATATAACGGTGGTAAAACATGACAATGAAATGGTAAAGTGACAATCTAGAGGACAATCCAACTGATGTTTTGCTGGGTATTTTACCCATGTTTCAGAAGATTAACAAGCATGGTAACTTTACAGTCTTTAATTTGTGTGTATAGTAGTGTCAGTTGCTCACAAGAATTGTGTCTCTGTGGACCAAACAGCCAGCTTATGAATGGAATAATATTACGGACAGGATTTGCTGTTACATTGCACTAACAGACATCGATATAAAATAATAATGATCTCCTGTACCTGTAATCGGCTGGTTCTAGTAAGGTGAAATGTAACTCTTGTGGAAGTCTGAACCCTAGCATAACCCTTCAATGCATGATTAGTGGAACTTACCCATAGGGGCTCTTCTTGGACCGTCCCACTTCCTTCTCTCCCTCCATCATCCACTGCATGATCTTCTGATTCCTGTCTATATCGTCAGGAGGAACTGTTTCTCGCATCTCCATGTTTCGCATATCCTCACCTTTTTTGGACTGCCGTTTTGACATTGTGCCACCTTTACTGCTAAAATAAACAACAGAAAGCATTTAGTCTTATGTCTATCGTTGTAACCCTTTATATTTAAGGTACTACTAAATTACAAATACTTTTGCTTCACATAGTATACCTGTAGCCCATGGGATCCATAGCGCTGGGGCCGTCTGAATAGTTTCTCGTCTTAGAGCCGTAATGGTGCTGCTCGATGTTCCAAGGCCTCATGCCTTCTGCCTCGGCATGGTGTGAGTACTGTGCGTGTTTGTGGTGGTAAATGTGTGTCGGATCACCCTTGGGTACTAGCCTTGCTTGGTGTTTTCCTTGTGTGCCGGGCAATAATGCGGGATGGCAAGGCAACTTAGCCGCAGGCAGACCATCGGGTGAGCGCGACTTGGGTGACTGGCAGCCAGGGGTCTTCATGACACGCTGCACGTGCTCATCCAAAATGCTCTCGGGGTTCTCCTCATGTGCATCACGCAGCCCTAGCCCACCATAGCTGGCATCTGAGTAGCGCGCTGTATAATGCTGCAAATGCACTGCTGGAGGCAGCCTGTGGCTAACCACAGACGGCGCCGTGGACACGTCTGCATCATCTCCCTCTTCCTCCTGCAGGGATGCCAAGAATTACAGGTAATGAGTTAGTGTTAGATTCTGTGATGCCATTAATGTAAATATAACATTTGGTAAAACCACTTTTCAGTCAATAGTCTGAGAGCAGTTTAATACTGGAGTCTTGACAAATATTAATTTGCGGCCATTTATTAAATACAGCACAGTCTGTCTACATACTATTTTTTATTAATGAGACTTAGACTCTCACCCAAACCAGTAAAAGTGTGTCTAAACTGCATGCAATAGTGATAAAAAGGCATTAAAGGTAATTTAATAGTTGATTTTAGTTTATAAGGCTGTTTTTCATACATGGTCAGTGCTTTATTTAAAAGAAACCAGGACATTTTATGAAGGAAATGTTATGGCACGGCTTAAAGGCTGGCATGCAGCAGTCAGGAGGTGGGTCACCAGCAACCTGGAACTCAGGTCTATTGGCAGCTTTAATATAGCTGACAAACAGTGTATATTGGTTGAGTGCAAGTGAGATGGATTTTAAAATCAGTATCGTGGAAGTGACTGATTTACTTTGAGTTGCAGGACCCTCTTTATTTAGTCATTTTTAGTCAAAATGGTTTACCTGTTCTGCTTAAAAAAATCCTTCAGAACGTGTAAAATTGAATTGCCAATTAGGTCCACATTTATAAACCTTGAATGTACAACCCTAGTTCTTATTTCTTTTGTTCTTGTTTAGCTACTGAAGACCAATAATTTCCTTTGGGATAAATTAAGCACCTATCTATCTATCCATCCATCCATCTATCTATCTGAAGAGGTATTGGGTCAGATCTAAAAAAATTGCAGCCATTAGAATCAGGATGGAGAGAACAAATAAATCTGCAAAAGGTTCTTCAGCGTGTTCTTTAACATTTACATAAGCAAACAAAAAAAAAACCAAGAGTTACATATTGCAGCTTTAATGATAGTCGACATCAAACCTGACTGTAATATCCAAGCCGAAATGTAACAGAATGATTGATGAGACTAATGTCAGCACATATGTTAGCTAACAAGGTTAATGGCGACTAACTCATTGCTCTACAGTCCATCATCCTCTAATAATCAGAAAATCAGATAAAAAGCTTGTACCGTAAAAAACCCTGAGGTATTATTTACTAAGAATGCTGGTGAAACCAGTGCAGGCAATCAAAGAAAGTTTTGTTTGAATACTGATAATGAAAAAAGCATTCTGATGTAGATAAAGATAAAAAATCTTTCATTTCCTCTAAAGAAGGCATTAAAACACAGACTTGTGACTTGCCACTGATAAGCTAAAACTCAACTAATGGTTCTTATTTGCAATAATCCCATAAGATGATGTGGCAAGTGGTGATATCAATTAAAAGACAATACAAAACTTCAAGCTTTTCATAATAGAAAGCTATTGGTCTGTGACAGCAGGGCATTTTACATGAGGCCAAACTATGCACTTGTTTGCCTTGAGACTTAACACCTTTGTCTGGAGGAAAAAAGATTCCCTTTTGTGAAGAGCGCAGAATTATTTTACACTCCAGCTCACTTCAAACAAAGCCATTACTCAGAGGCAGATTAGGAAGAGTCTCAGCCTGCACAGGTGTTTCACCTGACACTGAACACAAAGAAATAACAGAAATGATAAGCTTCCTTTTGTTGCTTCACACTGCAAGTTGACTTCACTGAGCATAGCTTATAAACATACCCAACATCAAATATAGGGCTTGCAGCCAAAAAACACCCCAGGTAACCTTTTTCCTCCCTGTATTTAAGAAGCACACTCACCAGCTGCACTCTCTTGAGGCGTTCTTCCAGTTTCTCCTCGGCTTCACGTTCCCTCAGCACAGCTTCCAGCCGGTTGATCAGCTCTGCTGCGAATTTCTCAGGCTCCACATGAATATCCTTTGGTATCCGGTTTGTGCGCTGCGTAGAAAAGGCCAGTCAGTTTTAATCATGTTTTATCCAGGATAAGAGTGGCAACAATTAGCAGACACATAAAGAAAAATGGCTATGACAAAAACAAATAGCTTATAGGGCATAGAATGTAAATAACACAGCCCTACTTCAATCGTATTTTTTTTTTAAACGATTACAGAATACATTATATGAGGGTTCCATACACTTTTTTAAACTCTATTTATTATGAATTTCAAAAACAAATGACATCACTTTTCTAGTCAGTCACTTTCCGATGCGTTTTTCCCAGCGTCATATCAACTTTTTAATGCCATCAGCAAAAAATGTTTTTGGTTGAGCACATTGCCACTGATGCACCACTGCCTTCACATTATCATCACATGAAAATAATCTTCCCCTTAAAGCTTCTTTGAGCAGTCCAAAAGGGTAGTAATCAGATGATTACTGATTAGCTGATAAGCTCACTCAGTCTCTAAGACATGACCGATTACTACTCCTTTTGCCCTCACCGTTTACAACAAAAAATATAAAAGTGTGGAAACTTTAAGATCCCTCGTACTAATAACTTTTTACATGAAGTTGTAATCTGTACAGATCGTCCTTGACCTGTAGCCACAGTATTATCCTGTTCACCCTTTCCCACCTAGAAGTCATTGGTTCAGTATGGGTTTAAACATTGTTTCTCTTCTTTTTTTAATACACTAGCTTTCTTAATAAAGCCATACCTTCCCATGGCTTCACCAACCCTTCCTACGTGCACGATACTCAGCTTATTCACTTCTTTACCCCCTCAGACACTCAAGTTTGAGCCTGCATCTCGGCGGGTATGGCAGATCTCTCATAATGGATGTCAACTAATCATGTAAAGCTAAAACCGAGAAAAACTAAGCTGATATATATTTCTAGGGATGTGTGCCAATGCCAAGATCATCATCCCACTTCATGACTCAGATCACACCATGCCCACCATGTTGCTGCCTAGCTTCTTCTCTTAGAAGTTGAATTAATGTAACGTCCAATAATGTAACTTTAATAATGAAATCAGATTCAAAATGCTGGACCATGCCAGGTTTTTAATTTACCCAGGTGTTGCCACATTGCTCTGTTGCTGCACTCTCTTCACTGGCTTCCTGTGGCTGCCCACATTCAATTTACACCAGCAACACTTGCCCTTCAGGAGCCAAAAACGAACCAGCCCTGACCTACTTTATAGAGCAAGCCTCAAACCCAGTTTTGTACCTTGTACCTACCCCTGATAACACAGGGAATACAGGCTCATTCAATGCTCTTTTCTGTACATGCAGTCAGGTGGTAGAATGAGTAACAGCCGAGTCTTTTGCAGACTTTAAAAATCATCAAAGGCCCATCTTGTTACTAAGTACTAAAGTGCTAACCACACTTGTACTAACCAATTTCTGTATAATTAAAAGTAAAAAAAAAATAATCTACCCCTCTGTTTTACCTATTTTAGCAGATTTGTGTTTGTAGATTGTTGTCTGTT
Source organism: Trichomycterus rosablanca (assembly GCF_030014385.1). Classification (NCBI taxonomy): domain Eukaryota; kingdom Metazoa; phylum Chordata; class Actinopteri; order Siluriformes; family Trichomycteridae; genus Trichomycterus; species Trichomycterus rosablanca. Next base: position 20,388,441 of record NC_085989.1, on the reverse strand, counting down.
TGTGCTAGAAAAAGGAATTGTGTACAGAGGAAAAGCACAAAGCAACACAAAGTATCTTATCTACTTTCACACTGCCTACCGTTTTATATTGCTTGTAAACTGTCTGCTTTCAAATGCATTACAAATAAAACAAGTCTCTCACTGCTTGTAAGAGTTTAAGGTAGGCGATTAAACAAGGCAATTGTATATTAACAAGGCAATATTTTTTGGCAAGCATCCAGCAAAATCCTACAGTTGGCTTTTTTTAATTCTGATTACAGGATCAAATCCAATTTAGACTCTTCATTACGTTCCCCTTTGTGTTAAATCTTGACTCACTTTAGATTCATCAGTCTCATTCTCAGCCCATATGGCTACATGCCCAGTGAAGCAGCAGTATCAGTCAAGCCTTGACAAGCATGGCTACTGACTGTGTTTCGCTGCAGCAGACCACCCTTTAAGAATAAAAGCATGTTTTCTTCCACTCTCTTCTGTGAGACAAAGCAAGGTAAATCCCCTGAAGAACGGAATGTACTCGCCTCAAAGCAGAAGTAAGAGACAATATATGTCATCTTTAAAGCCTGATCAGAAACTGTCATTTTTTGTAGTAGCCCAACCACAGACGCTTTTAAAAGACACATCAGCTAAATCAACAGAAAATACAATAGCTATGTTTACTATGCTTTGTATTTGCAATACAAAACAAAGGCAGTGCAGCTTTAGTGTACGTAATGACCTTGCTAAATTATTTTTAGTGAAAGGTAAGACCAGGGAAATGTGCAGTAAATCCATATTTTGTTATTGGGCTTGGGTTTTATAAACCAAAATCAAACTAAGAAACATGTCAGACTATGTTCAATCCAATTTGCCCTTTCATGGCATATTCATCTAGATATATTAAACATTGTTATTAATAAGCAGCATAAAACATATTGGAATGTTGATTATTCAAGGCTTAAAATATCATAAGGCTTAAAATTTTATATAAAATTGTAATACACAGTCACTACAAAAACAGTAAAGATTTAAAGGTGTTCCATGGATGTTACACCTGCTGAGGGACAATTAAGACCAGCTAGCATTAAAACAATAATTTAATGGTAGAAACCACTTGAATGTGAAGAGTACTTTAAGTAATTTTACTCCCAAAAATAAATTTCATTTTATTTATTTATTTTATTAGGATTTAAACGTCATGTTTTACACTTTGGTTACATTTATGACAGGACAGGTCATTACCGGTTACACAAGATTCATCAGTTCAAGTTTAATGTCAAACACACTCACTGCCAATTTAGTGTCTCCAATTCACCTTACTTGCATGTCTTTGAACTGTGGGAGGAAACCGGAGCTCCCGGAGGAACCCACACAGAAACGGGGAGAACATGCTAACTTCACACAGAAAGGACCACCTGGGAGTCGAACCCAGGAGCTTCTTGCTGTGAGTCAACATTACTATGCACCGAGCCACCGTGCTGTCCACCAAAAATAAATAAAATCAAGGGCATTTGGTTCTTAAGACCGGCACTACGTTAAATCAATCATAAAAAAAAATCAACCATTCAAGTTTTCAATTAAAGAATTACTCAATTATATGTAAACGCAGGTTTTGTTGCTGCTATTCTGGGATTAAGTGGTTTACTTAAGACAGTAAAAGCACCACTTCTACTGATGTCACACAAACATGCACAAAAACAACTTTCTTTTGATGTAAAGCATACACATTGAGAGTGTAGCCCAACTGTGTTATTGTTTCTGCAAGTCTTGACTTAAAACAGTTTATTTTTAATACAGTGCATGTACACACCACTGAGTTAAACTGGGAATGCCCTCACACTTTCTGTATGTTGAGTGAAAGCCTTATGACAGGATTTTCTGGTAAATTGGACTCCATCTCAGAGGCTCCAATTAGGGTGCAGTCGGTGCAGCGGGAAAGCCCGGCCATCAAAGGAGGGCCTTCACAGCCAGGCAAAGCTGCATAGAACATCAGGAACGCTTCAGACAGTGTGCTTTCACACACACATGCACAACACGTTCCCTCTCCATGAGCTATTCACCAGCGCATGATCAAAGGACCCCTTCCACAGTTGTGCATCTTAAGAATGCACATTCATTTCAGGGGAGAACAAAAAATGTGGAGGCAGGAAAAAAAACAAAGCAGAATGACAAGAGAAACTACAAAAAAAAAAAAAAAACACAGATGATGGGCAGTGAGATAGTTAGATAAATTTTTTGGGGGGAGGAGGGAATTGAGGTATTTGTGCAGATGAGGGAACAAGATAAGGGAAGAGAGGAAAAGTCGAATAGTACTCACAGGAATATGAGGTAGTGGCACTCGTCCATTAGCTTTGGCACTTTCGTGCATCTCACGTCGAGACTGTTTCCGATGATATCTGTAGGGAGGGACACCATCTCTAATGGGAGAAAAAACAAGCTGGGTCAATACATCAAATACAATAAATAAGCTAAATGCACAATTCTAACAAATAAGATTGGTCTTAAAAAGCAAAGGGGTTCGTACAATATTTCATTTGTATGATGCAGTAGGCACGGTTAATATCACAGAAAACAAACAACAAAATGTGCCTATATAAACTGACATAGTATGTGTTTATTCATTTATTAGGATTTTAACGTCATGTTTTACACACTTTGGTTACATTCATGACAGAAACGGTAGTTACTGGTTACACAAGATTCATCAGATCAGGTCTTTAATGTCAAACACAATAATGGACAATTTTGTATCTCTAATTCACTTCACTTTGGACTGTGAGAGGAAACAGAAGCTCCCGGAGGAAACCCATGTAGACACGAGGAGAACATGCAAACTCCACACAGAAAGAACCTGGACCCCTCCACCTAGGAATCAAACCCTGAACCCTTTGCTGTGAGGAGATAGTGCTACCCACCCATATAGTATACGTAAAACTGTAGACTTTATTACATTTATTCGCATTAAACCTCTAGTACACACTTTTAGATATGTTTACACTTTTTAGAGAATGCTTGTGTATTCACTTAGTGCATCAGAGCTGCAATTCAGTACGTTTACAGAAGGAGGGCCAAGAAATGACACAGCTACTACGGACCAAATCCATTCCTTCAGGTTTAGAACACAACTCTGTATTAATAAGGGTGTGGATGATAACATATTTTAGGTGTCTCGGTTCGTTTAGTTGGAGTCTGCTATTGAGTTTAAATTAAGCATAATATAATTTTAAAGGAAAGGGGGGTTTAAAAAGGAGAGAAATCTGGTTTTATTAAAGCTTGTTAATAGGCTAACAGCTTAAAATAAAGCCACATTTTTTATAACAAACCAAACTGAGAAAATCATTGCCAAGTGATTCCATGGCTTACATCTTCAGACTCATAGCTCAGCAATATTAGTCCTCATTGCAGTGTCATTTAAAATGTGAAACTGATTTTATTCATAACTTCATACTGCATCAATCCTGAAAACAATACATAGCAAATGGCTCTTTATATACTTACAAAATACTTAAGTATAGTGGTTGATAAAATATTAAAAACTAAATGTATAATAGATTAACTAGTAATATAAAGTTTTTTGCTCCAGTTGTACACACCTGAAAACGCTGATGCGCACATAAAGCCTTCTTAAACACAGAGCTTAGGGCAGCTAGCCTGAAGAAACATTTCAAGCAAATATAAAACAGCTGACCAAGTGGGTAGCTATACCCCACCAGGCGTCTTATGTTTAAATCCCAAATGTAGAAGCAAAGCTGTTCCACTACACATATTCAATGTATCATACTGTGATCTGTGAAGTCATGAACAGACTGACTTCATTTAAATTCAACAGGCACACACAAAGCAGAATCCAAATGATTATATCCCCTTGTTTTGCAGACTGAAAAAGCATGCCTGTCTGAATCTTAAAAGCTGTCACAGTGCCGCTGGTGGAGTAGACGTGGGTCCCTCTGTGCCAAGGCACTGGAAAGGCTTTCATCCCCTTGGGCACTGCAGATCCCGCTGTGCCCCCACCCTTTTACCAGGGCCTTGGAGCCTGTAATCTAACCCACTTCAGAAAAGTTTCTTCCCTGATTCGCTGCCTTTCATGTTTCTTTTAACATGGTTGCCTGGTGCCATCTCTGAACTTATCATGCGACCTGTTTTTACATCTCTGGCTTTGCTATGTCCTCATTAAACCTGTTTAACAAAAAGAGTCTCACCGCTGTGATGGAAGGAGGAGCCTTTGCGGTAATCGACAGCATGTGTTTGGCAACAAGGGACCATGAACATAAGAAAAGGCAGAGCGCTATAGACATTAAGCCAATTAATAACGCTCCAAAAGTAAACATCCACTACACAAAAGTACATCTTCTCCTCTACATAAATACAAATGTCGTTTTACTACAATTCATTTTCAAATGTTCTTCTCTGTGTACACTTATAAATTTTAATTAGCAAATCATGATAAATATCCAATCTATAGCAATGTGCCCTCAGTTTGAAGTGTCACAATGTTCATTCTTATGGTAGGTATAGCTTAAAAATTATTTAATATAGATCAATGTAGGTAATAAAGTGCAGGCCCCCCTTATGTAACCAAAACAGATCTGACTCATAAAAGTATTGACTCAACAATGCCTCTTAGAGTGCCCTGTTGTATCTGGCACCAAGAGGTTAGCAGCAGATCTTTTAAAGTACTGTGAGCATCTGTAAAATATGCAAGACAAATCCGATCCACACCTCACAGCTTAATCAAATAGAGATCTTGGTCGTTTGGAAGCCGAGTCAACACCCTGAACATGTGAACACAATGACGTGAACGGCCAGGTGCATGTACTTGGGGAAGAGATGGCACCAGGATGCACTATGGAAGGAAGGAAGCTGATTTTATGGCTTGATCTGTGTGTTTGTGTGGATGGATAGATAGCTCCCTCCCCAAAAGAAGACATTGTGAACATTTGTAAACAACTGTAACCATGCTGATTAACGTAATTATCCAATCAGCTAGCCAGGGGGTAGCAGCATGGTGCATGAAATTACACATGGAAATCTTTAAGTAATTGTGTGAGTTGTATAATCGCACACTGCATGTAAGCATCTATGTGGAGATGTAAATGCATCATTTACAGATTGCTGCCAAGGTGTGATGTGACTATACTTTTTGAGACAATACTTTTTTTAATTTTTATTTGCATTTAGTTATTTAGTTTCTAGTAATAAAATGCAATATGGGTCCATAAAGAGTTCCAACAAGATAATATAAAAAAACACAAAGTCAATAACTTTAAATTACAGGCTACATGGCCCCAATGCAGCACAACTAAAGAGTCTATCATTAGCATAAGCAATAACATTTTGAGGTTTTAGCAAGTCGGGGTAAATGGGCATATGGGGCCACTTTAGAGGAAGGCTGATTGGTTGTTGGTCTCACAGAAGTGCAGAGACGCTACTCTAAGATCAGCCACCAGTAGTTGCTTTTAAAGCTCCAAACAGGAAATGCTTACTTTGATTAAGGGGTGGTGTGCTTCTTGTCGCTTGTTAATACGTTTATGGTTCTGTAGGACTTTTACACAAGAAAGGCTGCTTGGAGAAGAAGGAGAGTTCAGCAAACTAGAAAATCCTTAACTTGCACTATATAGTAATAACTACATGATAATGTGAACTGATAACGTTTTATGTTCAAGTGAAGTGTGCTTTGTCGCACGCACTCCTTCGACAACAGTTTGTGTGTGTGTGTGTGTGTGTGTGTGTGTGTGTGTGTGTGTGTGTGTGTGTGTGTGTGTGTGTGTGTGTACATACACGCTGCTGTCTGTTAGGGACATAGTGTCTGCATCGCTTGACATGCTCTGCTGCTCGCTGTCATTGGCACTGGTGGCTGGTGCCAGGGCATAGCCGGTGTTGATGTAGTATGGGTTGAATGGCTCCCTCCATGAAGCATGTCTACAAAGAACAAGAGAGGGTCAGTACATAGATAAAGATTAATCAAATTTGTATAAATTCTCACATTTAACATAACCCAGCAAGATTCAGGATTCATATTATGTAAATACATTGACTGTAAGGACCTTGTTAATTACATCATATATAAAACAGAACCTTTATTACCATGGTGGCTTTTTAATCATTTTCACTGTTAGATGTCTAGGCCTGAAAAGCTTTTATGTTTTGCACTGGTAATTGTTTATATTTAACAATTTATAAGTAAGCTTGTCTGGAAAGCTTAATTTTGCTTAATCAGTTAAATGATACTACAAATGAACAAAAAATAAATGTATTTTAGAGTACCAGGACATTTTGTTAATACTGAGATACCAATTACTCAACCGCTACATAATAATGCTGATCTTGAAACCTACTGCTAGTTTGTATTACCTAAAGTTGGGTTACAACATGATTAAACCATTGGGAATCAATAACCACCGTTAGCTTGAACACTTGAATCTCTGGGTGGTGTTTCTATCACACATCACAGCTGAAGTTGTGATGTAACCATGGTGAAAACTAAGAAGCAGTCACAAAAGCCGAGAGATAATTTTATGATCCTGACAATTTCTGATCTGGCTTACAAGTCCTAACAAGTCAGTCAATTCACAAGTATTTAATTAAGTTCTGAGTCATCACAAATAAACATGCTGATGTACGAGTGCAAAAACAAAGAATCTACAAATGTGCCTTTTTATGTTTGCCAGCTCTAGACACACTTTAAGTGTGCTGAACAAGTTCACACAGTAAACCTATAAGTAAAATAATTCAAAACAGGCTTTGTTGCATAGACAACAGTAGGTTAAGTTACAAATTCTGAAAATGTGTATTTAATTTATAAAAAAAGTTTCACTTTTTAATAATAATAATAATTTAATTTTAGCCAGCAACCTTACAACGTCAAAAACTCCTAATACATGAATTTAAACAGCAACTGACTCAACCCCAATAACAGGGATGGACTGAAGCAGCACGTTTTCTTTCTAATTCATTATGTGCTGAAAACAAGCACATCTATATCCAACAACTTTACAACTTGCCCAGTTAGACATTCTTTTTTAAATCCTGCTAAACATTACCTACAACTAGTAAACAATCTACACTTACCAAGCACTTCCTTATGTACACCTCTTTGATTTATACATTTATAATTTATTTATAAAATTACTGGGATTGCAGCCTTTATTGACTTTTCACTTTCTTAACACATGACACGGTTGGCTTCAAGTTTCTGGTAGGGGCACTATTCTCCTCCGAGCACTGGCACTGAGGTGTTAAACACTGCTGCACCTGCTACATTTGTATAAGTTTAACCAACAATACAATGTCATTACAGTGCCAAGAAGGGTCCAGACCATTACCCAAACACCATCTAGTCAGTGAGGGTTCTTTTTAATTGATAGTATACAGAGCAACCTAAGGGCTACAGACAGTACTTGTTTGGCCACAAGGCTTATCTGAATTAGGCTTGGGCGATATTGCCGATTTTCACACCGTCATACCGTCTTCATAAAATACTGCGGTATACGGTATTACCGCGCGAGGGGGGGGGGGGGGGGGGGGGGGGATGTATGCGGACGTCTGTCTGTTAGTAATGGGTCGTTCGCGAGCGATCCGATTCTATTGAACGGCTCTTTCAAATGAACCGAGTCGCATCTCTGGGAACCGTTATATATATGTTTTATATGTTCTTTTCAATTTTTGCGTCGTTCTTATTGGCTGTAATACACCCATTCTGCTTCACATCAGTACGGGGAATTAATCAGTCATAATTAAAGCTGTTTATTGTCGGAATTCAAATTCGAAATCCGAGTATCGCGAAGAGTGAGCGCGACACACACACACACAGAGATAATATTATATTGTAAAGACTTGCACAAGTGTGTTTTTTTGCAAGTTCGGGCTTGTCAGTGAATGTAACCGTATTCGGTACATGGATATGTTATATTGACATGCCAGTGCGTTGTGCCACCCCATCCCATGGTTTTGAATGGCAAGATACTAACTGTTAGCTTAGCAAGCAAAACCCGATGGAATTGCTGTCTAAGTAGCGCGTTCGAATAACCTGCATTATAATAAGTCATTGACTTATTACAATCCGCTCTACTGAGGCAGCTGCCTATGTAGGCAGTAAGACAGCAAGGCAGCTCACTAGGTGTTTGAACACACCCCATGTAGACAGCTCCCTAGCTTTTGTGTTATCGCCTCAAAAAGTGACCACCCCCACAACCAATCAGTGAGCTCCAACCACCAACAACTCCCGCCCCTCCCTTATTGTGGATGCGCGCAGGTCTTAAAGTCTCCGTTGTCAAGGTGGACCTTAAGCAGAAATTTGGCGCTTCACATTTTTAAAATACCGTCACCATTTTTAAATACCGCGGTATACCGTAATACCGTCATACCGCCCAACCCTAATCTGTATAGTAGGTGTAGCTTATAAAATCAGACAGGCTATCACTGGTTAGCACTGTACTACAAAAACATGGGCAAAAATAACAGAAAAGTCAGCAAATGTCACAAACTAAATAAAATAAGAAAATCTAAATGTTATTTTTTGTACTTTCATAAAGCACAGCTGCACAGGGAGAAGACACCACACAGAGTAGTTGTGTCACTCAAACAACGACTGCCTGTGCGTCAATGGTTAAGACAAAGGACTAGTGATCAGAGGATTGCTGGTTTAACAGTTGCCACTGTTGGGCTACCAAACATGGGCCTTAACCCTTGCATTGGTCACAAGTGTAAATCCTGTTGAATAAAAGCATTTACCAAAATGCTGTAAATGTGTCATGTAAAAGTCCAGACAACCACAGGCATGAGTCAATCTAAAATTTGTTTTAAAGTTTTAAATACACTTTAAACAATTATGTTCACCAAAACTTGCAAATCACAGTTCTACTAGCTGTACTGGATTTACACTGCACTGACACCTGTATTAAAACAATTTCATACTAACATATGGATCGTTACACCTCTATTGTCTACTCCATAATGCTACAGCTTAAAATGAAAGTGAGCAGTGATTCCTTCTTTCATACCATGGCCTTGCATGAAATGTTCAATGTCATTTGGTTCTACATAGTTTATGGATTTGTAACGTGAAACTCATCTTTATTCTGTACAGGACAGGAGGAGTGGAGGCACACTGTGAAAACCATATACATTCTACTGGAAAAAAGAGGCATCTTGTGCTAAGACTTGTGATAAAGTGGAGGAGGCAGAGCTGAATTTACTGCAGCCTCCAGTGATTGTTGTTGTTCTGCCTTCTAATGATTCAAGCAGCAGGCATGTCAATATTCACAGTAACACGGAGAGCCAAGAGCCTGAGGAAAGATGCTCCCCTGCCTTTAGCAGCATCAATCTGCTCACTACAACATTTCATTTTTCACTTAACAGCAGTGTAGACAAGGAGCATCAAACAGAGGCTCAGTATTATAACTTTGATTCTACATAAAATAGATTACTTGATATTTTTGCAATTATCATGGATGATGCAGCCCAAAAATTATTAGAGCTGGGGAAGCTGTGTCTCCCATGGCATCTCGTTAAAAATCCATAATACTGCAGTGACCTGGGAGAAAGGTTTGAAGTGCTTCTGTTGAAAAAAAATTAATTAACTGAAGACATGCTGAATTCCTGTTCCAACGATTTTTGTACCTCCGATTTGTGCAAACTGAGAGAATAATTACCATCTCTTTGTCAATTTTACATCTGACTGCTGGCGCCTCTGGAGCTCCTACAGATCAATTTATCAAAGGCGGAACTCTGTGTACTAGAGCACCAGTTGAGAAACGATACCGACGTGTGGGTTATTCATTACATTATCACAAAAGGCAAGCAATTACCACACAGGCCAAGGAACATTAAAAGGAGCATAAAAAGGTTGACTGAGTCTTGCTAGAGAACAAGCTAACACACAATCAGCTGAAATGGTGTTTTCCTATATACTAGCAAATCCATGTAACAGGCTTGCAGTAAAATGCTGTCTTACTTAAAACAAATGGTATGCATGTTATAAAGTTATAGATAAATTATGCATTTGCCCAAATTTATGCGAGAGTGTATCTGCTGTGTAATGCAGAGAAAGATTTATAGTAAGAATAGCCCAAAAGCTGACTTTTACACCTGCAACAGTGATTGGTAGAGCTAGGAAATGCATTTAGTTGTGTCTGGCACAAAACAATGATGCAATCATAGCAGAACAAGCACACACTTTACCAATAACATAGGTCACATTCATTTAATCATATAAATTATATTAATTATGTAATCTTAAAAATCAATGCTACCGGAACAAATGAGGTCATCACACCACAGAGTGTATTATCATTAAGGCCCTAGCTAATTCGCGTTACGGACCGTGAAGTGAGCCTTTTCCCGTGTAATGTGCAATTTGCTGTAAAATTCAAAATGTAAGGTTCGTGTTTAGTGATTTATTGTTTTTCATTTGCGTAGCATTTAAGTGCCTTACGTTTACTGGTTAATTGGCACTATGAGGTGGTCCTAGTGTAACCAAGCGTCTTTAGAGTTTGCTAAGTTTATTAAGTTAGAAATAAACTGTACATAGACAAACTATCAGTAGATTAATACTTTACTGGCTTGTTCTTTTGAGGCGCAGCACAGACTACAGAGAGATGATCATGTGTGTAGAGAAGCACACTTTTCCACTGACTATGGAATTCCCAAAGGGACAAAATGCACTCAATACAAAAACAACATACATCAAACATTGTCAGCACACTACACCACAGAAAAGTCTTTTACACTAGCAAACCTAGCGCATGTCAGTTAGCAATCATTAGTCAACATGTCCAAGATGTCGAAGACTAAAGCAGCTAAAAACACTACTCAGGTGACTAATTTTGAAAAACTCCCAACCAATTCTGTGGACGCAAAAGGGGGGGAAATCAAAACACAGAGAATTTTCAAACATGAAGCCTTGTACCATTGCTTGATGGTGTAGGTTTACATTCAACTAGTAAGGTAGGCTATGCTGTGTATTGTAGCTTCTATTTATTCTATCATTCATTATATGAGTGTTATTTAATGACTGCAGTGAAGTTTAAGACTTTTCTTTAAAAATCTGTACAATCTGTGATTTTTGAAAAACGAGATCCATGAAATAAAGCACTTTTCCCCATGAGTTTATTAGTAGGGCCCTATTTATCATGAATGTAAATTTAAAGAGGTACACAAAGCAAAGACAATATATAATTATACCACATTGGAAAAAAATATAGGGAGAAATGTTAAAAAAGCATGTTGACACTTTTTTGTTTTCTTTTTTTTACAAATTTGTTTTGGAACATATGATCCCAGCACTAGCTGCCAACAACTTAACTGTTTTGTATAAACAATACCATCCGTAAAACAGCTTGGCAATTTTAATGCTTAAAGCTTAACCAATTTAGCACAAAATACATGACATATGATTGCTGCAACATTTAGCTACACACACATGTATATTCCAGCAAACCATTCAATGTAATAAACTAATTAATTTGTAGCTTAATAGCTTGTTAAAAGAAGTGGCAACAAACAATAAAATGTACAGTGATATGTAAAACATTCCTGTTGCGAAATGTAACTAGCTAGAAGAAAATAAAAAGAAAGTTAATTCACATGCAAATTACATGAATTAGGAACTTTAAATCTTTTTATGATTTGGTAATTGTTAATATGAACACTTAAAATCCTTTAGCAATTGGGCAGGGCAAGGTTGACACCTATTAATCCATATCACAATATTCTCAGGAAAATTGGATTAACTTGGATTAAGGTTTTCTGATTTAGTTTTCAATACGGCAAAGAACAGTGAAAGTAAGGACTATAGCTATAACGGGGGCTACCTCGGGGTATGCAAGTCCGTTTGCTATTTCTCTTGTTTAGTTTGTGCTTTTTACTTTCAACAAAGGGGAATTCCACCAATTTTTCACAATTCCCAATGTGCTTCAGACTGATTACCTTTAATTGGCTTTAACCACAGTTAAAAATTTGGGTTATCCAAGCAATTTTCATAAAAATTTACACTTTCCCATTCTAACAGTACTCATATTTCCTCTAGCTAAATGCATGTAATGAATGTAACTGGAATTCATGCCTCAGAAACATACTATTGCTGTTGGTTGAATGAGTAGTCTGTTATTATAACAACAAGATCATTTCATTAAAAAAATCTAGAGATTGTAAAATACAATGCACAAAAATAAAACCAAAACAATATTTATCGCCTGTGGCATTTTTAACACCTATGGAAAACAAATTTAAGATATTTTAAGACAAATTGGAGCCTTTTTTAAAAACACCCTGTGTCCCCCTGTATATTTTATCAAAAGCACCTACAGCGTGCACACACAAATCAAAACTGTACATTTTAAATTAAATCAAATATGAGTAATGGAGGAAGGCTGACTGGTCCAACAAATCCTGTTATCTCAGAGATTAGTGGACAGTTGGACAGGTGTGCACCATTTACATGTGCAAGACATGGTACCTTGCAGATGTCATGTGGAGTCCATGTCTCAATGGGGCAGAGCTGTTTTGACAGCAAATTGTACGGTGGTCCTAATGTTTTGGCTCATCAGTGTAATCATATTTGAACAGAGCTGGCATGTTTTGGAAAGGATATACAAAACTGGTAAACTCAATAAGACATGACATGCTTTTGGTTACTGCGTCCAAAATAACCTGCACTCGTACACAGTGTACGTAGATGTCTAGTCAAGATGCTGGCAAGGAAAAAACACAACCATTAGCGCATTAACGTGCCTTAATTTCACTCCTTGACACATTTTACTTTTTCCTTGCAGCGATAAACCTGCTTTGCACCGCCAAAAGGGAATACACGTCAAACTATTCTACAGGAAACCTTTATTCTGGGATAAGAGGCTGCCATTCATAAGACACCTGGGCAAAGAACACAAAGAGCGCCCGCCTGCACCCACTCACAGCGGGCAGCAGCACCACCAACAAGACTCAATCACTGCTGGGGTGCCCACTCGTACAGGTAGCCTACTTTAAAGCCTTTTTACACAACAAACAATGCACAGAATGTAACCAACCTAGTAATATTTCTAAAAAAAAAAATTATCAAACTGTGCCCAGCAATTGTTGAATCAGTGGTATTTAAACTTTTCCAGAAATGGTTAGTGTGGCTGCACCAGCCAGGTAGGAGTTACACTTGATTAATCAGTGTTTTGAACTAAACTTATCAATAACAAACGTATGAACTCACATGTAGATAGCACTTTGTTGGTGTGAAAATATCACCAGGTTGGATGATGATGCACACTTCAGCAGAACCATTTAAAAGGGATTAGTTAATGGTGCAAGTAGGGACATGAAATAACACCACTCTTCCATTCTCAAAATAATTATTAATATCAAAGGTCCAAGTCAGGGTTAGGCAATATGACTATATGCAGTCTGACAGCAGAAATTTATCTACCAATAGGTTCTGCAACATCATCTCCACCAAGGCATAGCCAGATAAACTACTCTGTTCTGTTATTAAACAGTGGTGTTCATCTAAAATAGACTGTGCAAGAATTGTACATGAAATGAAATGAAGACAAAAAGTGTGTGCATCACTAGTATTGTGTTAATATAGGAGGGTTTCAAATCTACAAAGCAAACCATCTTAAAACCCTGTCTGTAGGCTGGTCAGGTATACTAAGATTTAGTTTATTACTGATAGTTGGTAAGTAAGTCAAGTCATTTAAAATGCTCAGATGGGCACTGGTGATATATAATCAAGCAAAAAAAGCAGCACTGCTTATCAAACACTTTTTTCAAAGACTATTTGTTAAGAAGCAAAGTGAAAAAACAATTGCTTTAGATTGAACAGCATGAAGCGTCACAGCTTGATTCCCACTGACTGAAAATTGAAGTAGAAGAACGTGTACTGTAATCTCAAACTGTAAATCACTAGAGAACCATAGATACACATAGCGATGTAATCTTGTATAAAATTATCACACATCAAACATAACAAAATTAAATGTAAATATACCTATCATTGCTGATGGTAATCCAGCATTTATGTCCTTATTATAAATGAGCTAATTCTCTGCACACACATTGAATAAATATATCAAAGATGTGATGGTGTAATTCAAATAAATGTGATTTTACTAAACTGGCTAGTATTAATCTATTAATCGACAAAGGTGCTCTAGAATTATTGCTGTCACAGGACACCATTACTAACAGTATCCTCCTGTCAACACTAGATTTACTTTGATACTTTTTAGACTTGTAAAACTTACAGATAAAACAGGCTATTACATTTTCAACCATAATTTCTAACATCTCTTCAAAGGGCTTACATGCAATCCCCCTTTTTAGCAGCATTTGCACTGGGAGTATGGAAGAAGGGGTAAAAGAAAAGAAATAGTACATATTAATCATAGTCAAGCACTTGGCTCCATTAACTTAAAAAATGCAACTGGACATGAAAAGGAATAAATTCTAAAAACCTTAAAGTGGGCTTTTTTTAACTAATCTGTCCTAAACAGACTTAGCATGTACCTGGAATAAATGATAAAATCATAAAACCAGTTACATATACTTTAAATAAACCTCAACCTATTCTAAACTCTATTGAGGGTTTAAATTGTAATATTTACCATCATATTATTTCTGTCATGTCGTTTTTCTGGCCTGTCTATGCCCTTTTTTTTTTTACTTTGTTAGATGTGGAGCAACGTTTCTCATAGGTCTGGTGACCAATTTTTTGGATTGTTGTAATGTTGTAGAAAACACTCAAGTTTTAACTTCGGCAATTAGTTCTGTTTACAAAAAAGGATAAGAAACTTTGTCTTGACCCAAGCAGTACAAGGAATAAAGTCATTTAAAACACTGCTCTTACCTGTACTCATGACTGTCCTGGTATCTTTTGCTATGGGCCGCACGCTGAGGCGCTGTCTCCAGCAGTAGCTTCTGCGTGAGCCGATTACTGGGGGCTGAGTCACTCTCCCCGTGCTCCTCTGGCTCCTGCTCACACCTCCACTCCTCATCCTCATTCAGTGTGGGCAAATACCCAGGCAGCACTTTTCCATTCCCCGACACTGAGCTCTGGTCACTGTATGGCTTTGGGCTCTCACCACCTGTCCTGGTGTATTCCAAATAAATGTCAGACTTGAGAAACAAAGGGTAGGTATTCTCCTCAATCACAGACTGAATTTCTGTCTGGGCCTGGTCGAACATTGCCGGGTCAATGTGCAGCCTCATCACACAGTCCTTGATGAAACTTTTGGTGGCTGGTTTGATCTGCCGTGACACAATGCCATTGCTGTCCAGGATGTATTTTTTGTAAATGGCTTTTGCAAGCTTGAGCTTCTTCTCCTCGTTGCCATCACCTGTCTCTAGCTTACGGAAGCCACTGCAAGCAAACCAGAAATCCAGCACATCAGCGCAGTCCTCCTGCTTGAGAAAGGTGCGAAACAAGTGTATTCCATCCTGGTCATCCAGCAGCGAGTGCAGCGACTCTGCCCATTTCAGATAGGGCGGTGTGGGTGAGGCGCTGCCCTCAGGCTCGTAGCCAAGGTCCAGGTCAGGCCGTCTCGGCGTGGCTATGGAGGCCTCACTTCTGAGGCTCTCACTCTTGGAGTAGAAACCCATGCCATATGGTCGGCAATCACCAGACACCAGCTCACCTTCTTCGCCTGGGACTGGGGGTCGGGGAGCATCCTCAGTAAAGCTGCCCAGGTAGGCCTTCTCCTTCACATTCATCCTCACTGTGTCCATGCACCCGATCCCACCACAGCCCACACAGCAGAACAATCAGATCCACACTGATTCTAATGCCACTGTGAAATGATTCTTCCTAAAAGGAACAAATAAAATTATTTAACATCATAATTTAAAAAGACAGACTCAAATATCTAGTCTAAAACAAAACATATGATTACACTTATATGATTACAATCTGAACATCCTACAAAATACAGATAAACAGACTATTACAGACACACACAAAAGTTAAACATAACTGCTCTTCATGCCATCTAAATAAACAAAAAAATGACAATAAATGCTATCCATACTCATTAAGTACCCTTTCTAAAGTGCTCAACAAAACATTTTAAATACAATCTGCTGGCATAAAGGTGTTGCCCAAAGAATTTGACTATTAAATAACAGCTATATGGCATACAGCTAGCATTTTTTTTAATAAACTAAACTTTGGCACATAGATATAGATATGATTTGGTTTGTAAAAATCTGACACTGAGCAAAAAGCAAACATTGTTAACAACTTTTCTAAATAATTCTCAGAGAGCACTTTACAGACAATACCTTTGCCCGTCTGTTGTATTACCACAATTATATATAGGCAAGTATTTTCAAAGACACATTTTTAAAAAGCAAATACATTTAATTATTTTAAATGCTTGTTAGATACTTGTTAAAGTCTGTGATATGGAGGTCAGCCAGGCATTACATCCCATTTTGAGCCATCCCTCTTAACAGGGATCACAATACAGAAATATGTTATCAGAGATACACGTGTTATTCTCATTACCACAAAACTCTTAACTAGAGATAAACTGCATTAGCAGACTGGAGTATTCCTATTTTATATTACTTGGAGTTTAAAACCGTTGGAAATACTACAGCAGTCCCAATCTGATCACTAAATGAGAGAGCTAAACTCTTATCAGATTTTTCTAACCATAAAACAAATTCTAACCATAAAACTAAATCCTGATAGGAAAATGTGCACTTAAATCTTCTTTGCTAAATAATAAAGGTTTTCAGTTACTAAATAAAAGTTCCAGAGACTCGAAAACAATAGTGGTCGTGTTTGAACGCCTGATGTCCATTCAGAACCACTACATTTTACCAAAGTAGTTTGTATGTGTCTTTCCTTAATAAGCAGATTGATTTTAAGTTTATACCTTTCTGCTTGTGTTATTCCATTGTCAAAAACTGAGTCCTCATGTCGGTTGGAGAATTTAAACCTGTTTTCAGCTGCTTGCTAACCATGCTAGTCGGTTAGCTGCAAACAAGTTAGCCTCAAACAAAACACGCTAGCCACCGACCTGCCTTTCATCTTTAGTTTAGAAAACACAATAGAAATGTCAAATTGAAAAAGTAAATGACATTAACGTTACATAATTACTTAAAATACCGCTTCAACTATGTACATTCGAGGTTCAGTAAGAATAGCAAACGAGCTAGCGTGCTAAGAGCTTCACAGACAAACAGAACTAGTAGCTGCAGCTTTCGGTCTAGCCGTGGCTGCTAATCTAGACTGATGTATCATTCCCAAAAGAGTCGATTCTTTGAGCCAAATATTTTAGGGGAAGAATGGGAGCCGAATCGTGGCGAATCGAATCATCAACACTAAAATGTAGAATGATTAACTGCGCTTAGGTTTTATTTATTATTATTTAAAAAATGTAAGATAGAAAGAAAAATGTAAGATCGAAATCCAAAGAGTAAATAAATGCATAAACAAATGCAGTCAGTCGATCAGTGCAGATATTTAAATCCTAAAATGGGTAGGCCTGTATGATATTCAATGTATGTGTACTACAAATTTAAGCACTTTATGTTTACTTCAATAAACAATTTAGGAATAACGGTATTAACATATTAAAGGGTATACAGGTAAGTTCTACCTATGATTAAAAAACTGTGTATCTTGTATATATTGTAATACTGTTTGTATTCAGAATATATAAATGTTTCTGTATTAAGATCAAGATACAGTTCACAAGACTCTTCAGAATACCATTGCTTTTTATTGTTAGAGAATAGAATTCAAATATTTACCACCTAAAAATAGAATTAAAGGGACTGAAACATAAAAATTTTTTTAATGATACATGTACACATTTTTGCTTGGAGTTAGTCAATTTTATATTCCCAAACATCTAAAACAATTTACTTCTGTTATAATAAAACATGGCATTTAGCCCTGCATGTTGAAGCATGTCCAATACTATTAGAATTTGGTTAGGAAGTATGAGCTATGGTGTGAAAATTATGTTGGTGTGCCAGAGCATTACACTTTCCTACAGTGCTCCAGGAAAGTGGCAAGGTGTATGGCTTTCATCAGAAATAAGCTACTTTCTTCCTCTGTGTGGCGATAGTTTGTGTCCCTAGGTTGAAAGTTGGGCATTTTCTATTAGTTTAACAGTGTGATTTGGAAATGTAACAAGATACTATGTGCAGTTTTCAAAGTGTCTTTGTTCCTTACCATGAATTTTGTTCAATAATCTTTGATAATACCAAAGCAGTCAAAATTTTGGATGCTTTGTCAAAGAAAACCTTTCCTTTATTTTCAGTATAGTTTGCCATTTAAAATTGAATTAAAGCTAAAATATATAGTGTGGAATTGGGTTCCCCTCCAAAATTGGTGCTCATATCAAAAACTTTTATTCACATTTTGCCTGGATACCTTTACACCTCATGAATTTCTCTTAACAAGCTGTATAAACTGATCACCTGCACTGCTTTTCATACAATTTTAAAGTTGTTCCCATATCTGTTAAGTGCTTGTTGGCTTATTTTGTCAGGTAAAATTCAACAAAAAAAAAAAAAAAAATTCAGGTGTGGCCAAACTTTTGATTGGAAGCATGTTTTTTAACCTACACTTTAAATTAGCCTTTTTCTTTGTGTAATGTAAGTAAATATAAAAGGAGTATCTGGACAGTAAACAGTATGGACAGACAGACTGATGCTGTATGAATGCCTGTTGACACAATGACTGTTTCAGCCAGTTAATAATAATTTGACTTGCTAAAATTAAACACATCAGGACTTGACATTACCCTGACAATTGAGACAGTTCCTGTACTTTGTCATCACAAAGCAAGGTGTTCTTGCAAAAAATGTGCAAAATTAGTAAAATGCTCTGAGCTTGTATTGCTCCGAACATTTTATAAATGTTATCCATTATCCACAAAGTTTAATCAGTTCATCTGGACACAAGTTTGTTGTAGAGAGTTCTCTACAACAAACTTGTGTCCAGATGAACTGATTCAACATTGTGGATTTGTGTACCTGGATTATTGAGCATGCATCAACAGGGTTATCCATTATGTTTTCATTATGTTATGTTAAATTACGGTAGTCCATTACTGCTCCAGGGTTCCAATCCCCAGCATTGCTATGGACTGGTCTGCCATTTTCATACAGACATAATTGGCTATGGATTGGTGTTTTGTCCGGGGTGCGTCCAGTGGTTCCGAGTAAACCAGACCCATGACACCCTTAGCCAGGGTAAAACGGCAGTAAACACTAAATAAAATGTTACTAAATGCATTAAAATATAATTTACAATTTATTTCATTTATTCTGATCAGTGATGTGGTAATTCTGGAGTCTTATCAAAAACTCTGGGTGCAAGTGGCAATTCGTTGGGGGTATTAATTCCTTACCTATTTACATAAACCTAGAGGCAATCAGGAGCAGCTAATCCACCTTCTGCATAGTTTGAGAATTAGGAGGAAATCAAAATACTTGGAGCATGCCCAAAGTGACACTGGCAAAACAGGGAAAACTCTTTACTGACAGTGCCCTATTTGTGGCAACGAGCAGGATAAAAACAAATGAATAAGTATTCTGATAACAGGTCATCACTAATTAATAAAGAGCCGTTTGGGAGTCGAAAGAATCGAGTCATATTGGTGAGTTGAGCCATGATACCCATCACTACTAATTTGGGTATCTGGCAACCATGGCTAGCTAGTTAACTTGTTATGACAAGATTAAACTTGATACAACAATAACAACACAGTAAATAACTTTTTTGTATTAAAATTTTGAAACATTTATGATTCCAGATAAATCTTGGCACAGAAAAACCGTCCGGTTTTTAAAGATTAACCCTAACTATGTCTCAAATTGCTTTCCATGTAACATTTTAAACTATGTACATGTGGATATGCTGTTGTACCTGGATTTTGTTAGGTAGTAACGTTTAAAAAACCTAACCAATAGTAAAAGTACACAAAGTACGCTATTTGAAACGCAGCCACACTTGGATACTTTGTTGTTCTTTTTTTCCCCGACGACATTACAACACTCCCTGCGCTCCCCTCCCAGCCGCTTTGAAGTGAAGCCCCACATTCACTGCATTCATGTCTTTGGCCTCGGAGTCTCCACAAGCACAGTAACTGATGGGGGAGGGGAGAGGAGCAACAAACTACACACACACAGGCCCTTCCGCAGTCCAGCCATTACAACTATACAACTTTCAAACATTTAATTCAGTCTCAATCCCGAGTCAATAATTCATCGTGAGCCACGGTTTACCCTCCTCACACACAGCAGTCATGAAATCCTGAAAATCAGCCCCAATGAAACGCATCGAACAAGCAGTTAAACCCACAGCAAAGCGGTTGCACATTTCATCTCCCGCTAGAGCAGAACCGATTCCTGAACCAGCAGCAGCAGGAGGAATAAAGTGCTCGGTACTGTACCTGTGCGAAAGCTCTCTCCGTTTCCGAGCGCATCGGGAACAGCGCGCTGTGCGGCTACACGAGAAGCGGGTCATAGGTGCGATCATCGGACTTTAAAAATAACAAAGAAAACACTCCGATCTCCACCTTTCCATAGCACTCTCCCTCACACACACACACACACACACACACACACTTCGGTGCCTCAATTCTTGTGTGCGCGCGCGTGTGAGAGAACGAGTGATGTGTAGCGCCGCGCACGTTCACAAATCACACTGCCGCCTGCAGAAAAAAGGGGAGGATAGAGGTGTGCATTCAGTCCTCAAACACCCCTGTTCTGCTTCAATATAAGCGGTTATATTATACAGGTTATACTATATTATCAGGAACTATATAAACGATCTAAATCTTTATCAGTTCTGTTTCGTTATTAGGTCCTGGTTATACCATAATAAACAACGATACTATTACACACTTCCACAAACCTTCAGTATTTATTTTTTAGGATTTTAACGTCATGTTTTACACGCTGTGGTTACA
Source organism: Trichomycterus rosablanca (assembly GCF_030014385.1). Lineage (NCBI taxonomy): Eukaryota > Metazoa > Chordata > Actinopteri > Siluriformes > Trichomycteridae > Trichomycterus > Trichomycterus rosablanca. Next base: position 20,367,550 of record NC_085989.1, on the reverse strand, counting down.
TTCATGACAAGACAGGTCATTACTGGTTACACAAGATTCATCAGTTCACTCATTCATTCATTTCAATTTCAGCATTTAGCAGACGCTTTTATCCAAACGACTTACAGTACTGTGACAGTATACTGTCTAAGCAATTGAGGGTTAAAGGCCTTGCTCAAGGGCCCAAAAGTGGCAACCTGGCAGTGGCGGGGCTTAAACCAGCGACCTCTTAATTACTAGTCCAGTACCTTAACCACTGGCCTACAACTGCCCTGTTTAAGTTCAGTTCAAGTCTTTAATGTCAAACACAGTCATGGACAATTTAGTATCTCCAATTCACCTCACTTGCATGTTTTTGGACTGTGGGAGGAAACCCACACAGACACGGGGAGAACATGCAAACTCCACACAGAAAGGACCCGGACCGCTCCACCTGGGAATCGAACCCAGGACCTTCTTGCTGTGAGGAGACAGTGCTACCCACAGAGCCACCGTGCCACCCCATCAGTAATTAAAATCATCAGGACAATAACAAAACAGGCACACGTGAAGATTGATTTGAGTTTTAGGTAGAGGGGCTGTCAACTTAATCAAAAGTGTAAAACAACAAACACACTCACACGCACACACACACACACACACACACACACACACACACACACACACACAGGGGACTGAACTGATCAGACCAAAAAAACAAATAGATGCTTTGCAGCAATGTTACTAACATTTACATTTTCGGCATTTAGCGAACATTTTTATCCACAGCAACTTACAGTACCGTGACAGTGTATTGTCTAAGCCATTGAAGGTTAAGGGCCTTGCTCAAAGGCCCAACAGTGGCAACCTGGCAGTGGTGAGGCTTGAACCAGCAACCCTTCGATTAGATAATACACTGTCACAGTTAAGTGACAGTGTCACGGTTAAGTCCAGTACCTTAACCGCTACAACTGCCATATTACTTTCTCCTAGCTGCTCCTACGAGTGGTGAATACTCGAACCCTCACAGCACAACTGCAGTGTTATCATTAATCTACCTCCGTGTCCTACCTCACTTTGCTGAGCTTTCAAGTTTCCAAAAACATGTTATATCCATTTGTGCAGAATGTTTATGGTGCACTTGCATTACAGTTAGGTGTGACTACATCTTTTGGATCACACTGCTTTTAAGTTGCAGTCTGAACCTTCTATAAACAGTCCAACAAAGTGTGGATTGTAAATGCAACAAGGTTTCAACAATCTGCCAACCTTCAGGCTATTTTAAGCACTGACTGGCCAATCTCAACAAAGTATTTGTTCAAATTAAATAAACATGTTAAGAGATGTAGGGTATATGCATAAAATATACAGGCTGTTTATTACTAAGCAAGATCAGGGCTACACTGTAAATGTTTGTTTATTAGGATTTTAACATTATGTTTTACACTTTGGTTACATTCATGACAGGAACGGTAGTTACTCATTACACAAGATTCATCAGTTCACAAGGTCATATTGTGGACAATTTAGTATCTCCAATTCACCTCACTTGCATGTCTTTGGACTGTGGGAGGAAACAGGAGCAGCCGGAGGAAACCCACGCAGACACGGGGAGAACATGCAAACTCCACACAGAAAGGACCCAGACCACCCCACCTGGGGATCAAAACCAGGACCTTCTTGCTGTGAGGTAACAGTGCTACACACCACACCATGCCACCCCATCAGTAATTAAAATCGGCATTTAGCGGACGCTTTTATCCACAGCGACTTACAGTACTGTGACAGTGTATTGTCTAAGCCATTGAAGGTTAAGGGCCTTGCTCAAGGGCCCAACAGTGGCAACATTTCGATTACTAGTCCAGTACCTTAACCGTTAGGCTACAGCTGCCATATTACTTTCTCCTAGCTACTCCTACAGGTGGTGAATACTTGAACCCTCACAGCACAACGGCAGTGTTATCATTAATCTACCTCCGTGTCCAACCTCCATTTTGACATTGTGCTGAGCTTCCAAGCTTCCAAAAACATGTTATATCCATTTATAAACATGTTAAGAGATGTAGGGTATATGAATAAATTATACAGGCTGTTTATTACTAAGCAAGATCAGGGCTACACTGTAAAGGCCTGAGTAAACAAACTGTTTACAAAAATCCTGAGAATGTGAACAGTTGTACAGAATGTATACAACAACTTAACACTAAATATTTTAGTATGATATGCAAAACTCACTGTATTAGGCTTCACAGAGAGCAAAAACATCTGTTTACCAGGCACGTTGGAGGACTGTGTTTTAATTCGCACACAAAATCCTGTACAATGTGAGACAAAATAGAGACATTGCCACTGGTCGTAATCAGATTTTGCACCTTATTTAGTATAAATGACAGTATTTGGAAGACAAAAGCTCTCTGCTCAGCAGGGGGCCTGGTAGGGACAGTGGTGGCCTAGTGGTTAGAGCTTTGTGCTATCAATTGAAAGGTTGAGAGTTCAAATCCCAGCTCTACCATGCAGCCACTGTTGGGTTCTTGAGTAGGGCCTTTAACCCTCTTTGATGGCTGACCCTTTTGAGCAATTGAGGGTTAAGGGCCTTGCTCAGGTAGAGCTTGAACTGGCAACCTTTTGATTACTAGTCCAGCACTTTAACAGCTGAGCTACCATGGGCTGAGCAGCATATGTATCTGCCTTGGTGTCAATGGTACCAAACTCTGATTATCCCCATACCATACCATACCATACCATACCAAGTTTTTTCAGATTCCCTGAATCCTTTTACAATGTTATGCATGTTAGATCATAAGGAGGCTAAATTATTTGCAATCGTAAAGCAAAATGTTCTTTTTGAACGGATTGACAGTTCTCACAAAGTTTGGCACAATGTTGTTAACCACAAGCCATCTTTGGGTTTGTATATGGATGCATCTTTGTAAGGTTTTACACCGGATAATGTTATATGTAGTTCCAATATACTGGATATTTGGCTGTAAGCACAATGGAGATTATGACATCCTTTATGGATTTAAATCAGTTATTGTCAATGAAAAGTCCTACCTGGGTACTCAGGTATCTACCAACTGCATTTCCTATTAACAGTAAGTGAGTTAGTGACTGAGTAAATAAGCTTCAAGGTGCCTGAAAATTTTTTGCCCAGTAGTATAATAGGGTTGTTTCTTCAGTATGTTAAGGAATATTTTTTAAAACATACAGTGTATAATTTGTATAAAAGTTTTGGGCATCCATCAGCTTGTTAAGAATGTGAAACATTTCTTAAATAATAAAGAAGTGTTGCCTTTGGGATGCCAATGTTTTTAATTGTGCAGCCTTTGGTATGGTGTTGTATTTTCTCTGGAAGGCTTTTCTATATTTGGAACCCTACCTTTGTCTTCAAATGTTAGTACAAATCAAACTATGTAAGCTTCTGGTCAGATGTGCAAAAAATACCAATATACCTACACATTTTTCTATCAGCTCCACTTACCATATAGGAGCACTTTGTAGTTCTACAATTACTGACTGTAGTCCATCTGTTTCTCTACGTACCTTTTTAGCCTGCTTTCACCCTGTTCTTCAATGGTCAGGACCCCCACAGGACCACCACAAAGTGGGTATTATTTGGGTGGTGGATCATTCTCAGCACTGCACTGACACTGACACTGACATGGTGGTGGTGTGTTAGTGTGTGTTGTGCTGGTATGAGTGGATCAGACACAGCAATGCTGATAGAGTTTTTAAACACCTCACTGTCACTGCTGGACTGAGAATAATCCACCAACCAAAAATACATCCAGCCAACAGTGCCCCGTGGGCAGCGCCCTGTGACTACTGATGAAGGTCTAGAAGATGACCAACTCAAACAGCAGCAATGGATGGGCGATCGTCTCTGACTGTACATCTACAAGGTGGACCAACCAGGTAGGAGTGTCTAATAGAGTGGACAGTGAGTGGACATGGTATTTAAAAACTCCAGCAGTGCTGCTGTGTCTAATCTACTTATACCAGCACAACGCACACTAACCCACCACCACCATGTCAGTGTCACTGCAGTGCTGAGAATGATCCACCACCTAAATAATACCTGCTCTGTGGTGGTCCTGGGAGAACAGGGTGAAAGCAGTCTAAAAAGGTATGTAGAGAAATAGATGGACTACAGTCAGTAATTGTAGAACTACAAAGTGCTTCTATATGGTAAGTGGAGCTAATAAAATGGACAGTAAGTGTAGAAACCAGGAGGTGGTTTTAATGTTATGGCTGATCGGTGTACTTAAACAGTCTAATTTTGAGCTATTTAAGTTATCAGAAGTTAAGAATGAGTAAAGATTTTGTTTAAATCATAAATACAGTGTTAGGCATCATCTGATTTAATTCACAGTGTATCATGAGTCATATGTATTTAAAATGCTGTAAAACATTTAGTAGCCCTCATGAATAAAGGCTTCTTCCCTCTGATCTGAACCGGCCTACATTATGACTCAACACCTGGATATAATCAAGCAAGTAATCTCATACCTTTATAGTGAAACGATCAAAGAGAATGCAGTATGTCATTTCTTTATGACGTTCAGGGATAAACTTATCTGAACCCTGTAGTCTGTGAACAGATCATTTCTTAAGTGATCAACCTTTTCAAAACATCAGTTATCATCAAAATCTACCCTACTATTCTGGGTTTTCTGGGCAAAAGTCAGATGCCTTTCATTGAACCAATCAGCTATAATCTCAAAAATCAAGACTCACCATTTTTTATATTTTTTTGCTACAAAGAAGCACATGTTTGGAAAAAGTTTGTATTTTAAGTGGTAACTTGTAGCTCAACATGCCCTAAACTAAAATCTTTGAAACTCACTGCCCTTGGTCGAGAAATTTGTACCCTTAAACTCAACGTTTCCCTTAAACTCAATGTGTGTGTGTGACTGCTGCTTTGTTCAGCGCTTGGCTTGAACAGTGTGGTAAAACGTCATCAAAATGCAAATATGAGATAAATCTGTATTTTTGTGTTTAATAACCATCAAATCCAGTCTGAAAGCTCCAATGTATCTGTGTTTAGCTGGAATTTCCTCCTGTTTCACTTTTAAACTTGTGTTACAGCTCGAGGTTCTGAGAAATTGTGAGAATCAGCTTTGTGAGAATCAGAGTCTAAAATGCTTAGTTAAAAAAAAAGCTTAATGTGACTTAACGAACATAGAAACACTAAACTTATTTTAATTATTACTGCTTATAAGTTCGCTCCATGATTAAGAAGCATAAGAAGTAGTAGAACTTTGTATTTTAGTGTTTTTTATACTATATTTGTGTTATTTTCAGTGTATAAGTGTCAAAAACAGCCCCATTATTTTACATTAGCCTAAAATATATGCAGTTCCACAGACCATGGAACACATTAACAGGTTTCCCATACCTCCTTATGGGAAAAAATATCTTAAAACTCAACACCTTTTAAACTTAACGCCACTCCCAGAACCAACTGATGGTGAGTTTCAAGGTACCAGTGTACTCTCATTTTCTTCCTTTTTTAAACATGCAGAGAGGTGAACTGGCTACTCAAAACTACTAGTAGGTTTCAGTGAATGTATGTGTTACTTTGCAGCAGATTGTTGCTTTGATGAAAAGGAAGCTGTTAGTAAAAATTTAAGAACTCTGTTGCAAGAAAGTGTCACTTTATTAAATAAAAAAAATTTCTACATACATCAGACTGCTTCAGATAAGCCAATTTAACCTTAGAAAATCACTAATTATATGTGCAGTAATCGATTTTGATCCTGTGCCCACTTGGGTTTCTTCCAGGTGCTCCGGATTCATCCCACAAGTTCAAATACATGCAGTCAGGACAGTGTGTGTGTGCCCTCTGGTGGACTGGCGAACTGTCCGGGGTGACCAACCGCGATCTTGACCAGGTTAAAGCAGTGGTAAAGTGAACAATGAAAGAAAGAATGAATATGCTTCTATTGCTACAAGCGTCTGCTGCTAAGATTCGCTAAATAGTGACATCTAGTGCCACAAAACTGGTACTACCACTGATCTAAAGACAAGAAGTGTAGTTCAACTTTAAATCAAATCAAATTTCAAATCAAGGTTTATTTGTCACATACATGGTCATACACAGTACAACTGGCAGTGAAATGCTTTAGTGACTTTACAGATTCTCATTAACCATTCTGTTCTTCACAACTACCAGTCCCACCAGGATCTTGATCTTTTTTTTGCTCTTGACTAACAAGTTTGATTTTGCAAAGATTATTTACACTTTGGCCGAGAGTTTAATATTTAATGATTGGTTAATATTGGTGAGTGTGTTAATATTAACACTGAACAAAGTGTCTGTGGATATTCTCAAGTTAACTATAATTCTTTCTAAGACACTATAAATTATAATTAGTAGACAGTATAAACACAATCTTACAAAAATCTTACATTTAAGAAAAAACAGGTTTCATCAAGAGCAACCGAAATCAAAAGTCCCAGTCGATGTCAATTCAATCAGTTATAGACAGTTAGAGAGAATTTTCATAAACAGCTTTCAGCTCTAACATATTCTCCTTGTATCTTGCATCTCTGTATGTTTGACTTGGTAAGGATCTGGGTCATAAGCATTCACTTCTACAATCCCAATCATAAAAATTAGGACGGTATGAAAAAATGCAAATTAATTTTAGATTTGCGTTTACTTTTATTTCATTGCAAACAATATAAACAGAACATATTTTATGTTTTGTCTGGTCAACATCATTTCATTTGTGAATATACATCCATTCATGCATTTCAGGCCTGCAAAACATTCCAAAAAAGTTGGGACAGCGGCAGTTTAGGGCTAGTAATTAGGTTAGCAAACTAAACAATAATGTTTTCAAACAGGTGATGTCAACAGGTGATCGTAATCATGGTTTGGTACAAAAGCAGCATCCATGAAAGGATGAGTCTTTAAGGAGCAAAGATGAGTGTAGGATCTTGTGATAGAAAACTATGAGTAAGGGGCATCCTATAAAATCATATAAAAGTTTTTCACATATTTAAAGTGTAAGATGGTTTTCACATATCCAGTAAGGTTTATAAGAGCACTGCGACCGAGGTCACGAAAGAGAACAGATTGTGCAAACCTAAACATAACAAGGATGCAAAAACAAAAGATATCTAAATCTAAGAAAAACTATCACACAGAATTATTTTGAACACAGCAGACTCTATGGCGCTATGGCGCCAAGATGTATTTTCTTATTTTTAAATATGTTTCATAGCATCTTACTGATTCTCTTTTGACTCTGAGGAGGAGGGGTTGATGATAGGGTATAAATGTAAATTTACTTAGGTTGTTCTTACTATGGTATGCTTCTATGCTGTATGTAAGAATCTACAATTGTGCTTTCATTAAACTTCATTCCAGCTAAAAAGAATCTCTTGTGTCTGAGTTTGCTTTCTGACAGGAAAAGTTCCACCACAATCTGCAGTTTGTCAACTAATGTATGACAAAATTATTAAAATGTTTAAAAGCAATGTTTCTCAAAAAAAGATTGAAACAGATTTGCATATTTCTCCCTCTACAGTGCATAATATCATTAAAAGTTACAAGGAATCTGGAGAAATTTCAGAGTGTCAATGGCAATGAAATTAAAAGTAAAAGTAGGTGTAAGAAACAGTTCAGTTTTTTATTTGCATTTTCCATACTGTCCCAGCTTTTATTGATTTGGGGTTGTAAAGGTGATAGCAAGTTCACTCCCATTTAAATGCAATTAAAAACATTAATTACTAGACCTAATTTACTACATCCCATCTTTTTTTGTGCTGCAGGCCTGAAATGCAGTAATGGATGTACAGTATATTAACAAATTTACATTTTTTACATTTACATTTTCAGCATTTAGCAGACGCTTTTATCCAAAGCGACTTACAGTTGTGACAGTACACAAACTAAGCAATTGGACCCTTGCTCAAGGGTCCAACAGTGGCAACCTGGCAGTAGTGAGGCTTCAACTGGCAACCTTCTTATTACTGGACAAGGACCTTAACCACTAGGCTACAGCTGCCCTTACAAATGAAATGAAGTTGAGCAGACAAAACATGAAATATCCTGGGTTCGTAATGTCAACCATGTAATAAAAGTCAATGTAAGAAACACTGCATTTTCTTTTATAATTTTCCCAACCCAATGTGCCCAGAATATGTACCTAAATATTACCGTTAGATAAACTAAAGTAGAATACACACAGATTTTATTTACAAGCAAAACTAGAAGAGTGAATAAATATCTGTATAAAAGCAAGATGACTTTTGTTTTATACAGACTCCTGAGTCCTGAGAGTGATTTAAAATGTTGGATGTTTTATACAATGTCAAATATTTGTAAAATATATTTCATTAACAACAAAGCAAAAATAAAATAAGACCAGATCACACTGTTTTAGTCTTTAATTAAAATAATTATTAAAATAATTATTAAAATAATGACAGAATAGTAAAATGGTGGCAACGCTGCACAGCAGCATGGACCCTGGGGATCTGGATTTAAATCTTGCCTCTGGTAACTGTACAGGATACGTTTGGCCTATTTCACCTGTGTCAAATTTGGTTTTCTTTTGTTGGTATACTGGTTTCCTCTTACTTCTCAAGCACATGCCTGATCTGGATTGGTAACTCTAAATTGCCCCAAGATGACTAAGAGAGAAAGTGTGTGTTTCCCAGCAATGGATTGGCACCATGACCAGTGTGTGTTTTTGCACTGAGTTCAGTGTTTCCAGGTGCATTTGAACCACCATGGCTCTGAATGTATTAAATTAGTTTGTAAAGATTTAACTGACTGTGATTTTTTTCTGCATTATCCATTGTTTAGAAATTAGTTCTTGTGGTGTGGCGTACTGGTAAATGCCATGTTGCAATAACCGCATTCTTTGACTTTGAATCCTGGGCTGGGCTAACAAATACAGAAGGACTATGGTGGTATGTGCACCTAGCCATTCAGAGGCACATATCAGTGCACCCTTAGTGCTGGTCCTGACAGCAATAATAAATGGGAAGGTTGTGTCAGGAAGGGCATTTAGCATAAACAACTGTGCCAGATAAATCTTCAGTTGATTGATCCGCTTGGATGTTTATATTAATATTAAAATCAATAGATTGTTTACCAGTGCTTGCATTAATACTGAGCAAAAATTATGATTTTGCTATATGTTAATAGAACCAAAGCAATGGAAGCCTTGTTAATTAATTATTTACATTTATTAAAAGATAATGCCCTAAAATATTTTGTCCCCTAAAGCAGCGGTTCTGAACCTTCTTTTTTAATAGACCCCCCTAAAACATTATCTCTGACCCCCTTAACATGGGTTATGACGTTATTCTTACTCTTTCAGCAAGGATGACAAAAGATATTGTTTTCTTGCTTATGAGATTGATTGAGAAATTCAATGAATCCATTATAACGATTTATTTATTCGAATTTTCTGATTTTCTTTTGGTTGTTTTAATGTGTTTACTGCTAGTGCTTGCAGAACTTGTGTAACTGCATTAACAATCGAATCAGAATCGTTCTCAGTGCTCATCTTATTTTTCTGTCCCATCAAATGTAAATTTTATTCTCCTCAATAAAATGTAAAGGGACCCCCTCTGGGCTCACTAAGGCCCCCTAGTGGGCCGCGGCCCCTGGGTTGAGAACCACCGCCCTAAATGATTTTCTAGATTTAGTCAGTTACTGCTACTAAATGTGATTTTCAGCCATAAAAATACACCTTTTAACAAACTACCATTTTAAAAATCAAAACATGTCTGACTAAATAAAAAAAAAGATTTAGATTTCAGATTTAGAGAAAGAAAACACCATAACCACAGTAAAGTGTGTAGGTTGCTATCATCCTGTTATGGGACTGCTATGTAAATTGTACTAGGACATTATTCTTAAAATTAAAGAAAACATAAATTATATGACATACAGGGACATAATAGAGAATAATAGAGAATTTAACCGCATCAGCCAAAAAACGAAACCTTGACAATACCTCAAAATATGGTTCTAAAATAAAATTTCAGGTGTTAATTAAATTAATAAAGAATTTTAAATTTGTAGGTCCATTATAGCACGTGTCAAACTCAAAGCCTGCAAGAGCTTAAAAGATGTATGATTGTCTTAAAATACACTGTAAAATCGTACATAATCTGCATCTCCCACAATGCATGCCGATTTTGTGACCCGCAAAGTGACCGTATCCCGCCACTAGATGGCAGTGTTTCCACATCAGCGTTTAACTGAGGCGATTTTCCAAAAAGTGATGTTGAGAAATATTTACAAATAATCCCAAAATGTACAAGAAGAGAAAATTAAAGCAGAAGGAAGAGAATTTAATGAAAGATGGGAAAGTGAATACAAGTTTGTGCTTCAAGAAGAAAAACCGGTACGTCTCTTGTGTTATGAGGCCGAGTCTGTGGTAAAGGAGTATAATATAAATGTAGATATACATTATAAATATAAAGTATAAATTTGGCATCTTAACACCAAACACTAGAATTTAGCCTCCAAGAAAAACTTACAAATTATAACTATCCAAGAGGCCGGAGCTAAAACTAAAACACAATATTTAAAAAGCTATATACATATTACTAAAAACTTCTATTGTAATTGCCAAAACAGTGAATTAATAATAGTATTTATTTGGTTTGGTTTCATTTGGGTGTTTTTTTTTAATATATAATTTATGCCTACGAATACATATTTCTAAACACAAAAGTCAGTATGTCTGTAAATTTTAAATGGATATACGCACTGGGATTATATTCAATAATAAAAACAAAAGTGTCTAAAAACTTTAAAATCTATTTCTACTGAGTGAATTTGTTCTACTACTAATCTCATGTTGTTACAATTATTTTATGTAAATAAGCCTACTACTTGTAAAAAGGCAAATGGGGATTAAAGTGCTACAAATTCAAACACCACACTTTTTTCAGATAAGTGTACAAAGACTGTATGGACAGCTGAGTAAATAAAATAGTTAAAAAATCCAAAAGGGTTAGAGTAAATGCTAGTAATTGACATAATCACCTCAAAACCTTCATTATTAACATTATAATGTAAAATATCTTACCTGTGGGAAGTTGACGCTTTTGTCTTTCACAGGCAGACACCCCACAAACGTCCATCCTCTAGTATCCATCTCCAGACTGGTGGTGAGATCAAGTGCCAGTAAAGACTGCATTCTCTGCTCTCTCAGAGTTAGATAGTGGACTGTCCATAGTGAATGCCACCATTTCTGGTTGTGTATTGTATCCATTCGTACCTGAAGCATAAACAGGAAAATGCTTTGATGTCTAAAACAAAATGGATGTGTTAGCTAAAACAATGGTTCATTTCATTTTCAGCAACTGCTGGTCAGGGTTGCATAAAACAGGTGACGGCTGGTCCAGTTCTACCATAATACACTGGGCTTAGTGCAGGAATACCCCCCATTACAGGCATAGGCAATCAGGTCTGACATCCGACCAGTTAATAGCAGCGATAAGATTTGAACCGGAATCTCAGGAGTAGTGGACTAATACAATATACAACTGCACCACCCAAACACCTTTCTTGCTCAAATACAGTGTAAATATCATAAATATATTCTTATATAACTTATTTGAATGGTAAATATATGTACAATTTTTGTAATGAAAAATCCCTAATATTCTGCAATTAAATGCAACCCCAAATCAGAAAACGTTGGGACAATATGGGAAATGTAAATGGTAAAAAAAGCAACCCCATGGGGTTGATATTGTCACATTTTTAGCTTCATATTTTAGCATATGTAGCTCTAAAATCTCAATGTACTCTTCTTTATTAATGCTGCAATCAAAGAAGTAATAATGCCAAGTGCATTGACACAACCCCATACCATGACAGACCCTGGCTTTTGGACTTGTTGCTGATAACAGTCTGGATGGTTCTTTTCGCCATTGGTCTGGAGCGTTCATTTCTTTCTAAACAAAAAGATCTCCAATACTGACATCGTCTGACCACAGCACACATTTCCACTCTGTGATGGTGTCAAGAACAAGAACCTGACACCGCTTCTGAGCATGGTTAACATAAGGCTTCTTTTTTGCACAGTAATCTTTTAAGTGGCATTTGTTAATGTGACTCTGTATTGTAGTACTTGATAAAGGTTTGCCAAATCTCTTGCCCATGTGGTTCTATTAGCTATGGATGAATGAAGGTTCTGGATGCAAAGCCGTCTGAGGGATCGGAAAGTAAATGCAGAAAACACTTCTCTTATTAGCATTTTTATAGATACAGTGTATCACAAAAGTGAGTACACCCCTCACATTTCTGCAAATATTTTATTATATCTTTTCATGGGACAACACTATAGAAATAAAACTTGGATATAACTTAGAGTAGTCAGTGTACAACTTGTATAGCAGTGTAGATTTACTGTCTTTTGAAAATAACTCAACACACAGCCATTAATGTCTAAATGGCTGGCAACATAAGTGAGTACACCCCACAGTGAACATGTCCAAATTGTGCCCAAATGTGTCAATATTTTGTGTGACCACCATTATTATCCAGCACTGCCTTAACCCTCCTGGGCATGGAATTCACCAGAGCTGCACAGGTTGCTACTGGTCTCCTCTTCCACTCCTCCATGATGACATCATGGAGCTGGTGGATGTTAGACACCTTGAACTCCTCCATCTTCCACTTGAGGATGCGCCACAGGTGCTCAATTGGGTTTAGTCCATCACCTTTACCTTCAGTTTTCGAAGGGAGGGGATCATGCTCTGTTTCAGAATGTCACAGTACATGTTGGAATTCATGTTTCCCTCAATGAACTGCAGCTCCCCAGTGCCAGCAACACTCATGCAGCCCAAGACCATGATGCTACCACCACCATGCTTGACTGTAGGCAAGATACAGTTGTCTTGGTACTTCTCACCAGGGCGCCGCCACACATGCTGGACACCATCTGAGCCAAACAAGTTTATCTTGGTCTCGTCAGACCACAGGGCATTCCAGTAATCCATGTTCTTGGACTGCTTGTCTTCAGCAAACTGTTTGCTGGCTTTCTTGTGCGTCAGCTTCCTTCTGGGATGACGACCATGCAGACCGAGTTGATGCAGTGTGCGGCGTATGGTCTGAGCACTGACAGGCTGACCTCCCACGTCTTTAACCTCTGCAGCAATGCTGGCAGCACTCATGTGTCTATTTTTTAAAGCCAACCTCTGGATATGACGCCGAACACGTGGACTCAAATTCTTTGGTCGACCCTGGCAAAGCCTGTTCCGAGTGGAACCTGTCCTGGAAAACCGCTGTATGACCTTGGCCACCATGCTGTAGCTCAGTTTCAGGGTGTTAGCAATCTTCTTATAGCCCAGGCCATCTTTGTGGAGAGCAGCAATTCTATTTCTCACATCCTCAGAGAGTTCTTTGCCATGAGGTGCCATGTTGAATATCCAGTGGCCAGTATGAGAGAATTGTTCCCAAAACACCAAATTTAACAGCCCTGCTCCCCATTTACACCTGGGACCTTGACACATGACACCAGGGAGGGACAACGACACATTTGGGCACAATTTGGACATGTTCACTGTGGGGTGTACTCACTTATGTTGCCAGCCATTTAGACATTAATGGCTGTGTGTTGAGTTATTTTCAGAAGACAGTAAATCTACACTGCTATACAAGTTGTACACTGACTACTCTAAGTTATATCCAAGTTTCATGTCTATAGTGTTGTCCCATGAAAAGATATGATGAAATATTTGCAGAAATGTGAGGGGTGTACTCACTTTTGTGATACACTGTACATGGATGGATGGATGGATGGATGGATGGATGGATGGATGGATGGATGGATGGATGGATGGATGGATGGATGGATAGATAGATAGATAGATAGATAGATAGATAGATAGATAGATAGATAGATAGATAGATAGATAGATCTTCACTTATAAGTTTCTGCACTATTTTGGTTGGAAACAATGAGGGCGGGAGAAGTAGTAATTGGTCGTGTCTGAGAGACTGAGATAGAGCTTATAGTCCGGATGTAGCTGCATTTGATTTCCACCTTTTTGTACACTCAAAGAAGCTTTAAGGGGAAGAACATTTGTATGTGATGATGATGTAAAAGTACTTAATGTTCCATTATAAATACATTAAAGAGAACCTTGGTTTAAAGAAACTACAGTGGTCTGTACAGAGACCTGAACTCAGTCCCACTGAACAGCTTTAGAATGAACAACATCAACTGAGAAGACTTTCTTGACCAATATACAGTGTATCACAAAAGTGAGTACACCCCTCACATTTCTGCAAATATTTTATTATATATTTTCATGGGACAACACTATAGACATGAAACTTGGATATAACTTAGAGTAGTCAGTGTACAACTTGTATAGCAGTGTAGATTTACTGTGTTCTGAAAATAACTCAACACACAGCCATTAATGTCTAAATAGCTGGCAACATAAGTGAGTACACCCCACAGTGAACATGTCCAAATTGTGCCCAAAGTGTCAATATTTTGTGTGACCATCATTATTATCCAGCACTGCCTTAACCCTCCTGGGCATGGAATTCACCAGAGCTGCACAGGTTGCTACTGGAATCCTCTTCCACTCCTCCATGATGACATCACGGAGCTGGTGGATGTTAGACACCTTGAACTCCTCCACCTTCCACTTGAGGATGCGCCACAGGTGCTCAATTGGGTTTAGTCCATCACCTTTACCTTCAGCTTCCTCAGCAAGGCAGTTGTCATCTTGGAGGTTGTGTTTGGGGTCGTTATCCTGTTGGAAAACTCAGTTTCAGCCCAGTTTTCGAAGGGAGGGGATCATGCTCTGTTTCAGAATGTCACAGTACATGTTGGAATTCATGTTTCCCTCAATGAACTGCAGCACCCCAGTGCCGGCAACACTCATGCAGCCCAAGACCATGATGCTACCACCACCATGCTTGACTGTAGGCAAGATACAGTTGTCTTGGTACTTCTCACCAGGGCGCCGCCACACATGCTGGACACCATCTGAGCCAAACAAGTTTATCTTGGTCTCGTCAGACCACAGGGCATTCTAGTAATCCATGTTCCTGGACTGCTTGTCTTCAGCAAACTGTTTGCGGGCTTTCTTGTGCGTCAGCTTCCTTCTGGGATGACGACCATGCAGACCGAGTTGATGCAGTGTGCGGCGTATGGTCTGAGCACTGACAGGCTGACCTCCCACGTCTTCAACCTCTGCAGCAATGCTGGTAGCACTCATGTGTCTATTTTTTAAAGCCAACCTCTGGATATGACGCCGAACACGTGGACTCAACTTCTTTGGTCGGCCCTGGCGAAGCCTGTTCCGAGTGGAACCTGTCCTGGAAAACCGCTGTATGACCTTGGCCACCATGCTGTAGCTCAGTTTCAGGGTGTTAGCAATCTTCTTATAGCCCAGGCCATCTTTGTGGAGAGCAACAATTCTATTTCTCACATCCTCAGAGAGTTCTTTGCCATGAGGTGCCATGTTGAATATCCAGTGGCCAGTATGAGAGAATTGTACCCAAAACACCAAATTTAACAGCCCTGCTCCCCATTTACACCTGGGACCTTGACACATGACACCAGGGAGGGACAACGACACATTTGGGCACAATTTGGACATGTTCACTGTGGGGTGTACTCACTTATGTTGCCAGCTATTTAGACATTAATGGCTGTGTGTTGAGTTATTTTCAGAAGACAGTAAATCTACACTGCTATACAAGCTGTACACTGACTACTCTAAGTTATATCCAAGTTTCATGTCTATAGTGTTGTCTAATGAAAAGATATAATGAAATATTTGCAGAAATGTGAGGGGTGTACTCACTTTTGTGATACACTGTATATATGTATATATATATATATATATATATATATATATATACAGTATATATATTAGGGCTGTCAAACGATTAAAAATTTTAATCGCGATTAATCTCAGAATTTCATATAGTTAATCGTGATTAATCGCATTAAATAAAATCTGTGTAAATGTTATAGAAAACAAGGTTTTTTTAAGTGAAATGTGAAAAGTGGACGTTTCTACACGAAGTGAGTGTGTTTTGACCCTTTGGGGCTTCTATAGTTCATGGACTAGCGTGCTTGACTCCGGTATTCAGTGCCGTAACAGATTAAGTTAATAAAGTGTTTTGCTCCCGACAACTTGTGAATATACCGTGTATTTATTTCTTTATTATGCAAGTGCATCCCTACGACGCTCAGTTATATTATTTTAACAAACTGCAAATGAACAACGGTGGCAAGTCCGACATTAAAACGTTGGTTCTACCAGCCAAGTCTCAACATGAACTAGAATTTGCGTTAACGGCACTATTTTTTTTAATCGCGTTAAATTGAGATCGCGTTAATGCGTTATTATCGCGTTAACTTCGACAGCCCTAATATATATATATATTGTGGCGTTTGCGAAGAAGAGACGGAGTCGCGAGTTGCCATGACAACAGGATCAGCTCTTTATTGATTACACGGTTCAAGACACGTGTTAACACACACCCAATTCCCCGCTATTGCAGCCACGTTATTCCTAACCCCGTGCTACACAGTTACGGTAGGTTTTAGATTCAACATGTAATTAAACAAATACACTATGCACAAACTAACATCATTAAACAGAACACCAAACAACATAAACAAACCCCATAAACATGTACACAAAGAACGCAACAGTTATTAACACCGCAGCCGCGAGTCCCTCTGGGTAACGCTCGCTCCGCCCTCCCCCCTAATCCACAGTGGCGGACGCCACACAGCCCCCCTCCCAAAAGTCAACCGTCCCGGTGACTCACTCAACCCCCAACAAAATCCCGAAACCTGCACGGCGGTCTCCGTTCGCGCCGCGGTCTATCCACCACGGCCTCAGGGCGTTCTGGAGCCGGTACTGTAACTGCCGCATCCGAACCCCGCTCAGTGTCTGGTACCTTGGGCCTGTACGGGGCCAACCGATCACGATGCACCACCATACGCCTTCTCCCCCAACAAATACGGTAGACCACCTCCCCTAAACGACCCTTCACGGTGCAGGGCCCGACCCACGCGGACTGTAGCTTTGGGCAACGACCTTTCTTACGGCGAGGGTTGTGCAGCCAGACCTCGGTGCCAGGCATGAGAGGCTCCCCGACACAGCGCATATCGTAGGCCCGCTTCTGCTTCACCCCTGCATCCGCCTGATGTGTCCTGGCCAGCTTGTGCACTCTTTGCAAACGGGACATGAGCTCTGAGACAAAGATTGGTCCCGGTACAACACCACTTTCCCCATCCGGAGGTGCCCCAAAAACTAGATCCACAGGTGTCCGTAGCTCTCGCCCAAACATTAACATTGCTGGAGTGAACCCTGTCGTCTCTTGAACGGCCGAGCGGCACGCGAGAAGTACCACAGGCAATTGCTTGTCCCAATCCCGCTGGTTCTCCGCGGTCACTACGGCCAATTGCGTGGCCAAGGTCCTATTAAAGCGTTCCACTAGGCCGTCGCTCTGTGGATGAAGTGGGGTTGTCCGGGTCTTGCGCACCCCAAGCCGGCGACAGACTTCACTCATCACCTCGGACTCAAAGTTCCGGCCCTGGTCGCTGTGTAGTTCTTCAGGGACTCCAAACCGGCAGAAAAACTCCTCTACCAGCCGCTCTGCTGTTGTGTTTGCACTTTGGTCCGGCACAGCATAGGCCTCCGGCCACTTGGTGAAGTAGTCCATGGCCACAAGCACGTAGCGGTTCCCCGAGTCTGTCACCGGAAACGGCCCCAAGATGTCCACAGCCACTCTCTCCATCGGTGCACTTGACCGCATGGGTTGAAGCGGGGCCCTTGCTCGCTGTGGCGGCCCTTTCTTTGCCGTGCACGTGTCGCTGCAATGAACAAACAGTTCAACATCAGTACGACAGCCAGGCCAGTAAAACCGCTGCCGCAGTCGCCTCAGAGTCTTGATGACCCCAAAGTGCCCCGAGCCCGGTGTACCATGCATGGCCCGCAGTACCAACGTTCTCAGGGCGCGCGGGACAACAGCCTGTACAACACGGCCCCCTGGCACTGGTTCTTCCCAAACCCGGCACAAAAGTCCTTTTTCGAGCCTAAGACTGTCCCAGTTCGAGCGCAGGGCCTTCGCCACTGGTCCGTGCGGTAATATCTCGGCCCAATCTGGTCGGTGTGATGCGTCCAGCCCCTGTAATGCCCAGGCGAGCTCTGGGTCAGACATCTGTGCCAGTCTAAAATCCTCAAGAGACATCTGTTGGAGACAAGGAACCGGCGGGTCCGCCACTGTCACGGCTGCACACTGTCCGACATATCTATCCTCCGCGCGCAAACAGTAGCGGCAGTCAGTGTCCACACAAGGCAGACGGGATAAGGCGTCTGCGTTGCCATGCCGCTGGCCAGCCCGATGTTCGATCTGGAAACTGTACTCCTGCAGCCTGGCAATCCATCTCGCCAGCTGCCCCTCTGGTTCCCGGAATCTCATCAGCCACATGAGCGATGCATGGTCCGACCGCAACACAAAGGGTACTCCATACAGGTAAGGGCGAAAATGCCTCAGGCCAGCAACAACAGCCAGCAGCTCCCGACGTGTCACGCAATAGTTCCGCTCTGCTTTGTTCAGACGCCGGCTGAAGTAGGCGATGACACGCTCGGCTCCATCCTGCAACTGGGACAGTACAGCCCCCAACCCATGGTTACTGGCGTCGGTGTCCACAATGAAACCCTCACCCTGCCTCGGGTACGCCAGGATCGGTGCGTTACACAGCCGCTGCCGCAGAGAACAGAATGCATGATCGGCGTCCTCCGACCACCGGAACTTAACGCCACCCCCGGTCAGATGGTGCAAAGGAGCCGCGATGTCTGCGAAGCCTTTCACAAACCGCCTGTAGTAAGACGCGAGGCCCAGGAAGCTCCGCAGCTCCTTGAGGTTCCTGGGGGTCGGCCAGTCTTGCACAGCCTCCGTCTTCCCAGGGTCTGTCTCAATACCCGCCCCACTGACAACATGCCCAAGGAAGTTCACGCGCCGCTGAAGGAAAGAGCACTTCCCGGGGTGCAGCTTCAGATTGGCCGCTTGGATCGCTGTCAGGACTAGTTCTAGATTAGACATGGCCCCGTCGAACTCTGCTGCGTGCACGAGTACGTCATCCAAATACACCACATACTTGTCACGGGGGATGTCTGCCAGGACCCGATCCATTAGGCGCTCAAACGTGGCCGGGGCATTGCAAAGTCCGAAGGGAAGGACGTTAAAATGCCATAGCTCCGTTCCTAACGTGAAGGCGGTCTTTTCCTTGGCACCTGGGGCTAAAGGCACCTGCCAATACCCACTGCGTAGATCCAGAGAGCTGAACCAGGCAGAACCAGACAGTCGGTCGAGTGCATCATCAATCCGCGGGAGTGGGTAGGAGTCCATTTTGGTCACAGCATTCAACCTGCGATAGTCAACGCAGAATCTCCAGCTTCCATCCTTCTTCTTGGCTAGCACCACCGGAGACGTCCAGGGGCTGTGTGACGGCTCGATGACTCCGGAGGCTACCATCGCCCGGATCTGTTGCTCGGCCGCCAGTCGTTTCGCCAGGGGAAGGCGGTGTGGTCTGAGACGAATCGGGGGGGCGTCGCCCGTGTTGATGTCATGCTGCGCCAACCCGGTCCTGGTGCAGTCCTGTTCCGAAGCTGCGAAGACCCCTGCAAAACGCTCCAGCAGGTCCCACAGCCGCTGTTTCTGCACCTCCGAAAGGCCTGCACCACTGCATTGCCATAGGTCACGCAGCGCTTGGGTGTTGGGGGATTCCTCTGGCCCCCTTGGTGGTCCGCCCGTGTCGGTGGACTCTGCCGGGAACTGTGTGTTCGAGCAGTCCCACACCGTAACCTCATCACAAACCTTAACTGTTAACCCATTCAGTTGCACGGTTCCCCTGTTAAAGTTGATTATAGCGCCCAAGCACCCCAAAAAATCCGCCCCTAAGATGCACGAGTCTTTGATGGGACATAACCAGAAATCATGAGTTACCGGCCCACCCCCGAAATCGACCGCAAGTGCTCGGCAACCCAGTAATCCAACACGGTCGACAGTTCAGTTGGGACCTGCTTCCATTTTGCCGTGTCCCCTGCCATGTCTGTTGGTACTCCCAGCCCTAGTAATCCAACACGGTCGCCAGTGACCGCCGACAGTTCAAATTGGCCCCCGATGTCCGGTACAACTCCCGGTCGGATCAGTGACACCGACGACCGCCATGAGCGCCATGACCGGAGTCCCATTAATTAAACATTCTACATATGGGCCGCTACGTCCGCCGACCCTGGCCGACGAAAACCAGGAGGGATTGACAGGTGGGTCAGGAGCCACCACGCCCCTCATTGGGCGGCTCCTGGGTCGTTTCCCGCAGGGCTAGCAGTGGGGCACTGGGTGGCTCTATGTCCACGCTCACCACACAGCCAGCACCCCTGTTGCCGAGGCGCGGACCTGGCTACTGCTGTCGACTGGCGAGCATGGCTCAAAAAGATAAGCTCTGCGCGTTCTGCTTCCTTGACTGCCGCTCCCAGGGAACTTGGAGCTGCTAGTTGCACATGCTTCTGTAGCTCATGCGGGGCCAGTGCATTTATGAAGTAATCCAGAGCTAGCTCCCGTTGCACGTAACGTGGGAATGTCGGGTACGCCTGCCGCACCAACAGCGCCACCTCGGACGCCAGCACGCTGATCCGCTCACCATGGCGACGTCGTCTTGCCGCCAACAGCTGCTTTGCCGCCGGTTCCGCCGGGTACCGCCCGAAACGGCTCCGCAGGGCCGCCGTCAGCTCAGCCAAATTACCCCGGCACTCTGGGGGAAGCTCCACCAGAACCCTCAGAGCCTCTCCTTGCAGCGCGAGGCAGAGATGAGCCGCCGTGTCGCCGTCCGTCCATCCGGAGCGGGCCGCGACGATCTCCAGCTGGGCCTCATACGCCTCCCAATCCGCTCCACCGTCGTAGCTGGGGAGACGAAGCTGCGCCGCCACTGGTGATACCGCTGCTGCCGCCGTCGTCTTCGCTTCCGCTGTCGTCACCACCGGACTCGGCCGCTTCAGACGTAGCTGGCTTGATCCATCCGGTTCGAAAGAGAGCTGTTTCCTGGTCTTCGCCGTGCCGTCTTTTCGCCGTGCGCCAGAGAAACCATCTATTTGCCGTTGAAGAAACTTTATTTCTTCAGCAATTACCCCCATGTCATCTAGAGGGCAATGCGATCCCACTTCTGACACCAAATGTGGCGTTTGCGAAGAAGAGACGGAGTCGCGAGTTGCCATGACAACAGGATCAGCTCTTTATTGATTACACGGTTCAAGACACGTGTTAACACACACCCAATTCCCCGCTATTGCAGCCACGTTATTCCTAACCCCGTGCTACACAGTTACGGTAGGTTTTAGATTCAACATGTAATTAAACAAATACACTATGCACAAACTAACATCATTAAACAGAACACCAAACAACATAAACAAACCCCATAAACATGTACACAAAGAACGCAACAGTTATTAACACCGCGGCCGCGAGTCCCTCTGGGTAACGCTCGCTCCGCCCTCCCCCCTAATCCACAGTGGCGGACGCCACAATATACTGTATATCTCAGTGGCGGCTGTTGGTCTTTCAAAGAGGGGAAGCTCATTGTCGGCTTACATCATAAAATTTTTCAATTTATTTATACATAAATTCTGCCCTCCGATCCTTTTCAAGAAAATGGCCTGAAATGGGTTGCAGTTTGTCTTTCGACTTCACTCGCAAAATCCGCGATGGGACTGAAGCTCCCAGTGATTAAGTGATGGTGTAGAGATCAAAATATCTGTCAATCAAAATGGGATTCAGTCTTTCGACTGATCCTCCAATCATCTTGCAGAAGCTCCACGTCCAGACCTGTGGCATTTATCCAATGACCGGCGAGTTTCGAAGCAATGAAAAAAACTTTTCCATGCAGTCCCATTGAAGTGAATAGACGCTCAGCTTCTGCGGGCAAATGCATTGAAGCTACGGGAATGTATGAGAAGTTCGAAGTAGCTGATTCTAAACGAACTCGTCTTCGAGATGAACGTGTTCTAACCCATTTGTAGTCAATGAAATGTTAACACAACTGTACATATTTGACCATTTAATTGTAGACATTGAAGCTGAGCTTCCTTTGCAGTCTCATATATATATACAGTGCCTTGCAAAAGTATTCAGCCCCCTTGAACTTTTCAACCTTTTGCCACATTTCAGGCTTCAAACATAACGATATGAAATTGTAATTTTTTGTGAAGAATCAACAACAAGTGGGACACAATCGTGAAGTGGAACGAAATTTATTGGATATTTTAAACTTTTTTTAGAAATAAAAAACTGAAAAGTGGGGCGTGCAATATTATTCAGCCCCCTTGCGTTAATACTTTGTAGCGCCACCTTTTGCTGCGATTACAGCTGCAAGTCGCTTGGGGTATGTCTCTATCAATTTTGCACATCGAGAGACAGAAATTTTTGCCCATTCTTCCTTGCAAAACAGCTCGAGCTCAGTGAGGTTGGATGGAGAGCGTTTGTGAACAGCAGTTTTCAGCTCTTTCCACAGATTCTCGATGGGATTCAGGTCTGGACTTTGACTTGGCCATTCTAACACCTGGATACGTTTATTTGTGAACCATTCCATTGTAGATTTTGCTTTATGTTTTGGATCATTGTCTTGTTGGAAGATAAATCTCCGTCCCAGTCTCAGGTCTTTTGCAGACTGCAACAGGTTTTCTTCCAGAATGGTCCTGTATTTGGCTCCATCCATCTTCCCATCAATTTTAACCATCTTCCCTGTCCCTGCTGAAGAAAAGCAGGCCCAAACCATGATGCTGCCACCACCATGTTTGACAGTGGGGATGGTGTGTTCAGGGTGATGAGCTGTGTTGCTTTTACGCCAAACATAACGTTTTGCATTGTGGCCAAAAAGTTCGATTTTGGTTTCATCTGACCAGAGCACCTTCTTCCACATGTTTGGTGTGTCTCCCAGGTGACTTTTTATAGATATCTTTGAGAAATGGCTTTCTTCTTGCCACTCTTCCATAAAGGCCAGATTTGTGCAGTGTACGACTGATTGTGTCCTATGGACAGAGTCTCCCACCTCAGCTGTAGATCTCTGCAGTTCATTCAGAGTGATCATGGGCCTCTTGGCTGCATCTCTGATCAGTCTTCTCCTTGTTTGAGCTGAAAGTTTAGAGGGACGGCCGGGTCTTGGTAGATTTGCAGTGGTCTGATACTCCTTCCATTTCAATATGATCGCTTGCACAGTGCTCCTTGAGATGTTTAAAGCTTGGGAAATCTTTTTGTATCCAAATCCGGCTTTAAACTTCTCCACAACAGTATCTCGGACCTGCCTGGTGTGTTCCTTGGTCTTCATGATGCTCTCTGCGCTTTAAACAGAACTCTGAGACTGTCACAGAGCAGGTGCATTTATACAGAGACTTGATTACACACAGGTGGATTCTATTTATCACCATCAGTCATTTAGGTCAACATTGGATCATTCAGAGATCCTCACTGAACTTCTGGAGTGAGTTTGCTGCACTGAAAGTAAAGGGGCTGAATAATATTGCACGCCCCACTTTTTAGATTTTAATTTCTAAAAAAAGTTTAAAATATCCAATAAATTTCGTTCTACTTCACGATTGTGTCCCACTTGTTGTTGATTCTTCACAAAAAATTACAATTTCATATCGTTATGTTTGAAGCCTGAAATGTGGCAAAAGGTTGAAAAGTTCAAGGGGGCTGAATACTTTTGCAAGGCACTGTATATATATACTGTATATATATATATATATATATATATATATATATATATATATATATATACAGTATATACAGTATATATATTGTGTGTGTGTGTGTGTAGCCTCAAAAGTGCACACATAGCACAAGGTCCATTCAGCTAGCTAGCATTTAAATCAGATAGCATCAGCAGCTGCAAACTCAACTCTACCCTTGCTCTTCCTGAGACTTTACTTTGATCACTGGGCCCCCCACTGTGAGCCAACATATGGCCATGCGTGCATACTACCTCAGCACAAGGTCTCACTTGGAAACAATCAGAGCAATATAGAGAATTTAGAGGCATTTGAAACAAAGTCAGTGGCTTGGCAAGATCACACAGATTAGGAAAACATTTGATAATTGTTTAAACCCAAATGTAAGCTTTAATACTGCAACTGTTGCAAAGAGCTGTTTTGAGAAAGTAACTAAGCAAGAATAAAGTGCTTTGAAAGTCAGTTGTTTTAATAATACCCCACAGTTAGCCACGTGGTAGCATTTAAGTGTTTTATAGTCTTGAAGAAACTATTTGGCAGCTGTGCTAGATAAAGTTCCTGTAACTGTACTGACAGAGGTCATGATTGGCAGCTACAGATGCCAGTCAGCTACCTGTTGAGTGGCCTTGGGACAACTAGACATACACTATATGGCCAAAAGTAAGTGGACACCCTCCGAATGACTGAATTTAGTTGTTTCGGCCAAATCCATTGCCAACAGGTGAATAAAAATTCATATAGTATGTTATACACTGATCAGCCACAACATTAAAACCACCTCCTTGTTTCTACACAAACTGTCCATTTTATCAGCTCCACTTACCATATAGATGCATTTTGTAGTTCTACAATTACTAACTGTAGTCTATCTGTTTCTCTGCATGCTTTGTTAGCCCCCTTTCATGCTGTTCTTCAATGGCCAGGACCACTACAGAGTAGGTATTATTTGGGTGGTGGGTCTTTCTCAGCACTGCAGTGACACTGACATGGTGGTGGTGTGTTAGTGTGTGTTGTGCTGGTATGAGTGGATAAGACACAGCAATGCTGATGGAGTTTTAAACACCTCACTGTTACTGCTGGACTGAGAATAGTCCACCAACCAAAAATATATCCAGCCAACAGCGCCCCGTGGGCAGCGTCCTGTGACCACTGATGAAGGTCTGTAGTGGTCCTGTGGGGGTCCTGACCATTGAAGAACTGGGTGAAAGAAGGCTAAAAAAGTATGTAGAAAAACAGATGGACTACAGATGGACAGTGAGTGTAGAAACAAGGAGGTGGTCATAATGTTATGCCTAATTCGTGTATGTTTATAACATTGTGGCAACAGTTTGGGGAAAGCCCCTTTCGCTTTCAGCATCAGTATGCCCCTAATCCCAAAGAAAGGTCTATAAGAACATGGTTTGACTAGTTGTGTGCTCCAGTTGCCTACACAGAGCAATGGTCTCAACCCAACTCAACACTTTTTGGATTAATTTAACTTGGATTGCGAGCCAGACCTTCTCTTCCAGCATCAGTGCCTGACTTTAATGACTCTATCGACTGAATCGGCACAGATTGTGCATCTGCATTGCTTTGGTGTTGCATGTTATTTACATATTATTTGCATCTAATAAACCATATTTAAGCCCCATTTACATGAAGCTTACCAATTCATGCAGCTTTAGTGAAGCATTAAACAGATTACAGTCACCAGAGATGAAATGATAAAGACAAAACAAACAAACAAAAGTAAACTAGAGACGAAAAAATGACAGCCTAATAGGAGAACAC
This sequence comes from Trichomycterus rosablanca, assembly GCF_030014385.1. Lineage (NCBI taxonomy): Eukaryota > Metazoa > Chordata > Actinopteri > Siluriformes > Trichomycteridae > Trichomycterus > Trichomycterus rosablanca. Next base: position 20,342,062 of record NC_085989.1, on the reverse strand, counting down.
GTAAAATTAAAATTAGATGTCACTTAGTGAAGGAGGTTTGTGTTGTGCTGTATTTTTATTATTAAAATGAATTACTTTGTGAAGGTGTATTTTTATGAGTAATTTATAAACACTCTCCAGCCTACGGTAATGTTATTAAGCATCTCATTAAGCATCACAAAAGGGAAAATTGTGATCTTAATGACATGGTTGTTGGTCTCAAGAAGGCTGATGAAAGAATCTCAGAAACTGATGAACACAATAGACTAGGTAAAATGGTGCAAAAACCAACACAATTCAATAAGCAGTGGGGGCAAAAATGTCAGAGAATGGTCAGACTGGATTAAGCTAACAGAAAGAATTACAACCATTGTGTGGGTAAAAGGTATTTTAGAATACACATTAAACTTTAAGGCAGATGGGCTACAAAAAGAAAAGCACAATGGGTTACACTTCTGTCAGCCAGGAACAGACATCTGAGGATACCATGGCTAGGATCTAATGATTCCTAATCTGTATCATGCAGATGATAATGCCAATTTGCCATAAACCAAGACACTGTTATGGACTGGCATCCAGTCTCTGGTGTGTTACTGCATTGTGCCCAGTGAATCTGGGAAAACCAAACCCACTGCAACCCTGACCAGGCTAAAGAGGTGGTACAACATGAAATAAATGTAATTAAATTATGCTTTTAAATCCTTATTCTGCTTCGGAAACCACTTAATTCTGCTCTGCTCTATGAGTTAATGTGAATGAGTGAGAGTGATGTCCTTCGATGGACGGGCACTTTGCATGGTTTTCTTGGAACAGGCATCAAACCCAGAATGACCTTGATAATGTTGTTGATTTTTTGTTCTCATTTTTTAATTTCCATTATTAATACTATTGATCTAAAAGAAATATAATTAAGATAAATTAATTAATTAAACATTTCTCATTTTATTAAACTAATACCATTAAATTTACACTTATGCTGACTAGACATGATGTAGATAAAACAGATTTGCTCACTATTGGGGAAATGTATGTATTTCCAAAAAAGTTCATTCATATGCAGGTGCACTAAACATAACTAACCTACCCTGCAATTTCCAATTATACAGCACATATTCAGATATCAGAGCAATATCACTACTTGAATTATCATAGAAACTGAACCTATTATACTATCAGACTGTACTAGCTAGATTTTTAATAATGGTTAAGAATAAGATAAAAAAAAAACTTTTCTCTGTCCTTCGGCCAATGGGAAGGCAGATTGGATATTATGTGGCAGCTTGCTAATTTCCCAGACCAAAGATTAAAAGAATGCTGGCATAAGAGTCGGCAGAAATAGTCCAGCACTTTATTATTAAGTCTTCCAAGTGACATTTTTCCAGATTTTAATAAAGGGCTTTCTGCTTGCCACTGGGCTGAAGTAAAGCTACATAAGATACATTAATACAAAAATAAAGAGTAACAGCTGGTGTCACAATAAACAATCTGACTTAGTTTGCTAACTAAAAGTGTACTTTTAAGTGTTTTGTTTTACTCATTGTAAAAGATTTCCATTTTTTTGTTAATAAAAATCGATGGTCTTGGAGCACAAAATGTAATGCTCACCAGTGACCAATTTAGAGCACCAATGATAGGCACTGAAAACAATTTTTCAGTAGAATTTTTTGAGTGAAAATCTTCCACAAGGCCCATCTAAAATTCACTGTATATTAGGCATCAGAAAATGTCTAATATATGAAACCCTGTAACTTTGTTATATAAACAGTATTGTTTGAACAAGTGAACATTATTTAATTAAATTGCTTTAACCCTTTGATGCACAACCTGGGTCAAAAGTGACCCAACTGAGTTTTTATTTTCTATATCTTTGCAATAAATTAATTTTGTCATTCAAGCTTCCATGAATTCCTCAATTAACTTATTTTTTACTTTTTTAATAAAAATCATTTTTGTATCATTACCCTTCTAATGCACAACATGGGTCAAAAATGACCCTTATGTATTTACTATGGAATTTGACAGGAACTACTGACATTTGTAAGTGTTTGTAGTCAAAAACATATTTACTGATCTTTTGAAAGACAACCAAAGATTAGGCCCTTGAATCTTGAATATATCCAATACTATTTGCTTGCTAGCTGTTTACATATTCTAGTATAGATAGCTTTTATTAGCTAAGACAGTAAATACATGAATAACTGACTAATGTGCATATGAAAATATTTTTGAATGGATGAATATGGGTCATTTTCCACCCATGTTGTGCATTAGAAGGGGTTTACTTAGCTTGTGCATCAAAGGGTTAATACATTTTTAACAATTAACATAGGTTGCCCTGACCCTACTTACAAAAGTATAACAGCTAGCACAAATGATAACAGATGGGAAATTGTGTTTATAAACTGCCATTATATGTTGTCCTCTTTTACCTGGCCCAGAATGACTCCAACTACTAAATAACTAAATTGGCATAAAGGACATTGCCAACAGTCAAGGACAAAGCACATTCCCATCTCTCAGCTGCACATCACTGCTTCACATATGCTTTTAGTAGCTGTGACAGACTAATATGCAGCTCAAGCGTTCAATAAAAAGGTGATGACAGCCACGTCAGCTGAATGAGATTCTGAGATTCTGATTCTGAATGAGAAAAACATTGTGGCTTGCAGGTGTTTCTTCAGATTCAAATTACAGTGACTCAGGAGGAACTTGCCATTTGTCAATTTGATTCAGTCAGTAAATGACACATGATTTTACAAGAAGTGTTCGCAATAAATGCTGTTACAGTAATAATAAATATTAGTCTTAACTATCAAACCATTTTGGATATATTGTAAGAGTTTAATATCAGTTTTTATGGTCCGTCGGTAAATTTTTTAATGTATTTTTTAAATTAAATTTGAACCCTCTGTTACAAGCATCATTTCTGCAGCACATAGTGCAAATAAAATTGCATTACAAAGTTTCAAAAACTCAAAAGAAGTAAAGAGTTTTCTGATGTCATGATAAAAGTACCTTTGACAGGAGAAAATGTTTTTTTCTCTCTGGTTTTTGTTACAGCTGCCAGTGCAGATTTGGGCCTCCTTATATGCTGGGCTTAAAATGGGCTTATCTTCTGAGGGGTCTGGTCAGTTCACAAAAACCCATTTAGATGTTAAACCTGAATGCAGCTCTTTTGATACATACAAAAAGTTCATTTTATTCCATCAAACAAGACCAGGTTAATTAAGTCTTATCTGGCAGCAGATAAAATCTTTGAATAAATTTTGAGATTTAAAAACACATAAATGAACAACAGTTTGTAAAAGAAAGGAAAGCCTGATCAATGTTAGCTTGTATATCTCTTTATTATGATGTTTCAAATGATTGGGACATCATGAAGAGAGGGTGTCTTTAGCGTATTGATAAGCTGTTCTTTTTAGCGTTTGAGATTATTGGGAGAGGAGGTGTCACCAAAAGCCTGTCAAAGTGTATTCTGGAGTCCTGCTGCTATCTTTTGTGATTGCTGAATATATCGAGGCTAACAATCCACACAGTGGATTAGGCACAGAGGATTAAATGATTTGCCGCCTGGAGTTTACTTAATTCAGAAACCCATGATTAATGTTACCACTTGAAAGAAAAATAATGCTAAAAGAAATGCATTTTTGCTATTTTGTTTTTATTTTAAAGGACACAGAATGTATCGTTAGTGATATCGTGCTAGCCACAAAACATCTGAAAGATTTAAATTATAAAAAAGGTGTAAAATTGAACAAATGCACAAAGAGAAAAGCGTAAACTCCGTAATGTCCTTATTTCCATGTCAAGCTAGTAGCTTGCTTCGAACAATATGATCGAAACGATTGATGTGCTAGCTTTAAAAGCAAGCGGGCCATAACAGGAGCCACGCTGCATGTTGCTACAAAAATGTAAGCCATCAATTAAAGAACATTTTAAAAAGAATGAGAAGAATCTATTTTTAGAGTAAAAACTGCCACTATCACACACTGTGGTGATATAGTATACAAACTGTGCACCTACCATCTTCATGTGAGGTCATCTCATTGTGTGGTAAAGACTGAAGCAAAGAGTATTCCAATTGTCTTTTCACAGATTGAGTCCAATGCTACGCAGTCTGCGCCATGCCCAGTCGCCATCTTTAATTTTAGCTGAGTTCTGCTGCTGATGCTCTTCTCCCTTCCATCATCCTTTCTCTTTTAGTGCTTTCAGTCCAAGCCTCCTTTTAAGTATGTTATTGAAAGGGGGGGTCTTCTTTTCTCACTGACATATCATCATATCGACAGGGTCCTGGGTTGCTCGATAGGGGGGCGGCAAGAACCTTACCATGTCGCTTTCTTGTCTTTAAGCATGTTCGACTTCAAACATATCCGCCGAAAATAAACATTTATCCCAGTTCCGAGGCCTTTGATCCAATGAAGGCCTGAATTTAAAGCCTCCATCGCTAAGAGGTGGCATTCTCTCAGATGTTCCATGTAATGAGATTTCAAGTGCTATGATTAATCTAGGCCAATTTTATACACAGACACAGCCCTGCACGTAGACGAACACAAAAGGCGCGCACATAGATGTACTTTGACCAATCAAATTAAGTTTCCGACAGATTCTCATGATCACAGATTAGTGAACAATGTATTAAAACAGAACAAGAGCCCGGCTGGTGTTCTTTAAATCTGAAAGACTTTGAAATAATAAAAAAAAATATATATTAATCTGAAAAGTATTTTAAAATAATTTTAAAGCCAAGACTTTTTGTCGTATGTCCATTTTTCTCATTTACCACCATTGTTGTGACAATGGCAAATGTATTAATTGTTTGACCATTATTATTATGGTATGTTTCAGTCTGGACTTTGTCTCAAAATGGACGATAGTCTCACCTGCCTCTCCTGCTGGGTGTCTCCTCCGCCGCAACATCCACGATCCGCCATGACTAAATGCACTCGCCTACTTGCCACCCCCAAATAGTTTGTAATACTCATGAATCTGTTTCGGGTCTTTACTACTCTGTTGAAAGATGTGCATCTTTACTTTATGTTGCAGCCTTAGCGCTGCAAGCTGATTGGTGGACGTAGAGGACCAGATGATAGACCTCGGAAACCCTATGTAACTATGGCAACAGACCCCACAGGCAAAGTGATTTTGCACCTAATTGCTCAGTAAACATCAGACGTAGAGATGGATCTGATCACAGTGTGAGATGAGACTGGGGGGGATAGAGCTAAAAAAAATCAAAAACGCTTTGAAAATGAAAGGACAGCTGAGCACTGCCAGAGAGGTCCTTCCTGAGAGGGAAAATAAGACGGAAGCACACAAGCTAAAGAAAATCAATCTGTTCTATGACACTATTTACAGAATGCTCAAATGCTATTTGTTATTTCTTGGTGGTGAGCGCTTACAATGAAAAAAAAATAGATAGAATAGGCAAAGCGAAAAATGGAAAGCGAATACGGAGAAAAAGAGCAGCAAGAAGATTGCAGAGACAGATGAGAATGGTGGAAAGAAAAATGTGGAGGGGGGAAGATGATATTGCCTTTGTTGGGAATGTTATCAGCTGCTTACCTTTCATACAGATTTCACACTTGCTTGTCTAGTAGCAGCCAGGGTCAGAGGCAGCAAACTCTTCCCACAGTGCCCGATTTTCCATTCAAAACATCCTTGGTGTTGCCTGCCATTCGGATTTGCGTAGATGCCGCCGCAAATTTGCTGGACATACTTTGTGTTGTTCGCCGGACCTTTCGTCCCATTCCGTTCAGGATCACGTTGGCTGGCAGTGGTATTTTACCAAACAAACAGTTGGGATCCCACTAGAAGGGGGTACAAAACAGAAGAATGACTACTAAAAAGAAAAATCATGCAATAAAATAGCATCTGGTCTCTAGTCTCAATGTTCTCATGCCACACACACCAGAGTAAAGGCTCATCTGTTATAATCCTGAGCTCTGGGGGGCTGGTGGGGTCATTCTGTACTAGGGAAGAAAAAGCGGACATACTAAAGTACAACCGCCTGTAGAATTGGAGTCGGAGAGGAATTTTTATTAAAAACATTCTACAGATAATTTCAGACAGCTACATTAAAGTACTTTTCCATTCCAAAACTGAAAAAAAATTATTATTAGCAATAAATGTTAAACAATAATAATAAAAATCTAATAATTCAGTTTATTTAAATGGTCTTATTGTTTTAATTTGCAAATCTGATGCAAAAATATATTGTTTCACTGCATATAATGTAATATATTGTCTTATGAATGATTTTAAAATACATATTTCTTAGTCATACATGCATAAATCTTCTGTCATAAAGTAAAAAAATAAATAAAAAAATAAGGTATATATCCAAACTACATACATTTATGTACTGCAGCCTTTAAGATATTTGTAGTTGCATTTTTGTGTAAGTCACATTTTTTGTTTGTATTAAAAATAGAGACCAAAAATCTGAGACCACCAGTGACAATGATTTTATTCAACATTTAACTTCAGTTTAATGAATTTATTCATTCATTGTCTGTTTTACTACCGCTTAATCTCATTCAGGGTCGCTGTGGGTCTAATTCAATGGCTGAAATGTAGGAAGCACCCTGGACATGTCGTCAGTCCATCACAGGCCAATTTATTACAGTGTATTTCATTATAAATAATCAGAGGTGATAGGGTGGCACAGTGGTAAAACACGCTAACACACCAGAGCCTGATAACACTATGTTTGTATTATTGTGGTAAAAAATATTCCAAGCAGACATCTGCAGACACAACAGTGGGCAGTGGTAGCTTAATGGTTAAGGTACTGGACTAGTAATCACAAGGTTACTGGTTCAAGTCCCACTACCACCTGTGGTGAGCTCTGGGAGCAAGGCCCCTAAGTCTTAATTGCTTGAATTGCATTCAGTCATAATTATGTGGGCAAGCTGTAGCCTAGCGCTTAAGGTACTGGACTAGTAACCAGAAGGTTACTGGTTTAAGCCCCACCATTGCCAGGTTGCTGCTGTTGAGCCATTGAGCAAGGCCCTTAACCCTCAATTGCTCAGACTGTATACTGTAATGTAAGTCGCTTTGGATAAAGGCGTCTGCTAAATGCGGTAATGTAAAAAATGTATTCTCAAACTCACCAGTTCAAATCTCAGCAGGCTAGGCACCTACACTGACAATAATTGGCTCATCCTCAAATGGGATTGTTGGAGAGAATTCCTCCTGTGCTGCAGTTACGACCTCTGCTGGCTGATTGATGATGCCTACACAAAGACAGGTGATAATGGATAATTTGTGTGTAACTCTCCATGTGCTATAATGTTCTTAGTATTTGGCACTACTGACAAGCAGGTAAGCATATTTAAGAAACTGACCACATCAATTCCTTTGTACAAAAAGATCAGATTTTCTTTCCATTTTCCTTCAGAAGGTCTTATTTCTTCCATAATAGCACATGCTCAATGACAATGAGCTGGATTTAATTATTTAATTTAAAAAATCAGAATCCTGTTTACCCATCTAGGGTTGAAGACGGCAAGTCGAGACTGCTGTGCCAACTCACTATGGACTTTATCACAGACTGGACTGAATAATGAAGAACTCCAACTGTTTACATTATTATTATTTTTTTATTTGCTAGTTATAACTTTTAGTTCAATTTAATTTTGTGTATGTATGATTTGTGTAAATCCCATTATCCTCCAGGCCACCCAAGGAGGATAGAGGTCCCTGTTAAATCTGGTTCCTCTCAAGGTTTCTTCCTGTAATTTTAAAGGGAGTTTCTCCTTGCCACTGTTGCCCTCGGCTTTGCTCAACAGGGGTTTTTGGTCTGTTGGTCCTGGATTCTGTAAAGTTGACTTAACTAATTTGAGGTTTAAGTTGGTTTGTACTTGGTAGTCATTGTTCATCTTTTATAAATATTGCTGTGCTTCAGGTTTTCAGCAGATCATTTTGGTTTTAATTCCAGCTCTGCCTCTTGTCTCCAGGAGCGCCATACAAAGACTGACCCCAGCTTCCAAAGAACATGTCAGGTAGATGAAAGCTTTGACAAAGCAAATGACCAAATGAGTCATCATGGAGTGTCCTTGAGGAAGAAGACATTGGTACAAAAGTTTCAGATAATATTCTATAAATATTGAAATATTGAAGCCAAGGAACCTTTGGAGATCTCTGACAGTTCTATGATGAGACCAGTCTTGCATCACCTGCACCTTTCTCTCCTTCATGCGTACAGTGTAGAGGATAGGTTGTACCCAAAGAAGGAGACAGCAGACATGTACAATTGGCAATTCTCTGCTTTGACATATAACTGGTAGGACTGTTTGCAGGAATACAACTGAATAACATCTAGGCCACAGAGGATTTGATTAACAAATGACTGGAATATGACTGGGGCATTGGCAGGATCAAAGGGCATGACCAGATATTTTAAGTGTTCAGTGGTTGTGGAGAGAGTGGTTTTCAACTAATTTCCTTCTTGGATGCGTATGAGGTAGTATGCATTACTCAGGCTGAGTTTGGTTAAAAAAAAACCTCAAAAGATACATGCAGCTGTTCCAGCTAACTGGCACTAAGGATAGGGGGTAGCTAAGCTTTTCATGATCTGATTCAGGCCTTGTAAGTCTATGCAAGAGCGGACACCTTGATTCTTCTTGTTAATGAAGAGGAATCCAGCAGATGTGAAAACGTAGAGCGAGACTTGGTGGAGGATCCCTCAACATGAGCTAAGGGTTCCATCATACTTCTCAGGCTTAAACAGAGTGGAGGATTGTGGAACAACAGAAAATTGACTTACCTCACCTGAGTTTACAAGAGGAATTGTTAGCTGGTGAGTGACATTATTAAGGATCTGAGGAGCAATTTTGACATTCTGTTGCTATAGTTATGTTTGTTGTTGATGATTGTTTAATATCAACCCAACCATTTCTATTTGTGACACATATATCTCAAAGTGTTGTGGCACAGCATTCTGAATCCAAGAACACAAGTTTAGGAACACTACTGCAAGGTATTAAACAATGGTGAACAGAACACACAGACATGAATACACAATACAAAAACCAAACATCACATAGTATAACAGAATCAGTCTTTGTCAGTCATGTGTCTTTAGTGCCTGTGGCATCACTGAGGCACCATTTTGGAGGTATTGTTTTAATTAGCGGTACATTGAAAGTAGCAGCAAACACACTTGCATTACTTTTATACTTTTTCATAGCAGTGAAAGCTGGAGAAGCAGAAGCGAAATGAGAGGATACCAAGACAAACTTAGTAAGAATAGCAGGAACTGTTATTTGTATATATTATCATCTATTAACATCATTTTTAAGCTAAGTTGCTTGTGAGTGGGTGAAACAACAATGATGTCGCTGCTTGTAGTGGTAAATGTTTGTATTGAAAATGCTTATTTTGCACAAAGAGGTGCTGTACTTTAACTCATAAGTGCAAATTAAATACAGATATTTAAATTGTACTGTACTTGATCACTGTTCACCACTGATTTGAGCACATTATTAAAAACAGTGGTTCTCACAGTGGTCAAGACAATGGTTCATTTGCATTGTTAAAGGGTTTTTTCGCATCATAATATAGTTCTTTAAATTGGTGGCAAATGTGCTGTAAATGAAAACAGTTCTATGTAGCACCAAAAAGGTTTCTGTTATTGTTAAGGTGTAACAACTGGTCTCCATACTCTATCTGGCAGTCAAAATGTTGATAACAAGGAAACATTCAAAAACATGTATCAAAAATGCCATTATACATATTTTACTGTTCATGCAAGACTGGGTCAAAAGCAGCTCTATGCATAACACAAGACAAACAAGATGAAGCATCAGTACACAGTGTTACTCTTAAACTGTAGGTGGACACAATAGTGTGAGAGCTATACACATCCTGCAATGTATGTTGCATTTTAATGCTGTAGCTGTTTAATATTTAAGAAGGATTGTACTATTTCATCAAGATAAAAGCGAACAAACATTGTGATTACCCCACAATCCACTTCGGTTTTACAACACCGGTCAAAGACTGATAGACTTACTAAGGATGAACTAACATGACCATGGTGAACAGCTAATGCTAAAAACAGTGCTAATGCTTGTGATAAGTGCTATGCTAATGCTAAAGCTAACACTAAACAAGTCTATACTGTAGACTAAACTAATCACTTAACTACTGACTAAACTACAAATAGAAGAAATAATTACCATGTAAGAAGGAATATTATCTAAATACGTTGGAAATAAGAAAAACAAGGAGCATGGAAACGGGCAGACCAGAAGGACATTAAAAAGATGCAATGCTGTTCAAGGAGTGAATAAACTGAATGAGTATAGAAAGCTGTCTTGATGTGTGAAAAGTATCAGGTGTCAATATTCATGTATCTTGAAGCACTGGGATCACACAGCCAAGGGTGGCACTGGAGTTGCAGAGAAATGGAGTTCTTAAAACATACCTGAATGCTCACCTAATTAAATGAGAGCTATAGAATAATCTCAATAATACCCTCATTATATAGCCATGGGCTTTTTTCCTGCTTAGCCTTAAGTATACAATATACATTATTTCTATTAAGGTAGCCTAGTGGTTAAGTTACTGGAGTAGTTATCAAAAGGTTGCTGGTTCAGGCCCCACCACTGCCAGGTTGTTGCTGTTGGGCCCTTGAGCAAGGCCCGTAAGTCACTTTGGATCAAAGTGTCTGCTAAATGCTGAAAACGTACATTTCATTATTAGTGCTATTCTGTGCCACAGTTCTAATGATGCCTTGAGCCTTTTTACTTGGGTTCTTTTTACCCTCTTTATTACTGAAGGCTGTGCTTGAGGCATGATCTTTGCAAGACACATGTAAAAGTAAGAGCAAATCACTATTTACTTTTGATTACTGCTACATGGAATAAACCCAGCATATTGTCTAAAAGCAAAACCTTGTAAAGCATCCTAGGTATTTTAGATTACTGGTGTGTTAGAAATGCATCCAGTTCTCGGTTAATTTTAAGGAAATTATTACAGCTTATTGTAAGCATTAATACTTTTTCCATATATGACCATAACAGTGCATGGATTCTTGCTCCCTGGTCACATATAAACATATACTGTATAACATATAAACTGCTTTTACTATTTTTACTAGGGCTGTCACACAATTAAAATTTTTATTCGAGATTAATCGCGAATAAAAAGACAAAATTAATCGTGATTGACTGCAAAAACAACTAAACAAAATTTAAACAGTTATGCACATTGTTATGGCAAGAAAATGTTTACCAATAAAACAATTATGATAAATTATGATAAATTATGAAATCTAAATTGTCTTGAGAAAGCCAGCCAATGCCTATATAGAGTTGTTAACAGCTACCCATCTTTCAGCCAGTTATTTAAAATGACAAGTCTGTTCACATTATCTGCCAAAGGTGAGAATCTTTTCCTGTTCGTGACCCTGCCACTGAAAACAGGAGCTCAGGGTACTACAGTGAACCATTTCTAGATGCAACACGTATAACGTCATGTAGACCCACATGGTTAACTATGTTAAAGCGTCTACAGTCCTTTGCAATCCATTTAACACCAGTGTTTGTAATGTTCCCACGACATGTATAGTTCATCAGCTTTCCATCCAAATTCCTCTGATATAAAGTTGTCTGAGCTCATTTTGCCTGTAACGTGTATCCGTGCGTGCAGATGCCTGATGAGACAAAGGCGTGCTTTAACCAAAGATGATATTGAAGCATCAATTAATAACTGTAATTTTGTCTAGTAATGATTTCTCACGCTTTTTGAAAACAAAAAATATTATTCTAAACACCCTACACTTCGCAATATGTAGCAGCGGCAGCTTGAGTAATTTGAAACTCTCAACCACAAACAGGAAAAGACCCATGTTATCATTATAGGTATAAACACAATGTTGCTAGGTCATTCTATAATTTGGGGTACATTTCACATCACCAAAAAGTACAAAAACAATGTTCTTTCTCAACAGAACAATCAGTGGTTCAAGTTAATATATTCCTTTAGTGTAACATATCTACTAGTTGCAAAGCTTAAACATGATTTTTTTTTTTTTTTTTTTTTTTTAAAGGGACAGTAGATGTAGACTACTAGGTAACTTAGTTGACAGGTAACATACTTGACAATTTCCCTATTTTGACCCATAACTTCAGTGGTAGACCTTGCCTGGCTGACCACATGTCATTTCTTGAACAGAATAATGTCTAATTTGAACATACATTTGAATTAAAATTATAAAAAAAATTGTAACCATAACAATGTATGTAACATAGTTGACGGTCAATTAATATACTCATTGACAATGTTCTATTATAGATAAAATATTTTTAAAAATAAGAGGACATTCACCACAGTTTGTTCAATATGCCCTCTACAGAGAAAAATGATATCATGTAATGCTGGTCACATAGTTTTAGAACAAACCATTTTTGAGTTGCTGAGTGGAGTTCTGTTAGTAACATAGTTGACAGAACTTTTGCGGACAATAATAAATAAATATATTTAAATTATTTAAAAGAGAAACTCAATTTAAAAAATATTATTTTTCTTTAGTATTTAAACTATTGAAAAAAAAAAAAAAAATAGATGTTGTTGCCCTTAATAATTTTATTCATTATTTTGAAACCAAGGCACCCTCAACTTAAAAAACGGACACAGCAAAAACTGTTCATTTAGGAACATCATGACAAATTTCAAGCTAAATGAAGCATAGGATGCACATAATGTTTTTGTGATATTACAACATGTTTTCCATTAATAGGTAAAATATGACATTTTTAAAGAAAATAGTTAGAATAAATATAATTATTATCATTGGACATGGAATGTACCCCAAATTATAGAATGACTGTGCTGTGTTAAAGCAGTGCAAATTACTGCAGTGACGTATGTTTAAAGTGGCACAAACATAGCCTGATAAAAATTGTTTGATTAAAAAATGTATTGTCAATTAATTTTTTTAATCGCAATTACAATTTTAGCGCATTAATAACACAATTAACAACTGCCTTAATGTTTACCTAAAAAGTAGTATAGCAACACAATTTCTTTACAAAGCACTAAATTATCCTTGGATTTCAATTAGGGTAAAGCAGTAAAGATGGGTTACTACACTACTCGTAGAATATGCAACAACATATAATAGAATATGCAACAACTTACACTTTCCTTTCTGTTCTTCGTAAAAGGGAACAAAAAGAATAGTACTGTATGTTAAATAGTAGAAATAGTACTAAGTATTACATGAATAAATCAGACTCATTAAGTAGCATGCCAAGAGGGGAAATGGTTATAAGGTTGTAGTGGAGTATTGATTTAACAACTGGGGAGTGAGGATATTCACTGCTCCAGATCAATTTTGCATTACATTACAAATGCAGCAGCTTAAAGCATAGTTCATCCTCAGTGATGGCTGGATAAAGTGGGTGAACAAGCTTTGCTCTATTGGCTTTGACAACCAAGAATTCTCAACTGTCAGAAAAATATCTTAATCTTTTTATTATGCTTTTTCATTTTAAAGTGTATTTTATCTAATGAGTTGTAGACTACATATTTACCATGAGTTTAGCTATTTTTTTTACAGATTATTGCAACTATTCAGGCATTACTTGAAAAAAGTTGGGACAGTGTGGAATATGCAAATAACAAAAAAAAACACAGTAATTCTTACATTTGATTTTACTTTTATTTCATTGCAGACAGTATGAACCGAAGATATTTCATGTTTTGTCTGGTCAACTTCATTTTATTTGTTAATCTATTGGTTAATCTATTGCTGCATTTCAGTGCTGCAACACATTCCAAAAAAAATTGGAAAAGTTGGGATGGTTAAGCATTTACCACTTTGTAATGTTGCCATTTCATCTCACAACACTTAAAAAAGTCATTTTGGCACCAAGAACAATGATTTAGTTGTTATTTTGTCCCATTTTTCTTGCAATCACAACAGTACGGGGTGGACATTGTCACATTTTTCGGTTGAAAATCTTTTACACTACTAGGGTAAACAGGCAGGCAAACCCTGTAACTGTACCCTCTTTTTCCATAGCCTTGCTTTTGTATTGTGTGCAGCATGTGGTTTTGCATTGTCTTGTTAAAAAAATGCATACTTTTTATTAGCATTTCCATACCGTCCCAACTTTTTATGATTTGGGGTTGTACTGTATGTGAACTAAACTGTCTCTTGCAAATATTAATCTCCATAAGGAACAAAATACAGATATGTTTTTACTAACAAATATCTATCAGAAATGTCACAAAATATTCAAAGATCAAGCATCTTCACGATTAAGAAGCATAAGGAAACAATAAAGAAGTAAAGGTAAAAAGCAGGTTTTATTGTATTTAACTGTTTTTCAATTGTATTTCAGTGTTTTTTTATATATTATATTTGTGTTATTTTCAGTGTAAAAGTGTCAAAAACAACCCCATTATTTTACATTAGCCTAAAATATACTGTATGCAGTTCCACGGGACCATGGAACACATTAACAGGTTTCCCATACATCACATACATCCGATATGATAGTTTGCTAATTTATTATTTTCTATAAATAGTAAATATTTTACATTTAGTGTAATTTAAATTATAATTAATAATTTAATTATTTTTTATAAAGCTAAAAACTTATAATTTACAATTAGATAAGATGCACATTTTCTGTTGATTGAAACTTACAGAGTGAAAAAAGCATGTTGCCTCCAAAGTGGGTAAAATTACAAATATATCATATTAATATTATTATAATTATTAATGTCTATATTGTTTAACTTGCAGTTATATGTAGTATTGTGGGCTGAGAACTAGTCTTGCTACTGTATGTGTTTAGATAATTATATTGTAATTCAACAGTTCTCCTGAAGGCAGACCTTATCGTAGCTCATGCATTGCATCATGAACAATTTTATTTTTAGTTTTTCTGTCCTGTCTGTATTCACCACTATAATGCATTAATGCACTATTTAAGTGTGTATGCCTACCTAAACAATGCTGTGAGGTTTGCATTACACACCTGCTAAAAAGCCTTTACTGATGATAGACCATTCTCCAAAAACAGAATTCACTTACAGTTCATTTTTACTATTCAGATTCAGCACTGGGGTTAGGTTTTGCTACTAAGCTGAACTTATCCTGGACTTCTCTGCCCATCTTTATTCAGTTATTCTTTAACACCCCCTTCTTCCAAAAGCGGTCTCCCACTCTCCCAGAGGTGCTTGTTTATTCCTCCCTTCAGGCTGTAAGGGTGAAGTCTGGACCTGCCATGAAAGAGCACACTCACAACAAGGAGAGATTAAAGGACACTGAGATATAAGCAATGCATCTGACTATACCATCTGTGCTAGCTTTGAGTCCAAAAAAGATTAGAACAGATATCACCCAGACCAGAAATACTGTATATGTTTATAAATGCTTTGGGTGCAGATAAGTAAATATAAACTAAATATAATTTCTAGGAATTTCTATACAGCTAGATTGGTTAATTTTGTTATTTTTATGGGGTAAATCCATTTATGGGGTGAATCCAGTCCTTGGTTTATTTTGATTCTAACCCCACCAACATGTTTCAGCTGACTAACTGTATTTTGTAAATATAGACAAATTATGCCACTCTACCATAAAGCCACTTTACCAAAATTAGATCCACAACACAATAAAGTGCAAAAAAAACCCAAAAAAAAAAACGGGTAAATAATAATTTCAGAACAAACTTTAAATCTGCCATGCAGCCTCTGTTGGGCCCTTGAACAAGGCCCTTAACCCTCTCTGCTCCAGGGGCGCCGTACAATGGCTGACCCTGCGCTCTGACCCCAGCCTCCAAAACAACCTGGGATATGCTAGGAAAGAATTTTGTTGTACTGTACATCTGTATATGTGACAAATAATGGCCTTCTATTTGTTCTGTTCTATTTAAGGAAATTATATGTATAATAAATATACACAAATATCTTGGGTTCATACTGCCTGCAATGATATAAAAGTCAAAGTAAATATAAGAAACACAGGGTTTTTTTTAAAGGGGGGCTGTATTTTATCTTGGACAGATGTTACCTTTTATCTAATTCTTTTGTTGTAAAAAATTCTTATTTTTTGTGTGAAATCAGCCAGTTGCAGTTGCAGTTTGCAAGATGATAGAAATATACAGTAGTACAAAAGATACGTCATTGTTTTTTTTAATATAATAATTGATCAGATATGGTCAATAATCCATTCCTAAACATCATAGTAGGAAATACCAGTTGTTTACTGGTAATGTTTCTTTCATTTTCACTCTGGTGCATTCAGAGAAGAGAAAAAGAAAGAAAGTATGAGGATGCTGACAGGGCAGTGAAAGCAGGTCACATGGAGGGTAGCGAGACAGGAGATGAGAGACCTAGGGAGGAGATGAGAAGACAGCAGAGGAGAGAGAAGATGACTGGAGAGCAGAGGAGAGGAAAAGAAGTAACTGGAAGGGAGATTAGAATAAAGGACCAGAGGGGAGGAGGAGGAGAGTTGGATAGGAGAAGACAGGTTGATAAGAGAGCAGATCACAACAGATGCTCCGCTACACACCCAGGTGTACTTGTACAGTAATAAAAACAATTTACTAAAACGTTATAGATTTGTGTTTATATGATTATGTTTATGGTTGTAATTTGTTAGTCCCTCATATCTGTCATTCCAGTACACAGTAATCCATTGTTGTAAATTCAAAAAAAATAAAAATAAATGAAAGGTAGGTTCATCTTGTGTGTTAGTGAATTTTCAAATATTTTAGAATGGCATTCATTCATTCATTTATTCATTCACCTATCCCCAATGTTGAATGCATGGATACAACCTTACCCCAGGCTATTTTGTTTAGACGTATTATCAGTAAAAACATAGTAGGTATGCATAAAGTGACAACACACTCACTTACTTTCTTAACCACTTATCCAATTAGGGTCAACATAGTGCTGGAGCCTATCCCAGCTTTTCATTGGGCGCAAGGCACACAGTAACACCCTGGACGGGGCGCCAGTCCATCGCAGGGCAGACACACATGCACACACCCATTCACCTATAGGGCAATTCAGTGTCTCCAATTAACCTGACTGCATGTTTTTGGACTGTCGGAGGAAACCGGAGTTTCCGGAGGAAACCCATGCAGACACGGGGAGAACATTCAAGCTCCGCGCAGAAAGGACCCGGACCGGCCCGCCTGGGGATCAAACCCAGTATCTTGTGAGGCAACATGCAACATGCATGCAACAGGCAACTTGCTACCCACCGAGCCACCGTGCAGCCCAGTGACAACACAGATGTTTTTTTTAAAACCACATGAGAATAATAGAACCAAGACAACATCCTACTTAAAAAAAAAAATAATAATAATAATAAAAAAATAAATAAATAAAAAATAAAATAAAATATATATATATATATATATATATATATATATACGTATATATATATATATATATTCATCTGGACAGCACCTGAAACGTTTATGCAAAGCATATGTGAAGCAAGGTCAGGGTAACAAATATAATTGCAAAAAGCGTCTTGTATTATTTCTTTCTTGTTTAAACACAGTCAGCAAATCAATATTATGAAACTTAATTATAGTTTAAGGTAAATGCTTTGAATAAAACTCTTTAAGAGATGGAAGGCTAAAGCAGGCAAGCTGATAACTCGAAAACACGTACTGTATTGCTACATTAACAGCATGAATACACAGCCTCCCCTTGTGGATGTTACAAAATGCACACTGTCTAATCTTTACACCCTGTCATGGTACAAGAGTCGTGCGAGACAACTGACATTAAAATAACTTTACATTAAATTACTATTAAGTCAGTATGTAACCTGTAGTCAGTCCGTTTATGAAGCATTCTTTTAGGATTCAGCTTACCAGCTGCATATTCTAGCAGTGCGTGTTTATGTATTGCGGTTCAACATGTTAATGGTTAATAAATATTAAAAAAAAAAAAACCACATGATTAGTATTTGCTTGGTTAATCGAAACAGTTAATGCGTTCCAAACACGTGTTTATGTAACTGGCAAAAAATCATTTAAGGATTTGAACTCACAAGAACGGCGCAGGCGCGGTGGCCAAGTGGTAAGGCGTCGGTCTCGTAAACCGAAGATCGCGGGTTCGAACCCCGTCCGTGCCTTTTCTTCATTCATTGATCGGTAATTCTGTTCTACTATCACATACTTATGAAAAATGCATTACAAGTAGGATGAAGTGAGAATTAATTATATTTGTTATAGAGACGAACTACTTTTCGGTAGATGTATGAATGGAGTTAAGGGAAGAATGAATGAGCCATTAAGTAACCTGAAGACCCAGAATGTTCTGGAGAAACACTATCCACACGGTCGCTGGAAGTCAGAATCAACTTGACGTCACTTATATTTATATTATTATTAATAATAGTTTTGAGATTTTAATTATTTATTTATTTATAGTTTTCCGTCACAAAATAATTTAAACACACTTCGTTGTCAAAATCATTATTTTGGGTTCTTTAAGTTTTTTGTTTGGCCAAATCAATAAAAATTTTAAAAATAAAGAAAGAAAAAACAAAAAAGAAATAATAAAATTCCAATAACCTTATGCGTTATTTTTATGTAAACCTAAGGAAGAAAGTAATATAACTCATTATTAAAAAATTAGAAAAAGCTTAAATTCTACTGACAACATGTTGTTTACTGGTGGCATGATATCTTGTGTCATATATTCTCCCATTATCTCTACACAGCCACGCGAGTTCATTACATACTCAATATTATCAGAAATATGCCTTCTCGTAAGGTTTTTATAAACATGCTGTAATACCGACGACAAAACACCAGGAGGCAGCAAACAAGCTTAAAGAAATAATGTTGAAGAAAGCGGTACTGTATTTATTTATTCATTTATTTATTTATGTTTTAACTGTAGATTGTTAACTGTAAGAAACAATCTTTAAACGCCTGTTTACAAGATGTCACAAACAAGGAAAAATATCTATTACAAATTAAAAATGCCGTGTATTGTTTTATTTATATTTTTTGCATTTCCCCCCATGTTCTCGCGATACCAAATGTCACAAACACTCCACCAAAACTGCCCAAACTAGCACTGATAAATATAGTTATTTACTTTTGTGTCAGTCCTTGATCAAAGCAAGGAGTAAACACAATATACAATGTACACCAATCAACCATAACATTAAAACCACCAACTTGTTTCTACACTCACTGTCCATTTTATCAGCTCCACTTACCATATAGAAGCATTTTGTAGTTCTACAATTACTGATTGTAGTCCATCGGTTTCTCTGCATGCTTTGTTAGCCCCCTTTCATGCTGTTCTTCAACGGTCAGGACTTTCCCAGGATCACCACAGAGCAGGTATTATTTAGGTGGTGGATCATTCACAGCACTGCAGTGACAATGACATGGTGGTGGTGTGTTAGTGTGTGTTGTGCTGGTATGAGTGGATAAGACACAGCAGCTTTCACAAATATTCACAAATATTAATGTGAAAACATATTCTCTCACTAGCTTTGCATAATGTTAACATCAGTTGTTCAGAAATGTTGTTCCTTAACCAGGTCTTAAAATGCATAAAAATATCTAGAGAGTATTAGTTCAGCTGTTATGTAGGTAAATAATAATAATAATTGGCAGCACAGTGAAACAGTGGGAAGCGCTGTCACCTCACAGTGAGAAAGGGTTTGTGTGTATGTGTGTGTCTGTGAGTTAACAACGTTCAGCAATGCTGTCAAACCATCTTCACCATTGCAACATTTAGTGTCTTTAGATGACAAAACATAGTTGCGAGCAAATTTATACAATGCAACTAGAGACTAGAGCTATTTTCTTTCTTTTGTCTTTTATCAATGAGCACTTTTTGATCACAGAATACTGCTGGCTTTATATTTGTGATTGGAGTATTATTCTTCTCCCTTCATTGACAGTGAACTGTTTCACCCACTGCTGCATCCAATACACTGATACCAGTATAGTGTAACACTGAAAGCCTCTGTGTGCTCTGGTGCTCCTGATGTGCCACGCCCCCCTCTCCATGAGCACACTCTGTCTCCTACCACGACCTAGCTCAGGACTGGTTCATTCAAACTGATTGGCTCCAGCTGCCCCCTATATAAGAGGTGCGCTGGAGCAAAGACCTTGGGAACTATTGTGGCTTGGTTGGACTGCTTTACAGGACTCAGTTCCAATCTGTAAGGTCTGTTATTGCGCATGTTAAGTCATGTTTGTGGCTCTTGCTCATTCTAAGTCATGTTTGTAGCCCTTGCTCATGCTAAGTCATGTTTATAGCCCTTGCTCATGCAAAGTCATGTTGTAACTCTTGCTCATGCTGTCATGTTGTAGCTCTTGCTCATGCTAAGTCATGTTTGTAGCCCTTGATCAAGTCTTGTTTCTAGTTTAGTTAGCTGTGTTTCTCCTTGTTTGCCTTGTTAGTCCATGTGTGTTTAGTTTTGTTTGGTTTTGTATGTTATGGTTTTGTCTTTTGTTATCAATAAATATTCTTTGTTAGCTTATACATCTCTGCGTGTGTGTCCACCCTTATTGTCTTGTCCTAGCCCCCCCGTTACATAATAGTTCCCCTACTTTGGACACAGCAAGATGTTTTTTGTTCAAGAGTTCCCTGACTATGACTCCATGGGTTTCCCTCAGACCTGCACGCTTAGTAGGCCAGCTCCTTATGATGGAAGCAACCTCTGTGTTGAAGGCTTCCTTCATCAGTGCAAGCTCTACTTGCTGTACCTCAGCGACCAGAGGGGTGAAGCTCGTGAATGGGCTAGGAAGCTATGGTCTGAAGGGGGAGCTGAGCTGAACTGGGTGCAAGTGTTTTAGGGCCTCATGCGAGTTGAATTTTCACCAAGCAACCCCTACCGGTTTGGTGTGGGGAGGTTTTCCCAACCTCCTGTACCCATTGGTGACGCTCCCAGCAGCAAAGCGCCCACTGCAGCTTATACCCGGCATCCAGTGCCCACTGGGGATGTTAAAATTCCCCCAGTGCCCACTGCTGATGTGGTCCGGGTGCCAGTGCCCACTATCTATGCTCGTGACCGTCCCATGTCCATGTTAGGAGCCAGTCAGGTTAATTTGTCTAGTCATGTTCCTTGTAAAGACCCCAATGGCTCTAGGGGTCCTTCTGTTTTTTCGTCGGCTCCAGTTCCAGGTACTCAAGTTCGGGTGAGTCCTCTGCTGGTTCCGTCTGTTTCCTTGACTCATAATCAGTTTAAGTCTTTGTCTAGGAAAGTTTATGACTGTATCCTGCCAGTTCGGTCATGTTCGCCAGTGTCTAGTTCAGTCCAGTCCATGTCATGTTCGCTAAGTCAGACTCGTCCAGCCACTGCGTTTAGTCCAGTTAATTCTGTTAGTCCGTCGATCTTGTCTGTTTCAAGTCCGTCTGTCCAGTCTTGTCCAAGTCCGTCTGTCCTGTGTCTAAGTCAGGTTCAGTAAGTTCAAGTTTGTCTGGTCAGGCTTGTTCATTCAGTCAGCCTGTCATGTCTTGTCCGTCTGTCCAAGTTCATCATGTTTCTAAGTCAGGTTCCATCAGTTCTAGTTTGTCTAGTTATGTTCCATGTTCATCTGTCTCTGTCAGTTCCAAGTGTCAGTCAGCAGACCAGGATTTTAAAGAGAAATTGTTTGTAGTCTCGGGTCCTCCAGCCAACCAGTCAGAGTCTACCAAGTCTGAGTTATCTCTAAGTTGGGTTTTTTACCCAAGAAACCTGTTACTGACTCAAGCTGATTCACGAAACCTCTCCAGGTTCCAAGCAGCTGATTCAAGAAACCTCTCCAGGTTCCAAGCGGCTGACTAAAGACGAATCTTCAGGTTTCAAGCAACTGATTCAAGACGAATCTTCAGGTTTCCAGCAGCTGATTCATGACGTCCCTCCAGGGTTCAAGCAGCTGATTCCGGATGCCTCTACAGTGTTCTCACAGCTGATTCCAGGGTCACAAGGGTCCTTGCAGCTGACTCCGGACGCCTCTTCACAAGGGTTTTCGCAGCTGACTCCGGACGCCTCTTCACAAGGGTCCTCACAGCTGACTCCGGACGCCTCTTCACAAGGGTCCTCGCAGCTGACTCCGGACGCCTCTTCGCCAGGCTCCACGCAGCTGACTCCCAAAGCCACTTTGCCAGGCTCCATGCAGCTGTTCCTGTCTTCTGTTTCCTCGTTGGCGCTCCCTGACGGCGCTTCTGTTTCCTCGTTGGCGCTCCCTGACGGCGCTTCTGTTTCCAAGTTGACACCCATTGACGGTGCTTCTGTTCCCGAGTTGGCGCCCCCCGATGGCGCTTCTTTTCTGAAGTCGGCGCCCCCGATGGCGCTTCTGCTCTCAGGCCGGCACCTCCAGAGGGTGCTTCGGAACTCTCGTTGGCGCCCCAGATGGCGCTTCTGCTCTCAAGTCGGTGCCCCCGATGGCGCTTCTGCTCTCAAGTCAGCACTTTCAGAGGGTGCTTCTGAACTCACGTTGGTGCCCTCCGACGGCACTTCTGAACTCTCGTCGGCACCCTTAGATGGTGCTCCTGGCTCCTCATCAGCGCCCCACGACGGCGCTTCTTTTTCGTCGTTGGTGCCCCCTGATGGCACTTCTGTTCCCGAGTTGGCGCCCCCCGAGGGCGCTTCTGTTTCAGAGTTGGCACCCCCCGATGGCACTCCTGTCAAGTCAGCACCCCCAGAGGGTGCTTCTGAACTCTCGTTGGCTGGTTTTCCATCAGCAGCCTGTGTTCCGATGCTTTTGTCATGCCTGCCCCAAGATATACTAAATGTCTTCAAATTTGCCCCGCAGGGTCCAGGACCTCCTTGTGTTTTTTTTGCTTTCTAGGCACTCCAGGAGGAGTGCCCTTAGGGGGGGGTTATGTAACACTGAAAGCCTCTGTGTGCTCTGGTGCTCCTGATGTGCCATGCCCCGCTCTCCATGAGCACACTCTGTCTCCTACCACGCCCTAGCTCAGGACTGGTTCATTCAAACTGATTGGCTCCAGCTGCCCCCTATATAAGAGGTGCGCTGGAGCAAAGACCTTGGGAACTATTGTGGCTTGGTTGGACTGCTTTACAGGACTCAGTTCCAATCTGTAAGGTCTGTTATTGCGCATGTTAAATCATGTTTGTGGCTCTTGCTCATGCTAAGTCATGTTTATAGCCCTTGCTCATGCAAAGTCATGTTTATAGCTCTTGCTCATGCTAAGTCATGTTGTAGCTCTTGCTCATGCTAAGTCATGTTGTAGATCTTGCTCATGCTAAGTCATGTTTGTAGCCCTTGATCATGCTAAGTCTTGTTTCTAGTTTAGTTAGCTGTGTTTCTCCTTGTTTGCCTTGTTAGTCCATGTGTGTTTAGTTTTGTTTGGTTTTGTATGTTATGGTTTTGTCTTTTGTTATCAATAAATATCCTTTGTTAGCTTATACATCTCTGCGTGTGTGTCCACCCTTATTGTCTTGTCCTAGCCCCCCCGTTACATATAGCACATACTAGCATGTTATTGCCATGCTGTTTACATTGTGGGTTATAGTGGGTTATAAATGGCCACTATATTATAATATTATGACTCCAGAAAAAAATTTAGCTAAATTATATGCCAATGGTTCCTGACCAGGACAGGAAAATCAGTAGGTTAATGGCATATGATGGATTTCCTGTGATTTCTAACTACCTATAGCCTATGTTGAGTCTTTGAGAATGGACACATATTTAATTTGCCCACCACAAAAGATTTTGGCTATAAAAGATTTCGATTTAGTTGGTGATGCAAAACCCACTGAAGTAGATTAAGGGGACGAAGCTTCCACTACCAGTTCACTAGAAGTAAACCCAATCAACAAAAGTCAGAAAATACCAATATAATATGAGCAGGAGCACAAATACTTTTGTCATCCTTGCTGAAAGCATAAGAATAGTATCATAACCTGCGTTAAAGAGGGTCCCAGACCCTTTTTTTTTCAACACAGCTGTTCTACGCTATGCACCTTTACAGAGAAACAGTCATTTAGGACAGTTTATTTAGGACAAAGAACTTCAAAAACATTCAAATTGTAAAAACATGAAAGAAAATCGGTAAAGATCATTTGACCAATTATATTAGTGTCTGTGTCATTCAGACAAAGAACTCTGACTGACTTTTCACTGATAGGTAATGCAACCTCTATTTTATGCTGCCACATTCATTCTTGGGAGTTAAGTTCCTCGACACAGCCAGCTAAATACAGACACACTGTCATCACTGATCTGGTTTCTTCTGGGTTTTTCTCATTAATAATATAATGTTAAAAAAGCTTTTTACCAGTGGTGTATAAAGTATAAAAGTAAAAGTATCTGACCAGAAATTTACTTTGATACAGTGGTGTATAAAGTATAAAAGTAGAAGCATCTAACCAGAAATTTACTTTGATACAGTGGTGTATAAAGTATAAAAGTAGAAGCATCTAACCAGAAATTTACTTTGATACAGTGGTGTATAAAGTATAAAAGTAAAAGTATCTAACCAGAAATTTACTTTGATACAGTGGTGTATAAAGTGTAAAAGTATCTAACCAGAAATGTACTTTGATACAGTGGTGTGTAAAGTATAAAAGTAGAAGTATCTTACCAGAAATTTACTTTGATACAGTGGTGTATAAAGTATAAAAGTAGAAGTATCTAACCAGAAATTTACTTTGATACAGTGGTGTATAAAGTATAAAAGTAAAAGTATCTAACCAGAAATTTACTTTGATACAGTGGTGTGTAAAGTATAAAAGTAGAAGTATCTAACCAGAAATTTACTTTGATACAGTGGTGTATAAAGTATAAAAGTAAAAGTATCTAACCAGAAATTTACTTTGATACAGTGGTGTATAAAGTGTAAAAGTATCTAACCAGAAATTTACTTTGATACAGTGGTGTGTAAAGTATAAAAGTAGAAGTATCTAACCAGAAATTTACTTTGATACAGTGGTGTATAAAGTATAAAAGTAGAAGTATCTAACCAGAAATTTACTTTGATACAGTGGTGTATAAAGTATAAAAGTAAAAGTATCTAACCAGAAATTTACTTTGATACAGTGGTGTATAAAGTATAAAAGTAGAAGTATCTAACCAGAAATTTACTTTGATACAGTGGTGTGTAAAGTATAAAAGTAGAAGTATCTAACCAGAAATGTACTTTGATACAGTGGTGTGTAAAGTATAAGCCTCATATAAGTATGAGCCTACAATATATGCAGTTAAACGGGACCATGGAACACATTAACAGGTTTTCCATACATTCTTATGGGAAAAAATACCTTAAAACTCAACGTCTTTTAAACTCCACAAAAACTCAACACCACTCCCAGAACCAGCTGGCGTTGAGTTTTAAGGTACCACTGTACTTCTACTTTTATTTCTATCAAAGTAAATTTCTGGTCAGATATGTGTACTTTATACATTATACACCACTGCTTTTTACACGGTTTGTGCTATTTCTACAGGCAGACGTGACCGTTTCTCTGTGTTCTCTAAGGAAAACATCCGTCTGTGGGTAATAGCAAAGACATGGCAAAAGGGGGCAGCAGGAAATTAAGTTACAATGTTACAAGAGTTAAGTGTTAAATATACTGTACGAATGCCAGGTTTAACAGTAGACTGTTTCCAAAGACAATGTGTAAAAGCGTATCTGTTTACATGGCGTAATTGCTGCATTCACAAACCGAGAGAGAGAAAGCGACCAAACTCTGCTATTACAATTCCTCCCAGCTTCTAATCTATATCTGGACAAGATTTCTAGGAAAACATATGTGAGAAAGGCTTCTTCTACATGTTTTGAGTGCGTATGTGCTTTTAAAGCAGCAGAAGAGGCGTGTACCTGAAAATATGCCCTGATCATGAACGCTGCCTCACATATCCACTCCCCCTCGCTAATCACTCGCTAATGACACTCGAGCCCGAACTGTAATGTTCAGCTGTGGGTCTGAAAGTGGACAGATCCGTTTCCACAGCCTTGTTCCCACTTCGTCCAGTAAGCACCAAGATACCGGGGAGATTTTACCATGCGAGAGTCAGATCCTGCATTCAGCTCACAGCTCTCATCTTTCCTCAGCGAGCACCAGTCGGGCTCCTAATAAAGAAATCATGTCTGATTAACACAAGTCAGACCAGATCGATAACGGTAAGTTTGCTAAAAACGACTAAAAAGCGTCTGCATTTCTGTTCTCTTATCTCAGGTCAGTGTTGCGTAGCAGGTGGGAACTGGAGTAGCGTCGCTGTGACATTATATTTAAGTCTAATTCTGCATCTGATCATTTGCTAAGATGAGATATAAGCTAGCGTTGCTGTCTTGTTTCTTGTTTGTTAAAAGTATATATATATATATATATATATATATATATATATATATATATATATATATATATATATATATATATATATATAATGAAGGGTAAGGGTTTCAGACTGATGCAGACATTGAACTCTACAGAGACTAACGTACTAACAACTAACATACAGTCACTGTATAGGTAGTGTCCAAAACTCACCCTCATTTAGTTAACATTAATCATTCAATTGTATTTAATAATACAAAGTAGTGAAATATCAGAATCAGAATATCTTAATTGTCATTATACCAAATGTAACGAAATTAAGGTGCAATACTCTAGTGTTATGAACAATAAGCAATAAATAAAAAAAAAAATTACTAAAATGTACAGAACTACAATTTACAAAAATTACTAAAATTTACAGAATTTACAAAGACAGCAATACAATAGAACACAAACCTGTTGTCATTTATAATAACAACAATAACAATAACACACAAATAGCACTTCTGTCAGTTGGTGGAAATTACACATTGTCCTATTTGTAAAACGATATAACCTAAAATATAATAATACTTCAGTTTTTACATTCCGTTTGTTCTCCACCACTTCAACCTTAGTTTATAAGGAGTTATTTATTTATAATGAGTAAAAACGTCATTAAAAGGCTATGTGGTTAGACCTATGTGTTAAAACTATTATATGTGATAAAACCTTGACATATCCTACAATTTAACCTGAACTTGAGGGTCTTCAGGGAAAACTTTATATTACCTTGAATTTGATAGTGTTTCACTTCAGCTAAATAGCAGTGCAGTAAACCTTTAATGGATTTGGAAAACATAGAACTAGCTGACAGATACAATAAAGCAATATAAATATAAGAAGATGAGTAGATTACAGTGTTTTTTACACTTTAAACAAGCATTCATGCACACATATAAGCAGTAAAGAAAAATTAATTAGAGTGGAATGTAATAGAACAGTTAGGTGTGGTGAATATAACGTACCACTGTTTGGATTTCTGTTAAAGCTGCCTGAGTTTTATATTCATGCCCTAACTATATTCCAGGGCTTAATTATTGAGGAATATTGGTTAGGTGTCAAAAAGACCACTTATTCACAAATAGCTTTTGCAACTTGTTCCCAGGCAAATTATGAGAAATTTAAATGTATTTCATGTACTTTGTTTTTTGTCTTTGGGGCCTCTAATTATTAACAAAAAACTTTAAATAGTTCGGAATCATGTCAAACTATTTTAACTTGCAAATAAGTCATTAATAAAAACAGGAACTCAATGTGAGGACATTTTTATTCTCTAAAGTTGAAGGAGTTTTCAGTTTTAAATCAGATAGCTAAATGACATAAAGCAATTAATGTTACTAGATTTTTTAAAGATGTTAAATGCTTGTATGTTGGTACATACAATGATCCACCACCTAAATAATACCTGCTCTGTGGGGGTCCTGACCATTGAGAAACAGGGTGAAAGCAGGCTAAAAAAGATATGTAAAGAAACAGATGGACTACAGTCAGTAATTGTAGAACTACAAAGTGCTTCTATATGGTAAGTGGAGCTGATAAAATGGACAGTGAGTGTAGAAACAAGGAGGTGGTTTTAATGTTATGGCTGATCGGTGTATGTTGTACATTACCTTTTAGGCCTAAAACGAAAAGGTTTTTAGTTTAAATAAGTTGCATTGTAAAGTACAAAAGAGAAAATATCAGTGTTTTTTCTATGCATTTTAACCAAAATTTTGCCTAATATCAGGGGTAATTGAGAAAAACTGTCACAAATATCAATAATGGAATTGGTGTTTCATAGTGTTTGCTTTCAAGCTAGCAGCACAATGAGGGGATTTTAAACAGCTAGCTAGCTAATCAACACAGTTAAGCAATAAATCTAACTAGGTGACTAGTTTTATACATTGTGATGAAATAAACTTTATTAATCCCTGAAGACAATTAGAGAAACATATAACACTACCATAACACAAACATAGAGAAACACATAACACTAACATAATACACTGTACTGTTTATTTATTTGTCAATTTTTTATACTGAGTGCCTTGCTATACCTTTGCTGATGTTACACTGCTGTGTGAATTTCCCCACTGTGGGACTAATAAAGGATTATCTTATCTTATAAAAAAGCCATTGTTCCATAAAGTTAGTGAATATTGATTTTTTATTTCTTATTAAACTGGACAAAATGACAAAAATAAACTTGGGCTTACATGCAGGTATTACATTACCATTATTTCAGCTACTGCATTGTCACATTAATATTTAATTTAAAAAAGCAGTTAAACAATTAAAATGCCTTTTGCCATTTTAACAAGTTTCATTAACTTTAAACAGCATTTAAAAATCCCAACAAAATAGCTGCACATAATACACTCATACCAGATCACTCATGTAATTACCATGTTAGTGTCATTGCAGTACTGAGAATTGTCCACCGCCTCAATGTCATCTGGTCAGTGATTAATACAAAATAACCTAAATATATTACAGACATTATTTATTTACACTTAAGTGATAATTGAGAGACTCTGTGCTCATTAGGGATTCACAAAATGGGATTTTACAAAAGTAAGAGAATCATAATACATTTATGAATCAATATTATACACATTTTTTATTTGAAAAAAATCAATACAATACTTTGGCACTGTATTGGCACAGCTGTACTAAAAATGCTGTAGTCATTTACCACTACAAAAACAGTTAGTAATGATTTACTGCCAGATAATGTCTACATTGCCTTAGCATTTAACATTTACTTGATTTATCTTCTATTTTCTCCCAGTTTGCATGTGTTAAAATTTTGCAGAGAGTCTTTGCATGTACAGAGGACAATGCTCCTCTGTCTGTATTCTTGTGCTGCCTGTACCAGTGCCATCCCCATACAGTCAAGGAGGCTATACTCCATTTTGCGTTTCCTCCCTCAGACACAGCCAATTGTGTCTGAGAAGCACCCAGCCAGACTCGTGGTGGGTTAGCAAAATGGAATGCTGCACCACTTGAGCACGCCAGAATGTAACATTTTACAGTTTTCATTAAAAATCTCAGTGTCTTAGTTGCCTGAACTAAATGCCCACTGAGCATTTATGGTGGTACTTGAATAAAGAGAAAACTGAGTATTCAGTTAGAAGAACATTAGAAGATTCTTTTTAAAAATATTTTGAATCATGTTAAATTAACATGAATAATCACATTTAAGAATTGAATTTAAGGCAGTTAAAAGCAATTTTGTTAGTGGTCTTAGACATTTGACTCCCAGTGTATTTCTATTTTTAATTTCAGTGCTTACCATGGAAGATTCTTAATGTTAGAGTATTAAGCAGCCTAGGCATTAGTAACAAACAGCAGTACACATTTAAAGGATATTGGCTTATTGAGACTTTGTGATGCCAGTGACGGGATTTTGGGGGCAAGATGAGTTTTAATTTTAATCCAACTGGCCCGCAAAGTCCCGTTTTTGGTCCACAACCTTCTATACTGTTCCACATAGTGCTTAAAATTACATTAATATCTAGCTGTTAAATATTCCCATGTAGAATAACACAAAATGTTGCGTACTTGAGTTGGGTGAAATACTGAGTGTGACCAAAAGTCTTTCCTTTTTTTGGGTAGTTCATGTTTTTTTTACAAGACAATGCAAGGCCTGCATGCACTAGAATACTATGGCTTCGTGGACACAGAGTGCATGTGCTTTACTGGCCTGGCTGCAGTCCAGATGTCTCCTATTGAACGTGTATGACACATCATAACGACGAGAATCAAACAGTGGTGACCACAAACTTTTGTATTAAGCAGTAATGGGCAAAAATTCCATTTGTAAAACTTCAGCACTTCAAAACAATTATTACAGATTTTTACAAAATGTCGCAACTTTCAGAGAAATGAGGTTTGTAGAATCCATGCCAAGTCATATTGTAGCTTTTTGTGTTTATTACTGTAATAAGAGAAAACACACTGATATAAATGTATGCCGCAGGGAGAATAAGGGGCTTTTGGGGGCACTTGTGTTTCAGATTCACTATCATAATGCCCCTAAAAATCCTTATTGCTCTTGCACTGATCTTCAGACTACCTTTAATGTTGCAGTTCAGATTATATCCAATAGTGAACATGATTGTTAATACTTTAATGACTGGAGTTGACTTTATAGTTAAAAGCTTTTCACTGATAGTATAAAGATGCCATAGAGCACAAACTGAACATCATACAACCAGCAGATAAAACCCTGGGGCAATCACTTTAATGAGTGACTACAAAGCAGCAACTTAAGGCAATTTAGTTTTTCAGAAGTGGCAATAACGTTTTACTTTTTTTTAAAAACAAAGATAGTTTATGTTAACATATAGCAGCACACTGTCACAGCTGGAAAAGTGGGTGTCATGCAGCATGAGGACCAGGGTTCAATCCTCAGCTCTGCTGAGTCACTGTCTGAATAGTTTTATATGTTCTTCCTGTGTTGCATAGGTATCCTGTTCAAAGGTACTTCCTCCCATATCCCAAAAAGATGCTCTTTTATGACCCTAGGTACACCGATCAGGCATAACATTATGACCATCATCCTAATAATGTTTTGGTCAGCCTTTTGCTGCCAAAACAGCCCTGTAACTGCGATGCACTGTGTATTCTGACACCTTTCTATCAGAACCAGCATTAACTTCTTCAGCAATTTGAGCTACAGTAGCTCGTCTGTTGGATCGGACCACACGGGCCAGCCTTCGCTCCCCACATGCATCAATGAGTCTTGGCCGCCCATGATCCTGTCACCAGTTTACCACTGTTCTTTCCTTGGACCACTTACTGACATACTGACCACTGCTGACCGGGAACACCCCACAAGAGCTGCAGTTTTGGAGATGCTCTGACCCAGTCGTCTAGTCATCACAATCTGGCCCTTGTCAAACTCGCTCAAATCCTTATGCATTTTTCATGCTCCTAATGCCAAGTTCACACTGCACGACTTTCTGATTTGTCGGGTCGCTGTACAGTTCACACTACACGACTGAATCTTTTGCACTCGGGAGTCTTTCAGTCGGTGTATATTTCACACTACACGACTGATCGGCAATAGGGGGTTTCACACTACATGATCTATCACCAACTGGAATCACAGACGAGCTTCTCTGGTCTCCCAAACTACGTTTTGTCACGAAAACAAACGCAAGCAGTGACGAGAGGTTTAATGATACCACATCCAAAAATGCACGTCAACAAGTAGCGAGTGATCAAAGTGTTTGTGCGCTGATGTGCAGCGTAAAATCAAGGAGGAAAAATAAATGAATCTGAGTGGATTTGGCAACATGAACAGTATGGATTGTTCTATAGTAAGTTGGAGGTTAATTAATATTTTTGCAATGCAACATTAGTGTTTTGTAGAGAACGATCAAGTCAGAAATACTGTAAAGCTTGTGTGAGTGCCGGTGTATTCTGATATAAACTATATTATGTCCCTGTCTATATTATGTACCGGTACCCTCCTCTCCTGCGTTTCCCCTCACACCGTATCTTGCGTTCTCATTGGCTGTTTGACAGAGCACTCATTGCCAGACGTGCAACTGAGATCAGATATCTGACATGCTAGATATCTCAATTCGGTCGCCGAGCGCTCGGCGAGCCAGTCGGATCTAGTTGTTGGATAGTTCACACATAGCGACTGAGTGCCGAGTTTCGATCGCCGAGCGAACGCCGAGTTGCTCCCAAGCCGGCAAATCTAGCGCCGACCGGTCGCCGAGCGAAATCTGGCCAAAAATCGTGTAGTGTGAACTTGGCATAACACATCAACTTTGAGGATAAAATGTTCACTCGCTGCCTAATATATCCCACCAAATAACAGGTGCCGTGATGAAGAGATAATCAGTGTTATTCACTTCACCTGTCAGTGGTCATAATGTTATGCCCAGTCGGTGTATAGGCAAGTAAGTAAAGGTGTAACAGTGTTGCCCTGCAATATATTAGTGCGCTGTCCAGGGCACCAGACTTGCAGCAGCCCAGTGGTTAGTAAAAATAAATGAATGAATGAAAGTTCCTTAAATTTCTCAGACAAAGTTGGAGCATTTTCTGCCTGAACTATGACGAATTAGCGATTAAAATTATGAATAATAGGGGCGCCCAGGTGGCGTAGCGGGATATTCCGCTGACACACCAGCACCGAGTTTCTGAACTCCCGGGTTCGAGGCTCGGTGTTGCCACCGGTTGGCTGGGCGCCATCTGGCGGGCATAATTGGCAGTGCCTGCAGCAGATACTAATTGGCCACCGTATCTGCAGGGTGGGGACCGGACTATATGTGGGTGTGTGGGTGTGTGGGTGTGTGGGTGTGTGGGTGGGTGTGTGGGTGGGTGTGTGGGTGGGTGGGTGTGTGGGTGTGTGGGTGGGTGGGTGGGTGGGTGGGTGGGTGGGTCTTCATACGCTGTGTCTTCATACGCTGTGTCTTCATACGCTGTGTAAGGACCCTGATTGGCAGAAGAGACCTGATTGGACGAGAAGAGAAGGGCTGTACATGTGTAAAGAAGGCATGGGCAGCGGCATTTGTAATATTTGATTGTTGTTTTTCGGCTTATTGGATATTTGATTACTTACAGTGTAAATAAGAAGCTATAAGATTAAACCCCTGTTTAAAGACACAAGTTGTTCCTATTTATTAAATGTTTGTTAGGAACGTCATGTTTTAAACTTTGGTTACATTCATGACAGGAACGGTAGTTACTCATACCACAAGATTCATCAGTACACAAGGTTATATCAAACACAGTCATGGACAATTTCGTATCTCCAGTTCACCTCACTTGCATGTCTTTGGACTGTGGGAGGTAACCGGAGCACCCAGAGGAAACCCACATGGACACAGGGAGAACATGCACAGAACTCCACACAGAAAGGACCTGGACACGGCCCCACCTGGGGATCGAACCCAGGACCTTCTTGCTGTGAGGCAGCAGTGCTACCCACTGACCCATCATGCCACCCTGTTTCATTAAATGGCTCGCTTACAAAAGTGAGCTGAATAACCTTAAACCCAAATAACTTTCAATACAATTGGCTTGTGTGAATTCTTCTGAAATTAAAATTGTGAAACTATGGACGTTTTGACACAGATCTCATAAATCATCTCAAAATTGTTTTGACTGTGTATTGAGGAATAAGACAGTAAATGATTTTCACCCTTTTTGTTGATTTTAAGGCTTTAACGGTCTGCTCAACTGCCTGTCAGAGGGTTATTATAAAAGAAAAACTGCTGTCAGTTGAAAAATCCAACATCGTTTACTGTTATTGATTTCTCGCAGCAGTGGTTCTCAAGTTTTTCTTCTTACAGCACATTAAGCAGAAACACAATATAATTGTAAATTTATTAGATATGTTTCATTTTATAAAGTGTTGACAAGCATACAATAAGATTTGAACAAACATTGGCTTAAAGCCAGTAAAACATACTATATTTACTTATGTAAATTTTTGAATGAATTTAATTTAGGATTTTTAATCACCTGCTTGGCTACACTCCTCAATACATGCATTTTCCCTCCTACATGCCTGTTATTCAACCTATACTTCAATATCTATATACACTGATCAGCCATAACATTAGAACCACCTCTTTGTTTCTACACACACTGTCCATTTTATCAGCTCCACTTTGTAGTTTTACAATTACTGACTGTAGTCCATCTGTTTATCTGCATGCTTTGTTAGCCCCCTTTTACCCTGTTCGTTAATGGTCAGGACTCTCCCAGGACCACTACAGAGTAAGTATTATTTGGGTGGTGGGTCATTCTCAGCACTGCAGTGACACTAACATGGTGGTGGTGTGTTAGTGTGTGTTGTGCTGGTATGAGTGGATCAGACACAGCAGCGCTGCCGGAGTTTTTAAACACCTCACTGTCACTGCTGGACTGAGAATAGTCCACCAACCAAAAATATTCAGCCAACAGCACCCCGTGGGCAACGTCCTGTGACCACTGATGAAGGTCTAGAATATGACCATCTCAAACAGCAGCAATTGATAAGCGATCGTCTCTGACTTTACATCTACAAGGTGGACCAATCAGGTAGGAGTGTGTAATAGAGCGGACAGTGAGTGGACATGGTATTTAAAAACTCCAGCAGCACTGCTGTGTCTGATCTACTCATACAAGCACAACACACACTAACACACCACCACCATGTCATTGTCACTGCAGTGCTGAGAATCCTCTACCACCTAAATAATACCTGCTCTGTGGTGGTCCTGACCATTGAAGAACAGGGGGAAAGCAGGTTAAAAAGACATGTAGAGAAATAGATGGACTACAGTCAGTAATTGTAGAACTCTAAAGTGTTTCTATATGGTATATCTATGTATATCTAAAATGTTTTATCTATGTGGAGCTGATAAAATGGACAGTGAGTGTAGAATGTAATGTTATGGCTGATCGGTGTATGTATCTCAACTTTTAAATAGGATTACTAACATTAACAAGGCAGCAGGCAGGAATTATGTGTCGTGTTCACACGAACACTTTTTATTTTTGCTCATTCCATTTTGAATTCTCTCTCTCCAGGCTGGTTGCTTACAGCTAGGGCGTATAACTTTTGTGGTTTTAACTGAAGCTTAGCAAATGCCTTAAAGGTGCTGCATCTACTCAGGTGTCGGTTTAGTTTATTTTAAAGCTTTAATCTTCTTCATGTCAGTGCCATCTTGGTATATAATCTTACTATATATGTGATATTTATTTAAATGCATACAAGGTGGGTGTTTTTTTTTGCCTGTAGGGTTATATGCATAGAGTGGTAGATGAGCACTCAAGGCATTTGAGGCGAAGGAAACTCACAGCTCCATGTAAAACAGCCTGTCATTGTGAAGAATGTTGGGCTGCTTGCAGACAGAGACTTGGCAGAATGCACTGGTCATTTACACTTGTAATGCATAATTATATGCGGTTGTCCACAGGCATAACTGACAAGACAGCATGATTTACAGGCATAAAAGAAGCCAGTTTATTGTCTTACAATAATTAAGACTTATATTACTACAGATTATATACGATACAAAATGATATAATGTAAACTTACCACAGTACAATGGCAGGCCACTACCATTTTACTTCAAATAAATAAGCATAAAAAAAATCCTGAAAACATTTAATATTTGATAATGCTTTGCTATCACTGCAAAATGCATGGTAAACAGCAGCACTGTGACCCAGATCAACCACACAGTAGCATAAAATCATAACTGCTGCTTACCTGAGCTTCTCTTCTACAAATTAAGACCTACAGGATCTGTTTAAAAAAGAGAGAAATATTAGTGCAGAGTTCATAAATTACACCTTATGTTTTCGATTATTTATTAATTTTTATTAACTGCTTCATTCTGGTCAGGATTTCAGTGGGTCCAGTTTCATCCAGAATTTCTAGGAACAAGGCATGAACACACCCTGATCAGGGTGCTAATCCATTGCAAGGCTTCGAGTCTCTGTTTTATCCCCTCCACCCTTCCCACAGACATAGCCAGTCATGTCTGTTTATATGGTTAGTTGGTTGATATCTTTGAAGCCAGATCTAAGCAGTGGTGGGAAAGTGTAATAAACCACTGAATGATCCAAGCACCACATCTGATGTAGTTTGTTTTTTTAAACAATCAAAATAAGCTACAATGTGGGATAAATCTGTGACTTCTCCTAAATATGTTGTAAAAATGATAAAATGGCAGCACATAGTTGACATGACAAGTTAAGTTTATTTGGTTATTTACAATATTGTATTTTATTTATTTAAATAATTAATACGTTTTAGTAATCAAGACCATTGTGGTGCGGTT
The DNA here is from genome assembly GCF_030014385.1 of Trichomycterus rosablanca. Taxonomy (NCBI): domain Eukaryota; kingdom Metazoa; phylum Chordata; class Actinopteri; order Siluriformes; family Trichomycteridae; genus Trichomycterus; species Trichomycterus rosablanca. The sequence goes on along the minus strand of NC_085989.1, from coordinate 20,306,020 downwards.
TAACACCTATTGGTCTCTGTGTAACTGTTGTTAGAGCAGGTTTAAAATCTTGCTAATTTACTTTACTAATTCACTTAAATCTAGAAAAGCCAAGGTGGGCAGAAACTGGCAAACATGAAAAGTATATGCTAAACTCCTCATAGACCATGATAAGAGATTAGGAACCTACAATACTTGCTGTGCAACCTATACAGTGCATAGTGTGGGCAAAACATGGTCAAGGTGTCTTACCTGACAACATTGTAACCAAGCAGGTTTGTCTTAGCCAGGTAAAGTGCAAACAACATTGATTCTGGCAGCACACTGGAGCATGAACTTTTAATTGCTGTTAAATTTCAGAAAGTTGGCATATTATTTATGTTGACAGAAAAGTAGTGGTTTAGTGCTTAAGAAAATGGATCATTGACTCAAAGGTAAATTGCTTAAGTCTCTCCACTGCCAATCTATGACTGATTTTATTCTGTCTCAGCTGTAAGTTGTGCTTTGAATAAACAAACGAATGTGTCATCTTCTATCCATAACTATTGTAAGATGTGCACTATCCGATATCCTTGCCAATGCTTCTAATGCTTAGTCTTTCCTCATCCCGATGATCCTAGTAGAAAAACCTAAAAGTTAATAGGGTTTTCCCCTTTACTTTTATTGGAACAGTATTTTTTTTTTTTTTTTTTTTAAACAATGCCATTCAGTAGCTAGTCAGTTTCTGCCAGCTGTCATTTTGGTTAATGTAATATGCTTAAAAGTAGTCTTACTAAATGTAGACATGACAAAACCTGCTTTTTTGTGGTTCTTTATGTTTTTGTCAAAGGTAAAATGTTGCTTTGGTAGTATATTTTAACAAAGTATGTATTGTTTTGCTTAATGGTTATACCTTCTGGTCAAATCTAATATTTTGTTGATTTTCTTTGCAAAAATAGAAAACCTTCTACAAGACACAAACTTGATTGTACCATATTGGAAAAAAAAATAAAATAAACATAAAATTAAAAACAATAAATTTTCGGGCCGCTCAGGTGGCACAGCGCACCAGGGCTAGCGCCCAGGGCTGGGATTTTGAATACATCGTATTGAGTCTCTGCCATCCGGCTGGGCTGAGCGGCCACATGAACAACGATTGGCCTGTTGTTCATATAGGGGTGTAGTATTAAGCTGGATAGGGACTCCTTGTAACTGATGCACTACGACCTCTGCTGGCTGATTGATAGCGCCTGCACAGAGGTGGGGAAAGAGTATGGATCAGGGTATATATATATAATTAATTTATATATATATATACCCTCCGATCAGCCATAACATTAAAACCACCTCCTGGTTTCTACACACACTGTCCATTTTATCAGCTCCATTTACCATATAAAAGCACTTTTTAGTTCTACAATTACTGACTGTAGTCCATCTGTTTCTTTGCATGCTTTTTTAGCCTGCTTTAACCCTGTTCTTCAATGGTCAGGACCACCACAGAGCAGGTGTTATTTAGGTGGTGCAGTGACAATGACATGGTGGTTGTGTGTTAGTGTGTGTTGTGCTGGTATGAGTGGATCAGACACAGCAGCGCTGCTGGAGTTTTTAAATACCGTGTCCACTCACTTTCTACTCTATTAGACACTTCTATCTACAGACATTGCTGTGTCTGATCCACTCATACCAGAACAACACACACTAACACACCACCACTATGTCAGTGTCACTGCAGTGCTAAGAATGATCCTCCACCCAAAGAATTCCTGCTCTGTAGTGGCCCTGACCATTGAAGAACAGGGTGAAAGCAGGCTAAAAAAGGATGTAGAGAAACAGATGGACTAGAGTCAGTAATTGTAGAACTACAAAGTTCTTCTATATGGTAAGTGGAACTGGCTAATTGTTAGTCATTAATATTTGCAACTTTTATGTTGAAACAGAATATGATTAAAAGTATAGTACCATGAATACTAAAAATGGTGAAACATATCCATACTTAATTAATTTTATGGTGACAAGTGGCCTTTTGGTGATCTATATTTAGAATGAAAGGTAAACACTGTGTATACATACTGTGTGATATTTTCCCTATGTCAACATTTCTTTCTAAAACTCATGTCTTGGAATGCCACTATGTTACTGCTTATAGATGTTCAGTCAATATTTACTCATCACACAGAGCCAAGAGGCATGGATTCTTTTTAGACTTTTAAAACATAAAAAGAAAAGACCAGGGCTTGTTCGGTTCGTTTGCTTGTTTCATTGTTAATTAGACTTAAACTAAAATAATAAAGACATACAGTGGGGCCAAAAGGTATTTAGTCAGCCACTGATTGTGTAAGTTCTCCTACTTAGAAAGATGAGAGAGGTCTGTAATTTTCATCATAAGTACACTTCAACTATGAGAGACAAAATGAGAAAAAAAATTCCAGGAAATCACATTGTAGGATTTTTAAAGAATTTATTTGTAAATTATGGTGGAAAATAAGTATTTGGTCACCCACAAACTTCTTCTTTAAGAAGCTCTTCTGTCCTCCACTCATTATCTGTATTAATGGCACCTGTTTGACCTCGTTATCTGTATAAAAGACACCTGTCCACAGCCTCAAACAGTCAGACTCCAAACTCAACCATGGCCAAGACCAAAGAGCTGTAGATCTGCACCAGGCTGGGAAGTGTGAATCTACAATAGGCAAGCAGGTTGGTGTGAATAAATCAACTGTGGGAGCAATTGTAAGAAAATGGAAGACATACAAGACCATTGATAATCTCCCTCGATCTGGGGCCCCACGCAAGATTGGAGTTGAAAGTCCGTGTTGCCCAGCGACAGCCACAAAACATCACTGCTCTAGAGGAGATCTGCATGGAGGAATGGGCCAAAATACCAGCTACAGTGTGTGCAAACCTGGTGAAGACTTACAGGAAACGTTTGACCTCTGTCATTGCCAACAAGTATTGACAAGTATTGAGTTGAACTTTTGTTATTGACCAAATACTTATTTTCCAGCATAATTTACAAATAAATTCTTTAAAAATTGTACAATGTGATTTCCTGGATTTTTTTGTTATTTTGTCTCTCATAGTTGAAGTGTACCTATGATGAAAATTACAGACCTCTCTCATCTTTCTAAGTAGGAGAACCTGCACAATCAGTGGCTGACTAAATACTTTTTGGCCCCACTCTATTGTACATTCACTTTAGAGAACTGTTTGTTCTTTGTCTTTTTTTTACTTTGTACCATAGCTGTCCAAAACTTACCTGTATAGCAGGTTTAAGTTTCATTGCTGGGGACATATTAGGGCTGATTAAAAACCACAACAGGTACATCAATTATTGGGATGTGTTACTATTTAACACAGCTAATAAAATGTGTCATAGGCTAACCTAAAAAGCCATTTGAGATCTAAGATGGGTTCTCCAATACCAGTTTTTTACTTGTACTGTTATTGCATATATGCATCAAAGCCTTTTTAACTGATTGGTTTATGTATCGCCCACAGCTCTAGTCTTGCAAAATGCGTAATCAATAATAATAAATAATAAGTGAAGCCAGAAAGGACCCGGACGGCCCCACCTGGGGATCGAACCCAGGACCTTCTTGAATGGTCTAATTAAGACAATGAAGAAAAACTGTTACTGTAAAAGACATACAGGATGACCTGAGGAAGGCAGCGACAAATGTGTCAGCTACAACTAAAATATGATCACTTAATGTGATCATGTTAACCAATGACTTAATGACCAGACTCCACAATGCACCCACTTTTGACCAAGAAGCATAGGAATGGTTGAATGGAATATGCTAGAAAGATTTTGGATACAGTGGGGTCAAAAAGTATTTAGTCAGCCACTGATTGTGCAGGTTCTCCTACTTAGAAAGGTGAGAGAGGTCTGTAATTGTCATCATAGGTACACTTCAACTATGAGAGACAAAATGAGAAAAAAAAATCCAAGAAATTACATTGTAGGATTTTTAAAGAATTTATTCGTAGATTATGCTGGAAAATAAGTATTTGGTCAATAACAAACAAGCCAGATTTCTGGCTCTCACAGACCTGTAACTTATTCTTTAAGAAGCTCTTCTGTCCTCCACTCGTTATCTGTATTAATGGCACCTGTTTGACCTCGTTATCTGTATAAAAGACACCTGTCCACAGCCTCAAACAGTCAGACTCCAAACTCAACCATGGCCAAGACCAAAGAGCTGTCGAATGACACCAGGAAGAAAATTGTAGACCTGCACCAGGCTGGGAAGAGTGAATCTACAATAGGCAAGCAAGTTGGTGTGAATAAATCAACTGTGGGAACTATTGTAAGAAAATGGAAGACATACAAGACCATTGATAATCTCCCTTGGGGTCAAGATCTCATCCCGTGGTGTCAAAATGATCATGAGAACGGTGAGCAAAAATCCCAGAACTACACGGAGGGACCTGATGAATGACCTGTAGAGAGCTGGGACCAAAGTAACAAAGGCTACCATCAGTATACACACTACGCCGAGAGGGACTCAAATCCTGCAGTGCCAGGCGTGTCCCCCTGCTTAAGCCTGTACATGTCGTCTTAAGCCCGTCTGATGTTTGCCAGAGAGCATATGGATGATCCAGAAGAGGATTGGGAGAATATCATGTGGTCAGATGAAACCAAAATGGAACTTTTTGGTAAAAACTCAACTCGTCATGTTTGGAGGAAGAAGAAAAACCCAAGAACACCATACCTACTGTGAAGCATGGGGGTGGAAACATCATGCTTTGGGGCTGTTTTTCTGCAAAGGGGACAGGACGACTGATCCATGTTAAGGGAAGAATGAACGGGGCCATGTATCGTGAGATTTTAGGCCAAAACCTCCTTCCATCAGTGAGAGCATTGAAGATGGAACGTGGCTGGGTCTTCCAGCATGACAATGATCCCAAACACACCGCTCGGGCAACAAAGGAGTGGCTCCGTAAAAAGCATTTCAAGGTCCTGGAGTGGCCTAGCCAGTCTCCAGACCTCAACCCATAGAAAATTTGTGGAGTCCGTGACAGCCCCAAAACATCACTGCTCTAGAGGAGATCTGCATGGAGGAATGGGCCAAAATACCAGCTACAGTGTGTGCAAACCTGGTGAAGACTTACAGGAAACGTTTGACCTCTGTCATTGCCAACAAAGGTTATGTTACAAAGTATTGAGTTGAACTTTTGTTATTGACCAAATACTTATTTTCCACCATAATTTACAAATAAATTCTTTAAAAATCCTACAATGTGATTTCCTGGATTTTTTTTTTCTCATTTTGTCTCTCATAGTTGAAGTGTACCTATGATGAAAATTACAGACCTCTCTCATCTTTCTAAGTAGGAGAACCTGCACAATCAGTGGCTGACTAAATACTTTTTGGCCCCACTGTATGCCTGCAGAGTTCTAGGACTCTAGTTTTTGTCTTTGAGTGACAAATAAAAAATGAAACTATTTGGCCATATAGAACTGGAGGAACTGGCTTTCTTGACCATGTGACTGGCTTCATGGATTTGCAAAAATGCCAAGGCATTTTTAGAAGGAATGTTATTCCATTAGTGGTGAATTTATTATTTATTTATTTATTTTTACACACTTTGGTTACATTGATGACAGAACAGGTAGTTACTTGTTACACAAGATTCATCAGTTCAGAAGTTTGTCAGTCAAGCACAGTCATGAACAATTTGGAATCTTCAAATAACCTACCTACTGAGCCACCTTCTTCAGCCCTTCTTCAGTGGTGAAATTGAACCTTTGTGATCATTAGACTTTCCACCAAGCCAACGATCCCAAGCACACTTCCAAGTTGACCAGCTTTATTAAGGAATCAAATCAATTCTGGAATTACCTGAGTGGCCGTCTCCAGAATTAAATTTCATAGAAGATCTTTGGTGGCATTTAAAGCAGCTGCAGCACAAAAGCCATCAAACCTCAATGAGCTAAAAGCTTTTGCATGAAAATAATGGGTAAAGATTCCACAAGAGAGGTGTCAGAAGAGCTTATCACTTACAAAAACTTTTTTAGAGGTTATCAGGAACAATGAATATCAACGATGTTCCCGAAGTACTGAGACTGGGGGTTAAAATAGTGCATATGGATATTTGTCAGGAGAACTATTGTTTTTCATTTAAACTAAAAGTTGTGTTAACTTACGTCACTCAAAAATGGCTGCCCAGGCAGTAGGTCATCCGGGTACTTTTCGCATACTGTTTAATGAATATTACGTATTCGGACACACTAACCTGCTCTCACGTACTGCTTTCGCGCACTGTTTAGTATGGAAGTATGCGATTTCGAATGTAGGCTTAGACTATTAATTTCTATACACATCACCATAATACTTTGGGGGTTGAATGTTTGTGTGAACTTAACTTTACAGCTTTGAAAGAAACTGAGACATGATAAAAATTTTATTTTTTTAATTTTCAAAAATCGGTCATGTCCAGTACATCAAATACATTTTGTCATTTTTGAGGGTCTCTGTATTATTCTCAATTTTCTTTCTGATTAAAAAGTCTTATAGTTTTATATGGAAAATGTTAAAATGTTGTAAGCAATGTAAGAAGTCAATACAAGCGGCACAAAAACAGTTAAAGACCAAATGATGAAGTTTGACACCCTGTTATAAAGCAAGTATGCAAAAAGTGGGATGAAAAGAAATGTAGATAAAAATACAAAATAATACATATGCTTTAATCCCTAAACCAAAAGAATATTATTTTGTGTAATTGTGTTAAATACAATAAGTTATATTAAACACAATTAAATGTACATTTGAATTATGCAAATAAATGTGCTCAAGCAAAAACAGAAATGAGAGGGAGTTTTTCAGATATATTTCTCTAATGTCCTCAGGTCAAACGGGATGTAGTGACAAGTTCAGATGGGAAAGTCATTACTAACATTTCACACATCCAGGATCCTGCCAAACTGAACTGACTCCAAATAACACAGTGGTGCAGGCATAAATTATTTTATTATTACTGCTATTCCTGAATATAAATAGCAACTTAATATTTGAAATATAGTATGTTTCATGCTAAGTGCAGTGCAGATTTGTCTCCTATTGAAATGTACGATGCATCATGAAGAGGAGAATCTGACAAGGCAACCACAGATTACTGAGTGCCTGAAGTTGTGTATTGAGCAAGAATGAGGGAAATACCACTTGCTAAACTGCAACAATTAGTATTCTCAGTTCTCAAACACAATTTTTTGAGTGTGTTGCAAAAACCAAATTGAAAATGTGTTTTGATTTATACAATGAAGTTGAAGTAGGCTCAGTTGAAGTTCTAGCTAAGTTCTAGCATATGGTTCCTTGGGACAAATCCACATCATTTTGACTTGCAGTTAGATCAGCCTTGTTGAGAAGATACAACTTTTTGAAAGTTCATAGATACCCCAGATTGATTAGTGGTATTGTGGAGAGACAGGAACCCCTCTTGAACCCAGTGAGCAGAGCCAGTTGTGCTTACTTGCACTTCTGGCCAAAGATGACTATGGCATGATTTGGACTTGAATCTGCAATCTTCCAATGATTAGGTGAACATGTTACTTTTGCACCTTTTGGTAGATCTATTTTTAAAGCTAGTCAACTGTTATCTTATTCCTGTAAGAATATGTAATTGCATTCTTGCTTTTCTTGCTTTTTTGGCTGAATTCATGAAGAAATGTGGAATTTCAGGCTTGAACTTGCTTCCTCCAAACGATGTGGCAAACATGCTTGTGTTGCACTATTTAGTAGTTCAGCTTTAAAAGCTAGTCAACTGTCCCTGTAAGCTAGTCTGTTTGGGCAATGAAATGCTTTTTATGTTTTGTGTCTTGCAAATACCATGCAGCATTCCAAACTGTTAGACTTGCCAAAGTAGAAAGAGCTCTCACACTGTGCCTCAAAAGCACCATTTCACCACTAAATAACATCAGTTGGAGAATTTCCATCTACTGACAAAGAACCAGATGCAACAAACTCAGAGAAAGGGGGTAATAGTTTAGACTGAGAAAAAGTAAAATCTCAGTGTTCGTTTTTTATCTTGTATTTTAGGAGAGTATTAAGTACTCAGCATAGTATAAACACATTAAGGGCAGTGTGACTAATGTATATAGAGATTTTTCTTACTAATACTCATGGCATTATGGCCCAGGATTGCTGGTAGTGTTACTGTTCATAGCTCCAGAGTCAGTCCTACTTCAGTCATTGTGTGTATGTGCACATTTAAATATTAAGACATTTAGAAATGCACTTGTTTTGTTTTATTAATTTGACTTCAACATCTCTTATGGCGCAAGAGAACTAGAAGGCTTGAGCACATTGAAAAATGTTGCATGACAAGATGCCCTGGTGCAATCCAAGAGGGATATGTTTACCCTTTACTCTGCCTCTATGGTTATATTTAGAGTTCAACATGAGGGAGACTGTAAACCTACTTCCACAGTTATCTGACACAAGTCACAGGTGGAACACCCGTCTTGGACCAAGCTTGTGCTTTCATTAAAGCTTTGGATTGGTCACTAATGTTTAGTTTCTGTATAGCTTCACAACTGTGGAAAGATTACTTACTAACTAAAATGCAAATTAATGTAGTGGATACCAACACTGATTTTATGTGAAGATTTGTAAGTGACCCAATTTGAAGGGCTTACAGTTTTAATGACCTCAACATAGCCCAACCCTTAGTTTTTTGTTTCTCTATGTGTTTTAATGGGCAGTTTTCTTATTTAAATACAGTGTATCACAAAAGTGAGTACACCCCTCACATTTCTGCAGATATTTAAGTATATCTTTTCATGGGACAACACTGACAAAATGACACTTTGACACAATGAAAAGTAGTCTGTGTGCAGCTTATATAACAGTGTAAATTTATTCTTCCCTCAAAATAACTCAATATACAGCCATTAATGTCTAAACCACCGGCAACAAAAGTGAGTACACCCCTTAGTGAAAGTTCCTGAAGTGTCAATATTTTGTGTGGCCACCATTATTTCCCAGAACTGCCTTAACTCTCCTGGGCATGGAGTTTACCAGAGCTTCACAGGTTGCCACTGGAATGCTTTTCCACTCCTCCATGACGACATCACGGAGCTGGCGGATATACGAGACTTTGCACTCCTCCACCTTCCGCTTGAGGATGCCCCAAAAATGTTCGATTGGGTTTAGGTCTGGAGACATGCTTGGCCAGTCCATCACCTTTACCCTCAGCCTCTTCAATAAAGCAGTGGTCGTCTTAGAGGTGTGTTTGGGGTCATTATCATGCTGGAACACTGCCCTGCGACCCAGTTTCCGGAGGGAGGGGATCATGCTCTGCTTCAGTATTTCACAGTACATATTGGAGTTCATGTGTCCCTCAATGAAATGTAACTCCCCAACACCTGCTGCACTCATGCAGCCCCAGACCATGGCATTCCCACCACCATGCTTGACTGTAGGCATGACACACTTATCTTTGTACTCCTCACCTGATTGCCGCCACACATGCTTGAGACCATCTGAACCAAACAAATTAATCTTGGTCTCATCAGACCATAGGACATGGTTCCAGTAATCCATGTCCTTTGTTGACATGTCTTCAGCAAACTGTTTGCGGGCTTTCTTGTGTAGAGACTTCAGAAGAGGCTTCCTTCTGGGGTGACAGCCATGCAGACCAATTCGATGTAGTGTGCGGCGTATGGTCTGAGCACTGACAGGCTGACCCCCCACCTTTTCAATCTCTGCAGCAATGCTGACAGCACTCCTGCGCCTATCTTTCGAAGACAGCAGTTGGATGTGACGCTGAGCACGTGCACTCAGCTTCTTTGGACGACCAACGCGAGGTCTGTTCTGAGTGGACCCTGCTCTTTTAAAACGCTGGATGATCTTGGCCACTGTGCTGCAGCTCAGTTTCAGGGTGTTGGCAATCTTCTTGTAGCCTTGGCCATCTTCATGTAGCGCAACAATTCGTCTTTTAAGATCCTCAGAGAGTTCTTTGCCATGAGGTGCCATGTTGGAACTTTCAGTGACCAGTATGAGAGAGTGTGAGAGCTGTACTACTAAATTGAACACACCTGCTCCCTATGCACACCTGAGACCTAGTAACACTAACAAATCACATGACATTTTGGAGGGAAAATGACAAGCAGTGCTCAATTTGGACATTTAGGGGTGTAGTCTCTTAGGGGTGTACTCACTTTTGTTGCCGGTGGTTTAGACATTAATGGCTGTATATTGAGTTATTTTGAGGGAAGAATAAATTTACACTGTTATATAAGCTGCACACAGACTACTTTTCATTGTGTCAAAGTGTCATTTTGTCAGTGTTGTCCCATGAAAAGATATACTTAAATATCTGCAGAAATGTGAGGGGTGTACTCACTTTTGTGATACACTGTATATACTTAGTTGATGAAAGGTGATTGTTTTACCAAACCAGTGGTATTACTATTGTTTGCACATTAAAAATAATGTGCAAACGGCGCCCAGGTGGTGCAGCGAGATATTCCGCTAGCACACCAGCGCCGAGATTCTGAACTCCTCGGTTGAAAACTCGGCGTTGTGGCCGGTCAGCTGGGCGCCATCTAGCAGGCATAATTGGCAGTGCCTGCAGCAGTTACTAAATGGCCACTGTATCTGCAGGGTGGGGGCTGGACTATGTGTGGGTGGGTGGGTCTTTATACGCTGTGTAAGGACCCTGACTGGCGGAAGAGACGCCTGTGCAGAGTGCATGGGCGAGAAGAGTAGGGCTGTGCACGTGTCGAAAGAGGCGTGTGCAGCGACATGCTCTCCTCAGATGCAATCGTGTATCCCTCAGCAGCCGAAGACAAATTGAGTACACTAAATCGGGAGGAAAATAGGGGGAAAAATGCATATATAAAAAAAAATGCAAACAATGCAGGGGCAACATGCACATATATCATATTTAATAATCGTCTAAAAAAGAGAACACTTATACATGGGTCTTTATGTAAATGATCCTTGCTCTAATACAATTTATATATGATATTTTCACAACAGCGCATGTTAAAATTGTAATATGTTGAATAATGTTGTTTTTTAATCTACTGCCTTAAATAATTGTCTTATTTGCAAGGTTAGGTTTAACGTTACCTCCCACTATGTGGTCTGCTTGGCTTTCTTGCTGTTGGAATAAGGGACTGATCTGCACGGCAATCCTTAATGTGTTTGCCGGAGTCTGGAGTCGAGCCACTTCATGAGTCAGCACAAAGCCTCACAGTGCTTCCTGGCTTGCTCACACATGCAGGCCTGTAAGCAAGAGCTCAGTTAAGTGCCATACAGAAGGTCTGGCAACAAAAGACATTAATGGACTTTTTTCACTTATCACAGACCTTTGAACAGATGAGAGCATGAAATGTAGGCTGCTAAGCTGTTTGTGTTTTTTTAGGATTGCTTTTCAGCGTTCAGTTAAGAGTGTTAGGTTGTATACAGTATAAAGTCAAGTCAGAAAAAATAGATTTAGCTGAAACCATAAATGGTATAATGCTAAAAAAAAAAAACCTGGATTTGTACATTTACTGTCTAAAATGTGGTAATATCTTCTTCAATGCTAACTATGCAAGTTGTATTTTGGATGTCTAGGCTGGAATACCATACTTTGTTGAACACCATGCTGTTTCTAACTGCACCTTTTAGTCATACTTCTTAATTTTTTGTCATCTTATATTCTCTATATTCTCATAATAATAATTATTTTTTATATCTTATATATACGAGGGATCTTCAAAGAGTTTCCTCACTTTTATATTTTCTTGTGAAATGGTGAGGGTGGGAGGAGTAGTAATTGGTCGTGTCTGAGAGAGAGCTTATAATCCGGATTTAGGGACATCTGATTTCCACCTTTTTGGACTATTCAAAGAAGCTTTAAGGGAAAGAAGATTTTCATGTGATGATGATGTGAAAGTTGCGGCGCATCAGTGGTACATGAACCTAGGATTCAGCACACTGGCCTTTTAAAAGATTTTTTTTTTTTATCAAACTTTAAGGGGAGTATTAATCATGCTACAGTCAGAGCCTCCTAAAGCTCAAATTTAAAGGTAGTTCATCAAACAACAATCAATTAAATTCAAAAGCTTAAAAACAAATATCTAATCTCAAATACGACTAGTTTTATGAGCAGTCTACTATATTGTATCTGTAGTTAGCAGGCAGGTTGCAAGTGATTACTAAGAATAACTTCACAATTTAATGTGTATGAACTGTTCTGGATAACCATACTGATTTTCACCTTTTTGGACCGTTCAAAAAAGCTTTAAGGGGAAGAAGATTTTCATGTGATGATGATGTAAAAGCAGCGGTGCATCAGTGGCTACACGCTCAACCAAAAAAAATTTGCTGATGGCATTAAAAAGTTGGTACGACGCTGGGAAAAATGCATCGTTATGTGACTATGTAGAAAAGTGATATAATTTGTTTTTGAAACTATTAATAAATAGAGTTTTGAAAAGTATGTAAACTTTTTGAAGAACCTTCGTACATTACATTAGTTTTATTTTTTTAACATTTATTTTCTTTTGCACTACACACGTGTTTGTGTGATTTTGTGGACTGATACTGTAAAACTTTAATTTTCCTTTGGAAATTAATAAAGTAATCAATTAATCAAAAATGTATGTATCTGAAGTTGTCTATTCTATGTTGTATATTTATGAACACCATTCTTTCTTACATTTGGGCACAGACACTTTGACACCTAGATATTTTGCCGGTATTATGCATCATACCCTTGGGCTAGGGAGTGTAGCAACAATTCTGAATTTTCTCTATGTGTTGAAATAATGTTCTGTTGTGGATTGATGTACACCCAAGTATTTAGATATCATCTAATAGTGTTTTACATATCTTTACAATATTTTAGGGTCATCTAAAGTTTTGTTTTGTCATTGTACTGTGTAATTAAACACATTTTTTTGTAGAAACACTAGAACTGCTCTGAAGACTTTTTTTTTGGAACAGATTATCTTTGCAGACCACAACCAATGTAATCTAATCTCATTAATTGCACCACCTGATGTCTGGAGACCAGGTTTTTTTCAACATAAACTGTAAATAATTAATTAAAAATGTTTAATAAAGTAAATGCATTTACATTTGTGTATTACTTAGGCAAATTTTGTTGGTCTAGATCAGTGGTGGGCAAACTACGGCCCGCGGGCCACATACATAAGGCTGTTTGATCCGGCCCGTTGACCATTTACAAAATTGTCCTTTAGACTAGAGCCTGCTTTTATTTCACCTTTTTTCTTCCATACCCTGCATTTCAGTTGATTTCACTAGTTGGCGCACTCCAAACACTACCGAACTTTGTTAAAGTCAAGTCTATCGTCTATACACACAGACATTTCAATCTTTGATTAATAATTTATATTAGTTCACCCTCCATCTGCTACTGGCCTGGCCCGTCTGTCAAATTTTAAAATCCAGTCTGGCCCATGAGCCAAAAAGTTTGCCCACCTCTGGTCTACATGTTTACTTGATAAAATATTGCATAAATCCAGGTCATTTAAAAGATGTAATATTTCTTGTAACTGTGTGTTAACATGATTTCTTATTTTTAAGAGAAATTGTATTATAAGCATTGGTTTACCATTTAGATAAAACAATAATTGTTTGTTTAAATATTTGTGAACATTTCTAACGTTTGCTTAATTATTTTTGTTTTAACCATTTACAGTTAATGTCTTCCAGCATGCAGTTGTAAGATTCTGCTGGAGCAACTTGCACCTGACCCTAGCTGTGTCACTGTAGAAGACAACTATTTTAAGAGATTCTTGCTTTACATGATCATTACAAAGTCTCCTCCTTTACTGGCCTCTTGCATTTTCTTTCTTTAAAAAAAGTAGGACATTTTAGCACCTACCTAAATGTCTTGTACAACGCCTCTCTACCACATAATCATACATCATACATGTCCATTTTATCAGCTCCACTTACCATATAGAAGCACTTTGTTGTCCTACAATTACTGACTGTAGTCCATTTGTTTCTCTACATACTTTTTTAGCTTGCTTTCACCCTGTTCTTCAATGGTCAGGACCCCACAGGACCACCACAGAGCAGGTATTATTTAGGTGGTGCAGGATTCTCAGCACTGCAGTGACACTGCCATGGTGGTGGTGTGTTAGTGTGTGTTGTGCTGGTATGAGTGGATCAGACACAGCAGCACTGCTGGAGTTTTTAAATACTGTGTCCACTCACTGTCCACTCTATTAGACACTTCTACCTAGTTGGTCCACCTTGTAGATGTAAAGTCAGAGACGATCGCTCATCTATTGTTGCTGTTTGAGTTGCTCATCTTCTAGACCTTCATCAGTGGTCACAGGACGCTGCCCACGAGGCGCTGTTGGCTGGATGTTTTTGGTTGGTGGACTATTTTTAGTCCAGCAGTGACAGTGAGGTGTTTAAAAACTCCATCAGTATTGCTGTGTCTTATCCACTCATACCAGCACAACACACACCGCCACCATGTCATTGTCACTGCATTGCTGAGAATTATCCACCACCCAAATAATACCTACTCTGTGGTGGTCCTGGGAGAGTCCTGACCATTGATGAACAGCATGAAAGGGGGCTAACAAAGCATGCATAGAAACAGATGGACTACAGTCAGTAATTGTAGACTACAAAGTGCTTCTATATGGTAAGTGAAGCTGATAAAATGGACAGTGAGTGTAGAAATGAGGAGGTGGTTTTAATGTTATGGCTGATCAGTGTATGCTGCATATGTATATCGGAGATGTTTGGCCAGCCCAGGGAAAAATAGAGTTGTCAGCACGGTACATGCACCTATGATTCAGCACACTGGCTTCATAAAAGTCTTTATACTGAATCAAACTTTAAGGGGAGTATTAATCATGCTACAGTCAGAGCCTCCTAAAGCTAACATTTAAAGGTAATTTATAATACAACAATCAATTCAATTCAAAAGTTTAAAAACAAATATCTAATCTCAAATAGGACTAGTTTTATGAGCAGTCTACTATATTGTATCTGTAGTTAGCAGGCAGGTTGCAAGTGATTACTAAGAATAACTTCACAATTTAGAGTGTATGAATTGTTTTTGATAACCATACTGATTTCAGATCTCAAAGAAAGAAAGAAAATTCTAAACCATAACTTAGATGAAGTAATAAAAAAAAAAAAAAAAAAAGGTGCCAGCTGAAATACTTTCTTTGTTAGTCAGAGAGGCATTCACCTTTTGTGGAAAATAAATCACTAAAACTTGAAAAGGCAGATCACACATTGGTATGGAATGCATTTTACTGGGATAGTGTCTGTGGGACTCAATTCACGCAATATATCTTGATCATATTGACCTCTGTTGTTTTGTAAATGCAGTTAACAGTTCACAATTTATGGTTCATTTCTCTTAGACTTACAGCTGCAATCAGAAATTCACATATTCAACCCACCTTCCAACCCTCCTTAAAATGTATTTGTATGGTGATGTGTGTAGAAATGAATGAAAATACACAACATAAGGCTCAGTAAGCAGAAAAAGAATATATATTGATAAATACAATCAATCTTGATATGTTGACAATTTTGAGTTTAAAAATTAAATTTCGATAAGGACTAATAAGCCTCTGACACCTTTTTTGTGGAATAATTGCCCATACTTCTTGAGCTGCAACTGTTTTTTTTTAATCCCACCAAAGACTTTCTATGGGATTTAAATCTGAAGATATTCCAGGATTGATTTCTTAACGAAGCTTTGCTTGACTTGAAAGTGTGCTTGGGATCATTGTCTTAAAGAAAAGTCCAATTATCCCCAAGCTTCAATTTTCCCACAAAAGGCAGATCATTACTGTAAGTCTTTTGCGGTAAAACAGGTTTTTTTTCTTTGCTCTTTATTTTCATTGAGATTGCTAGGGTAGCTGGGATTGGGTTTTCTCCTATGGCCAGGTAGGTTTGCTGTTGCACCATAAGTTTGGAACTTCCAGACAACACTCCCAAGGATCGCTCATCTATTGCTGCTTTTGCAAATACCAATACCTACTCTGTAGTGGTCCTGAAAGAGTCCTGACTATTGAGGAATAGCATGAAAGGGGGGTGACAAAGCATGTAGAAAAACAGATGGACTACAGTCAGTAATTGTAGAACTACAAAGTGCTTCTATATGGTAAGTGGAGCTGATAAAATGGACATTAAGTGTAGAAACAAGGAGGTGGTCATAATGTTATGCCTAATCGGTGTATATGTTTACTAAGGTACATACACATATTGCATCACAAATAGTTGAAAACACATTGAAGATGTTATTGATTAATATGAAATGAAATTAATATCTAATGAAATAAAACGTTGAAATTTATTGAAAATATGCATTTTGCCTATGTGTCCAGACTTTAGGGACACCCTGTGTTTATCTAAACATTAAAATGTGGACTCTCAGACCTGATTATTGATTTAACTTGTGCTAAATAAATTTGTATTGACCATACCCAACATTTCTTACTATTAAGCAAAAATTGCCTGTTAATTAAAGCACACATAGATAAAAGGTACATGATGTTTGGCTGATTAAAAAGATGTAGTCCACCCTACAACCCATAAGCAAATCAGTAATACAGTTTGCTGTTTTTACCTCTCATCTTGTAGTTGTCAGTGTTAGTTTTAACTGGCATCACTACAACTTTTTGGAGGGGATTTTCAAAGACTGTGTTGACTAAGAACCCACACAGGGCTTGTGTTTTATGATCTTTGCGTCCTTTTAATATGATGTGATAGCACAGACAGCATTCCATTAGTCTGCAATCTTTGTCATTGTGGTGCTCCTTCTGCGTGGTAGGAGCACAATTATGCTTTCATGAGTCATGAGGTTAAGAAGGAGGTGGAGAGAGGTAAAACTTAACTGAAGCATGCCCTAAATGTAAAACCAGCACAGCTTAGCTCTTAACCAGAACCACATGCAAGTCTCTCCATAGCCAAGCCAAATGAATGAACATTTGTTCTAAATAGAATCATGATGTTCAGCAGGAGGCCAATATTCAATGCATCACTGGTGTTGCTGCCAATTTCTGTGATATAGTACAGTAGCACCAGGGAATTCTGCAGGTTGTAATAGAATCTGTTAGTGGCCATTCCACACAGAAGTCGCTGCAAATTTATTCCCTCTGCTCTTGCCACTTGGGTTTTAACAAATGGAAATGAGGAAAAAAAGGCAGTGCAAATTGCTTTATTGTCAGACAGACATCTGAGTATTTCGTCATATTCAACAGATTATTTATGGATTTTGTGTTTAAGCAGAATGGGGAGGGGTAAGTGTGTATATAATTTGAAATGACTGTGTGGAATTGTTGTATACACAGTGGAACTTCTAGAACAGTAAATTTACTTCTCCCAAGTAAGTATAAATAATGAAAAAATAAGGTGAGTTTAATTTCCTCTTTTTAGGTTTGAAACAGGTGAGACGGGTTACAACATGAGTCACAGCTCAGCAGGAAACCTTTCTAAGAGTACTCGCAATGTTTAACAAGTTCAGACGTTGTCCACATCATAAAATCTAACTTTTCATGATCATGTTTATTAGTGAACTTCTCCAATAAAATACAGTACATTTATCTCCAAATGCAAGTAATATCAACAGTTTCACACATGTACAGGACATGTATGCTGTTGCAGTCTTGGAATATCATTAATGCTTATTTGTCTAAAAATGTATGTATTTTAGTTATTGTATATGGATATTTGGGGCTTCTAAAACTTGCACTTTGATTATTACATGTATGGTGAACGAAGTTCTGGAGTGTCATGTAACTTTGTGACATTGCCTGTAAATATAAACAAATTTTGAATTTGATGCTTGTGGCACACAAGTTGGAACAGGGGCAGAACAAGAGTTTCTAGAATGTTTAAGTTACAATGTTTTGAAACACTCCACCATGTGGTAGTGAATTGGTGACAACTTTTTGAGTGTGTTGCAGGCATTGAATTCTAAATGTGTTTATACAGTGGTACCTTGTAACTCAACGTCCTTGTAACTAAAGAAATTAGTACCCTTAAACTCAACGTTTCCCTTAAACTCAACGTGTGTGCGACTGCCGTTTTGCTCAGCGCTCGGCTTGAGCAGTGCGGTAAAATGTCATGCGAATATGAGACAAGTCTGCATTTGTTTGGAATAACCGTCAAATCCAGTCTGAAAGCTCCACATGTATCTGTGTTCAGCTGGATTTTTCTCCTGTTTCACTTTTAAACTTGTGTTATAGCTCGAGGTGCTGAGAAATTGTAAGAATAACTTATTAAATAATTTATGGAACTTAATGTATTAAAAGAATGACCAAACACCAAACCTCTCTTAATTATTACTGCTTATTTGTTCTATCCACTAATTAAGAAGCATAAGAAAACAATAAAGAAGTAAAGGTAAAGAACAGGTTTTATTGTATTTTTTCAGTGTATAAGTGTCAAAAACAACCCCATTATTTCACATTAGCCTAAAATATATGCAGCTCCACGGGACCATGTAACACAGGTTTCCTATACATCCTTATGGGAAAAAATACCTTAAAACTCAACTCCTTTTTATCTTAACGCCATTCCCATAACCATTTGATGTTGAGTTTCAAGGTATTACTGTATAATGAAGTTGGTCTGTGAGGACATTGGAAATCTTTTCTTTCAACATTTGTAACTTAAATAAAGATTCAGGAGACTTTACAAGTGACAGATTTTTGTTTTTATTGCATTTTACAAAATTTCCCAACTGTTTAGTTGTCAGTAAGCCTTACAGTGTATTATAACTTTACTAACTGTAACAGAATTGCCACACATTACACACAGGCATGCACAATAATGACACCAGCAGTGTAGGCTTTACTTATAATTATAGTCCGTTATAACAGCAGCTGTAGGCTTTTGCACATTCGTACAGTCAATTGTGACATTACGACATCAGTTACTGTTTGTATTAAAAAAAATGCACAAGTTGTATTTAATGTTTGTATGTACACTGATCAGCCATAACATTAAAACCACCTCCTTGTTTCTACACTCACTGTCCATTTTATCAGCTTTACTTACCATACAGAAGCACTTTGTAGTTCTACAATTACTGACTGTAGTCCATCTGTTTCTATACATACTGTTTTAGCCTGATTTCACCCTGTTCTTCAATAGTCAGGACCCTCACAGGACCACTACAGAGTAGGTATTATTTAGGTGGTGGATCATTCTCAGCACTGTAGTGACACTGACATGGTGGTGGTGTGTTAGTGTGTGTTGTGCTGGTATGAGTAGATCAGACACAGCAGCGCTGCTGGAGTTTTCAAATACCGTGTCCACTCACTGTGCACTCTATTAGACACTCCTACCTAGTTGGTCCACTTTGTAGATGTAAAGTCAGAGACGATCGCTCATCTGTTGCTGCTGTTTGAATTGGTCATCTTCTAGACCTTCATCAGTGGTCACATGACACTGCCCACAGGGTGCTGTTGGCTGTATATTTTTGGTTGGTGGACTATTCTCAGTCCAGCAATGACAGTGAGGTGTTTAAAAACTCTAGCAGCAATGCTGTGTCTTATCCACTCATACCAGCACAACACACACTAACACACCACCACCATGTCAGTGTCACTGCAGTGTGAGAATGTCCCACCACCCAAATAATACCTGCTCTGTGGTGGTCCTGGGACCATTGAAGAACAGCATGAAAGGGGAGGTAACAAAGCAAGTCAGTAATTGTAGAACTACAAAATGCTTCTATATGGTAAGTAAAGCTGATAAAATGGACAGTGAGTGTAGAAACAAGGAGGGGGTTTTAATGTTATGGCTGATCAGTGTATGTTTTCATAGGCACAAGCTACACCTGAGTCCACTTGTTCACTTGTTTAATCAGTTGGTCCTGGTCTGCAAATTACTAATTAGTGTAATCAGATAAAGTTTGGTAAGAAAAGTAGCCACTATGGCTCTTTGTAGAAAAGAGTAAGTGCCACTATTTAGAGCATAGTCGCAGTTTGCAAAAAAAAGTTGTTTTATGCACTAAGGTAAACTTTTTAGATACTATTTATACTGAACTAGTAATTCTAATTATTGGTATGTAAGCAGAGTGTTCTTAAAGCAAATGTAGTGTGTAAAACCACAACAAAAATAGTTTTGTTCTTAGAGCAACTTTCTGTCAGTCATGGGTTCACCTGTGTGGCAATGCAGCGCCATGTACAGCCAAAACAACAAGGTAATGGTATGAGACATTCTTTCCTGATGCCAGGTAGAAATCCAAAGTGTGCCATATGCAGCAAGTTCAGATGACTCGAATTGAATTCATTTCTGAGGATGGAAGAGCCATGGCAAAGGTGGATCAACCTACACAAATACCTGATACTGAACCGACACTGTGTACTTATATTACATAGTGCTGGGGTGGCACGGTGGCTAAATGGGTAGCGCTGTCGCCGCACAGCAAGAAGGTCCTGGGTTCGATCCCCAGGTGGGGAGGTCCGGGTCCTTTCTGTGTGGAGTTTGCATGTTCTTCCCATGTCTGTGTGGGTTTCCTCCGGGTGCTCTGGTTTCTTCCCACAGTCCAAAGACATGCAAGTGAGGTGAATTGGAGATACTAAATTGTCCATGACTGTGTTTGATATAACCTTGTGAACGGATGAATCTTGTGTAATGAGTAACTACCGTAACTACTGTCATGAATGTAACCAAAGTGTAAAACATGACGTTAAAATCCTAATAAACAAACAAACATAGTGCTGTGATTAGAATGCATTTGTTGACAAAAAAAACAAGTAAATACAAATGTTGCTTGGTTAGTCTATCAGTCATTCTTCTAAATAGAGATAATGCAACATTTCATTTAAAATATGTTTAATCTGTGGTTTATCATTCCGAAATGATTCTTCCATTTTTATTCTTTTATTGTGTTACATTGTGTTTTACTTTAATTTTACTTGCTATTCTTCCAATCCACAATGCAACTCACTATCCTTGAGCTTCAGGTTCTTAAGTGCTAGACAATAAACCATGAAAGTAATTATGTGCTCTGCTGTTATGAAGCTAAATGCCTAGGAGGCTTTACACGTGGGCTCAAAATTACACAGTAGGCTACTTAATGCCTACTTACCACCCACCCCCTCAATTTAAAGGTCTATTTCACTGAAACATGACGAAATGTGAGTTAAACATGATGAAATATTGTGCCAATTACTTAGGGATGATGGGTATGTACTGCAGAACTGTGACAAATGAAAGCTACTAAACTTTATTCTTTAGTAACTGACCAGGCTTTTGTAATGTGTGTAAATCCAACTAAGTACAAATAAAGTAATTTCAATTCATTACTTAATAGAAATTTAAAATAAAATATATTTAGATGAACTTTTTCTCTTTCTTAAATTCAATTGCAAGAAAATGTTTCAGAACACTTTTTGTGGACCTGCATTTGTGCATGAATTACTAGTTCTAACAGACAGCACACTTTTGTTCCTAAACGAACAACACACAAACAAGGAGCATTTTGTAAGTAAGTTAGTTACAAGTCCAGACAGTAAAGTGATTTGCAGTTACCTGGTACTTCATTAAATAGTACCTGGTGTCTTATTAAATACGTACATGAATTACACATTCATACAAAAGGTGAATAATTGTTTATAGTAGCTGGTGATTAACAAAATGCTGTTTGTTGCCTTAGAAATACTAATTAATCACCACTCAGGTGGTGCAGCGGTAAAAACACAAGCTAGCACACCAGAGCTTGGATCTCGAATACATCGTATCGAATCTCAGCTCTGCCATCTGGCTCGGCTGAGCAACCACATGAACATGACCTGTTGTTCATATAGGGGTAGGATATTAAGCCGGATAGAGTCTCCTCGTAACTGATGCAACTACGACCTCTGCTGGCTGATTGATGGTGCCTGCATAGAGGCGGGGAAAGAGTGCGGATCAGGGTGTGTCTCTCCGTACACACGGCTGATTTGCATATATGCACTCGTCTAGTGTGGGTGAAAAAATGCATACGGCTGCTGCCCACGTGTTGGAGGGGGCATGGGTTAGCTGGGTCAGAGTGGGAATCGGCATTAGTGGAGAGGAAGCATGATGCAATCAGGCAATTGGACGCGCTAAAAAGTCGGGAGAGAAG
The DNA here is from genome assembly GCF_030014385.1 of Trichomycterus rosablanca. NCBI lineage: Eukaryota > Metazoa > Chordata > Actinopteri > Siluriformes > Trichomycteridae > Trichomycterus > Trichomycterus rosablanca. The sequence goes on along the minus strand of NC_085989.1, from coordinate 20,283,994 downwards.
GGCGAGAAAATGCATAATAACAAAATAATATATACACCAATCAACCATAACATTAAAGCCACCTCCTTGTTTCTACACATATTGTCCATTTAAACAGCTCCACTTACCACATAGAAGCACTTTGTAGTTCTACAATTACTGACTGTAGTCCATCTATTTCTCTGCATGCTTTGTTAGCCCCCTTTCATGTTGTTCTTCAATGGTCAGGACTCTCCCAGGACCACTAAAGAGTAGGTATTTGGGTGGTGGATCATTCTCAGCACTGCAGTGACACAAACATGGTGGTGGTGTGTTAGTGTGTGTTGTGCTGGTATGAGTGGATAAGACACAGCAGCGCTGGTGGAGTTTTTAAACACCTCACTGTCACTGCTGGACTGAGAATAGTCCACCAACCAAAAATATATCCAGCCAACAGCGCCCCATGGGCAGCATCCTGTGACCACTGATGAAGGTCTAGAAGATGACCAACTCAAACAGCAGCAATAGATGAGCGATCGTCTCTGACTTTACATCTACAAGGTGGACCAACTAGGTAGGAGTGTCTAATAGAGTGGACAGTGAGTGGACACAGTATTTAAAAACTCCAGCAGCGCTGCTGTGTCTTATCCACTCATACCAGAACAACACACACTAACACACCATGTCATTGTCACTGCAGTGCTGAGAATGATCCACCACCTAAATAATACCTGCTCTGTGGGGGTCCTGACCATTGAAGAACAGCATGAAAAGGGGCTAACAAAGCATGCAGAGAAACAGATGGACTACCGTCAGTAATTGTAGAACTACAAAGTGCTTGTATATAGTAAGTGGAGCTGATAAAATGGACAGTGAGTGTAGAAACAAGGAGGTGTTTCTAATGTTATGGCTGATCAGTGTATATAAAAAAGAAATACTAATTTATGGTAAATTGCCATAATATTATGATTTCTTATGTTAGTTTACAAATTCTTAAATTCCTAAAACTTTACAGTATAATCTGAATTGAATTTAGGGTCACTTTTTAACTGGTATCTAGTTTGTGGAATGATTGCAGTTTGGGTGTCTTATACCTTTAAATCTAGCTACAACCATCTTTTTTGGACATGGCTGTTAATGTAATACACGAGGAGTTAAATTAAGTCTAATAAGAATAGTCATTGTGTAATTTCCAGATGCTCTTAGGGGAAGTAAACACGCAAACACAGTCATAAAATTAAGAGCCCTTGTGTCCCACTGGCATGTGACTGCAGAAGCATATGACTTTCATAACTTTCCCTGCTCATTATCTGCTGATGGCAGGGCACAAATGAATGTGTTTGTGAAGCTTGGCTTAAACAAGCATATTCATGAACTGGACTTGGGCAGGCTCCTCTCTCACCATCATCCTGCCTAAAAACCCACTGAACCTACTGCAAGGCGCTTCACATGAGAGTCCCATGCAAAGAAAAAGCAACAGTCTAATACAAAAGGCACTTCTGTACTTGAATATGGCTTTTCTTAGAAAGCATTATTTCCATCAGTCAGTTGGTCAGCACACTTAACCACATAATAATTTCATTATTGTCTCTGCTATTATAAAAGTAACATGGTTATTTTAAAAGCTGTGTATGAATGCAAATATTACTCAGCCTTTTCTGGTTACCCCTGGTATTACAGTAAAAAAAGGTTAGTATGTGGGCAATTTTGTAAAAAAAAAAATGCACAATTGTAATGAGGAAAGGAAATGTCCAACATTTACCCTGACACCCTAAATGTGTTTAACATTTGATAGTAAACTAATTTTTATTACCCTATTATTATGAGACCTGTTGGTCACAGCCAGTAGTGTTGGTGTTGCATAGGTCCAGTGATCTGGGTTTAATCCATGTTTTCAGCTACGATGGGTGTGTTCAAAAACCTACTGAGCTGCCTTGCTGTTTTACCGCCTACATAGGCAGCTGCCTTAGACGCACTACTTAAACAGCGATTCCTTCAGTTTTTGCATACTAAGCTAAAACAGTTAGCCTCATGCCATTCAAACCTATGGAATGAGGTGGCACAACGCACAAGCATTTCAAATAATGTCTCCCTCCGTGTACCAAAAATGATTAAATTCACTGACAAGCCCAAATTTGCAAATAAATGATACTTGTTCACATTTATACAAATTAAAAATCAATGATAATTTATTTACGTTTGAAAATAACTCGTTACTCCACATTTGTCCACCACATTTGTAATTTTGTGAGAAAAGTTGTGCCGCACTGAATGCTGGAATTGCCTTCACCACTAAGGCAGCATCGGATGCTCCCTCATTATTCAGATTTACGGGGCCTTACTAGGCAGCATTCTAAAAATTCTAACAGCCTCCTTCTCGGGAGAGCACGTAGGATGACGTAAAATGCTGTCTAGAGAGCTCACTAGGTTTTCGAACACACACTATGTGCCTAAAGGTCAATGTGAAGTCAAAATTATCACATTATACAAAAAATAATTAAAAGTAAATGTGAGTGGGCAGGTGAATACCCTGTGAGTGTGTTATGTCATAAGGTGTTGTTGCCCTATTCAGGGTGTATTACCTCCTTGTGGCCTATTTTTCCAGTATGAGCATTAGACCCTACATGACTTTGACCAAGATAGCATTCATTCATTTATTTATTAATTTTCTCATCCGCTTATCCAATTAGGGTCGCGGGGGGAGGGGGGGTGCTGGAGCCTATCCCAGATTTTCAATGGGCGCAAGGCACACAGTAACACCCTGGACGGGACGCCAGTCCATCCCAGGGTAGACACACATACACACACTTATAGGGCAATTCAGTGTCTCCAATTAACCTGACTGCATGTTTTTGGACGGTGGGAGGAAACCGAAGCTCCCAGAGGAAACCCATGCAGACACGAGGAGAACATGCAAACTCTGCACAGAAAGGACCTGGACCGCCCGGCCGGGGATCAAACCCAGGACCTTCTTGCTGTGAGGCGACAGCGCTACCCACTAAGCCACCGTGCCGCCCACCAAGAAAGCAGGTACAGATAATTAATATATCATTATTATAATAATTATTATTATTACTACTACTTTCTTTAATGGAAATACATTGTTTCGTCTGCATTTAAAACATAAGCATTTATGTGTTTGCTTTGTGTCTCCTATTGTTTTATAGTTATTTTAAAATTCAGTTTTCCAGTATTTCACTGGAATTTCTGTCAGTTGTTCCAAATTAGTAAACAGTATGCCACTCCGGACAACCACATAACTTGTGGTTCTCCAGAGAATCCTGCCTTCTGTTTGGTCCTCAGGCTTCCTTATAACTTGTTCATTGTTTCTCTGATTGTATCATCCATCTTGCTGTTGGCTGCCCTCTTTCTTAACTCTTCCAAGCATAACTGTCTTCTCATTATGCATCCAGATTAAGAGAGCTTGATTCAGTTAAGAATCCTTTTGTCTGCCTTTGCTGTCCAAGGTACTCTAAAAAGTCTTCAAAGGCATTAATATTCTTCTGGCTCGCTTTTTTTACTGTCCAGGCTTCACATACATAAACAATCACAGAGAAGATCATAGTCTGGGCATTTCTGATCTTTGTTTAAAAAGACAAATCTCAAGATTTGGTGCCAGTCTGTGTCACATTTCAAAACATGTAGATTATTTTCTGTGTATAATTGATTCAAGTAGGCAAAGGCTGTCCACCACTTCAACATTATTTCCACCAATGGTAGTGTTTTTTTACTGTCCCATCTTTACTGTCTGTTCTTTACACTTTCTTGTAAGGACCTTCAGGTCTTCTTGATTTTCTGCTTTGAGTGTTGTGTCAACTGCATATTGAAGGCTATTGATCTTTCTCCAGTTCTGTTCCTCTTATTATATGTTCATTGTACAGGCTAAACAATAATGGTGACACTCTTGATGCATGCTCAATAATCCAGGTACACAAATCCACAAAGTAGAATCAGTTCATCTGGACATAAGTTTGTTGTAGAGATATGTTTCGTCACTCATCCAAGTGACTTCTTCAGTCTGAGCTGGTGGTGAATACCCCGACCTTATAGGTCCATATGCAAATCGCAATGACCATTAATTACGATGGCCATGTGTGCCTTTCACACATCATTGGGGTATAGCTATTACGGCTTGTAAGATTTCTCTTTGACTCCCCGTTCAAACCAGCTGTGATGACGATGTGAAGATCATTGACAAGGAGGAACGCTGGTTTGAATGGAAGTCAAAGAGGCCATCTATGTGAAGAGGGAACGACCATCCCTGAACCAAGGAGGGGGCCTGAGAGTACATCTCTCACCGTCTTACAACGCCGTAATAGGAGCTATACCCCAATCATATGTGAAAGGCACACATGGCCATTGTAATTAATAGTCATTGTGATTTGCATATGGACCTGATCACCGGTTTTATTGTTATGCAATGGGCGGTGATCAGTCATTATGCAAATCGTCGGCATATAAGGTCGGGGTATTCATCACCAGCTCTGACTGAAGAAGTCACTTGGATGAGTGGTGAAACGTATCTCTACAAACTTGTGTCCAGATGAACTGATTAAACTTTGTGAATAATGGTGACAGAATGCAGCCTTGTCTAACTAATTTGCAAATGTGGAACCATTCTGTCTGTCTATTTTCTGTTATGTCTGTTGTTTGTTAAACAGTGTAGAGATTCATCATTAAAATAATTAGATGCTCTGATATTCCCATCTTCCTGAGGACATTTTATCATTGTGTGTTGTCAGCACAGTTAAACGTTTTGCTGTAATCACTGAAGCACACGGTGACTCCCTTCTCAAATTAGTTGGCTTTTTCTATAACCCAACATACATCTACAATGTCATTTTCTAAATCATACTTGCACATCTGGCAGTACTCTTTCAATGTAAGGCTCAAGCCTGCATTGAATAATCTTGTGCGTAATTTTACTGGTGTGATATGAGGGGGATTGCACAACAGTTTTTACACTTCTTCGTGTCTCTTTTCTTCATTATTATGATATAAACTGACCTCTTCCAATCTGCCAGCAATTGAGTGGTTTTCCACATTGGTTGGCATAACTTGGTCATCACTGCAATGTTATCAATTTACACTGATCAGCCATAACATTAAAACCACCTCCTTGTTTCTACACTCACTGTCCATTTTATCAGCTCCACTTACCATATAGAAGCACTTTGTAGTTCTACAATTACTGACTGTAGTCCATCTGTTTCTCTGCATGCTTTGTTAGCCCCCTTTCATGCTGTTCTTTAATGGTCAGGACCACCACAGAGCAGGTATTATTTGGATGGTAGATCATTCTCAGCACTGCAGTGACACAGACATGGTGGTGGTGTGTTAGTGTGTGTTGTGCTGGTATGAGTGGATCAGACACAGCAGTGCTGCTGGAGTTTTTAAACACCTCACTAAGAATAGTCCACCAACCAAAATATCCAGCCAACAGCGCCCTGTGGGCAGCGTCCTGTGACCACTGATGAAGGTCTAGAAGATGACCAACTCAAACAGCAGCAATAGATGAGCGATTTCCTCAGACTTTACGTCTACAAGGTGGATCAACTAGGTAGGAGTGTCTAATAGAGTGGACAGTGAGTGGACATGGTATTAAAAAAAAAACTCCAGCAGCGCTGCTGTGTCTGATCCACTCATACCAGAACAACACACACTAACACACCACCACCATGTCATTGTCACTGCAGTGCTGAGAATGATCCACCATCTAAATAATACCTGCTCTGTGGTGGTCCTGACTATTGAAGAACAGGGTGAAAGCAGGCTAAAAAAGCATGTAAAGAAACAGATGGACTACAGTCAGGAATTGTAGAACTAAAAAGTGCTCCTATATCGTAAGTAGACAGTGAGTGTAGAAACAAGAAGATGGTTTTAATGTTATGGCTGATCGGTGTATGTGCCATCCTGTTTTGGTAGTGATCTTAGAGCCTGTCTGACTTTATCATCAAGCACTGAAGGTTTTTCTGTGTAGTTGAGAACAACAAGTGTGTTGTCCATGTTTGATCACTGGCCAGTTATGACCTGTTCATGGAAATCCCTCAGCATACCAGCTTGCTGGTTAAATTTATTCCTTATCTTACATATTTCCTGGAAAACAACTCTTGTTTTTTCAAGTTTTTTTTTTTCATTCTCAATTTCTTTACAAAAATGTGTACCTGTTATGTCCTTCCTTGCGTCTCACTGGTATTTACGATGCAGTTCCCGTAAAAGATCTTTATTTTAGGCACTCTCTTTTTTGCTCTTTTTTGATTTGTATAATCAGCCACCCAGTTTGAATTCTTCCTCCTTTTCATTCTGCCCAGTTTTTCTCTGTACTAAGAAGACTCCTCAGCTCATCATGTAAATCACATCACCAAAACTGCTTTCTTTCATCTAAAAAACATAGCACGTCTACGTCCATCACTCTCCTTTTCTGCCGCCGAAACCTTGATTCATGCTTTTATTACATCCAGAATTGATTATTGCAATAGCATCCTTTATGGTACATCTAACAAAATCCTAAAAAAACTTCAGTATATCCAGAATTCAGCTGCTCGCCTCCTTACTCATACTCGCTCCCGTGATCATATTACACCTGTTCTACAAAAACTTCATTGGCTTCCCGTTGCTCAACGCATTCAATTCAAAATTCTTCTATTCACTCACAAAGCTCTCCATAATCAGGCCCCATCCTACCTCACCGACCTGCTCCATCAGCACATTCCCTCCCGTAGCCTTCGCTCTTCTGAGGCTAACCTACTGTCCATACCCTCTAGGACCAAGCACCGGACCTGGGGTGACAGGGCCTTTTCCATAGCTGCTCCATCTTTATGGAATGCTCTCCCCAAACACCTACGAGATTGTCCTGACCTGTCCAAATTCAAGTCACTTCTCAAAACTCATCTATTCAGAGTGGCATTTAACTTGTAACAACACAAAATAAATGCTTTTATTTTTGCTATTCTTTTTAATAGTTTTTATACTTAGATCACGACAGAAATGTGAAGTCCTAGATCCTAAAACTTGTAAAGTTTTCAGTTTCCTGATTGCATGTAAATCTGTCCTGTTTCTGTCTAATTTTAAGAAATTGTTCTATATTTGTTGTTCTCTCTCATAATTTAGCTAATTTTTAATGAACTGTCTTATGCTGCTCTCTTTGTTTTTATCTTAATTATTCTTGATGTTGATGTACTATTTTGATTTTGTACTATGATTTGTATGGTGTATGTACGTATTTGTTTTGATTATTTGTCTTATGTAAAGCGTCTTTGAGTATCTTGAAAAGCGCTATATAAATAAAATGTATTATTATTATTATTATTATCCTCATTAAGAAGTTGAGTGCATTTGACCTGAAGGTCTGATCTTCTGGTACTATACTGTCCGCCATTCTGTTGTTCCTGTCCATTTGAATTTCTTGGTAGAGTACAGAACTGGTTTACCATAGTCTACTTCTTTGCAGCTGCTGCTGTCCTGTACAGGCGGTAGGTGTACTCTGGCACCTCTGCTAATACCTTTCTGCAATAACAGGAGATAAAGCCCTTTGCTTTTCTGATGCACATAGGCATTCTGAAGGCACCGTAGCTGGTTTTTGGTAGCATACACTTTTCTGTTGCTGGTTTACCCTGGTCACTGGCAGTTTATGTTTAAAACACAAGAAATGTAAAACCTGCATTAGTCTGGGTTAAGTGTTTTAGCAGGGTTTAGTTAATTATGTTATTTCTTTAATTAACTGAGCCATGAAATTTTAGACAGTAACTGCACTGCAAACAAGTGTTTAGTTACTAGTTAACTATGTTTAAAACGATTGGACCTTTCTCTGTTTTCTAAACATATAAAAAGTCAAAAATATAAAAACCTACTTAGATTTTTTTTTTTGTTTGGAAAGTTATTTTGTCATTTAACTTTGTAACATGGACTTTTATTCATTTATGATTTCTTGTGTCCATGTGATTAGGGCTAGTTTGACAGCACCTTTAAAGAAAGTACATGAAACAGTGCTTCTTTTGAAAAGGTCAGAAAGAAAACCTAAACTGTTAAGAGGCATCAAAAATCATGTTTTTCATGAATTAGACGCTTTGTAACAGGTATTACTGTCCAGAAAGCTGTCTCTCCAGACAATTCTTCTCTAAGCTTAAAGAGAGTTTGGGTTGTACTTCTGTCTATGCCTCGATGGGCTTTCGTCAAAGCTGATTTGACAGCATATTATTAGATGGGTGGTCATAACGTATCGCTATACACTGATCAGCCATAAAATTAAAACCACCTCCTTGTTTGTACACACATTGTCTATTTTATCAGCCCCACTTACCATATAGAAGCACTTTGTAGTTCTACAATTACTGACTGTAGTCCTTCTGTTTCTCTGCATGCTTTGTTAGCCCCCTTTCATGCTGTTCTTCAATGGTCAGGACCACCACAGAGTAGATATTATTTGGATCGTGGATCATTCTCAGCACTGCAGTGACACTAACATGGTGGTGGTGTGTTAGTGTGTGTTGTGCTGGCATAAGTGATGGAGTTTTTTTTGATGGAATACTGATGGAGTTTTTAAACACCTCACTGTCACTGCTGGACTGAGAATAGTCCACCAACCAAAAATATCCAGCCAGCAGAGCCCCGTGGGCAGCATCCTGTGACCACTGATGAAGATCTAGAAGATGACCAACTCAAACAGCAGCAATAGATGAGCAATCGTCTCTGACTTTACATCTACAAGGTGGACCAACTAGGTAGGAGTTTCTGATAGAAGTGAGTGGACACGGTACTTAAAAACTCCAGCAGCGCTGCTGTGTCTGATCCACTCATACCAGCACAATACACACTAACATACCACCACCATGTCAGTGTCACTGCAGTGCTGAGAATGATCCACCATTTAAATAATACCTGCTCTGTCGGGGTCCTGACTATTGAAGAACAGGGTGAAAGCAGGTTAAAAAAGTATGCAGAGAAACAGATGGACTACGGTCAGTAATTGTAGAACTACACAGTGCTTCTATATGGTAAGTGGAGCTGATAAAATGGACAGTGAGTGTAACAAGGAGGTGGTTTTAATGTTATGGCTGATCACTGTATATCGTATGTAAACTTTTTGAAGTTAATACAAAAAAGCAAAATTGTTTATTTATAGAATTACTCGTTAGAATAAGGGGTTTGAATAAAAAAAATGAATGTGTGTGTGTGTGTTATTGCAACACTAGAGGGAGATAAGCGGCTTCATTAAGAGACGGAGAACAGTCCAGAACATGTTTGTTTTTGTGTTAGACATTACTTAAGGTACTGGTCTAGTAAACAGAAGTTTGCTGGTTCAAGCCCCGCCACCATCAAGTTGCCACTGTTGGGTCCCTGAGCAAGGAAGGCCCTTAACCCTCAATTGCTCATTGCAAGTCACTTTGGATAAAAGTGTTTGCTAAATGTACAAATTATTACAATTGCATTTCTGCAAATAATATTGTATTCTGCTGGCAAATACTAATCTGTTGTTTGTTTATGAATGACAGTACTAGTTTATGATGGCTTGGTTGATTATTGAGACAAATTTAGGTCATATAATTACTTACTTACAACTAGTAAGTTTAGCATCAATCCAGCTTAATAACAGTCACAACTCTTCACGACTCATGATGGTTAACTTTTGATTGAGCTGGTTAGACACACTAGTAGCTGGTTATCTTTTCTAGTAGACTAATCATAGTTTAGTAAATACAACTTAGTTTGATACTTGTTGAAGAAAATGTCCACAACACAGGAAGATATTTTATTGTTTATTATTATTATTATTATTATTAGTAGTAGTAGTAGTAGTAAAAACAGTTAGAGCATCAGTTTTCAATTTTACTGCAGGAGTTGCCATCATATGCTGCCTAAACTCTTCCATACACAAAGTAAAATTATAATCATTCTTACAATCTTTTTTTCTCACTAAATTCCAAACACATTTGGGAATCGGCATCAAATTCTAAATGTGTTTATATTTACAAAGTACATTAAAGTTGATCAAAGAAAACATTTATAGAAAACATTTTATAGTTATATAAAGATTTCAAATTCTTCTCATTATAGCATTTTGGAAAACATCCAACTTTTCTAGAAATGGGGTTTTTAAAATGCAAAGGAAAATGTTGTATTTCTGTCAAATCATGTACACATTTTAGTTAAAGCAACCATATTGATTAAGCAGTTTTCTTAAAGACAGTTGGTTTAGTTAGACTGCCTTCTTGGTAGGTGGTGAGTGTTTGATGGGGCTGAGGTTAGGGCTCTGTGCAGGTAACTGGATGTCTTCAGATGTCTTTATGGTCATCATTTTGTAATGGAAAATATGTAATAAGTGCAACAATGTCAGAATCAGAATACCAATTACAATAAAGACAAATGACCTTTTACAGCACTGTATGATTCTGAGCTTAGGGTAAGTAATATTTAGCTTAACATTTTCCTCTTGTGGGGCCTTCAATTCATTTTCTTTTCTTTTTTTTCCAGATTAGAAACTGTATCTTTTTAAAAGTCTTTGTAAAGAATATCAGCTGTGTTATCGACCAGCTAGGTGCCACACACGGTTGAATGGGGGTTGAATGGGTTCTTCATTACCACAGCAACTGTGGCATCTGCTACCTGGTTGAGGCACCTTCATCAGTGATGGTTGATTAATGAGAAGTAGTGTGTGACTCTCCATATGCTATACTGCTCTCTGTAAGCCCCTGCCTCTGGCAGGTGAAAGGAAGCAGTCAGCGACTTTTCTCTAAGTACTCACGTGTTCACCTTCCGAAAACAGTTGATGGCTGCTCTAAATTGCTCCTAAGTTTAAGTGAACAAGTAGATGCAAAAGTAAGAAATAACCTAAACAAGAGGCATAAGAAACACAAGAAATAACCTATGACAAAACAGGTTACCTAATTGGAATATAGGAATGAAAAACTTTCACCAAATTATGAAATTATCCTACATTGTATGTCTTGAGAATTGAAATATTAGTATGTGTATATATTGCAGGTAGGATTTTCATTTCCACAGAGAAAGTCTGGCCAAAGGAAATATTTTTTGTTGAAAGGGGCCTGTTTTAGGCACTTGCCAGCTTCTCTGTCACATTTGCAGAGCATTTTCTCACATCTGTCTGTAAGGGAATCTGAAAAAAGAAGCCACAACAAAACACATTAGTAGTACATTTTTACTAGTATTTAACTTACAGATGCCTGCTTTTATATTTACAGTATATCCACTAGAATATCTAATATTGACCATTATTTAGCAAAAAATAACCACGCCACCTGAAGAAAGCCATACCTTTGATTTATTTTAATTACATTTAAAGTTTAATTTCAGACTGCAGTGACTGGTAAAGTCAGTTGAGAAAATCATTGGTGCTGCTCTGCCCTCCCTCCTGGACTTGTATTCTTCAAGAACCAAGAAACGGGCAGAAAAAAATTATTACTGACTCCTCATACCCTAACCATAACTTCAACCATTCAACCCCTCCCTTCCGGCAGGCGCTATACAGTAGGTCCATCCGCACTTAAACTTCCAGCTTCAAAAGCAGTTTCTTCCCACAGGCCATCTCTCTTCTAAATAAATAAATGACTCACAATGCAGACTTGAGCATGACAATATTCACCTGCTGCCAATTGAGTAAATATTGTGATACTCATCCTACATGCTGTGCACTTTACTGTTATTTTTAAATATTCCACACGCTGCTAGCTTACATTATCTGTATATCACTGTATATTGCCATCGGTATGTGACCATATATTGTGTACTTCTGCTTATATGTACATACATACATTAGTCACTGAATACTGTACGTAAATACATGCACACATCCATACATTTTCTATACATTGCCTGTATATAGTCTTATAGTTTTTATATTTTTGTGTTTAATGTTTAATTTTTCTTGTGCATTGTCTGCAACTTGTACATTGCTTGTATACTGGATTTATACTAGAGAGATACCATCAGCCGGAACCAAACTACTTTCGTGTATCCAATAAATCTGATTCTGATTCTGATTTTAAATGAGGATAATGAGGATTTTAAATTGAGAGTAAAGGAAATAAAAGAAACATTTTATTATTTTGACCACGAGGGAGGATCACTAAACTCCAAATGTTCTTTTATTGCGTTCACCACATATTTAGGTTTTCACTGTGTATTCAGGGGTGCAATTACTGTGGTTTGTAAGTCTTGAAACATCATGACGTGTGGGAGTAATTCTACTCCACTTAGTCTCAGGCTTACAACACACTGCCCTCTCTTATAACAGATCCCCTGTGCTCCTTAAAACCAGTGGAATTACTAGAGGAGATTCATTTGTTTTTACTTGACACATTTCCATTAACAAGTTCCCTTTAATTTTCCATTTATTTACAGCTCTTGCCAACACATGACAAAAGTCTTGTGCTATTTAGCTTGCATATGCTAGTTTTCATGTCTCTACAGCAGCACATACCACACTCAGCCTCTTTGTCCTCACAAGTCCATTGATACTTTTCAGTTCTTGTTTGGCAGTGTCACACTGCTAGCCTTGGTGTGCTTATATGTGCCACGCCCCTCTTCTCCGTGAGCACACTCACTCCTGCCAGGCCTCACTCCTGATTGGTCCCCCTGAGCAATCAGCCCCAGCTGTTCCTAATCAGGGACCAGTTTAAAAAGGAGAGCTGAGGAACAGGCTGGCAGGGGTTATTTTGGTTTATGGTGGTTATTTTCCAGTGTTCCTAGCCTGTGTTTAGCCAATGTCCCTAGCTTATGTTTAGTTTGTGTTCCTAGCCTGCGTTTAGCCAGTGTTCCTAGCCTGCGTTTAGCCAGTGTTCCTAGCCTGCGTTTAGCCAGTGTTCCTAGCCTGTGTTTAGCCAATGTCCCTAGCTTATGTTTAGTTTGTGTTCCTAGCCTGCGTTTAGCCAGTGTTCCTAGCCTGTGTTTAGCCAATGTCCCTAGCTTATGTTTAGTTTGTGTTCCTAGCCTGTGTTTAGCCAGTGTTCCTAGCCTGTGTTTAGCCAATGTCCCTAGCTTATGTTTAGTTTGTGTTCCTAGCCTGGGTTTAGCCAGTGTTCCTAGCCTGTGTTTAGCCAATGTCCCTAGCTTATGTTTAGTTTGTGTTCCTAGCCTGTGTTTAGCCAGTGTTCCTAGCCTGTGTTTAGCCAATGTCCCTAGCTTATGTTTAGTTTGTGTTCCTAGCCTGGGTTTAGCCAGTGTTCCTAGCCTGTGTTTAGCCAATGTCCCTAGCTTATGTTTAGTTTGTGTTCCTAGCCTGTGTTTAGCCAGTGTTCCTAGCCTGCGTTTAGCCAGTGTTCCTAGCTTATGTTTAGTTTGTGTTCCTAGCCTGTGTTTAGCCAGTGTTCCTAGCCTGTGTTTAGCCAGTGTTCCTAGCCTGTGTTTAGCCAATGTTCCTAGCTTATGTTTAGCCTATGTTCCTAACCTATGTTTAGTCTGTATCCCTAGTTTATATTCCCAGTCCGTGTTCCCAGTCTGTGTTCCCAGTCCGTGTACCTAGTTCATGTTCCATTCTCTTGTCATTCCCTTGTTTAGTTCATTAATAAATATCTTGCCCTACATCTCTGCGTGTGTGTCCGCCCCCTTTGTCTTGTCTTTGTTTAGTCATTAGCCCCACCGTGACATAATAACCCCTCTCTAGGACACAGCGAGATGTTTAGTCTTAGTAATTTTCCGGAGTTTGACTCCATGAGGTTTCCTCTAATCTTCTTACTTTACAAGCCAGCTCCCTATGATGGAAGCGACCTTTTGGTTGAGGGCTTTCTGCTTCAGAGCCAGCTCTACCTGCAAAACCTTCTCGACCCGCAGCCTTCTGAAACACAAAAGGTGATGTTCATGATGTCTAGGCTGAAGGGTGCTGCGCGAGAATGGGCGAGGCGGCTCTGGACTGAGAAGGGAGCAGTGCTGAACTCTGTGCAAGAGTTTGAGGGCCTCATGCGAGCTCAATTTTCTCGTCGTCACCCCAAGGGCTCCAGGGGTCTTTTTGTTTGTTCACCGGCCCCAGTGCCGTGTTCTCAAGTTCGGGTCAGTCCTAGGCCGAGTTCGTCTGTCCAAGTCTGTCCAATGTCTCCAGTGTTTTCGCAGCTGAGTCCAGTTTCTCCAGGGTCCAAACAGCTGACTTCTGACGCATATCCAGGGTCCAAGCAGCTGATTTCGGACGCCTCTCCAGTGTTTTCGCAGCTGAGTCCAGTTTCTCCAGGGTCCAAACAGCTGACTTCTGACGCATATCCAGGGTCCAAGCAGCTGATTCCGGACTCCTCGCCAGTGTTTTCGCAGCTGAGTCCGGTCTTTCCAGGGTCCAAACAGCTGACTTTTGACGCATATCCAGGGTCCAAGCAGCTGATTTCGGACGCCTCTCCAGTGTTTTCGCAGCTAACTTCGGACGCCTCTCCAGGGTCCACGCAGCTGAATGACGTTTCTCCAGTGTTTTCTCAAGTGACTTCGGACGCCTCTCCAGGGTCCTCACCGTTGTTTCAAGGAGTTTCTCAAGGATTTTTGCAGCTGACTTCGGACGCCTCTCCAGGGTCCACGCAGCTGAATGACGTTTCTCTAGTGTTTTCGCAAGTGACTTCGGACACCTCTCCAGGGTCCTCACAGTTGAGTACTGTTTCTCCAGTGTTTTCGCAAGTGACTTCAGACGCCTCTCCAGGGTCCTCACAGCTGAGTGACGTTTCTCCAGTGTTTTCGCAAGTGACTTCAGACGCCTCTCCAGGGTCCTCACCGTTGTTTCAAGGAGTTTCTCAAGGATTTTTGCAGCTGACTTCGGACGCCTCTCCAGGGTCCACGCAGCTGAATGACGTTTCTCTAGTGTTTTCGCAAGTGACTTCGGACGCCTCTCCAGGGTCCTCACAACTGAGTGATGTTTCTCTAGTGTTTTCGCAGCTGACTTTGGACGCCTCTCCAGGGTCCTCGCAGCTGACTGACGTTTCTCCAGTGTTTTCGCAGCTGACTTTGGACACCACTCCAGAGTCCTCACAGCTGAATCAAGGAGATTCTCAAGGATTTGTGCAGCTGATTAATGACGTTTCTCCAGTGTTTTTGCAGCTGACTCCGGACGCCTCTTCTCAAGGGTCACCGCAGCTGACTCCCGAAGCCTCTTCGCCAGGCTCACCGCAGCTGACTCCCGAAGCCTCTTCGCCAGGCTCACCGCAGCTGACTCCCGAAGCCTCTTCGCCAGGCTCACCGCAGCTGACTCCCGAAGCCTCTTCGCCAGGCTCACAGCAGCTGACTCCCGAAGCTTCTTCGCCAGGCTCACCGCAGCTGACTCCCGAAGCCTCTTCGCCAGGCTCACAGCAGCTGACTCCCGAAGCTTCTTCGCCAGGCTCACCGCAGCTGACTCCCGAAGCCTCTTCGCCAGGCTCACAGCAGCTGACTCCCGAAGCCTCTTCGCCAGGCTCACCGCAGCTGACTCCCGAAGCCTCTTCGCCAGGCTCACCGCAGCTGACTCCCGAAGCCTCTTCGCCAGGCTCACCGCAGCTGACTCCCGAAGCCTCTTCGCCAGGCTCACCGCAGCTGACTCCCGAAGCCTCTTCGCCAGGCTCACCGCAGCTGACCCCCGAAGCCTCTTCGCCAGGCTCACCGCAGTTGATTTCTGTTCCTGAGTTGGTGTCCTCCGACGACACTTCTGTTCCTGAGTTGGTGTCCTCCGACGGCACTTCTGTTCCCGAGTTGGTGTCCTCCGACGGCACTTCTGTTCCCGAGTTGGTGTCCTCCGACGGCACTTCTGTTCCCGAGTTGGTGTCCTCCGACGGCACTTCTGTTCCCGAGTTGGTGTCCTCCGACGGCACTTCTGTTCCCGAGTTGGTGTCCTCCGACGGCACTTCTGTTCCCGAGTTGGTGTCCTCCGATGGCGCTCCTGTTCCCGAGTTGGCGCCCCCTGATGGCGCTCCTGTTCCAGAGTTGGAGTCCTTTGATGGTGCTTCTGTTCCCGAGTTGGCGCCCTCCGATGGCGCTCTTGTTCCCGAGTCGGTGCCCCCTGATGGCACTCCTGTCTCCAAAGGCGCTCCTGTCAAGTCAGCACCCCCAGAGGGTGCTCCTGGTTCTTTATCAGCACCCACCGACGGCGCATCTGAACTTTTGTCATGCCTGCCTGAGGACATTTTTAATGACTTCAAATTTACCCCGCAGGGCCCAGGACCTCCTTGTTTTTGTTTATTTTAGGCACTCCAGGTGTAGTGCCTTTGGGAGGGGCATCTGTCACACTGCTAGCCTTGGTGTGCTTATATGTGCCACGCCCCTCTTCTCCGTGAGCACACTCACTCCTGCCAGGCCTCACTCCTGATTGGTCCCCCTGAGCAATCAGCCCCAGCTGTTCCTAATCAGGGACCAGTTTAAAAAGGAGAGCTGAGGAACAGGCTGGCAGGGGTTATTTTGGTTTATGGTGGTTATTTTCCAGTGTTCCTAGCCTGTGTTTAGCCAATGTCCCTAGCCTGTGTTTAGCCAATGTCCCTAGCCTGTGTTTAGCCAATGTCCCTAGCCTGTGTTTAGCCAATGTCCCTAGCCTGTGTTTAGCCAGTGTTCCTAGCCTGTGTTTAGCCAGTGTTCCTAGCCTGTGTTTAGCCAGTGTTCCTAGCCTGCGTTTAGCCAGTGTTCCTAGCCTGTGTTTAGCCAATGTCCCTAGCTTATGTTTAGTTTGTGTTCCTAGCCTGCGTTTAGCCAGTGTTCCTAGCCTGCGTTTAGCCAGTGTTCCTAGCCTGCGTTTAGCCAGTGTTCCTAGCCTGCGTTTAGCCAGTGTTCCTAGCCTGTGTTTAGCCAATGTCCCTAGCTTATGTTTAGTTTGTGTTCCTAGCCTGCGTTTAGCCAGTGTTCCTAGCCTGTGTTTAGCCAATGTCCCTAGCTTATGTTTAGTTTGTGTTCCTAGCCTGTGTTTAGCCAGTGTTCCTAGCCTGTGTTTAGCCAATGTCCCTAGCTTATGTTTAGTTTGTGTTCCTAGCCTGGGTTTAGCCAGTGTTCCTAGCCTGTGTTTAGCCAATGTCCCTAGCTTATGTTTAGTTTGTGTTCCTAGCCTGTGTTTAGCCAGTGTTCCTAGCCTGTGTTTAGCCAATGTCCCTAGCTTATGTTTAGTTTGTGTTCCTAGCCTGGGTTTAGCCAGTGTTCCTAGCCTGTGTTTAGCCAATGTCCCTAGCTTATGTTTAGTTTGTGTTCCTAGCCTGTGTTTAGCCAGTGTTCCTAGCCTGCGTTTAGCCAGTGTTCCTAGCTTATGTTTAGTTTGTGTTCCTAGCCTGTGTTTAGCCAGTGTTCCTAGCCTGTGTTTAGCCAGTGTTCCTAGCCTGTGTTTAGCCAATGTTCCTAGCTTATGTTTAGTCTGTATCCCTAGTTTATATTCCCAGTCCGTGTTCCCAGTCTGTGTTCCCAGTCCGTGTACCTAGTTCATGTTCCATTCTCTTGTCATTCCCTTGTTTAGTTCATTAATAAATATATTGCCCTACATCTCTGCGTGTGTGTCTGCCCCCTTTGTCTTGTCTTTGTTTAGTCATTAGCCCCACCGTGACAGGCAGCCTGCAAGTTCTGCTTGTCCATAGCAGCAGTCATGCTTGTGGCAGCACCTACAAGTGTGTTTACAGTAAAAACGAGAAAATGAATTATGTGCTTAAAGGTTCAGATTAATAAAAAACATTAAATAATTTAAAATTAATAATTAATTAATAAACATGTATAATACTCATATATTATATATGTATTTTAAATGTAGTGAGGTAAGCTTTTTGGTGAAAAATGAGAATAAAAAGAATTATAAACCCCCTGAAGGACTATAGCTGTAATATCATGCAACACATTACCATTCCAGCTTTTCAGTTTTTTTGTGGTCAATACTCAAAAAAATTAGGGTAAGCTGTTATCACTTACTTTAAAGAATACATTGCTTATCACTTTGTGAGGTTGATTACATTGGGTAAAAGACAATGCACAAAGCAAAGGTAAAAAAGCATTAAAAGTTATAAATTAGGGTCGCTCAGGTGGCGCAGCGGTAATACACACTATCACACCAGAGCTGAGATTTTGAACACATCGTTTCGAATCTTATCTCTGCCATCCGGCTGGCTGTTGTTCACACAGGGTGGGAAAGTTGGACTAGGGTTCCTCATAACTGGTGCAGCTACGACCTCTGCTGGCTGGCTGATGGCGTCTGCACAAAGTCGAGGAATAATGTGGACAGGGTGTAGCTCTCCATACACAAAGCTGATACACATTATGAACTCGCCTCGTGCAGGTGAAAAGATGCAGTCGGCTGCTGCACCCGTGTCGGACGGGGCGTGTGTCAGTTGCGGCGCTCCTCAGTCAGCAGTGGAGGGTAGTGTTGGTAGAGGAAGCGTAATGCAATCAGGGTAATTGGATACGACTAGATTAGGGAGAAAATTGGGGGAAAAAAGTTATAAATTAGAAATCCAAAAAATGACAAAGGTACTGAACATAGAGAGGGAAAGTTTTTGTTTTTGTTATTAATTATACTTTACACCCAATGTATATGTTCATGCTAAGTGACATGTCTTTTTGTATGTTGTATTTATTAATATCAGCAAAAACAATATGTATTTCTTTTTGTTCTATTTCATTTATGCATTTTTCTCCCATTTTCTCCCAATTTAGCATAGTCAATTTGTCTTCCGCTGCTGGGGAATCCCTGATTGCAGTGGAGGTGGTGTATTGCTGCTCAGGCCTCTGACGATGCGCAGCCATTTGCGGAACCCCTTTTCACTTATGCACTCTGCACAGGCGCCTCTCTATCTGCCAATCAGTGTCCTTACACAGAGTTTGAAGACCCCACCCACATAGTCCGGTCATCCCGCCCTAGCAGAACCATGTCTGCTGCAGACACTGCCAATTATGCCCACTAGATGGGCGCAACAATATGTATTTCTAAGACACAAGGAGATATATATATATACAGTGTATCACAAAAGTGAGTACACCCCTCACATTTCTGCAGATATTTAAGTATATCTTTTCATGGGACAACACTGACAAAATGACACTTTGACACAATGAAAAGTAGTCTGTGTGCAGCTTATATAACAGTGTAAATTTATTCTTCCCTCAAAATAACTCAAAATACAGCCATTAATGTCTAAACCATCGGCAACAAAAGTGAGTACACCCCTAAGAGACTACACCCCTAAATGTCCAAATTGAGCACTGCTTGTCATTTTCCCTCCAAAATGTCATGTGACTTGTTAGTGTTACTAGGTCTTAGGTGTGCATAGGGAGCAGGTGTGTTCAATTTAGTAGTACAGCTCTCACACTCTCTCATACTGGTCACTGAAAGTTCCAACATGGCACCTCATGGCAAAGACGAATTGTTGCGCTACATGAAGATGGCCAAGGCTACAAGAAGATTGCCAACACCCTGAAACTGAGCTGCAGCACAGTGGCCAAGATCATCCAGCGTTTTAAAAGAGCAGGGTCCACTCAGAACAGACCTCGTGTTGGTCGTCCAAAGAAGCTGAGTGCACGTGCTCAGCGTCACATCCAACTGCTGTCTTTGAAAGATAGGCGCAGGAGTGCTGTCAGCATTGCTGCAGAGATTGAAAAGGTGCGGGGTCAGCCTGTCAGTGCTCAGACCATACGCCGCACACTACATCAAATTGGTCTGCATGGCTGTCACCCCAGAAGGAAGCCTCTTCTGAAGTCTCTACACAAGAAAGCTCGCAAACAGTTTGCTGAAGACATGTCAACAAAGGACATGGATTACTGGAACCATGTCCTATGGTCTGATGAGACCAAGATTAATTTGTTTGGTTCAGATGGTCTCAAGCATGTGTGGCGGCAATCAGGTGAGGAGTACAAAGATAAGTGTGTCATGCCTACAGTCAAGCATGGTGGTGGGAATGCCATGGTCTGGGGCTGCATGAATGCAGCAGGTGTTGGGGAGTTACATTTCATTGAGGGACACATGAACTCCAATATGTACTGTGAAATACTGAAGCAGAGCATGATCCCCTCCCTCCGGAAACTGGGTCGCAGGGCAGTGTTCCAGCATGATAATGACCCCAAACACACCTCTAAGACGACCACTGCTTTATTGAAGAGGCTGAGGGTAAAGGTGATGGACTGGCCAAGCATGTTTCCAGACCTAAACCAAATAGAACATCTTTGGGGCATCCTCAAGCGGAAGCTGGAGGAGCGCAAAGTCTCGAATATCCGCCGGCTCCGTGATGTCGTCATGGAGGAGTGGAAAAGCATTCCAGTGGCAACCTGTGAAGCTCTGGTAAACTCCATGCCCAGGAGAGTTAAGGCAGTTCTGGGAAATAATGGTGGCCACACAAAATATTGACACTTCAGGAACTTTCACTAAGGGGTGTACTCACTTTTGTTGCCGGTGGTTTAGACATTAATGGCTGTGTATTGAGTTATTTTGAGGGAAGAATAAATTTACACTGTTATATAAGCTGCACACAGAC
The DNA here is from genome assembly GCF_030014385.1 of Trichomycterus rosablanca. Classification (NCBI taxonomy): domain Eukaryota; kingdom Metazoa; phylum Chordata; class Actinopteri; order Siluriformes; family Trichomycteridae; genus Trichomycterus; species Trichomycterus rosablanca. The sequence continues at coordinate 20,263,661 of NC_085989.1, read as the reverse complement.
TACTTTTCATTGTGTCAAAGTGTCATTTTGTCAGTGTTGTCCCATGAAAAGATATACTTAAATATCTGCAAAAATGTGAGGGGTGTACTCACTTTTGTGATACACTGTATATACAGTGTATCACGAAAGTGAGTACACCCCTCACATTTCTGCAAATATTTCATTATATCTTTTCATGGGACAACACTATAGACATGAAACTTGGATATAAGTTAGAGTAGTCAGTGTACAGCTTGTATAGCAGTGTAGATTTACTGTCTTCTGAAAATAACTCAACACACAGCCATTAATGTCTAAATAGCTGGCAACATAAGTGAGTACACCCCACAGTGAACATGTCCAAATTGTGCCCAAATGTGTCGTTGTCCCTCCCTGGTGTCATGTGTCAAGGTCCCAGGTGTAAATGGGGAGCAGGGCTGTTAAATTTGGTGTTTTGGGTACAATTCTCTCATACTGGCCACTGGATATTCAACATGGCACCTCATGGCAAAGAACTCTCTGAGGATGTGAGAAATATAATTGTTGCTCTCCACAAAGATGGCCTGGGCTATAAGAAGATTGCTAACACCCTGAAACTGAGCTACAGCATGGTGGCCAAGGTCATACAGCGGTTTTCCAGGACAGGTTCCACTCGGAACAGGCTTCGCCAGGGTCGACCAAAGAAGTTGAGTCCACGTGTTCGGCGTCATATCCAGAGGTTGGCTTTAAAAAATAGACACATGAGTGCTGCCAGCATTGCTGCAGAGGTTGAAGACGTGGGAGGTCAGCCTGTCAGTGCTCAGACCATACGCCGCACACTGCATCAACTCGGTCTGCATGGTCGTCATCCCAGAAGGAAGCTGACGCACAAGAAAGCCAGCAAACAGTTTGCTGAAGACAAGCAGTCCAAGAACATGGATTACTGGAATGCCCTGTGGTCTGACGAGACCAAGATAAACTTGTTTGGCTCAGATGGTGTCCAGCATGTGTGGCGGCGCCCTGGTGAGAAGTACCAAGACAACTGTATCTTGCCTACAGTCAAGCATGGTGGTGGTAGCATCATGGTCTTGGGCTGCATGAGTGTTGCTGGCACTGGGGAGCTGCAGTTCATTGAGGGAAACATGAATTCCAACATGTACTGTGACATTCTGAAACAGAGCATGATCCCCTCCCTTCGAAAACTGGGCCTCATGGCAGTTTTCCAACAGGATAACGACCCCAAACACAACCTCCAAGATGACAACTGCCTTGCTGAGGAAGCTGAAGGTAAAGGTGATGGACTAAACCCAATTGAGCACCTGTGGCGCATCCTCAAGTGGAAGGTGGAGGAGTTTAAGGTGTCTAACATCCACCAGCTCCGTGATGTCATCACGGAGGAGTGGAAGAGGATTCCAGTAGCAACCTGTGCAGCTCTGGTGAATTCCATGCCCAGGAGAGTTAAGGCAGTGATAATAATGGTGGTCACACAAAATATTGACACTTTAGGCACAATTTCGACATGTTAACTGTGGGGTGTACTCACTTATGTTGCCAGCTATTTAGACATTAATGGCTGTGTGTTGAGTTATTTTCAGAAGACAGTAAATCTACACTGCTATACAAGTTGTACACTGACTACTCTAAGTTATATCCAAGTTTCATGTCTATAGTGTTGTCCCATGAAAAGATATAATGAAATATTTGCAGAAATGTGAGGGGTGTACTCACTTTCGTGATACACTGTATATATATATATACAGTGTATCACAAAAGTGAGTACACCCCTCACATTTCTGCAGATATTTAAGTATATCTTTTCATGGGACAACACTGACAAAATGACACTTTGACACAATGAAAAGTAGTCTGTGTGCAGCTTATATAACAGTGTAAATTTATTCTTTCCTCAAAATAACTCAATATACAGCCATTAATGTCTAAACCACCGGCAACAAAAGTGAGTACACCCCTTAGTGAAAGTTCCTGAAGTGTCAATATTTTGTGTGGCCACCATTATTTCCCAGAACTGCCTTAACTCTCCTGGGCATGGAGTTTACCAGAGCTTCACAGGTTGCCACTGGAATGCTTTTCCACTCCTCCATGACGACATCACGGAGCTGGCGGATATTCGAGACTTTGCGCTCCTCCACCTTCCGCTTGAGGATGCCCCAAAGATGTTCTATTGGATTTATGTCTGGAGACATGCTTGGCCAGTCCATCACCTTTACCCTCAGCCTCTTCAATAAAGCAGTGGTCATCTTAGAGGTGTGTTTGGGGTCATTATCATGCTGGAACACTGCCCTGCGACCCAGTTTTCGGAGGGAGGGGATCATGCTCTGCTTCAGTATTTCACAGTACATATTGGAGTTCATGTGTCCCTCAATGAAATGTAACTCCCCAACACCTGCTGCACTCATGCAGCCCCAGACCATGGCATTCCCACCACCATGCTTGACTGTAGGCATGACAAACTTATCTTTGTACTCCTCACCTGATTGCCGCCACACATGCTTGAGACCATCTGAACCAAACAAATTAATCTTGGTCTCATCAGACCATAGGACATGGTTCCAGTAATCCATGTCCTTTGTTGACATGTCTTCAGCAAACTGTTTGCGGGCTTTCTTGTGTAGAGACTTCAGAAGAGGCTTCCTTCTGAGGTGACAGCCATGCAGACCAATTTAATGTAGTGTGCGGTGTATGGTCTGAGCACTGACAGGCTGACCCCCCACCTTTTCAATCTCTGCAGCAATGCTGACAGCACTCCTGCGCCTATCTTTCAAAGACAGCAGTTGGATGTGATGCTGAGCACGTGCACTCAGCTTCTTTGGACGACCAACGCGAGATCTGTTCTGAGTGGACCCTGCTCTTTTAAAACGCTGGATGATCTTGGCCACTGTGCTGCAGCTCAGTTTCAGGTTGTTGGCAATCTTCTTGTAGCCTTGGCCATCTTCATGTAGCGCAACAATTCGTCTTTTAAGATCCTCAGAGAGTTCTTTGCCATGAGGTGCCATGTTGGAACTTTCAGTGACCAGTATGAGAGAGTGTGAGAGCTGTACTACTAAATTGAACACACCTGCTCCCTATGCACACCTGAGACCTAGTAACACTAACGAGTCACATGACATTTTGGAGGGAAAATGACAAGCAGTGCTCAATTTGGACATTTAGGGGTGTAGTCTCTTAGGGGTGTACTCACATTTGTTTGTATTTACTGAATTGCAGTCAGTGTGACTACAAAACCGGAAGAGAAATAAACAACCCATTTTGCATGTGGTAAATGCAGGCTGGAGCTATTTTCATTTGCCAAAACCACAGCCCCAGATGGCAATTTGCTCTTGACAATATATATTTTACCAATCTTACCAATCTTATTTTTACCATTCAGAGTTGATTTATGAAAACTGGTATCACTTATTATACAATATTCAAAAAAGGGGTCCCACACTCCAGAGTTTTTTCATAATGTCTTACCAGTCTGCTTTGTCTTTGGGCCAGCCGTTTCCTCCGAGGCCACAGTAGCATCCATACAACAAGTAGGATAAAGCTGACCTTCCTGTGCTGCATTTAATGATGCCAGCAAGTTCCAGAAGACCTCTTTTACTCCTTATGGACGTCTGGGCCATTAGCGAGGCCATACATACTGGTAAAATAGACAACATTAACTAACACTGAATATGATTAGCTTTTTGTCCATAAGAGTGTTTTGAGGAATTTTGCTGTGGAAAGTTCACATAGCTTGTACAGTGGTGCCTTGTAACTCGAAAGTGGTTTTGTCACTTATCATGTAAATTACTGAGCTTGCTGAGGAATATGGTATTTCAAGTTGGTGCCGTGACCCGGATGGCAAACTGAAACCTTCTTGGTAAGTAAACGCCATTTCGAACCTAAGAGAAATTTTGGCTGAATAAGATAAAACGGAGTCAGTAAAGGTTATCCTCTTTGCAAAAGAGAAAATTGTAATGCATTATTACTGATTGTAACAGATATTTTCTCTGAAAGAAAGGAAGTTTGATTGTTATTGCATCTGAAAGTAATCTGTGTTTGCTGTTGGTTACTGTTAGTGTAATCTGTTTTACAGCTGTTTAAGAATTTGTTGGTTACTTTTGTAGTAATCTGTATATTTGCTGTTGGTTACTGTCGGTGTAATCCATCCACTTCTGTTGGTTACTGTCAGTGTAATCTGTCCACAGCTGTTTAAGAATTCGTTGGTTACCTTTGTCGTAATCTGTGTTTGCTGTTGGTTACTGTTAGTGTAATCTGTTTTACAGCTGTTTAAGAATTCGGTTGGTTACTGGTGCTTGTAACTATCACCTTTCTTAAAAAGAGTGAAATCTTGGTTACTGCTGTAATGCCTTTGTTTTGCTGCAATCCCGGTCAGTAGGGAAAGTTTTGTTTTGTTTTGTTTGTTTTTTCTGCTTCCTCACCATGTTTAGTAAAAGTAAAATTGCCCAGGATATTGGTAAAGACTTCTGGAAGCCTCCTAACTATAAATCCAGCACCTTAGTTAAGGGAGGGACTGAAATGCCTGAGTGGACTGATTTAGAGTTTGAAAAGTTAATTAATGATGTAGTAAAGAACCACATTAATGAACAAAAGAGACATCAGTACTTTTCATCCAAGGGTTTCACTGATAATAAAATATGGACTCCTGCTGAGTGTAAAACAGCTTTAGGCTTCGGCCTTAAGCATGAATCAGTGAAGGAATGTCTGTTTGTTTATAAGCAATATTGGGAATACAAGTTGAAATCAATGGATGAAAGGTTAAAAGAAGCTGAGGCAAAGGTTGTTGAACTAACCAGTAAATGTAAAAAGCATGAAACAGCTGCTATAAATGCCCAGAGAACATGTGTGAACCTTAGGCATTCACTAATAGATCTTGAGCAGCAACATGCTAATTGCATAGCTAAACCAAAACAGCAGTGCCGTCCCCCACCTGTAACCCCCCTGCCAGGTCAGCCATGCTACACAGAGGATGCCTTGAGTAATGAGACTGACCACTCTGATGGATCGGAATTCTTTTTATCTGATAAGGATTCTGACCATGCTAGTGATCAAGTATCTTTTTCAAGACACATTCAAATGCGACCTGTGACTAATGTATCACCAGAGGTACATAATAGGGAAGGTGAAATCAAGGAAACTCGACCAATTTGCCGAGCTGCTTCAGTCCTTTTGTGTGCTATCAGTGAAGTATCTGAGAAACGCGTTGATGTTCAAATCAGAGAACAGAATTTTTCATTTCTTGTAGACACAGGGGCTCAAGTCACTACTTTGTCTGAAACCGTTTGCATATCCTTAGGATAACCTTTAACAGACAAACACATCACAGCTGAGGGAAAGGGTAATGTTGGTATTCCCTTAACTTTATCTTCACCCATATCTGTTAATCTAGGGCCTAAAAGCATTTCATGGCAATTTTGGGTAGGAAAAGTTGAAAATATTTTTGGCATGGAAGGGAGCTTATCTGCTCTTTGTTCATTTCTGCAGATTCTTGTGTTTTGGAACCTTGGTGTTGATAATGTTATATTGAGTAGTGAGAATAAGGAAACACATGACACAGATATGAAGGCATTTCCTGATCTTTTGGCTAGCAAAGAACACAAGGCCTTGCGTGACAAAGCACAGTTGTGTTGTGCTGGTGTACAATATTCATGACAATGGGTTACCCAGGGTTCTAGATGAATTTTGCCTGCTAGAAGCTCTGCAGTTAATGCAATGTCACTGGCAACTACAGTGCACTAACAGTGCACAAATTGCGAGCTTTCTTAGATCTGTGCAAATACTGGAGACCCTGGATAAATTCTTATGCTGCAATTTCACAACCACTATACGATCTGCTTAAAGGTAACCCTGGACAAAACGTCATGAACGCTAGAACAAATAATAATAGTCAAAGGTCCTCATTCTGTGTCAGCACTACTCAATAATGGTCGTGTCTTGTCAGTAACTACCTCCAGGTGGGGTAACTGGCGTGCAGTTTTGACAGCTCCTAATGTGGTAATTCAGAATGCAACCATGAACAATCCTTCATCTCTTATGATGTCTTCACTGACTGATGCCACTGAGGAAGGAGACGACCATGATTGCATTGAATTATCTAATCCTCATTTTGTTTTTAAAGATGCCCCTCTCGATAACCCTGATTTGATTCTTTTTACTGACAGTTTCTCAAACCACAGTGATGGTCAGCGTAGATCTGGATGGGCAGTAACTGACAGCTACCTAACTTCAGCCAGTGGTAGTCTTCCTCCTTCTTACTCAGCACAGCAGGCTGAGTTGGTGGCCCTAACTAAAGCATGTAAACTTGCATCAGGCAAGAGGGCTATGGTTTATACAGATTCTTGTTATGCATTTGGGGTGGTCCATGATTTTGGACATTGCGGAAACATAGAGGTTTCCTGACAGCTGCAGGTACCCCTGTTAAAAATGCTGATTCGGTACAGAATCTTTTGGAGGCAGTTAACTTACCTACAGATTTAGCTAAGTCAAATCACACACTGGGGGCATTTCATTTGAAGCACAAGGCAACAGATTTGCTGATGAAGTAGCGGAAAAGGACAAGTTTTTATTACCAGCCACTTACTAATACTGAGCATAGCAGTAATAACACATCTTCCATTTCTAAGTTAAAGTCTGATTCTCCAAGCTGAGAACTTGGATTACTGACTCAACAGTGAAATGTGAGGGAAAGAAAACATGAGAATACATGTAAGGTCGTGTCTGCTCCTCTGAATTAATTTAGGGTCAGAAAGAGGAGGGGTGGGTAATATACAGAGCCACAAGAGAAGAACTGTATGTGTCTAAAACTACAGGGGCCAAACTCTGTGGTGAAGATTTCCACACACTGTATATTACCATAGCAGCCCCTCCTAAGGGACAGATAGTGAGGAGCAGCAAGTAACCTTACATGACAAGTAAATTAATTAATTAAATTAATTAAAGAGACTAAACTCAATGAGGAACAGTTCACTGCGTACGTTTCTTTGTGTTTCCCACAGAAATACCCAGAAGTTGGATGGTGAGCTGGGTATGTCTGCATGACGATCTGCCTGGTTGACTGTTGAAGCCCACTAGAACAACATGCCTACCTGCCACACTGCAACATGGTTTCACTGCATGGGATTGCACATGGATGAACAATGGAGGTGTGACATATCGCCATGCAATCAACCATCCAAGCTCCTGGACTGCATCCATCGTGGACACACCTGAAGACACCACATCTCTCTAAGGACATATCCAACATCTTTGTCGACATACTGTACATCCATAAACAGCTCCAGAACTTGGCTGCATGAACTTCTTGGACAATCTCTGCATAACTTTACAGAAATAGGCATTGTCCTATTCTGTATAGTTATAACCCCTTTAAATGTTTGTTTGTATGTTTTGTATTTTGGTTTTGTGATTCTCCATTAGGGAGAATCAGAGGGAGCATTAAGAGAAATTATCCCCCTTTTCTTACATTTTGTATATTGAAATTAACCCTCCTGTTTGATCCCCCATCCTGTATCACCCCACTCCCTGTCTCCTACACACACCCAATCCTGTCTACCCACACCTAATTGTGTTATTAAGCCCAAAGCCCTTTTGTTATCTCCTGTATTACCCATAATAAAACCAGCACCCTTTTATTACCCTAGCCCAACCTTTTGGTCACCTTTTGCAGTCCCTCTCTGCATGGTCATTCCTGCCCCCCTGACCTCCTCCTCTTTCTTTCTAATCCTCCCCTCATTTCTAGTGTATATAAAGTCTTCCCAAAATATATGTAGTTAGATTTTTTTGTCGGTCTTCCAAGCTGTGCCCATACATCTATCTGTATGTGTTAATAAACGACTCTACTCCTGAAGACTGGCGGTCTCCTGGCTCCTGAATTAAGCTGAATTTCTAACAAGAAGCATAAGGAAACAATAAAGAAGTAAAGGTAAAGAGCAGGTTTTATTGTATTGAACTGTTTTTCAATTGTATTTCAGTATTTTTATATTATATTGTGCTATTTTCAGTGTATTGGGTGTCAAAAACAACCCAATTATTTTACATTAGCCTAAAATATATGCTGTTTTACGGGACCATGAAAGGCATTATCAGGTTTCCCATACATCCTTATGGGAAAAAATACCTTGAAACTCAAGGTACCACTGTACTCTCATTTTAAAAACAAAAGGTTTTTTTTCCAATTCAGTTTTTTTTTTTTTTTCATTTTACATCTATTTGTAATATATGGTGTATTTATATATTTCTGTATATTTAATCACAGCCCTACAACAATTGCTTAATGTCCTGCCAAAACACATTTGTGTTTATGATGTGATAGCTCAGTGGTTAAGGTACTGGACTAGTAAACAGAAGGTTGCCGGTTCAAGCCCCGCCACCACCAAGTTGCCACTGTTGGGTCCCTGAGCAAGGCCCTTAACCCTCAATTGCTCATCGTGTTCCGCTCATTGTGTAAGTCGCTTTGGATAAAAGCGTCTGCTAAATGATGAGTTCTTTACATGACTTTAACTAAACCTTTTACTATCCCTGACCAACGCCATTCTTGGCCAGTTTGGCCAAAGATCTAACTCTAGAAAGGTTAGTCAATCTTCTTTTTCTAAATTATTGAGGCCACTGTGGTCCTGGAATCTTATTTTTGGTTTAATTTCCTTGCCCTGATTCAAGCCTTGGCACCTTTTGATCATAAAGATTCAATCAATTCAATTCAATCAATTCAAATTACAGTTTATAACAATATAACTGCTTTCCAATTCAGTTCTAAATACATCTCAAAGATAATTATACAGAATGCACTTGACCATAATCTGAAGTGTCAAGGTGTGTCTGTGCTCACAAAGTGCTTAATTAGGTACAACTATGTGACGTATTCACGTATGTATTCATGTATTATTTTGTTGTCTGAGCTACACCTACCACACAAATTAACTTGGGGATTATAAAGCCATCAGTAAAGCCATATAAAGCCATGTAAAGACATATAAAGCCATCAGTGACCTGTGATCAGAAAGTGTCCACTGACAAAAGACTAGAGAAAGATCAACACACATTTTGCATGAAAAGGCTCTAACTACACATTTGTGAGGTCACAAATTAAGAGTATATGTTTAAGAGTAAATTACTTCATGTGTTTTAGCATAAAATGCCACATTCTACAGGTTACAAGACTATTATGTTTTTATTTAAGCACTTACATTTAAGCATTCTGTTCTATGCTTAGACAACAACAGTATTTACGCATGGGATCATATGACACCAGTGTTTTTATCTTATCAGAACCTGATCTTTCACTGTCTTTAAAAATAAAGAAAACATTAAATAAAGTCAATAATCACTTTAAATCACTAACAATTAAACTTACCTTACTGGTTTTGCATTAAAAATAAAATTCTAGATCACTGTTGATCATTATCGACCTAACAAACATTTGTTTCAAAACCTGTGGAAGGAATGTAGACTAACATCAGACATAAGTCATTTTTTTTCTCCACAAACATGCTCATTATATCTAGTGTAATGTTTTTCCACCACACAAAGTATTCCTAGTGTTAAATTACCCAACACCTACACCTGTTTATATACGTGCAACTGGATAAAGAACAACACTGTGGGGATATACTGTGCAATACAAGTAAAGTTTAATTGTAATAGCTGTGAACTGCTGCTTAGGTTTCACAACATTAACAACTCATTACCAAAAGTATAAAAAGTAACTAGACTATAATAAAAGTTAAAACATACTGACCTGACAGGAGCACGAAAGTCGAATACAGCACTCTCATTGTGTGAGTCTCAGCAGAGCAACTGGAGCCTGCGTTCTTTCATAAACGTACACTAGCAGCTTTCAGAGTGAAACCTTTATTTAGCTGCTGCCTGGAATAATCTCCTAACCATCACTACAACCGCTGTGTAATCTTTGCATTTTATTACTACACTCTTACCAAAGCATGGTTCATTCTTTATTTATTTTATTATGAAGCCAAGAATAATATAAGAAATAATAGAAAACACATTTTGTCAAGTCTTTTAGAGCAGTGTTAAAAAAAATCCATTGTACTTTACAGTGCATTATACTTTTGGCCATATTGTTTATAAGTTTGTGATATGGTATTATGGTATTTAGTGTGGGTGCCTAGACTTAAACATGAGCTTGGTTCAATGCTTATTTGACATGTTCTTTCTGCATTACAGAGACTTTACTGGAAGGAAATTAATAGTAGAACAATGACATTAAAAAATATTAGTTTTAAGCCGCTCAGGTGGCACAGCAGTAAAATGAAACGCTGAAACCAGGGCTGGATTCTGAGTACGTAGTATCGAATCCAGCTCTGCTTCACCTGTTCGAAGCTGAGTGGCTGTATGAGCAACGATTGGCCGGTTGCTCAGTTGGGGGGTGGGACAAAGAACCGAATGTGGGTCTCTCTCTGTCAGAATGCGATTACGACCTCTGCCGGCTGATTAGAGGCGCCTGCACAGGAGATGAGGAAGAGTGCCCTTAGGGTGTGTCTCTCTGCATGCAACGCTAGGTGGCGCCAAACTCATAAATGTGTGGGTGGCAAAAATGCATCCGGCTGCTGCTCATGTTTCGGAGGGGATATGCGTTAGCTTCGATCTCCTCGGTCAGGGCAGGGTTCAGCATAGACAGAGAGGAAGCACGATGCACACTGAACAATTGGATGCGCTAAAGGGGGAGAAAAAGGGGGGGGAAATTAATAAATAAACAAATAAATAAAAAATATATATATATTAGTTTTAAAAAGAATTGCTAAAAGAGATATGTTTCATATACAAGTCTGGAATGTTTAACAAAACTATTTCAGAGGCGTAAACCTTCTGAGAACTGGTCAACCTAATAAATTACACATCAAAGTTCAACCTTCTCCAGGAAGTTAAAAATATGATGAACAATATAAAAAAATTTAAAAGGCTGCCAGATTTTTGATGATCCAAGATGGCGGCGCGTTAACACGCAGCGGCCGCTCTGGGGTCGAAAAACGGTGTTTTTTGTTGTTTTGCAGAAAAGTTTGTAAGTTTTGTTTAGGACAGTTTTGTTTATAAACGTATGGAAACCACTTTTGACTCAGTTTACAACCGCCATACACTGCTACAATTGAGAAAACAGTCAGAAACCAACCTGCAAGATGATCTGCGGCGAACTCTGCATGAACTCTGCCTACTTCGCGAACCAGGCCTGCAGTCCTCGGAGTTACCTGAAGCAGGTGACCGGGGGAGGGGGCGCCGCAAGCGGTGCTCGAGGAAGCAGAAGCGTGGAACGCGAGCCGGGGTCCGTGCTAGGCTAAAAGCTAACCCAAGCCGGCCGGCTCTACCATCGTTATTCCTCGCAAATGCATGCTCTCTGGAGAATAAACTGGACTGTATCAGACTTCAGCGAACTACCCAATGTGAGTACAGGGACTGTTGTGTTTTAATTTTCACTGAAACATGGCTTAGCGACAACATTCCAGACAGTGCCATTCAGCTAGACGGGCTAGCATCGTATCGCGCCGATAGAAATGCAGCTCAGTCCGGTAAAACACGAGGAGGAGGCGTTTGTGTTTACATTAACACCGAATGGTGCAAGGACTCTGTGCTTGTTGTGGCGTACTGTTCTCCGATGGTGGAATTTGCTATTGTTAGATGCAGACCTTTTTATTTACCACGGGAATTCACCAGCGTGCTTATTGTCGCGGTGTATCTCCCACCCAGCGCGAACGCGAAGGAAGCATTAAGCGAACTTTACAGAGCCATCAGCGAACTGCAGACCATTCATCCAGACGGACTGTTTATTATCGCTGGGGATTTTAATCATGCAAATCTCAAGTCTGTTCTCCCTAAATTCCATCGGCATGTGGACTTTGCTACGAGAGGAGCGAACACGCTGGATAATGTTTACACAAACATTGCCGGTGCGTACCGGGCGGAGCCCCGCCCCCACCTCGGATACTCAGACCACATCTCTGTAATGCTAATTCCAGCATACAGAGCACTCATCAGGCGCTCCAGACCTGTACAGAAACAGGTGAAAACCTGGCCAGAAGGATCCATCTCTGCTCTTCAGGACTGTTTTGAGTGCACTGACTGGGACATGTTTAGGGAGGCTGCAACATACGGCGATTACACTGATCTAGAGGAGTACACGACTTCAGTGACCTGCTACATCAGCAAGTGCATTGAGGACGTCACTACCACTAGAACCATCACTTCCAGACCCAACCAGAAGCCGTGGATGACTCCAGAGGTGCGTGCACTGCTGAGGGCCCGAGACTCCGCTTTTAAAGCAGGTGACCAGCCGGCTCTGAGAACAGCGAGAGCCAGACTGTCCAGGGCGATCCGAGAAGCAAAGCGCACACACGGCCAGAACATCCACAGCCACTTCCAGAACAGCGGTGACACACGGCGCTTGTGGCAGGGCATCCAGGCCATCACCAACTACAGGACGACTCCACCCGTCTGTGACAGTGATGCCTCCCTTCCAGATGCGCTGAACGACTTCTACGCTCGGTTCGAGGCGCAGAACAACATGTTGGCGAGGAAGATGATCCCACCTTGTGACGACCAGGTGCTTCGTCTCTCCGCAGCGGACGTGAGGAGAACTCTGCACAGAGTCAACCCACGGAAGGCTTCTGGACCAGACAACATTCCTGGCCGAGTGCTCAAGGGATGTGCAGACCAGCTGGCAGATGTATTCACTGACATCTTCAACATCTCCCTGAGCAGCGCCATCGTTCCAACATGCCTCAAGACGACCACCATCGTACTCGTGCCAAAGAAGTCATCTGTGTCATGCTTCAACGACTATCGTCCCATAGCACTCACGCCTATCATCATGAAGTGCTTCGAGAAACTAGTCATGAGGCATATTAAGACCCTACTGCCTCCCACCATGGACCCACTGCAGTTTGCGTACCGTCCTAACCGCTCAACGGACGACGCCATATCCACCACACTTCACCTGGCTTCTACACACCTGGACAGAAAGAACACTTACGTCAGGATGCTGTTCATAGACTTTAGCTCAGCATTCAACACCATCATTCCTCAGCATCTAATTGGAAAGCTGAGCACGCTGGGCCTGAACACCTCTCTCTGCAACTGGATCCTGGATTTCTTGACTGAGAGACCTCAGTCCGTCCGGATCGGTAAGAACACCTCCAGCACCACCACACTGAGCACCGGCGCTCCCCAAGGCTGTGTGCTCAGTCCACTGCTGTTTACTCTGCTTACGCACGACTGTACAGCAATGCACAGCTCGAATTCCATCGTTAAGTTTGCAGACGACACAACTGTGGTGGGACTCATCAGCAACAACGATGAGTCAGCGTACAGAGAGGAGGTACAACATCTAACGAACTGGTGCCAAGTCAACAACCTGTCTCTGAATGTGGATAAAACCAAAGAGATGGTCATTGACTTTAGAAAGACACTAAGGGACCACTCCCCACTGCACATCGACGGCTCATCTGTTGAGATCGTCAAGAGCACCAAATTTCTCGGTGTTCATCTGGAGGAGAATCTCACCTGGACCCTTAACACCAGTTCCATCACCAAGAAAGCCCAGCAGCGTCTCTACTTTTTGAGAAGACTGAGGAAAGCTCATCTGCCACCCCCCATTCTCACCACGTTCTACAGAGGAACAATCGAGAGCATCCTGAGCGGCTGCATCACTGTCTGGTTCGGAAATTGTACTGCGTCGGACCGCAAGACTCTCCAGCGAGTAGTGAGGACAGCTGAAAAGATCATCGGGGTCGCTCTTCCATCTCTCACGGACATTTTTAACACCCGCTGCATCCGCAAAGCTCTAAGCATTGTGGACGATCCAACCCATCCATCACATGGACTTTTTACTTTGCTCCCGTCTGGGAGACGATACCGCAGCATCCGGACTAACACAACCAGACTGTGTAACAGTTTTATCCCTCAAGCAATCAGACTCCTAAACTCAGTACTGTAACAATTTCCTCCGGAAATTTTCTGCTGCCACACACTGATCTGTATTGACTATGTTACTTGCATTTTTGACTATGTTACTTGCATTTTTGCACACCTCCTGGAAATGCACAATAATTTCTGCACCTTACTTGTATTTTGCACCTTATTTACTTTTTAGGCATCTTATCTGCATTGCCAATTTTACGCTGCTAATGTACAACATGTCACTACCTCATGAACCATTGTACCATCTATTCACCATCATGTACTAACACTTGTCTTTAGTCCTGTCTTCTAATTACTTGTTTAGATTAGGGATAATTAGGAATATCTTTTGTAGTTATTTATTATAGGATTTTTTGTATTATTGTTGTATTTGCACTGTTTTGTATTGTCTTGCATTTTTTGTACCGTGTTACACCGTGATCCTAGAGGAACGCTGTTTCGTTTCAATATGTACTTGTATGTAGCTGAAATGACAATAAAACCTCTCTGACTCTGACTCTGAGATCTGGTAAAACCTGTCTGCCGAGCTTTATTTTCTCCAGCACTAGAGGATTACCAGTGTAATGTGGCACGGATATGGAAGGGAAGGAAAGACTTAAGGCCTGCAATGATGTTGAATGACAGGACATAGATTCTAACATGCACCAGCAACATGCACCAGTTAGCGTCCAGCGAGTGAAGATAAATACAGATTTTTTGACACTGGCAGAAATGTAATAATGTAAGAGGTTATGGAGTGCAAACTCTCAACTGGTTCTAGAATTCTGATACGGTGAATTTTCCCTTTTCAGCAAATCTGGTAAGGGTTTTATTGAATGATTGAAAAAAAAAAAAAAGATTTGGCCAGAAACACAGGAAGGCACTGAAAGAGAAACAAAAATTTGAGAATATTCATTTGTACATATTGGACTCTGTCAGCCAAAGAGAGCAGGCAATTGTTTCATCTTTGAAAATCATTTCTGTTCATTTTTGTAATTAAGCGGGAGATATTTGCAAGTTGAATGGAGGGTATGATGTGAGTGACACTGCTTTACTTCTTCTTTTCCTTGGCCTTTGTCCCGTTCGGTTGCGGGGTGGGCTCTCGGCGGATCATGATCCACGCATCGATTTGGCACAATTTTTACGCCGGATGCCCTTCCTGACACAACCCTCCCTATTTTATCCGGGCTTGGGACCGGCACTACAATGCACTGGTTTGTGCATCTAGCGGCTAGGTATCTATCGGACAATTCAGTGTTTCCAATTAGCCTGGTGGCATGTTTTTGGACTGTGGGAGGAAACCGGAGCACCCGGAGGAAATCCTCGCGGACACGGGGAGAACATGCAAACTCCGCACAGAAAGGACCCGGACCACCACACCTGGGGCTCGAACCCAGGACCTTCTTGCTGTGAGGTGACAGTGCTACCCACTAAGCCACCGTGCCCATGACACTGCTTTACTACATTTACATTTTTAACATTTAGCTGATGCCTTTATCCAAAGCGACTAACACTACTGTAAATGTATACAGTCTGAGAAATTGAGGGTTAAGGGCCTTGCTCAAGGGCCCAACAGTAGGAACCTCGTAGTGGTGAGACTTCAACCTGCAACCTTCTGATTACTAGTCCAGTGCCTTAACCACTAGGCTACAACTGCCCTAAAATCTAATATAGTTAGGTTTCAAATATCTCTCTTGTATTGTCTATCTACAGCGGTAATTCTATTTCATTCTAGTTTGCATTGTTACTCAGCCCAACCACACGACCCGCTTCTGTATGCTTGGTCTTTGGTCTACAGTATGGGCCACTTGTGGGATAACTCATTTAAAAACGTACCGTACTATGCAGTGAAAAGCTACGATGGTGTATTAGGGCCACTTTAAAGAAAAATATATTTTTAAGTTTTGATTTCGAGACTAAAGTCAAAATAATTACGAGATTAAAGTCGAAATAATTACGAGATTAAAGTCAAAATAATTATGAGACTAAAGTCAAAATAATTACGACATTAAAGTCGAAATAATTACGAGACTAAAGTCAAAATAATTACGAGATTAAAGTCGAAATATTATAGCCATAGCAACCTCCTTGTGTTAAAATGAGGGATGTTCGTGATTTGTTATACTTTCATATCGGTTTCACAAATTAAGAAATCCCCAATCTCCTGTAACATCAGCACCAGTTTGTTATTAGTGTAAGGACAATGAAACGGCTTTGCAATAAACTGGGTTTATTTAGAAGAACGTGCGGCACCGGTGCGCTCGGCGTCTGCGTCGTCAGCAGTACTTCAACCAAGCCTTATGGATATGTACGATAAACTAAATAGTATAGTAGACTGTATAGTCTTCATGTCATGTGGATGGAAGTGTACAATACAAACAGCCACCCAAAAATAATTGTGGATAACCACAATAACACTCATTATAAGCTGCCCTCGGCGCATGCATGCCGATCCAGGTACTGAGACCCGAGCTTCTCTGAACTGACAATTTACAACGGCTGCACACTCTTTGGCCAAAATATTTCGACTTTAATCTCAAAATAATTTCGACTTTATTTTCATAATATTTCAACTTTATTCTCATAATATTTTTACTTTAATCTCGAAATAATTCCAACTTTATTCTCATAATATTTTGACTTTATTCTCATAATCATTTCGACTTTAATCTCAAAATAATTTCGACTTTATTCTCATAATATTTCGACTTTATTCTCATAATATTTCAACTTTATTCTCATAATATTTTGACTTTAATCTCGAAATCGAAATTTATACAACTTTATTCTCGAAATCAAAACTTAAAAATATTTTTTACAGTGGCCCCAATACGCCGTCATAAAAAGCTTCTTCAAAACTAAAACGTTCTAACCTATTTATTAAAATAAAAGACATGATCATTAAACTAGCTGGTTGTTGGCGCCATTTTATTCATATTATCACTCACACGTCGCAGCTACAGTATTGATGTAGATTTTCGTGACTAAATATGTATGTCAATTAATGCTGCAGGGGTCAGACTGTTGATATTAGCTTTTATGTTTTATTAAAAGCTAATATCCATGTAAATAAAGCAGAACAATGAATAAATGCACTAAGACTACTCCAGCGATTGGCACCATTAATTCGCTGGCCTTCTTTACCCTGCTGCTGTGTGCGTGGCTGTGGTCAGTAGGCGGCGCTCTTCTCCTGTAGAGAAAGTTACTCGACGCTAACGAACAAAACGTGATATGACGTTGTCTCTATGCGGATGGTAGAGTGATGGTGTCTATTTACATTTATTTATAGGCGCTACATATTTAAATATTTGGCGTATCGCTGGTCGTCAACAAGGTAAGTTAGCTAGTTGTTCATGATACGGTGTTGTAGGTAAAGCAGAACAGCTAACTAGGTTAGCTAAATTTTCCGGCTTAAAATGCATACTAGTGTACTACATAGTATGCCAGCTTTGTAGAACACAAGCGGCGTCTCTAGTACAGTAACATGCTAGTTAGTATGATAGTATGCATACTTTAGACATTGCGCGGTAAAGAACTTGCTAGTAGCTCGGTAGCTAAGTTAACACAACAGTACATAAGAATGCGGAAAACTGATTCATCACAGTAACTTCAGAATTATGAACTATGTGTTAAAAACAAATAAATAAAAACTAAATGGGCCTATTTTGTGTGACTACCCACTTAAATTTATATAATATAATAAAAGTTTTATTCTTCGTTTCGTTTGCGTCGTTTCCAGTCGCTTGCTGAATTTAACCAACCACGTTTAATGATTTTTTTAAGGGCAGTAAATCAACTAAATAAACAACGACAAACTGTGTGTTTTTTTTTTTTTTTTTTAAGATATAGTTTTATACTAATTATTACAAAACCCAGTTATAAGGCCCAGCTGTAGGGAACCTTCTGACCTTACTAAGCATTATGGCCATTAAAAGGGAACAGTCAGATGTGACTTATTAAATATTAGTAAAAACATAATAATAAGAAAAAAACATAAAATAAAATAAAAAGCTATTGAATAGAAATGAACGAATCACATAATTGTGTCTATATAATATCAGCTATAAACCTTACATAGTAGTCCTGAGAAAGACATAGGTGACTTACATAGGTATGGATTATTAATATATTATAGCAAAACAACTACAAACAACAATATAATTGGGTGTGGAATTGCCATTATCATACCTTCACCTTGTTTAATTTGCTATACAAGAAGGTGATTAAAACATTAATGTTGTACTACACCTTAAATGACTACTAGTGCCTGAGTTCTGGGGTTTGAGGGGTGGGGCGGTCCGGGTCCTTTCTGTGTGGAGTTTGCACGTTATCCACGTGTCTGCGTGGGTTTACTCCGGGTGCTCCGGTTTCCTCCCACAATTCAAAGAAATGCAAGTGAGGCAAATTGAGGATACTAAATTGTCCATGACTGTGTTTGATATAACCTTGTGTGAACTGATGAACCTTGTGTTCCTGTCATGAATGTAACTAAAGTGTAAAACATGATGTTAAAATCCTAATAAACAAACAAAATCTGGGGGTTGAGTCCTGGACTGGGCTCACAAACACAGAATAAAGGTGCATTGTGTAACTAGCCATTGGGTTGACACATATCAGTGCACTATTCGTTCTCGTCCCAAGCCCAGATAAATAGAAGGTTTGCACCAGGAACGGCATCTGGTGTAAAAACAGTGCCAAATCATATAAGCGGATGAATAAACCACTGTGGCAACCCCTAAATATACAGCTAAAATTAATCAATCATTGACCTATACATTTATTGTGTATAAATGTAATGACTGGACAAAGATATGAGTGTCAAAAGTACCTCAATTAATGTATTGTATTGCTCATAATAAGCTTGTTTTAATGTGTACAAACCATTAAGCTCCTTGGTCACAGTACCTAAAAATACTGATAAATAAGATTTTTTTACTAATCTGATCCCAAATTTCTTTATCAGGGCTGATCAGATTTAACATATTTTCCTGCGTAATCCACTTCTCTATTTTATGCAGTGACCGTGTGATGCTGACACATTAAGTGTATTGCACATGCTGTCACCTTTATGTAATTTGCATTGCTTGATAAAAGAAGTATGCAGAATTTTTGTTTTCTATGTTTGCTCAGAGGCCCATATTAGACCAGGAAGTGTTTCAAAAGACAATTCCATCCTTAGAATTGTCACGAAAAGTACATTTGAGCCAATGAACCATAATGATAATGTGGGCCAAATGAAATGCCTTTATTTGTCATATATGAACATACATGTGTACAGTACAATGAAATTCCCTTTTTGCATGTACAATCTTTTTTGTTTTGTTGGAAGCAGGGGTCAGAGTGCAGGGACAACCATTGTACAGCACCCCTGGAGCCAAGAAGGTTAAGGGCTGCATGGCAGAGCTGGGATTTGAACCCACAATCCTCCAGTTAATAACCCACAGCTCAACCGATTAGGCTATCACTGTCCTTTATTTTAGTACAAACAGGCATTAGTTTATTAATAGTGAAATCTGCTAAGCATATTCCTGACTTGCACCCAGTGTTTTCTGGTGGAACCAGACCTGCTGTGATAAAGCAGTTGGTGAAAATTAAAACATTTTGGAAACTTGGACAAAACATTAATCCCAATAACAAATAGTGTTAAAGGATTGATGTAAAATAACACAGACTGATATGTTGTTTAAAGTTCAAGGTAGGGTATGTTGGGCGGTATGACCAAAAATTTGTATAACGGTATTTTTTAAGATTCTGACGGTTTCACGGTATATCATGGTATGTTTTTTTTTCTTGTATCACTGGGACTTTTTATATGTCTGTGGCTTATTCTACCATCATAAGTACACAGAATATAAAAAGTTTTAATTTTACCATATAGTGCAGGTTTTGAGTACTATAAGCTTTTCTTGACCCTACAAAATGACACAATATGCATGAAACTGTTGCAATAAATACAATTTTTATTTAATATTACAAATAAAACGGCGTTTGCAGACTCCACTGTACAACTTGACCACAGGTCTGTTGTAGAAAGGTGGACAACTTTATATATCTCCCGTTCCAGTTCGCGTATAACGTTGGTTTAGCAACTGACCTGAAGTATTTTTTGCCCTGTAAGACAAACCTGGAATCCACTGTTTTAATTATTGCTCTGAAAGTTTTTTTCTCGACTGTATATAAAGGAATATTATATGATTTGCTGCCTACTGAAGCCTATAGCTGATGTATTAACTATGTATGGCGGTACATAAAAAATCCATACAGTATGAGGAATCAAGACAGTATACCGAATGTACCATCATATCGCCCAGTTTTAGTCCAAGTATTACTTGAAATGCTGCAAATTTTAAACATAAGTCTACAAACAAGCTTTTAGGCACTACTATAGATTTGCCCACCTGCTTTTGAAAACTGGCATTGAATTGAAAAAAGGCAATTGCATTCATAATATACAGCTTACTTAACCTTAGTGTAAGTCAGTAATGGTTATCTAATTGATTGAAATAACATTTATGACCCAACTTTGGGCAGCACTGTGGCTTGGTTGGTAGCTTAGTCACCTTACAGTGAAAAGGTGCTTGGTTTAATTCCTAGGTGAAGTGGTCTAGGTCCTTTTTGTCTGAATTTTGCATGTTCTTCTTGGGTCTGTGTGGGTCTTTATTGGGGAGCGCTGGATTTCTTCAAACAGTCTAAAGACATGCAAGTAAGGATAAATTGGGGATACAAAATTGTCCAAGATTGTGTTTGACATTGAACTGTTAAATCATGTGTAACCTGTAACTACCTGTCCTGTCCTCATAACTACCTCCTAAAAGAAGACCAGGCCCCCACTTGCCCATTCTGTGGAGCAACCTATATGTTACCTCTGTATTTAACACATCTTCTATGCATGCCAAAAGATAAATAACACCATATAAGACATTGAAAAAATCAATTAAACTCTACACCCTCACAGTTACTCAAACACCACCCTAATCCATATAAAGTCTTTTCATGAATTCCTATAAAGAAACAAATCGACCCCCACGTTTTAAAGATGGAACTATGATTTTGCTAATTATGTTTAAAAGCCTACTGTGGACTGTCAAGCGTACTTGTGCCATCCCACAGCATATTGTTAGTGTGCAACCAATAGTAAGCATACCTGTAATGCAGTTTTCATATGATATGGCTTTGACTTCTATGTTAAACACAAAATATCACATACATTGTTGGATTATTGATAGAGCCTTAAGGACAGGCCTCACAATTTGACAGCTTTTATTTGTTTTGCAGGTTTGGGCTAAAGTGGTCCCACTATCACGCATGGGAACATGTCAGGAATGGGTCAGAACCGAAGCAGCCGGTATCAGGACATAGAAAAGGGGCTGCAGTTCATCCAGTGAGTGTGTTTACCTAATTTATGTATCATCCTTAGCAATACCTGCTTATATCAGAGACAATTAAAATGATGTAGTACGCCATGAAAAGCGGAAAATGTTAAAGCTGTGCCTCCACTTTCAGAAGTAATGACTGTGTTACCGTTGTTAACTTTTTTTTGTGAGAATGAAGCTGAAACATGAGACTACATTTTGTTGTTGAGGGAGACAATTGACATGCTGAAATTTGAGATCAGGAAATAATAAAGATGAAAGAACTCACAAATCTATTTATTGTCTAGTACTTTTGCTACCACTAGATGGCAGACTAATGCGTCTATTAATGGGGACAACAGGTCAAAGTTTAGCAGAACATGGTTTAAGGGCATAACCAAGCCAAAATGTAATGTCCCTATATGTGACCTCAGGGTAACAAGAGGCTAGACTTCAGGCTGTATGTATGAAGAGTAAATATGCATGAAAAACGATAGCGAGAAACTGTCTGGGTAATGATGTAAGAATGTATGTACACAGTGTGTCAAAGATAAGTAAACACCTGTATGAAATGCTAACAGTTTGGCAGATGGTGATCCAGTTTTAAACACAAGCTATGTGGAAAGGGGATAACCTGTTAGGCCATGTCACCAACATGATGGCCGTCTTAAATGTCGCCACCTTGGATTTACCTTTTTTGAATGGGAAGGTAAGTGTAATTGAGACATTAAACTGGTGGGGAATTGAACCTGAAAAACAAGGGTGTGCTTCATGTTAACATGACTATATCCAGCAGTGCTGAGATCTCAAGCTTGCAAGTTTGAATCTCACCAGGCACCTGCATGCACACATGATTGGCTAATGTCTGCTGCAGACGTGATTGCCTGCCGGGTGGAAGGGCTGGAGAGATTACTCATCACTGCTGCATTTGTGGCCTCGGTTGGCTGGTAGACAGCGCTTGCACAGGGTGGGGAATGATAGAGAGGAGTGCATGTCGCAATTCTGATCTCTGTTTGAACCCGCCTCATGCAGGTGCAAAGAAGTGGTTGGCAACTGCGTGTGTCAAGGGGTGTGTGTGTTAGGAACGGCCCTCCTCTGCCAGGCTAGGGGTCTGCAGCAGTTGGGGAGAGAAAACCAAGGTAATTGGATACAACTAAATTTGGAGAAAAGGGAAATGCATAAATAGAATTTGTATTCTAGAAGTCTATTATTTATCAGTGATTTAATATTGCCATCTTGTTGGTGCCGCCACTGCTGGTGCCTATCATTGGATCATTCTCTGCCAAACTGCTTTTGTTTTATATGGGTGGTTCTTTACTTTGAGACACCCTGTATTTGCCTAAATACTCTCTGTAAGTGGTAAGCTTCAATGCAGATAATAGTAGTAACATAAAGATTTTATAGTGATGTTAAAACTGATAAGGATGTAGATATGGGCATTTTACCACTAAACATTTTCAACATTTTACTGTTCAAAATTCAGTAAATTCAACGTGACGCATTAAAATGTTTAATCAAATACTACAAATACTAGTCAGCAAGCTTTAGTCTTTATTAATTTAATCAACGACACAAGGTACATAGTCCCACTGTTGCCAAAGTGCCAGGTGACCCCCCCCCCCAATTCTGTTTTTTATAAGGAGACTTAACATCTCTGAGTATGTAAGTTACAAGCCAGGTCTATAAGGTGCTTCTGATCCAAATAATAAATCTATTAAGACAGTCAGAGGTCTTCTACATCAGTACTAAGTGTTCTGACATGCACAGACATGAAAAATCAGGTAACTGGAACATATTTAATTTTGGCAGTGATCAGATATGTGGTTACATGCACATGGCCATTCTCATAATGGAAATTTTACAGGTCTCAGATTTTACTGTCTCTTCAAGTACTTCAATTCTGATCATATTTTTCTGTAGGTCTACCCTGCCGTACCCAGGCACCCAAGAGCAATATGAGGTTTGTTGTTTTTACTCTCACATATTAAGGTATGCTGATCATTGTAACACAGTGCCTTCTATGTATCCTACTGATAAACACTTGTGTCCTGCATTTTAGGTATTCATTCAGGATCTGGTGAGGAATTTGCTTGCGGAAGGGAACGATGTATTTCATGAAGGCGAATGGGCAAAATCTGTCGAGCTCTACACTGAAGCCTTAAACGTAGCGGAGTATGCAGAATCAGAAGAAATCAACATATCTACTCAAATAAGGGAGAAGCTCCATGCTAACCGTGCTGCATCCTATCTAAACATTGTAAGTGGATTTGCTGTAAATGGACAAAAAAACACCAAGATGTGGAAATGTTTTGGCATATTTGGCTTTGAATCTGTACATACTTTCTGTTTGTTGATTGATGCAGGGCCTGCATGACCAAGCCTTGGAGGACTGTGAAAATGCTCTTCAGATTAATAAAAACAATTACAGAGCACTGTATAGGAAAGCCAGGTGCCTGAAAGAGATGGGGAAATGCCAAGAAGCCTATGAGGTTATAGCCAAGTGCTCTATGGTAGTGCCTCAGGTCAGTCATATATCTTTATTTTGGTGTTCAGGTCAGTCAAATCAGACCTCCATTACTTTATAGCATTATTAGTCTTGATTTGACTGAAAGCATGCATTTTAATATTTTGTTAAACTTGTTGAAATATGTTGTTTTGTTATAATTTATAGGATGCCAGTGTGATTGAGTTGACTCAGGAGCTTGCCAAAATGTTGGGACTTAAAATCCGTAAAGCCTACGTCAGAGGAAAGGTAAGTTACGTTTTTCATCCTCTAATAAATCGTTTTGTAATTTGCTTATTGCTAAAATATAGTACACAGCAAAAGCCACTTTAATCTTGTAAAAATCACTTCTGTTAACTTTTATTGGTAAAAGCCAATAAAACCTCCATGTCACATGTGCCAAACGCTGCTATTTCACAAGTCACCGATGACTAGGTGCTTCTGTTACAACACTGGCGTGATGAGAGATGAGGGACTTCTGCTCCTATATTTATGGGTCTTCACAGCAGGTCATTCTGTTCCACACGCCTGGTTTTATGCAGGATACAAAAGCATTTTTTTTATTCGAGGACTAGCACTGAGAGTAGCCTGACAAGTTCACTTCCCAGTGGCTAGGCTGTTTGGCCACAAAACATAGACATTTCAGTTGCAGTCTGAACCTTCACTAAACAGCCCAACAAAGTGGATGAAACACACTGTCAGAAATCTGGCAGTAAACTTTGGGTTATTGTAAGCGCAGTTACCCTTAATTACTGTTTGAATCTTACTTACCTCCATTCTGAGGTTAACATTCCATTTTTTTTTATTATTTTACAGCTTGTAATTTATTTTGTAGTAATATAATACATTTTTAATAAGTATCTTTGGCAAGGTCATCATAGCCTATAAATATTGCATCATAACACTGATAATTTGCACTTGCATGTTTGTTGTTTTTATTATTTTAAAATTGGGGCGGCACGGTGGCTAAGTGGGTAGCACTGTCGCCTCACAGCAAGAAGGTCCTGGGTTCGATCTGTGTGGAGTTTGCATGTTCTTCCCGTGTCTGTGTTGGATTACCCCGGGTGCTCCGGTTTCCTTCCACAGTCCAAAGTGTGGTGAATTGGAGATACTAAATTGTCCATGACTGTGTTTGATATAACCCTGTGAACTGATGAATCTTGTGTAATGAGTGACTACCGTTTCTGTTATGAATGTAATCAAAGTGTGTAAAACATGAAGATGGCTGACAAATTGTAACTGTAACTGATAACTAGCATGATATTTTTAACAGCCTGCCTTAAATGTTGAGTCCGGCCCCAGTGTAGCAGGAGCAGCCAGTGATAAGGTACGTGTGTACTTTCTTTTTTTAATGTTCATGGGTGTTTTCATTTAAAAAAAAAAACAGCAAACAGCATTTTCATTTTTACACAGCAAACTGTTTTGTTTTTGCAGCCTCTTTCAAATACTTCATCTGTAGAAGACATTGAAACAGGTAGGGCTGATTTGTTCTGGATTCTTGTCACCACCGACTACAATAAAGATACTGTATTAATTTTCTTCTTTCTGCTTATTTCACAGATGAGTCCCAGTATCTGCAAAGTACTAGTAATCCCACCCCAGTGAGCACCTCACAGTATCCCCCTGCGAGTACGAAAGCAGAAGTAAAGCCTCAGCCTGTCCCTCTCAGTGCCATGCCTTCTAAAACTCCTGAATCCCGAAACCCTGAGCCCATTCCACTGGTTATGCCTCTTATAAATGGTTCCAGAGCCAGTGAGCCGTACACTGCACCGGACCCACAGCTGGACTTTGATGGAGAGATTTTAGGAGATGACTTGGATGAACTACTGGATGAAGCAGCTCCATCTGACACAGCCCTGGTAAATTTCTTAAGCAGAATTTAGAATACCACTTACAAATTTTATGCTGGTCTTTTTACTACCTACTACTGTTAAACAATAACCAGTCATTAGCTGGTGGGTAATCAACAATTCTTTAACCAGTTAGTTGTTTTCAAGCTCTCAATTGATTGTCGGTCACGTTGTAAGTTGCATTGGATAACAGTGTCTAATGCTGAAACTTTTAGGGTTTGAAAGTGTTCATTATGCATTTGAATTCCCTCTTTTTAAGGTAATTCCTACAATGACGGGTCCTCTTCCTTTACCAAGCAGTATTGCTACTTCTAGTTCCATGACTGCACCTCTTCACGGGCACCCCTTTTTGGGCCCTGCTATGCACATGGCACCACAATGCACAGTGACTTTGCCCGCACCCTACCACAAGCCCAACCCATCTGGTTACTCCTTTGCAATGGACTCATTTCCCTCACACCTGGATTCGCTGGATAGCTTGTCTATTTCAGAGAGCTTACCAGGTATGTTGTGCTATCTCTTATGTTCTGTTATAGTGTAATAATTATTTAGAGGTTTGAAATGTTTAACTTTAGAGAATGTTAGAGCACATTTTGTGGTTAGTCCTGTTTTATTCAAAACCTCTTAAATAACTGGTATGCATTCTTATATTTAAAATTTGTATAGAATTATATCTTAATGACACTTTCTAAATGTCCAGAAAAACCACTCAGAACGGGTTTTGGTCAACACCCTTTCATGGTAACTATTTTCTTTTTTTAGTTTTTAGTTTTTGTCTTTAGTTTTATATTTAAAGTTGCTTTGTGACGTTTATGTAAATTAAACATTTCTTCATTCAGATGGGCAACAGTGAAAGACCCTTGCCCACTGTGCCACCTATGGAAATACCGTTTGGCATACCAGACAGTGGCATATATTCTCTGGAGGTTCCACAGTATATGGACTTAGGCAGAAATCCTCTTGCTGATATGTATGAGTTTAAAGCAGCCTGCAGTGTGTGTTTTTTAAAAACTGGTAAGCAAGCAGCTCTACATTGTGCAATCAGTTTTTCTCTGCACTGGTTTGCATCACTATTTTATACCTGCCTGCAGGGCCTGGGATACAAGACTACACCTACCATGAAGAAGAGCATAAATGTAAAAAGGATTTGTTACTTGGAAGAATCAAACATTTTGACAATACTACATGGAAATTAATCCGACCAAGGCCAAAAAATCAGTACTTGGGGTCTTATTATATTTGTAAAGGTAAGTCTTTTTTCTTTACAACATTATTAAAATCATTTAACATATACACCGATCAGCCATAACATTAAAACCACCTCCTTCTTTCTACACTCACTGTCCATTTTATCAGCTCCACTTACCATATAGAAGCACTTTGAGTAGTCCATATATTTCTCTACATGCTTTGTTAGCCCCCTTTTATGCTGTTCTTCAATGGTCAGGACCACCACAGAGCAGGTATTATTTAGGTGGTGGATGATTCTCAGCACTGCTGTGACACTGACATGGTGGTGGTGTGTTAGTGTGTGTTGTGCTGGTATTAGTGGATCAGACACAGCAGCGCTGCTGGAGTTTTTAAATACTGTGTTCACCCACTGTCCACTCTATTACACACTCCTACCTAGTTGGTCCACCTTGTAAAGTCAGAGACGATCGCTCATCTATTGCTGCTGTTTGAGCTGGTCATCTTCTAGACCTTCATCAGTGGTCACAGGACGCTGTACACGGGGCGCTGTTGGCTGGATATTTTTGGTTGGTGGACTATTCTCAGTCCAGCAGGGACAGTGAGGATCAGCAGCTGCTGTGTCTGATCCACTCATACCAGCACTAACACACCACCACCATGTCAGTGTCACTGCAGTGCTGAGAATGATCCACCACCCAAATAATACCTACTCTGTAGTGGTCCTGGGAGAGTCCTGACCATTGAAGAACAGCATGAAAGGGGGCTAACAAAGTATGTAGAGAAACAGATAGACTACAGTCAGTAATTGTAGAACTACAAAGTGCTTCTATATGGTAAGTGGAGCTGATAAAATAGACAGTGAGTGTAGAAAGAAGGAGGTGGTTTTAATGTTATGGCTGACCAGTGTTTATAACATTAATATAAGTGCAGCACCAATGCTTTACCCATGAGCCTGTCTGAGTGTTGCTACTCTGTTTAGATGACCCGGCTGAATACACTGAAAAGTGAAACTAATATACCACTTGCCCTTTACTAGTAAATGCAAGACAGTAGAATATAATGCATGTAATGTTACAAAATTAGGTTTTGTACATTTTTTACAGAGCTTTCACAGGCAGCAATGCACAAAAGTCACATTTTGGAAGTTTAATTCAGATGAATTACTTACTCAGCATAAAATCCTTTCCAAACGCTACCTAATACCTAAAATGCACAAATATCAGTGTAAAAATAAGATTCTTTCCACATTTATTTTCTTAAGCATCTTTTACACTTTATAACATTCAAAAAATGTTTAGCTAGAAGCTCACAAACTAACTGATACCTCTCTGACGAAATATTTGACCCAGATATCTTTCCAAATTTCTTTTGATTTGATTTTAACATGCTTTCTAGTCAGAGTGGAGCATAGGGTGTCTGGCCATGAAATGTTTTTTTTCTCAATCCATTTTGCAAGAAACAGCCCAAAAACTGAAGCAGTGACGTCACTGTGTTTGTGAACTGCAAACAGGGAATGGTCTCTTCAAATTAACACAAATCAGTGTGCGGCTATAAACTAAAACCTGCCTAAAATGCAACCTAGACAAATGTATCAACACCATGATGTCATTGCTCATGTTCTTCTGTTATTCCTCTCCTATTATTGTGTCTCCTCTTATTATTTTTGTTCTGTTATTGTTTTCCTATAAAATGTAACTGAACTATTATCTATAGATGTATCCAGTGGAGAAGAATGTAAGTACCTTGGTCACTGCACATTTGCTTATTGCCAAGAAGAAATTGATGTCTGGACCCATGAGCGCAAGGGCTTCATTTCCAGAGACCTGCTGTGTGATCCGTATGGGTCCAGAACAAAGCTAAACATGACTGTTTCCAAAATCCTACAGGAGCACCAAGGGATTTTTATGTTCCTCTGTGAGGTATGATCATTAATGAGGCACTGTTTACGCCTGACTGGCTTGTATATGGGAGTGTAATTAACTGCTAATATATTAGTTTGCTGATCAACCATCATGACTATTGCATAAACCTTTTCTTATTTCCATGTGTTCATTAAACATTTAAAACACTATTCAATTTAACAGTTACACACTATTGTGACTATTGCATTATTAGTGGAATACCATACTAACACTGCTATGCTTTGTTTCTGTACTGTTTTTGAAAGAGCTCTAAGTACAATCTGCTTTCCAGGTATGCTTTGATCACAAGCCCAGAATGCTCAGCAAACCTGGTGTCTGCTCTCATCCAGTAAAATCGCATGAGGCTGATGAAAACAAGTAAGAATATTTCCCAAAGACTGATTTGAATTCAACTTCTGTTCATTAAAGGGTAAACAATGACAGTGTTCATCTGAACAGCTGAGTTTGCTAAGCAATCTGAATGTGACCTTAATGTTCTTCTAGGTGCCTGGTCCATTTTTTAAAGGACAATACCATGAAGTTCTCCAAAATCCGTTTATACCACACACTGTGCCAGCTGGATCTGTGTAGGCATGCTGCCCGTTATGGTTGCCAGCGAGAGGACTTCTGCTTTTATGCCCACAGTCTTATTGAGCTCAAAGTGTGGATGATGCAGCGTGAGCAAGGTAGGTTTGGTAATACTGCAATAGCTGTCCATATCAGATCTATAATCAGTGCACTCATCTGCCCCCGTTTAGAAGACGTACATTTAAAACCTTATATATAAACAAGTGTATTTATTAGTTATTGAATTCATCTGGGCTTTTGGTGCAAAAATGGAGCAAACAGCTTTCCATGTTATTCTTTTTTTTAATCTAGACTATTCTCGACTACTTCACACTGCATGACGTGTGTTCCTTTATCATTTGATCTGGTCATTACAATACACCTTAATTTTTTTCTTCAGGGTTGTTACTTATAATGCATATTTAAAGAGAGAGAACTAACATTTGGTGTAAATGTTTACGTTTACATTTTCGGCATCTTGTCCAGAGCGACTTACAGAAGCGCTTCTACAATAAATTTTCCATACTCTAGTTCAAGTAGACAACAATCGAAGAATACAAATCTGCTAAAACCCTTTAGCATTTTGCTTGCTGTCTAATTATAAGGTGGAACCAACCAAATAACAATTAGTAAACACCTTGCACTTTGTGCTGTATTGCAGCCAGTTGTAACTTAATAGAAATATGGATATATTTACACACAATAGTTTGTTTTATTTTTTCAAGTTACATTTTTTGGAAATTATTTTTTGTGTATTAAACTTTTGTGTAAGACTTTATGAATAAAGTGAACTGTGGCATATTTTAGTTGCATTTGATGAGTGGATGGACGTTAATTAAAGCTTTGTTTTAATACATTCTGTTTGATTATTTTTTTAGGCATTGCACATGAAAGTATTGTCCAGGAGGCAAAGAAGTACTGGAGTACCAAGAACAGCTCACAGGCACAAGTATTGTGTTTTTATGTATCTTATTGTTAAATTATTTTACAGTTTTACTGATTATGGATGTTTACGGTTTAAAACCATTTTAAACCTGATTTGCAAAAAAAAATTTCAGTAAATCATGAATTGCTTGATTAAGTGGATCCTCCAAAAATGTTAAAAGACAAATAAACAAGGCACAAACATGCCTTTGCTTTCACCCTGATTCAAATCAATTAAAGATTAAAAGGTTTTAAATATATGCAAGCTGGATGTACTGTATATTGCAAGGTTACAGGCTCTATGCACCATGAGTCATAAAAAGAAACCTTTGTACCTTTGTCCATAACTTTTTTCAAAATTATTTCTTGACCAGTGGTGTTCGCAGCGTCATGTTGAAATGGAACTGCTGTGATGCTGTTTTTAATGTTCTTGTTTTCTTCAGGAGCTCCCCGCTGTTTTAAAGAAGTTTGGACCTCCAAATCTTAAAATGCAGTTTGTGTGTGGGCAGTGTTGGAGGAATGGCCAAGTCAGTGAACCTGACAAGAACAAGAAGTATTGCAGCGCTAAAGCCAGGCATGCGTAAGTCTCACCTTCATCATTCTCTGAACAGGTTGGGTTTTTGCAGTTGTTGGTAAGGAACTGTCATTTTTATTGTTCATGATGATTTTATTTTTGTTCTTTGTCCAGCTGGCTTAAAGACAGGCAGGTGGTACTGATCAGCTCAATTGAACGAAGAAAGTGGATAGCAGCTCGTCCTCTTCCAACAAGAAAGCCTGCACCTGCTCAGTTTGAGGTAATTCAGTCTGTTATGTGTAGGATTTAATCGATGGCAAACTAAAAAAATAATGCAATAGCCAAAAATGTGGTGTTTCACAAAGCACTCGGACACAAAACAGAAACACACAAAAATAAGTACTGACTCTAGGGTACTAACTAATAAACATGATTCTGGACCACTTGGTGGCGATCGTGAGATCTATTGTTTCAACATAAATCATTATTGTAATTCATGCCCCTCTTTTCATCATCAGCTGTGCCTGCATGTGGCTGCTGGCAAGAAGTGCCAGTATATCGGGAACTGTACTTTTGCCCACAGCTCAGAGGAAAAGGATTTATGGACATTCATGAAAGATAACAATAGTAAGTTGTCAAATAAATCTTATAAGGTGCTAATAAATCATATTAAGTAACAAAGGCCAAGTTTAAACACTTTTTTTGTGTGTTTAGTTGCAGATTTTGAGCATCTTTATGACCTGTGGCTTCAGTCTCAGAAGCCAGGCTCTAGTGAAGATGGCCTCAGTGGTGCTGCTAAAGAAAATGGGAAACCGATTCACATGCCCACAGATTATGCAGAGGAAGTGGTATGGGACTTCACACAGATGCATCATTTTTATACAAGACCACAAGTTTTCTTTTATTATTATTCTATTTCTCCTAATTTTGTTTTTTCCAATTACCCTGTTGTATCTTCTCCATTAAGGAGAGTTGTACTTAACACTTGCTTCCTCCCAACCAAGTGTAGTAGCCAAAAATGTGATTAAAAATTGATTAACCTGCTCAGGCAGCTTCCAGTCAAGTCAAATTTATTTATATAGCGCTTTTTACAATGGAGATTGTCTCAAAGCAACTTTACAGAATACGGGACCAACAGACCAAAAACCCCTTTTGAGCAAGCCGAGGGCGACAGTGGCAAGGAAAAACTCCCTTAAAATCTATCAGTACTGTGTATGGAGAGTCACACACTGATCTCCATTATCCCCTGTCTCTGTGCAGGCATCATCAAACAGTCAGCAGAGGGTGCAATTGCAGCAGCAATGAGGAATCTCTTCAGCCCTCCCTCCTTCAGACATTGCCAGTCATGTCTGTGTAGGTGCCTGGCTGGCTAATAGCAGAGCTGAGTTTCGAACTTGAGATCTTAGCATTGGTTGGGTTATTTTCTAGACCCTTGGTTTCCTAGCACCTACCCAAAACTCATAGAAGATGGCTGAGCTACTTCAAAATGTGTACTTTTAGGCACCCAGGTGGCACAGCAGGGTATTCCGCTAGCACACCAGCGCCCGGATTCTGAACCCCTCGGTTCAAAACTCGGCGTTGCCACCGGTCGACTGAGCGCCATCTAGCAGGCATAATTGGCAGTGCCTGCAGGGAGGGTTGAATGGACTACGTGGGTGGGGACTTAAAACACTGTGTAAGGACCCTGATTAGCAGATAAAGGGGTGCCTGTGTAGAATGCATGGGTGAAAAGGGTTCTGCTAAGGGCTGCACTCAGGTCGGAGGAGGCGTGAGCAGCAATATACCCACCATCAGGGATCCCCCAGCAGCAGAAGACAAATTTACTACACTAAGTTGGGAGAAAATTACACAATCTATTTTCCCATTGAAGCCAAACAGCATGTGTGTAAAAACAGAAAGAACAGTTAACATACTATGTACGTCTAAGTCAATTTTGCAGTTATTTTGACCAGGCTGGAATAGCCATGATAAAAATACATACTATTTTTTTATTATTATACTATTTTTTTATTATAATTCCTGCTGCAGGCTGTTTATAGCAAGTGATGATTTTCTGTTTTTTTATTAGACTGGTAATCACTGTTGGCTCTGTGGAAAGAACTGCAATAGTGAGAAACAGTGGCAGCAGCATATCACATCAGAAAAGCATAAGGACCGCATGTTCAACTCTGAAGACGAGCAGAACTGCTGGCAGTATCGCTTCCCCACAGGAAATTTCAATGTCTGTGAGAGGTAAGTTCAGTCTTCAGTAGTTTTAGTTACCTTTAGTATCAATGGTGATCTGTTGTTGATGGACGTGTGTTGCTGGCTACAGGTTCCTAAAGGGCACGTGCACCGAGGGGGAGCAGTGTAAGCTGGCGCACGGTGAGGAAGAGCTAGCAGAGTGGATGGAGCGCAAAGAATTTCTTTTGAGGAAACTTGACAAAGCCCGAAATGATCACTTGATAGCACCAAACGATGATGACTTTGGCAAATATAATTTTCTGCTTAAAGAGTTAAAGTAATTTTAATTAATTCAGCAATCTGTCTAAGGTGTATGGAAACTATAATATGTTGGGAATAGAGTATTAAAGCAGACAAGCTCGTTTGAGGCTGCCTGCTGTAAAAGAGGGAAACGGCCCCTCTTGCTTTCTCTGGTTGATTTACCGCAAAGCACGAAGCTAGCAGTGTGTTCTGCTTCATCACAGCTTTGTTGCTTTTATCACAGAGAATGAATCACCATTGCATGTTATGTCCCAGTTCTTGAAATGATGCTCAACAATCAGAATGTTAACAGTCTAGCTTGTTGTCAGACCAAAATACAATAAAATAAACGCGTATAAAGATTATAGGAGAGAAATCTATGACGTAACAGAGGCTCTGTAAGATTAAGTATGGGTTGTTTTCCCATTTCAACATTAGAGGCATTATTTCCACCTCCTACATTTTGGATCATCTAAATTTGTTTTACTTCTTGACTGTGTGTTTATTTTAAATGTCATTATCTAAAAGCTGGATTGAGGCTGATAATATGTGGTCAGGAAATTGCACAAAATAAAATACCAACGATTGTTTAGTTGTTTTCTTCCCACCGTTTTATTTTACCACTGTCCCGGACCTACAGGACACAATGCCAGTGATTTTGTATACCAGGGAAATATTTCTATAATAGAAAAAATAAGTAATGCATGAGAATCTGTTTTATTCCCAAATACGTCTTTGCAGATTTCTATTTAACTTGAGTGTTTAAAGAGAAAAGTGCCAATAATATGATTTGTATTATTGAAAGGTCTGTGACAGAATTATGGATGGCAGTTAAAAGAACCATGGAACTGAACTTTCTTTCTACTCTTTCTTTATTTTTTAACCACTGGTATAAATGCTCGCCTGTGGGATTGTTAAAGTGGGTTAATGTAACTTGTGGGTATATGTTTACTTGTTGAATAAAGCATATTTTACCTACATGTTAAACTGTAATTATTTTAAGGTCATGTCAAACTGCTTTCTTGACTCTCCTAATGATTGTCATCCTGCTATAGATGTAAATGACTTGAATGTTTTTCATGCAATTACATGTAATTAATTGCATGTCTGAGTGTTATCTCGCCATTTCCAGTCCATGCTTATTTGCTCAAATTAACAGTGTTTAAATGTGCCAGATGTTCATTTTCAGATTAAAATACTTGGTGTTGGTTCTGTCTAATCTTAATGCTGATGTCTGTTTTAATTACAGCTTTTTTTTAGCTGCTCATATTTGCTAAACCATACGTACAACCCCAGGTCAGAAAAAGTAAAACAGTATGGAAAAATATATAAATAAATAAAAAATAAAATAATAATAATTTTTAAAAATGCAGTGTTTTTTTACATTTACTTATTTTATTTCAATCACTATGAACTCAACATATTTAATGTTTTGTTTGGTTAACTTTATTTCATTTAAAAATACACTGATCAGCCATAACATTAAAATCACCTCCTTGTTTCTACACTCACTGTCCATTTTATCAGCTCAGTCTAGTCGTGTCCTATTACCCTGATTGCATCCTCTATACTCCTTTATACCCTTTACCGCTGACTGAGGACGCCTCTCAACTGACTTGCGCCCCCTCCGGTACGCACAGTCAGTACAGATTCAAGTTCATACACTTGACGGGCACTGTGTACGGAGGGCCACACCCCCATCAGCATTATTCCTCAGCCATGTGCAGGCGCCATCAGTCAGCCAGCAGGGGCTGCAGTCGCACCAGTTATGAGGACCTATGATCCGACTTTCTTACCATCTAACCCTGAACAACAGCCAACAGCCGCCCAGCCTAGTCGGAAGGCAACTCTGGTGTGCTAGCGTACTTTACTGCTGCACCACCGGAGCGGCCCATTTCATGCTGTTCTTCAATGGTCAGGACTCTCCCAGGACCACATGGTGGTGGTGTGTTAGTGTATGTTGTGCTGGTATGAGTGGATAAGACACAGCAGCGCTGCTGGAGTTTTTAAACACTGAGAATAGTCCACCAACCAAAAATATCCAGCCCCATGGGCAGCATCCTGTAACCACTGATGAAGGTCTAGAAGATGACCAACTCGAACAGCAGCAATAGATTAGTGATCGTCCCTGACTACATCTACTAGGTGGACCAACTAGGTAGTAGTGTCTAACATAGAGTGGACAGTGAGTGGACACGGTATTAAAAAAAACTTCTGTGTCCAATCCACTCATACCAGCACAACGCACACTAACACACCACCACCATGTCAGTGTCACTGCAGTGCTGAGAATCATCCACCACCCAAATAATACTTACTCTGTGGGGGTCCTGACCATTGAAGAACAGGGTGAAAGCAGGTTAAAAAAGTTTGTAGAGAAACAGATGGACTACAGTCAGTAATTGTAGAACTACAAAGTGCTTTTATATGGTAAGTGGAGCTAATAAAATGGACAGTGAGTGTAGAAACAAGGAGGTGGTTTTAATGTTATGGCTGATCGGTGTATATGCACAGTACACAGGAGTAGACCAAACCAACAGTTTACACAAAAGAGATTTTATTTTTGGTACAGATCATAATTAGCAATCAGGGAAGCATGAAGCAACATTTTAAGCCTGACCTCCTCAACCATAACTGATTCTACAGATTTAGAGCTACAGCATGAACTGTTATACGCTGCTGTTATCCAACAATGACAAAAAGTGTGATTTGTGGCAATTTGAGTCTCATGCTTACATTTAATAATTAAACACAATTGTGAAAATATACAGTGCCTGGATTTCATATAAAAATAAATCATTTGAATAGTTGTCACGTATAAATAAATGATCACACACACACACTATAATGCTTAGTTGTGAAATACGTCTGTGAGCCACTGGCAATATCGTTATGGTTTTAAAAAGACAGCCTATTTAACAAATTCCATTCTAGTGTTCACACTGCCCTTCGATTAATGCATGCTGTAAACAGTCAAGGGGACTGAGGGTAAATGAAAGTGAACCTCTCAGATAATGGTTTCTTAAAGGATAAGTGATTGTGTTCAAGGGCTCAGATCAAGTGAAGAATAGCTTTAATCTACCATAATATAAGACCTACTTTGAAGATAAAATCTTAAAGTTAGAGTAACTCATAATACCAATGTAGTTCACCTACATATAGACAATGTTTACAAGCCAGCCTTGGAATACTTTTAAATATATTTCAGTTAACTACTTAAAGACTATTAACTGTTGAATACTTAAAGGCTACATGATGCTGTTTGTATTGTTTGTTTATATTTAGACAGTTAATCTCGGTTTAGTTAAACAGTTCTTAAATACAGTGGTACCTTGAAACTCAACATCAACTGGTTCTGAGGAGTGGCATTGAGTTTAAAAGGCATTAAGGTATTTTTCCCATAAGGGTGTATGGGAAACCTGTTAATGGGTTCTGTGAGCCTGTGGAACTGCATATACGTATTTTAGGCTAATGTAAAATAATGGGGTTGTTTTTGATACTTATACACTAATAATAACACAAATATATTATATAAACACTGAAAAACAATTAAAATACAATAAAACCTGCTCTTTACCTTTACTTCTTTATTGTTTCCTTATGCTTCTTAATCATGGAGATGCTTGATCTTGGAATACCGTAATACCTTCAGTAAAAGGCGCATTCACATGAGAAGCGGCACATTAGCTTTATAACGATAAGCGTTTTAGACTCTCAAAAAAAAAGCTGATTCTTACAATTTCTCAGAACCCCGAGCTGTAATGCAAGTTTAAAAGTGAAACAGGAGAAAAATCCAGCTAAACACAGATACATGTGGGCGCTTTAAGAGTGGATTTGACTGTTATTCCACACAGATGTAGATTCGTCTCATATTCGCACTTTGGTGATGTTTTACTGCACAGCTCAAGCCAAGCGCTGAACAAAGCAACTAGGTTATTGTTAATCTGAAATTAAATAAATAATTTTTTTTAAAGAAACTGAACACGCTGAGTTTAAGGGAAACGTTGAGTTCAAGGGTACAAATTTCTCAACAAGTTTCAAAGATTTTGAGTTGTGTTAAGTTACAAGGTACCACTCTAAATGTATTTAATGACTTTTTTTTGTATTGGTGGTTTTTTGGTAATTTGGGTTTGTGACATTTACCAAACAAGTTACAATTCTCTTCTAACGTCTTTGTACGGATAAGATCTGTATTACTGCTTAACACTAATTCATAAATGAGGTTGTCTATGTTTCCTTTAATGGTTTTGATTGTTACAGCCTTTTGTCCATTATATAAATGTAACAGCTCTTGAATGTTGTGTCATGAGCAGTGAGATGGGGTGGTGGTAAACTTTATCATCAGCATCAATAATACACTGTATCTAAGACTCATACACAGAGGAATATAATCAGAAGCTGTTCATGCAAAAATATGAATATACAGTGGTACCTTGTAACTTAATGTCAATTAATTTTGGGAGTGGCGTTGAGTTTAAAAGATGTTTAGTTTTAAGTTATTTTTTCCCTTAAGGATTTATGGGAAACCTGTTAATGTGTTCCATGGTCCCGTGGAGCTGCATATATTTTAGGCTAATGTGAAATAATGGGGTTTTTCACACTTATACACTGAAAATAACACAAATATAAAATTAAAAAATATAAACTGAAAACTGAAATATAATTGAAAAACAGTTCAAATCAATCAAAAATACAAACCTGCACTTTACCTTTACTTCTTTATTGTTTTCTTATGCTTCTTAATTAGTGGAGAGAACAAATAAGAGAGGTTTAGTGTTCCTGTGTCGTTCTTTTAATACATCAAGTTACATAACTTTTTTTTAATGATAAGCATTTTAGACTTTTTCTGAAAAACTGATTCATACAATTTCTCAGAACCTCGAGCTGTAACACAAGTTTAAAAGTGAAACATCTGAACAGAGATACGCAGATTCGTCTCATGTTCGCATGACGTTTTACCGCACCGCTCAAGCCTAGCGCCGAGCAAAGCAGCAGTCGCACACACGTCGAGTTTAAGGGTACAAATTTCTCGACAAAGGGTGTTGGGTTTTAAAGATTTTGAGTTTAGGGGACGTTGAGTTACAAGGTACCACTGTACTGTATTTTACAACCTTTTTTCACAACTGTGTGTTTTCATTTATTATTAGCATTACACATGTACAGACCTATAAAACTTTACACATTGTTTATGTAAGCTCCTCTTCTACATACAGAAATGTGCTCAGCCACTGTAATGAAAAACCTCTTGGATTTTTCAGTATAACTCCTACACTGAGATCCAGTCACTGGTTTTCACTCATGATGGCTTCTTAGCAATTAATACTGTCAGTCAGATAGACTGTAGATTAAAATACCTACAAATCTAATTTCTTTGCTAAAAAGGGATTACAAATAGTTTAACTCAAACCTATGAAGAAAATGATCTATGAAAAAAGTACCTACATAAGTAGGTAAAATACCCACATTTCATAATTAATTCGCATACTTTCACAGACTTTATATAACTTTGTCTTAACAAAACAGCTTTAATCACCAAGTATGCTCTGTTTAAGAGCACTAACTAAAGCAAGTAAACATACATTGGAATAATTGGTTTTCTGTGGCCGTTAACAGTAACATAAAGCTTTTACATTAGAATCTAACGAAAGAATTTGGAGCAGAATCAACTTTAAAGTAAGACATGCAATCCCAATACTTTACCAGCATGTTGCCAGATAAAGCTATATTCTGTGCCCGATGTGCACACTTCTTGTATTCTAAATTAACATTCTATAGAATGTTATATGCTCTAGTGAATAAACCCCATACTGTTAATAAACAACCCTAAATTGACTCTTTACTCTCTTAGTTTTCGTTAACCTAGAGCTCTTCTAAAAATACAACATAAAAGCATTTGTGCCCTCTACAGAGCAAGGTAAAAAAAAAAACAGCAACTAATGCCAAGTTCACATTACACGACTTTCCAAGTCGTCAGGTCGCTGTACAGTTCACACTACACAACTGGATCTCTTGCAATCGGGAGTCTTTCAAATCTGTGTGGCTTTCACACTACAAGACTGATCGGCGATAGGGGGTCACACACTACACGATCTATCACCAAGTGGAATCACAGGTGAGCTTCTCTGGTCTCCCAAACTACGTTTTGTCACGAAAACAAACGCGAGAAGTAAAGAGGAGTTTAATGATACCACGTCCAAAAATGCACGTCAACAAGTAGCGAGCGATCAAAGTTGTTTGTGCACTGATGTGCCGTGTAAAATTAAAGAGAAAAATAAATGAATTCGACTGGATTTGGCAACACGACCAGCAGGGATTGTTTTGATCTATACCGAGTTGGAAGTTACTAAATATTTTTTGTAATGCAGTGTTGATATTATGGTTTGGCATGGACGATAACTTCACAAATATTGTAAAGCTTGTGTGTGTGCCGATGTATTCTGATATAAACTATATTATCTCCCTCACCGCACTCATTGCCAGTCGCAACCGACTGATCCAGATATTCAACATGATAGATATCTCTCCTCAGAGAGCGCTCGGCGAGCCGCTCGGATCGAGTTGTTGAGTAGCTCACACATGGCGATTAAGAGCCGAGTTTAGATCGCCGAGCGAACACCGAGTTGCTCCTAAGCGGCAAATCTAGCGCCAACCAGTCGGCGAGCGAAAATCAGGGCAAGAATCATGTAGTGTGAACTAGGCATAAGTAACAACCAGCTAACACACAAAACATACATTTCACATTTTGACAGGGTTCTACAGAAACAGAAATTGGAGGCTCGAGTAGCTAGGTATATGCATGCATTTAAATGGCTCTTTGATGTTTTATTTTCTTTTCATTAAAAGAACATTAACATAAGTGCTGTGTGTGTCACATAACAAATCAGCCAAGAAATGTGATCCTTCCGTGAATGTTTCTGAAGAAAGGAGTTAGCTGTGGCTCTCTGTGTGAGTAGGGGCGAGCTTGCTCTTATGATCGACCCGAGGGGCGTGGGCCGAATACTGAACCAAAAGGAAGGGCTCTTTGGTTTCACCTTCGCCGACAATGCTCTCTTCATCCTCAGACTGAGCGAGGCGCTGAAGCCGCAGGTAGCACCAGCAGCCGAAGATGAGCGCTCCCAAAGCAGCAATTGCAATCAGAGTCACTATAATTGTCACCACACCAGTGGTGGGGCTGTGGTCCGTTATGGACATTTTCTGTGTAGAACAGAGTTCAGACGTATCCGATCTTCAAAGGGAGGATCCGATTATAAGACAGGTACCAGACAGGCAAGGTCTTTCTTGGCTTATCTATAGGTCATTCAGAATCTGATTGTGAAAAAAGTTAAGAAAGAGATATTGTTATGGAGTGATGCCAGTGCAAGCTGGGGCACCATGCCCATTCCAACATGTAATAAAAAGACTATATGTCATTTATTTAACGTTAGTTAGGCTAGTGTCATTTAATGGCATAGTCCAGCTAAACCTTTAATGTAAATAATGCTTATACATTTACATTTCTGCCATTTAGCACACGCTCTTATCCAGAGCGACTTACAAAAGTGTTTCCATAGTGAACATTACCTTACTCTAGTTTAAAAAGACAACAGTCCAAGAACACAAATCTGCAAAAAAAATCTGTTTTTTTTAAATATATATACAGTGTATCACAAAAGTGAGTACACCCCTCACATTTCTGCAGATATTTAAGTATATCTTTTCATGGGACAACACTGACAAAATGACACTTTGACACAATGAAAAGTAGTCTGTGTGCAGCTTATATAACAGTGTAAATTTATTCTTCCCTCAAAATAACTCAATATACAGCCATTAATGTCTAAACCACCGGCAACAAAAGTGAGTACACCCCTTAGTGAAAGTTCCTGAAGTGTCAATATTTTGTGTGGCCACCATTATTTCTTAGAACTGCCTTAACTCTCCTGGGCATGGAGTTTACCAGAGCTTCACAGGTTGCCACTGGAATGCTTTTCCACTCCTCCATGACGACATCACGGAGCTGGCGGATATTCGAGACTTTGCGCTCCTCCACCTTCCGCTTGAGGATGCCCCAAAGATGTTCTATTGGGTTTAGGTCTGGAGACATGCTTGGCCAGTCCATCACCTTTACCCTCAGCCTCTTCAATAAAGCAGTGGTTGTCTTAGAGGCGTGTTTGGGGTCATTATCATGCTGGAACACTGCCCTGCGACCCAGTTTACGGAGGCAGGGGATCATTCTCTGCTTCAGTATTTCACAGTACATATTGGAGTTCGTGTGTCCCTCAATGAAATGTAACTCCCCAACACCTGCTGCACTCATGCAGCCCCAGACCATGGCATTCCCACCACCATGCTTGACTGTAGGCATGACACACTTATCTTTGTACTCCTCACCTGATTGCCGCCACACATGCTTGAGACCATCTGAACCAAACAAATTAATCTTGGTCTCATCAGACCATAGGACATGGTTCCAGTAATCCATGTCCTTTGTTGACATGTCTTCAGCAAACTGTTTGTGGGCTTTCTTGTGTAGAGACTTCAGAAGAGGCTTCCTTCTGGGGTGACAGCCATGCAGACCAATTTGATGTAGTGTGCGGCGTATGGTCTGAGCACTGACAGGCTGACCCCCCACCTTTTCAATCTCTGCAGCAATGCTGACAGCACTCCTGCGCCTATCTTTCAAAGACAGCAGTTGGATGTGACGCTGAGCACGTGCACTCAGCTTCTTTGGACGACAAACGCGAGGTCTGTTCTGAGTGGACCCTGCTCTTTTAAAACGCTGGATGATCTTGGCCACTGTGCTGCAGCTCAGTTTCAGGGTGTTGGCATCTTCTTGTAGCCTTGGCCATCTTCATGTAGCGCAACAATTCGTCTTTTAAGATCCTCAGAGAGTTCTTTGCCATGAGGTGCCATGTTGGAACTTTCAGTGACCAGTATGAGAGAGTGTGAGAGCTGTACTACTAAATTGAACACACCTGCTCCCTATGCACACCTGAGACCTAGTAACACTAACAAATCACATGACATTTTGGAGGGAAAATGACAAGCAGTGCTCAATTTGGACATTTAGGGGTGTAGTCTCTTAGGGGTGTACTCACTTTTGTTGCCGGTGGTTTAGACATTAATGGCTGTATATTGAGTTATTTTGAGGGAAGAATAAATTTACACTGTTATATAAGCTGCACACAGACTACTTTTCATTGTGTCAAAGTGTCATTTTGTCAGTGTTGTCCCATGAAAAGATATACTTAAATATCTGCAGAAATGTGAGGGGTGTACTCACTTTTGTGATACACTGTATATATGCAAGAAATAGGAAGCATAAGTAAGTGCATGTCAGCTTAAGTGCTTAGGTTTTTAATACAGCAAGAGAGACAAGGGAAACTCGTTCCAGTACTTGGGTGCAAGTACAGAGAAGAGCCTCGATGCTTGTCTTCCTTGAGTTCTAGGTGCAGGATCAAGTCGAGCAAGACTAGTGGCACGGAGGTTGCGTGGTACAGAGCGGGGTTTTATTAGACCTCGAGGGTAACTTGGGGCTGGTCCATTTTTGTCTTTGTAAGCGAGCATCAGTGTTTTAAACTGAATGCGTGCAGCTACAGGAAGCCAGTGAAGAGAACGCAGCAATGGGGTGATGTGGCAGTGTTTAGATACACACACACAAGATTGTATTCAATCATTCAATTATTCATCTTAAATAATCACTTTGTATTGGTTAGAGTCACAGTGGGCCTGCACCACTGAATAACACTAGGTGCTAATCCACCACAGACTGCA
The DNA here is from genome assembly GCF_030014385.1 of Trichomycterus rosablanca. Classification (NCBI taxonomy): domain Eukaryota; kingdom Metazoa; phylum Chordata; class Actinopteri; order Siluriformes; family Trichomycteridae; genus Trichomycterus; species Trichomycterus rosablanca. Next base: position 20,220,777 of record NC_085989.1, on the reverse strand, counting down.
TATTTAATGCCATTAATGCCATTGTCCTACTGCAAGTTTTTGGGAACTGGACAAAGGCCAGAGTTCCCAGAGAAGCATTTAAACCCAGGGTCCCAGGACTGCCTGTTGCGCAACTGTGCCACCCACAGCAAAAAGTTGTTACCTTATAACATACCATAGCAAAACAGCATAAAGTATGTGGAATTACCAAAATTACTGCCAAAATTGTTCATGTAAAAGCTTTAACTTTTACCCAACTCATAGAAAAGGACTGCCAATTGCACCTTTTGGAACCAATGACAGTGGCACATCTGTCACTAGCCATAGCCTAGTGGTTAAGGCACAGAACTAGTAATCCAAAGGTTGCTGGTTCAAGCCCCACCACTGCTAGGTTGCTGCTGTTGGGCCCTTGAGCAAGGCCCTTAACCCTCAGTTGCTCAGACTGTATAATGTAACTAATGTAAGTCGCTTTGGATAAAGGCGTCTGCTAAATGCTGAAAATGTAAATGTCACAGACACGACAGAATTTAATAGAAAGCATTATACCACTGAAAAAGAATGCCTTTATTTATTAAATATACATATACAGATGTACAGTACAAGGAAATTCTTTCTTCGCGTATCCCAGCTTGTTTGGAAGCTGGGGTCAGAGCGTGGGGTCAGCCATCATATGGCACCCCTAGAGCAGAGAGGGTTAAGGGCTTTGCTCAAGGGCCCAACAGTGGCTGCATGGCAGAGCTGGGATGGGAACTCTCAACCTTTTAGTTGATAACCCAAAGCTCTACCAACTTGTGTACTACTGTTCCTGCATGCCCGTCTCACCCTGGCCATAACCTGTTTTCGGCGCCTTCCATCAGGCCGACGCTTCAGCCACATGAAGACCCGAACGACCAGGCTACAGAGAAGCTTTTTATCCAAACTCCATTATGCTCATGAACAATTAAACACTACTGAACTGTTAATGCTCGGGACACTTAATTTATGTAATGGCATACACAGGATTTTCACATTCACTTCCATTTCTTATTTATATATTTTTCCATTTTCTATAGTCTTTATATTGCACAAAACTGCACCTTTTTAAACCCACAATGTGAATTGCACATGCCAATGTGTACAATGTTTTCTATGTTTACAGGTATGAATGTGTGTGTTAAGGGGAGAGTGAGCTGTGTGAATAAGATTGTCTGTATTGTATTTTTCCTGCACTGCAAGCATCTGTGTAACCAAAAACAAATTCCTTGTATGTGTGAGCATACTTGGCCAATAAAGCCTGATTCTGCTTCTGAATTTGATGCTACTGGTAACAAGACTCCAGTGGATTAAAGGTGATGCAGCCTATAGGTGCCGCACAGCATCCAGGTCTTGGAGTCAAACCTCACTTTCGTTCTGTGATTAGTTTATCATAAGACTGTACATTACACAAGGGGACTTCAAGCTTCAAGTGTGTGTGTGTGTGTGTGTGTGTGTGTGTGTGTGTGTGTGTGTAAGAGAGAGAGAGAGAGAGGAATACGTGGATCTTTCAGGGCATCACTCGCTCAGTGGTACCTGCCGCAACCCTGGTCAGGACGGTGACACTATACAAGATGCCTTAAATAGATGAAAGGATGAATAAACGAGGATCCATGGGATTGGCAAACAGTACAGATATCCCTAATGGAATAATCTGTCTCATATACTCATATATACTCTCATTTAGTAGCATAATGCATCTGCCTAAAATGTTCATGTAAACGAGGATTAGTGCAAATGCCGCCCGGATTGTAACGGAAATTGCGCATGTAATGCAAGCAGTGCAGTCGATGTTGCATATTTACTCGTGTCATTACCCTATAAAATAAGCCTATGTACCAGTATAAAACACATTCTATTATTCCCTCCGAAGATAAGCAAATCCTTGATTTCATAATAAGCTCCATTACATGAACACTCACCATTTTATCGAAAATGACGTCTTGTCATGTTCGTTCCTGTTCTGAAGCATGTCGTAAATGTTATGCAACGGTTCCAGTTTGTAAAACACATGGACGAACATCAGCCGTTTTAAACAGTGTTACACAAAAGCCAGCGTTTCTAATGATCCGGAAAATCCCGACAGCAGCGAGAATAAACGCGTTTCCCCATCCAACCGAAGAGCGTGCGAAAACGTCACCTGACTGGACATGAGATGAGGTCACAACAGCAAAACTGCACTCGGCCAATCAGATCACAGAACCGCCTTTAACAGACAAGGGAGCTTGTAGCAGCCAGAGCGGTAGAGAGAACAGAGTGGCGACACTCCCATAGGGAACCGTTGGAAAGGGGGCGGGACATTTTTTCTGCCCAGCTTCCGGGTTGTGGAGCTCTGTATAGTTCCAAACAACCCATAGAGCCCCATTCATTTCCACTACTTATCAAACATTTTTAGCTGTATGTTGCTTTGTTTTAAAAAAATTATGAATTTAATGTCATTAATATACTTAATACTGTTATTGTTTAGCATTTGCTCAGCACTAAATGTTACATGTTTATCTTAATTAATAGGTATAACCCAATTTAGCTTAGTCAGTTAAGCTTAATTAATGACACACGAGTCTTTTCACCTAAAATGAGTTGATTAATCAAGAGTCTTGTTACAGAAATGATCATAAAACATTAGAACCACAATAAATCATTATACTTTTACTTTCATACTTAAGTACATTTGAAGGTAAATTTAGTTTAGTACTTTAGTGGAGGTAAAGAGTATTTTTACTTTTACTACTACTTTTACTGGAGTAATATGTTACCTTGGATATCTCTACTTTAACTCAACTACATGGTTTGTCTACCTTGTCCACCACTTACATTAGACAAAATGAACTAGTGCATATTCATAATGAATTCATTAATGTATTACATGTAGGAATCAATTATTAATCACTCATGAAATAAGAGATGAATGAATGCTTTTTCATGTACCTGCACTATAATGTTTTTGGTACGGTAATGTGTTTATCAATCTGTTCATTCAGTGCAGGTAAACCTTATGAATCCAGCACATGACTTAGTGTTTAGCAAAAATGATTATTATTATGAATCCTCAGGAAAGTGAAGGGAGATTAGTTTATGCAAAAATCAAAACATAAAAAACTTTAATGTCTATACTGTATATTGTCTCTACTACTTAAGGATATCGCATTATGTAATGTATGCTAATATAATGTACTGTGTGTTAACAAGAACGACCTATTAACAAGTCATTATAAACATCAATCTTCCACTTTATATACCAAATTGACATTAAAGCAGATACAGTAAATGTAAACGCAGTTGAAAATACCCAGAAATTGTACAAATGTTTATTATTTGCCGTTTAATATTTCATTTACTGCTGCCTGTCCCATTTGAGAACATGACAGCGCCGGGTTTGTTTGGAACTATTGAGGGTTACATGAACCACGTGACCGCGTAGCGGCGAGATCAAGGAGTGTCGCAACTCTCTCTATCTACGGCTCTGGTAGCAGCTAGTGGGGTTTTATTATTACCAATGAATACACAGATTGCTACAACCCCACATCAGTAAAAGTTGCAGAGGTGGAAAGTAACGAATTACATTTACTCGCGTTACTGTAATTGAGTAGTTTTTTTGTGTATTTGTACTTTTTAAAGTAGATTTTACAACCAGTAATTTTACTTTTACTTAAGTATGTTTTGTATTAAGAATTGTAATTCGCTACATTTTAAATAACATCGGTTACTGAGTAAAAAAAAATCGCGTCTGGGAAACTGCTGCAGTAAATTCTGCGATGGGGAGTCGGATCTTTTGGCTCGGTTCCTTTTAAAGAGCCGTTCAAAAAATGGCTCTTCATTCTTTTGATCAGGCAGCGAGAGGAACTACTGAATCGGTTCCTTTCGTTCATATTAAAGAGCCGTTCAATAGAATCGGATCGTTCACGAACGACCCATCACTAGTGGTTATACAGTTTGAAAAAGTTTTATGGGATGGTCTGTACTAAAATGACACATTACACATCCCTAAATGTTTTAAATGTTGTATCAACATGTTTTTTTCTATTATATTTTAATAAAAAACAACTATTGTGAGATTTTCATCCACTTGTCACCCTCTCCTGTTAAAAAACGTTTACTCTGAGTACATTTAAAATAAGTTACTTTTTGCTTTTTACTTGAATAGATTTTTAGACTAGTAACTTTACTCGTACTTAAGTAAAAATTCATTAAAGTAATAGTACTTTTACTTGAGTACAATATTTTAGTACTCTTTCCACCTCTGAAAAGTTGGGGCAGTATGGAAAATGCAGTGTTTCTTACATTTACTTTGACTTTTATTTGATTGCAGACAGTATACACCCAAGATTTGTCATGTTTTGTCTGCTCAACATCATTTCATTTGTTAATATACATTCATTCCTGCATTTCAGGCCTGCAACACATTCCAAAAAAGCTGGGGCTAATTTAGGGCTAGTAATGAGGTGAAATAACTAAATAATGATGTGATTCCAAACAGGTAATGTCAACAGGTGATAGTAATCATGGTTTGGTACAAAAGCAGCATTCAGGAAAGGCTGAGTCTTTTATGACAAATATGGCCAGAAGATCTCCAGTTTGTCAACAAATGTGTGAGAAAATGATTGAAATGTTTCAAGACAATGTTCTTTCTCCCTTTACACTGCATAACATCATTAAACAATTCAAGGAATCTGGAAAAGGTTCAGTGCATACAGGGCAAGGGTGCAAGCCAAAGCTGAACACCTGTGATCTTCGATCCCTCAGACGGCACTGCATCAAGAACCACCACTTAACAGCTGATTTAACCATATGGGCAAAAGATTACTTTGGCACATTTTTGTAGAGCTCTACAATACAGAGTTACATGCACAAATGCCACTTAAAACTTTACTGTGCAAAAAAAAAGCCTCATGTTAACCATGTCCAGAAGCGACGTCAACTTCTCTGGGCTCGAAGGCATCTAGGATGGACCATCACACAGTGGAAACGTGTATTGTGGTCAGACAAATCAGTAATTCAGATCTTTTTTGTAAGAAGCAGACACTGTGTGCTCCGGCCCATCCACAGGACTATCCAGACTGTTATCAGTAACAAGTAGTGTTGTGTCAGTGCACTTGGAAAAGGTAATTTACACTTCTGTCATGGCAGCATTAATGCAGAAAGGTATACTGAGATTTTAGAGCAACATATGCTGCCTTCAAGACCTCATATTTTCCAGGGACATCCATATGATGCATATAATATATAAGCACATGAAGTGGATTCAGAAACTCAGATTACCTAACTTTTTGCACACTTTGTGTTGTGAATTAGATTTATTGGATATAGTTTTCATTTTTATTTATCAATTTACAATTAACCCATAATGACAACAAGTAAAAACATGTTTTTCTTCCACAAATTAATTAAAATCCAACACTGAAATCTTTTATTCACAAAAGTATTCTGACTTTGTGTGTGGAACTCCAAATGCTCATCCTGTTTGTCCTGTTTGCTTTAATTATCCCTGATATGTGTCTAAATCCCAATTGGAGTGTAACAGCTGCATTTAGATTTATCACATTTAGCAAATACTCTTATCCAAAGTGACTTATAACTGTGCCCAAAACACAATGCGCCAACAGTGGTCTCTTTCTCACCAAGCTTCTTGCTGATGGTCTTGTAGCCCATTCCAGCCTTGTGCAGGTCTACAATCTTGTCCCTGACGTCCTTTGATAGCTCTTTGGTCTTGCCCATGGTGGTTGATTGATTTGAATGGAAGAAACTGATTCTGTTACAGGTGTCTTTTATACAGGGACAGGACTAATTTGTGTGCCTCATGGGCACATAACCGGACTGTGGGGGTCAGAATTCTTGCTGGTTGGTAGGGGATCAAATACTTATTTCCCTTAATTAAATACAAATTAATTTATAACCTTTATTTAATGTTTTTTTTTCTGGAATTTTTGTTGATATTTTGTCTCTCTGTTAAAATAAACCTTCCATAAAAATTATAGACTGTTCAGGTCTTTGTAAGAGGGTAAACTTACAAAATCAGCAGGGGATCAAATACTTATTTTTCCCATATATATATACATTTCAACAGAGGAGCTAGCAAGTCTGAGAATGAGAAACTATATATATATATATATATATATATATATATATATATATATATATATATATATATATATATATATATATATATATATATATATATATATATATATATATATATATATATATATATAGTTTCTCATTCTCAGACTTGCTAGCTCCTCTGTTGAAATGCACACATTTCTTTATGGACCTCACCTGGTGTAGCTGTGTTTTACGCCTCATGAAAGCACCCTAAGCGAGTGGATTGATTGATTGATTGATGTCCTGTTTCTCGAACGAACCCTGCCCATAAATTTTTGTTACACTTGGGCGTCCGCTTGTGCATTGCTGGTCCCAGCTGGTTTTGAGGGTTTTCTATATTTCCTTTGTTCTGAGAGCTGAGTTGTTGCAGGTGTCCGAAACAGCCATTATCATATTGCGACAACCAGTTCTCAGTTCCCTATCCCTGTTCCACTTTCTCTGGTTGTGGTTGTTTTGTGTCGTATATTTGTTACTTTATTTCTGTTATTTTGGCCACCTTATTTATTTATTTACTTATTTATATATCAATTATACCCTTTTTGTTGATCAAGCATTCTTGCATTGCTTTAATTTTCATAGTGAAGGACATAAGAAAGAACTCAACAGTCACTCAGTTCCAAAAGTCTTGTGCAGAGTTGACAGAACCTGGTGGATAGGCTTTATTTTTTTACTTTTTGTTTGTTGTTAGGTGACAAGGTGATGCAGGAATTAGGGTAAATGCTACACAGAACCAGGGTCCTGGGGACATTAAAACCTACCTCTGGTCTCGGCAGTTGGCATGTTCTTTCAGTGTATGTGTGTTTTCGTCTGGTACACCACCTTAGAAAAATGTAAAGAGCGTGAATGGATTGACACCTGGTTTATTCAAGCCATGCACTAGTGTTTTCTGGTGACTCTGGCCTAACCCCTAATCACTAAAAAAAATGAAATCAGAATCACTTTATTCCGCCAGGTATGTTATACATATGAGGAATTTGTTTCGGTGATACACATAATAGTACACATAATTATACAAATAATACACGTATGACATGTAGCATGTTAACAGTCTGTGTGCAGTCTGGTCTGTTAAATAAGTATTAACCAAGGGAGCAACTGTGGTTAAAAATTGTTACAGCTCTTGGAAAAAAGCTGTTAGCATGTCTGGTTGTGTTGTTTTTATTGTCTTGAGTCTTCTCCCAGATGGAAGTGTTGGAAAGAGGTGATGTCCTCTTCACTGTCCTGATTATACATTGGAGTTTGGCTTGTTCTTGTGATGTGGAGGAACCAAACCAGATGGTAATAGATGATGTGAGGATGGACTCTATTATTGCTGTGTAAAACTTGATCAGTGGACTCTGTGGCAGGTTGAATTTGAGCCCTCTTGGCAATGGAGAGTGTGTTCTTTTCCCACTTTAGGTCACTGGATAAGGTGGTGCCCAGGAACTTTAGTGAACTTATGGACCATTGAGACCATAGAGCCATTAATTGTGAGGGAGGGTAGGGGGTTGCGTCTGAAGTCCACCACCATCTCTACAAATCTTCTTCTTCTTCCTCCTCAGCCTTTGTCCCGTTTCGGTTACGCGGCATTTCCGGCTTCTTCCCGTTAGGGGTCGCTGGCGGGTGATTTGGCACAGTTTTTACGCCAGATGCCCTTCCTGACACAACCCTCCCTATTTTATCCGGGCTTGCGGCCGGCACTACAATGCACTGGTCTGTGCATCCTAGCGGCTAGGTAACTATAGGTAGGGTGACCACAGGGCCGGCGCTAGGGGGGGGCTGAGGGTGGCATTGCCCCCCCAAATTGTGTCTTTGCCCCCCCAAGCACAATGCAAGCAACGGCTATTTTTAAAATTATCTCTGAACCAATCACAAAAATGCTTTTTGTTTTACAGTGTGAAGATATTTCCTTGCTTATTCCTGATTGGCTCTTTGAGTCATATAAAAATCGGCAGACTGCCCCAAACAGTTCAGTTCGGCAGTATATGTTCTGTTAGTGTGAGTGAGAGGCAGGTATACTGGTAAACACTCTTCTGAGTTTAAACTGACTTTCACATGGTAATATTTGCTTAACTGTGGTTTTTCGTTGCTTTAATGTTACTTACCTCTTACATAGGTGTTGCTTAAATTATTTTATTAGCCGTTAGCGGTTAGGCTAATGAACTAATGGCAATTTAATTAAGGGGGCGTATTAAAATGAAATACAATTAGATAATCTTTTTTCTCCATTTACATAATCAACATGTATTTTTTAATCATTGGGTTTTAAGTTTAAGTTCGAAAACATGCATTTTTATTTCTTTACCTCATACATCACTTTAAGCCAGTATCAATAGCTTGGCTGTCATCATTCATGCACAAATCAAGCCTTGAATATATTTCTGGCTTCAAAAACATGACTATCAACATGCCCCCTCATTAGGTTTTACTGCCCCCCCAAGCAAAGCAGTCCAGAACCGGGGCTGGGTGACCATATTTTGGTTTTTAAAAAAGAGGACACCTGGTTCGTTGGTGACACCATGGCAATGTGTATGGGGTAGAGGTTTAAATAGTTGACAAATGAGTCAAAACCATCCAGCTGTGTTACTGAACTTTAATAAATGTACAGCTGCTCTTTAACAAGGGCCTTTATGGTCAGATAATCTTATTCCTTCACATTCAGCGTTAAGCCCTAAACAATAATAACAACAAATTATAAAACAGTTGTCACCTATAAATAAAAATCCCTTTATTTTTTAGTTTCTTTGATGTATTGTACAATCGTATCAGCTGACTTATTAGGAGTGTTTTTAACTTTAATTGGATTCACTTTAATTACTTGCTCCCATCAGTAGAAACCCAGCAGTAAGATGTGTCTTCTAATGCTTGCTGAGCAGTTTCCACAGAATGCAGTGCCATCACGGTGTTGACAAGAGCCTCTGTGTTAGTACGTGCATGTGAAAATCAGACTTATTTTAAGAAAACAGATGCACTCCTAAAAAGACCTAAAAACAAACCAATGCAAACCAATGCAAAAACATACACACAGAATAGCGACTAGAAAAGCAGAATCCCGGACATTTTTGGTGATTTCAAATCCCGGCCGGACGCATTTTTTAGGTCTCAAAAAGAGGACATGTCTGGGAAAAAGAGGACGAATGGTCACCCTACTATAGGACAATTCAGTGTCTCCAATTAGCCTAGCGGCATGTCTTTGGACTGTGGGAGGAAACCGGAGTACCCGGAGGAAACCCACGCAGACACGGGGAGAACATGCAAACTCTGCACAGAAAGGACCCAAACCGCCCCACCTGGGGATCGAGCCCAGGACCTTCTTGCTGTGAGGTGACAGTGCTACCCACTTACCACCAGGGCCGGCGCTAGGGGGGGGGGCTGAGGGGGGCATTGCCCCCCCAAATTGTGTCTTTGCCCCCCCAAGCACAATGCAAGCAACGGCTATTTTTAAAATTATCTCTGAACCAATCACAAAAATGCTTTTTGTTTTACAGTGTGAAGATATTTCCTTGCTTATTCCTGATTGGCTCTTTGAGTCATATAAAAATCGGCAGACTGCCCCAAACAGTTCAGTTCGGCAGTATATGTTCTGTTAGTGTGAGCGAGAGGCAGGTATACTGGTAAACACTTTTTTTTTTTACAGAATTAGTATTCTTTTGTTTTCTTTATATTTTCATTTCCCAATAATATAAATATTCTCACTCATTCCTATTTCCACGTTTGAATATTCTCAGTCTGTGTGTAGGTACATTTGTCAGCTTTGACTTAAATTTGTATTAAAGCCTTTCAAGAAATAGAGTTGTTCTATTAGTAATGGCAATTTAATTAAGGGGGCGTATTAAAATGAAATACAATTAGATAATCTTTTTTCTCCATTTACATAATCAACATGTATTTTTTAATCATTGGGTTTTAAGTTTAAGTTCGAAAACATGCATTTTTATTTCTTTACCTCATACATCACTTTAAGCCAGTATCAATAGCTTGGCTGTCATCATTCATGCACAAATCAAGCCTTGAATATATTTCTGGCTTCAAAAACATGACTATCAACATGCCCCCTCATTAGGTTTTACTGCCCCCCCAAGCAAAGCAGTCCAGAACCGGGGCTGCTTACCACCATCTGTACAAATAATAAATGACATTTTTTATAGTATAATTTTATTTGTTATAGTAGGATTTTGATGTTAATAAGGGAGGGTCTATGGCAGGGGTGGGCAATTAAATTTCCCAAGGGGCCACATAAGAAACTGGGACTGTTGTGGAGGGCCGGACCAATAAGGTGAACTTAATTCTGCTCAATATTAATTTTATCTCTTTATTTACATTTACATTACATTTTCAGCATTTAGCAGACGGCTTTATCCACAGCAATTTACATTACAGTTACAGTTTACAGTCTGAGCAATTGAGGGTTATGGGCCTTGCTCAAGGGCCCAACAGCAGCAACCTGGCAGTGGCGGGGCTTAAACCAGCAACCTTCTGATTACTAGTCCAGTACCTTAAGCACTAGGCTACAACTGCCCACTCTTTATGAAAAGCAGTAAATTGTACAGTTCTAATAAGCTGTTAATGTTTAGATGTTACAATCAGAAAATTAGAAGTAAGCAGAGTAAAACATCAACATTATTTCACTATTTAAACAAACAAATGCAAAAAAAACAAAAACAAATGTGAACAAAATGTGCAGGTTTTTAAACTTTACACTATTTTGTTTTTGAGTCTAATTACCTCATTTGTTTTTCAGTCCTTTGTTACTGTTGGATTTTCTTATTAAAATCACAGAGCTGGTCCTGACTGCTTCAGTTCTGGATGTGTTAAACTTTATAAAAAGTCCGTGTTGCTTTTGCAGTTTAGTTAGTGAAGCTTCAGGTGCGACGCTCTGCATCGTTCATGTTCTTGTATTTCTCTGTTTAGTACCATAACAGCGATTTAAAGCCTAAATTGTGATCGTTAAACAGCTTTACACCTGACTTCAGTAAATAAATACTTCAGAAGTTCGTGTCTTGTTAAAAACTCCACCGTCAATCACACTCAGTTCTGTTCGCATTACAGTGAAGCCCGATACACTCGCGCACACGTCAATCCAAACTTGCGGATATTTAAAGACACAGCGCTCCCGTCAAAACAATCATGTTATATTGCATGTGTGATGTACATTTATTCACATCAAAATTTTAATTGCCACGAATCTCATGCGGGCCGGTTGGGGATGTCTCGCGGGCCGGATGTGGCCCGCGGGCCGTACAATGCCCAGGTCTGGTCTATGGGAATATTTTGGATATGGGGGTGGGGGGATGTTCGAAAAGCTACGGTTTAGAAGAAGGCTCAGCCTTTTCTCTGGAAACCATGTGATTTAATACGGAAGTTGGTGAAACGCGGTGAAAGCGACGGGAGTTTACCTTAAGCTTGTTAATAGTTTATTAGTTACTTTTATTTTTCCTACACGTCGAGTGAATAAACTGTAAGTAAATGCAATTAAATTTTATATGTAAATATACATTGGAAATGTGTTTTAAAGTCGCTCTGGTTGAGTGGTTAGTTTCGTTTTAGGACTATTATGCGTTAACAGAAATACGTTAAAAGTATTTTGAAGCCCAGTTTACCAGCTAGACATTTTAAAAGATGAAGGAAAACACATGAACAAGGTTCTTTAGTTAATTATTTACTACTTTAAACCGCATTGTTGGGGTTTGGTTATGTACGTGTTTGTTAACAGTTTAACTAAGCGAATTTGGTGTGGGGGCGGAAAGGGGGAGTTGGTTCGTTAGGAAAAAATGTCCCCATAATGATAACAACAGTATGATTTAAAGGGAACGGTCGTGGTGGATTATTAATCCCACAACGTCGACGACAAAAATATAGAAAAACCTGGATTTGTGACATCACTATGTCTGTCATACAGGGTACTGATATTTTAAGAAACATTATAGTGACATAAACTAAAGGATGCATACTTTTATAGTACTAAAAGGCAGGTTGTTGTTTATCTAAAGTGCATATATCTGCTTTAGATTTACACACACGTATATAAATACATGTTGAAGAAAACATAAACTTACAGTACTGTGATAGTAAATTGTCTAAACAACTGATGCCTTGCTTAGGGGCCCAACAGTGGCAACCTTACAGTGGTGGGCCTTGAACCAGCAACCTTTCAATTACTAGTCCGGCACCTTTTTTTTTTTTTAAATAACATTGCTGTTTAATTTGTGTTTATTATGTGACTTGTTTCTATCATTTTACAGTCATCTTTAAACTCTTTTTGAGTGACTGCTGGCTTTTTTTATTACCTTCCTTAATAAAAGTTAATGAATGTTAAAACCTTCCAGTGGGTAGCACTGTAGCCTCACAGCAAGAAGGTCCTGGGTTCGATCCCCAGGTGGAGCGCTCCAGGTCCTTTCTGTGTGGAATTTGCATGTTCTCCCCGTGTCTGTGTGAATTTTCTCAGGGAGCTCTGGTTTCCTCACACAGTCCAAAGACATGTACAGTGGGGCCAAAAAGTATTTAGTCAGCCACTGATTGTGCAGGTTCTCCTACTTAGAAAGATGAGAGAGGTCTGTAATTATCATCATAGGTACACTTCAACTATGAGAGACAAAATGAGAAAAAAAAATCCAGGAAATCACATTGTAGGATTTTTAAAGAATTTATTTGTAAATTATGGTGGAAAATAAGTATTTGGTCAATAACAAAAGTTCAACTCAATACTTTGTAACATAACCTTTGTTGGCAATGACAGAGGTCAAACGTTTCCTGTAAGTCTTCACCAGGTTTGCACACACTGTAGCTGGTATTTTTGGCCCATTCCTCCATGCAGATCTCCTCTAGAGCAGTGATGTTTTGGGGCTGTCGCTGGGCAACACGGACTCCACAAATTTTCTATGGGGTTGAGGTCTGGAGACTGGCTAGGCCACTCCAGGACCTTGAAATGCTTTTTACGGAGCCACTCCTTCGTTGCCCGAGCGGTGTGTTTGGGATCATTGTCATGCTGGAAGACCCAGCCACGTTCCATCTTCAATGCTCTCACTGATGGAAGGAGGTTTTGGCTTAAAATCTCACGATACATGGCCTCATTCATTCTTCCCTTAACACGGATTAAGCGCCCTGTCCCCTTAGCCCCAAAGCATGATGTTTCCACCCCCATGCTTCACAGTAGGTATGGTGTTCTTGGGTTTTTCTTCTTCCTCCAAACACAACAAACTTCAGACGGGCCTGGACATGTACTGGCTTAAGCAGGGGGACACGCCTGGCACTGCAGGATTTGAGTCCCTCTCGGCGTAGTGTGTTACTGATGGTAGCCTTTGTTACTTTGGTCCCAGCTTTCTGCAGGTCATTCATCAGGTCCCTCCGTGTAGTTCTGGGATTTTTGCTCACCGTTCTCATGATCATTTTGACCCCACGGGATGAGATCTTGACCCCAAGGGAGATTATCAATGGTCTTGTATGTCTTCCATTTTCTTACAATTGCTCCCACAGTTGATTTATTCACACCAACCTGCTTGCCTATTGTAGATTCACTCTTCCCAGCCTGGTGCAGGTCTACAATTTTCTTTCTGGTGTCCTTCCACAGCTCTTTGGTCTTGGCCATGGTTGAGTTTGGAGTCTGACTGTTTGAGGCTGTGGACAGGTGTCTTTTATACAGATAACAAGGTCAAACAGGTGCCATTAATACAGGTAACGAGTGGAGGACAGAAGAGCTTCTTAAAGAAGAAGTTACAGGACTGTGAGAGCCAGAAATCTTGCTTGTTTGTTATTGACCAGATACTTATTTTCCACCATAATTTACGAATAAATTCTTTAAAAATCCTACAATGTGATTTCCTGGATTTTTTTTCCTCATTTTTTCTCTCATAGTTGAAGTGTACCTATGATGAAAATTACAGACCTCTCTCGTCTTTCTAAGTAGGAGAACCTGCACAATCAGTGGCTGACTAAATACTTTTTGACCCCACTGTAAGTGAGGTGAATTGGAGATACAAAATTGTCCATGACTGTGTTTGACATTGAACTTGATGAATTTTACCGTTTCTGTCATGACTGTAACCAAAGTGTGTAAAACATGGTGTTGAAATCCTAGTAAATAAATAAATAAAACCTTCCAAGCAAGTTGGTAAATCTTGTGAGGGGCACCTGTCCGGGTGTCACATTTTTTATAATAAAATCAGGTACAGTGCCGCTCAGGTGGCGCAGCGGTAAAAAGACACGCTGCAAACCAGGGCTGGATTCTGAGTACGTAGTATCGAATCCAGCTCTGCTTCACCGGTTCGAAGCTGAGTGGCTGTATGAGCAACGATTGGCCGGTTGCTCAGTTGGGGGGGTCTCTCTCTGTCAGAATGCGATTATGACCTCTGCCGGCTGATTAGAGGCGCCTGCACAGGAGATGAGGAAGAGTGCCCTTAGGGTGTGTCTCTCCACATGCAACGCTAGGCGGCGCCAAACTCATCAATGTGTGAGTGGCAAAAATGCATCCTGCTGCTGCTCATGTTTCGGAGGGGATATGGGTTAGCTTCGATCTTCTTGGTCAAGGCAGGGTTCGGCATAGACAGAGAGGAAGCACGATGCAAATTAAACAATTGGATGCGCTAAAGTGGGAGAAAAAAGGGAAAAATTTAAAAAATAAAATCAGGTACAGTTTGCACAAGAACATGATTGCAATTATAATTTTATAATTATTCATATCTACAACTTGATTTATATTGAAGTAACTTTTACACACACATACACGCTACATATAAAATACAACAAGCTTGTATTGTGATGGAATCTTTTCTATCAGTTTTGTTTTTAACATATCTTTTTAAATCTTATAAAAACAAGATCTGTGTGTTTGACTGCATTCATTAAGTGATGCATGGAATAGGGTTTTTTTTCCCAAGGCTAGAAAGACAATTATACCAAGAAAATTTTTGTACAGATGGCCAAAATAAATAGGTGTGCCATAAATTAAAAGCTTCTAGAACGCAGGTGACCAACATGGTTAAGCACGGTACACCGCAATGGACTTAGAGGCTAATGCAGCACGAAAATTCCAAATTGTGTTTCTGTTAGTAATGGTAATTTCTGTTTTTAGTGTGTCATATCAGTTAATTAACTAGCCAGCAAGGGCTGACTTTTTTCAATTTTTCTGAATATCATGGCAGGGTTTGGTTTGGTATTCCTGTTTATCCATTTTTTATTCTATTCCAAAAAACACATGAGCCCAGTTGTTTATGAAAAACTGTGATTATTAATTTTATCACACATATATTTTATCACATATATTTTATCACATAATAATTTTTAGTGTTTGACTTTGAATATATGCTCTCATTCTATACTTGTATATTATTATCCTTTTGCCTACATTTCCAGAAAACTCTCATTTGAACCTCTGGTGTATATGGAATAGAGCAGCCAAATATTTGTGATAGCTAACTGGGGAGTCAAGGTTTACACAAGTTTTCACTGTTCACTCCCAGTTAGTCAGGTATGCGCAAGGTTGCCAAGACCATGATGATAGGATAAGACCTGGGTGACGAAGGTCATAATGGTGGAACAAAAAACTTTGTACAAGATGCAAACTAAATTATGTATCCTATGTCTTTTATTATATGAATAATTCATGTGCAAGACCTTGTTTTTATAAAGTCTTGTATCTGCTGTATCCTATTTTGTAGCACTTGAGGTAAGGTGTGATATATTGATAGAGTGACTACCTGGGCTTGTGAGCACTAAAAGGCATAAGTAAATAATAAGATATTTGCTTGAGCACATTTAAGTATTGGTAGTGTTTTTATTTCAGGTAAGATTCCCACCACACCAAGTTTTACAGAGGTCCAGATGTGCAGATGCAGAAATACAAAATCAGAGAATGGAGTTACATGCTCTGAATACCATAAAACCGGGCCAAAGTCCCGCTTATTTAATGAGATTTGTCAAAATCTGACAACGGCCACATGGATGCTTAAATTATAAGATAACTCTGAAAATCTGTTCATGATTACATTATTAGTGTAAATTCACTTTATGGAATTTAGCATGTGTGTTTGTTGTTTTCATAGTTTTTACAATGGCAAGTGCTCCTCCGATGGAACCCATTTTGTCAGCTCCACCACCCTCCTATGATGAGACAATGAATGCTGGAGGAATGTACTACCCACCAGGCAATGCAGTACCTCCTCCAGTCCACAATAAAGGTGCCCCTGCTCTTTATCCAGTTCAGAATTACACCCAGATGTATCCACCTGCTCCAACTATACCTGCAGTACAAGGCCCTGTTGGTAAGTATGGTGTTTCTCCCAAGTAAGCACATCATTAAGATATAGTTTTAAAACTAGTGGTTGGCTAAGGAGTGTTTTGTCACATACATACACCGATTAGCCATAACATTAAACCACCTCCTTGTTTCTACACTCACTGTCCATTTTATCAGCTCCACTTACCATATAGGAGCACTTTGTAGTTCTACAATTACTGACTGTAGTCCATCTGTTTCTCTGCATACTAATTTTCAATGGTCAGGACCACTACAGAACAGGTATTATTTAGGTGATGGATGATTCTCAGCACTGCAGTGACAATGACATGGTGGTGGTGTGTTAGTGTGTGTTGTGCTGATATGAGTAGATCAGACACAGCAGCGCTGCTGGAGTTTTTAAATACCGTGTCCACCCACTGTCCACTCTTTTAGACACTCCTACCTAGTTGCTCCACCTTGTAGATGTAAAGTCAGAGACGATCGCTCATCTATTGCTGTTGAGTTGGTCATCTGCTAGACTTTCATCAGTGGTCACAGGACGCTGCCTACGGGGCGCCACTGGCTGGATATTTTTGGTTGGTGGACTATTCTCAATCCAGCAGTGACAGTGAGGTGTTTAAAAACTCCAGCAGCATTGCTGTGTCTTATCCACTCATACCAGCACAACGCACACTAACACACCACCACCATGTCAGTGTCACTGCAGTGCTGAGAATGATCCACCACCTAAACAATACCTGCTCTGTAGTGGTCCTGTGGGGGTCCTGATCATTTAAGAACAGCATGAAAGGAGGCTAGTAAAGCATGCAGAGAAACAGATGAACTACAGTCAGTAATTGTAGAACTACAAAGTACCTCTATATGGTAAGTGGAACTGATAAAATGGACAATGTGTGTAGAAACGAGGTGGCTGCAGCACCATGTGAGATTTTTAGACCTGCCAAAAACAATCACTAGACAAAAAATGCAAAACACCACTTTGACAAAAACAATTGCTGTAGTCACATGCACATACACTCAACTCTTTAATCTGTACCACACACACTCTTTTTTTTTTTAACTCTCTCTTACTCAGTTTGTACCATCTAGCACAAAGCAAATAAAAATAATCCTTAGTATTTATTGCTATTTAGTACCTTATTTTTAAAAGTTTTAGTTTTGCAAAAGCCACAAGAGTCACCTGTGTATCTTGCAGCTCACGCCACAATGCTGAAACTAAAATTCAGATCAGCAACTAAAACATGTGCTGTGGTCTACATAACCAGCAGTGGCACCACAATATGTGTGGCTTCTGTCAACTTCCTCTTGTAAAAGTAAAGCCCTGCTTTTACATACTTAATTCCCTGCAACAGCTTGTGGCAGAGAACTAATTTGTTTGGATGTTGGCAGTCATAGCAGTAAAGCATGTGCAACCTACAGTACATTTTTATCTATCAGTAGAATTATTCACCCATAATGATGAAGTGAAAACATATTTTAACTAAAATCTTATACAAAAAAGTAAATAGACCCGTTGCTATTGCTCTTCAGATGGTGTTCATGTTTATCCTGTTTGCTTTAATTATTTTTTGAGATGTGTCTAAAACACAACTGTTGCCGTTTAAATTGATTGAACATAGTTTGATAAGACAAACACCTGAGTGTATAGTTGGCTACAATTTACACTACATTTTCAGGACAAAAATCAAGCCATTAATTCCAAGAAACTGTTTGTGGATCTTCACAATCAAATTGTGTTAAGGTATAGATCAGGGTAAGGATATAAAACAATACCTAAGGCTCTGAGTAAGCGGAGGGCCACAGTGGCCTCAGTAATTTTCAAATGGAGGAAGCTTGACACAACTTTGAACCTTCCTAGAGCTGGCCACATTGTGCAGCAGATGGGTTGTAGAAAGAACCCAGTGGCCACTCAAATGGGAGAACCTGTTGGATGAACAACCATCTCAGGCAAATGCAAAGGCAAATGACAGTTCACTTGCTGTTTGCCAAATGGCATCACCTGGCTAATACTGTCCCTTCTATGAAACACGGTGGTGGCAGTATCATGCTGTGGGGCTGTTTTTTTATCAGCAGGGACAGGAAAATTGATAAGAATTAAGGGGCATTTGAATGCCACCAAATACAGGAACATACATAAAGAAAACCTTGTCCAGACTGCATGCAAATTCAGACTGGGGTGACTCACTTTTCAACACAACATTGGTCCAAGAAGTGGCTTTGAGGAAGGTCTTTGAATGTTTTTTGTAGGACAGATGTAGGTGTAGGACAGATTTTAAAAAGACCTTTTACAGCCACTGTATAGACCCTATCTGGCTTTCCTGACAGATAGTGTGATCTTATTATTTCTTTAATGTTGTTATGTAGGTATTATATAAAATGTAATTACAAGGCGCAGCTCTTGGGTGTTTTATATGCACATTGTTGCATGATTGTGCCTGTGACCACCTGGGGGTATTCCAGAAAGCGGGTTAAGTGATTAAACCGGGTAAGTTAACTCAGAATTAACGAAAACTCGAGGTTTTCCGTTCCAGAAACCGAGATTAAAGAGAGCCTGTGTCAGTTACTATAGCAACTTACGCTCTGAAGCTAACCTGCTCGCTGGCAGGTTAACATAAACCTACCCCGGGGTTACACACACTTTCCTCATGTAAACCTGGCGTGTATTTTCCTCCAGGATCCAGCGGATACAGACGCGCAAATTATTCGAAGAGATCTTTGTCGGGAACGAGTCATTAAACTTAGTTTAGTCATTTCCGGATGGATTTATTCGCAAACCTTTCCGTTTTTATTAGAGATGGAACGATCGATCGGCTATGAATCGGTATCGGCCGATTTTTAATCAAAATATGCTATCGGCGATCGGCCGATATCTCCTAAAAGTAGCCGATCCGATCGTGTGATATATAAAGATCACGTTAAGCTTAACAGCTCAGGCCGCTCAGGTGGCGCAGCGGTAAAAAGAAACGTGCTGCATCTCAATTCTGAGAACGTGGTATCGAATCCAGCCTTGCTTTACCGGTTCGAAGCTGAGTGGCTATATGAGCAACGATTGGCCGGTTGCTCATATGGGGGGTGGGACAAAGAACCGGATGTGGGTCTCTCTCTGCCAGAATGCGATTGCGTTCTCTGCCGGCTGATTGGAGGCGCTTGCACAGAGATGGGAGAGGGTGCCCTTAGGGTGTGTCTCTCCGCATGCAACGCTAGGTGGCGCCAAACTCGTCAATGTGTGGGTGGCAAAGATGCATCTGGCTGCTGCTCGTGTTTCGGAGGGGATACGGGTTAGCTTCAATCACCTCCGTCAGGGCAGGGTTCGGCATAGACAGAGAGGAAGCACGATGCTAATTGAACAATTGGATGCGCTAAAAAGGGGAGAAAAAGGGGTAAAAATTATAATAAAAAATAAAAAAAGCTTAACAGCTCAGTGGATTGATCCAGACTTTGAGCTACAAAGCACCAACCATCGCATCAAAATTCATCAACAATGGTACAGAAACCATCATGAAAGCTCTTCATGACCTAAAATAACATCATTAACGTTGTGCATCATACATACGATGTAATTTTGCTGATTGTAATATTTACTTTAAAAAGATAATTCAACCTGGTGACATCTGAGTCGATTCTATCAGCACGTTATATAAACTCCTGGTTCACTTTGGTAAATCGGAAGCGGTTCTTGCTTGTGATGTAGATGAGAACAGAAAACGTTACAGAGCCAATCGGAGGCAAAAGTTTATTCATTACCAAATTCGTTAGTTCAGGATCATCTGCTGATCATGATCATATCCCTGAAAGGAGATCGGAATCGGTGCCAAAAACCCAGATCGGTACATCTCTAGTTTTTATCACAGTCAGTCAATTCGGGGAGAGTGGGGACGGTTGCCACAAGGGGCAGCTGCAACATTATTAATTACAATAATCACAATATTAATAAAAAGGCTTGTTTCAACATTAATTATAACATTATGGATGGAATGTTATGGATTAATATAGAATACCTTAAACACACAGTTTAGTAAGCTAAAATCATTTGTGGTTTAAATTGATTGTAGTAATTAACCCCAAACATGGTTGTTACTTAAAACATATGATTTTACTACATACTGTATCAATGAATGTTGCAACTGCCCTGTTATGGGTCTGTTCACGTATTATTTTTTACACATATTATCATATGCGTATATGTTACAGTTGTGTGTGGGTGGGTAGCTGACAGATGTGGATTTTATTTTATTAAAATGTTGTCTTTTATTATTGGAACAGCAGACAGAATATCCCTCCATGTATAGGTTGTGACCATTATCTTAAAAAATGAACAAATGTCAAATAAAACAGTGTAACATTTAATACATGTTCTGCAACCTACTGTTCTCCATCTTATGGAGATGCTTTCATTAAGATCTTATGTGATGCTACCCACATTACAAATATTGAAGCCAAATGGTCAGGCTCTGTGCATGATCACTGAAAATAAAACAATGCAACAAGTTTATTTCCTTGTCCTTATTCTTTAGTGAGAACATTTATATTTATACACCCTTAGCACCGACACCCATCTTAAATTCAGGCAACTGAATTTCTAGCCTTGTCTGTTTTATATGCTCCACCTGAGGATCACACTTTGCAGTTTGTTTCTCCAGATAGACCTTGTATAGTCTATTATATTTACACCCAACTTGAAAGAGACAAAAATAGTATGTTATGATCAAACATAGCTTAATGTGTTCTAAATATTTCAGATATTTGGTAAGACATTTTTACTGTTCTAAGCTGAGCTTTGGAGGTGGATGGTCCCTCATTTGATTCGGAACTGCCCATCACATTCTGTTAGAGGACAGTCACACACATTATCATGGTAGATCAAATGAAATGCCATGCTCTATGTTCAACATATACTGTTCCTCTGTAGGCCTCCCAGTATCATCCCACTCGGAGGCAACGGAGATGGTTTCTTTATCGTCCTTCAACAGTGTTTTTTTTGTATTAAAGAACATTATTTATATTTATTAGGATCTATAGGGACATTTAGATCACTAACAATTGCAGGAGGTTCAAAACCACTCCACCAATCACTGAAGAGATGGCAATAAAAAGTGTTCAGACTAGAGATGGGACGATCGATCGGCTACGAATCGGTATCGGCCGATTTTTAATCAAAATATGCTATCGGCGATCGGCCGATATTTCCTAAAAGTAGCCGATCCGATCGTGTGATATATAAAGACCATGTTAAGTTAACAGCTCAGTGGATTGATCCAGACTTTGAGCTACGAAGCGCCAACCATCACATCACCATTCATCAACCATCGTACAGAAACCACAGTGAAAGCTCTTCATGACCTAAAATAACATCATTAACGTTGTGCATCATACATACGATGTAATTTTGCTGATTGTAATATTTACTTTAAAAAGATAATTCAACCCGGTCACATCTGAGTCGATTCTATCAGCACGTTATATAAACTCCTGGTTCACTTTGGTAAATCGTAAGCGGTTCTTAGTTGTGATGTAGATGAGAACAGAAAACGTTACAGAGCCAATCAGAGGCAAAAGTTTATTCATTAGCAAATTCGTTAGTTCAGGATCATCTGCTGAACTTTTAGGATCAGAAAACTTTTAGCTCCTTAGACGGAACGAGTCTGACTCGGTTACAGATCTGTGGTAATAGCAGTTTAATTAAGCTTTTTAATGAAAGTAGTAGTTGTTAGTTCTGTAGTAGCTGGTGTTTATTTAAAACCACGACATTTAATTAATAACAGTAAACACGGAGAGATAACTGAGAAGAGAAACTTACGCTTCACATAAAACGAATCAACTCATGAATCAATGAATCACTTATAGCGATACTGTGAACAAAGCGTCTCTTCTAAAGGCACAAACACACACACACACACACACGCGCGCGCTGCTCCGGTTTATCTTCACTGTGAGGCTCTTTTTAAGTTTATTTATTTTATTTACTGCTAAACCCCCCCCACCCCACCCCCGATCGGAATCGGCTATCGGCCGATGTCCCTGAAAGGAGATCGGAGATCGGAATCGGTGCCAAAAACCCCGATCGGTACATCTCTAGTTCAGACTGTACCAATGCAGTTCTTAATATTCCACAGTTTATGCACTGTAAACTAATGATTTACATGTAATGAACATGCCTTGAACATAGACAGTTTTGTGTTTCATTTTTATCTGCTGCCATGTGCATCTGATTCCACTTGGATTACACCTAGATTGAATAAATGAAAGAAAAAACGTGTAAAATCGAGACAAATATTACAACTGACATATTAAACAATTTTGCCCTATCCTTCTGCTGAATGTTTAATAATGGTTAAATTTTTTTTATTAATTTAAACTCACACATTAACTCAAGTCTTTTTTTACGGACACGGCTGTATTACTATACGTCTAAAACATTTTCAGGATCTGAATACGCAAACATTAAATTTAATAGTTCTATTCGTGTAAAATATGACGGGCTACTTTTTGTTTCATTTACATCCATGGTGAATCCATTTATCGCCACTCCATTGAGAATGCCTGTTTATAGGTAACCGTGAACGCGCTTCTGCCGGGTTTAATCTACTCAGAGTTGAGTAATCTAACACTGATCCGCTTTTCTGGAACCGAAAACTCCGGCTATGACACGGTGAGATAAGTCAACTCGGAGTTCAGGTTTAAGTTTGTTAAACCCGCTTTCTGGAATACCCCCCTGGAGACTAACCGTGTCATAGTAATGTTTAGTTGTATCAGTTACCTTTGAGTTAGTACAGCTGCAATCAAAATTATTCAAGCCCCATTGCAAACTAGGTTCATTAGCAACATGTACAATTTAAATAGCTCAACACAACTAACAAGCGTTTTCTCCAAATTCAACACTGCTCGAAGACTATTCAAACCCTTAATGACTAGCGTCTTTAGTACTTACTAGAGCACCCTTCTACTGTCATGACCTGCTGCAAACGTGATGCATAGTCATACACCAGCTTTGGGCAGCATTTCTGATGAATCTTAGCCTCATGGTCAATGGCCTCCAGTTCACTAATGTTCTTGGGTTTGTGTGCCTTTATGTAAGATGAAGCAAAGCGGCCACAGAGCATCACTAAGAGCCATCACGAGCTTCACTGTAGACAGGGTGTTCTTTTCGATGAATGTTTCTTTCTTCCTACTCCAGACAGTGCTGATCCACAGGCCTGAAAAGTTTCAGTTTTGTTTCATCATGCCACAGAACAGAATTCCAAACCCTCTGTGACTTATTTTATGCTTATGAGGCATTCTGTTCAGGCCTGAATAATTCTGAGACTACTGTAGTCAATAAAAGTTAAACACTTGTTTTTCATTGTGTTGAGCTATTTAAACTGTTCTTGTTCGAGTGGTTTATAGCAAACAGTTAAAAAATGTACGTATTGCTAATGAACCTAATTTGCAGTGGAGGTTGAATAATTTTGATTGCTGCTGTAGTTGCTGAACATCTAAGTAAAAGTCTCACAGAAGTGGTAAATTATTGATTTACCACTCTCCATGAATTCTTTGGAAATAAGTAATGTTTACTGTTCATTTATCTGCATTAACTGGTTAATCCTAATCAGCGGGGTCACACTGGGATTAAATACATTCTGGACAAGGCACGAGTCCATCAGGTCACTGGTGTTGTGCACATTCACTGGAAAATGTGCTTAATTTCACAGACCTCGTTTTCGAAAATAACAGATTTAAAGAAAATCACGGCAGTCATTAAATTTCCCTCATAAATTGAATAATGGAATAAATGGAAGCTGCTATACACAGTGTAACCTACCTTAATAGTTGATCTACATTCTAGTAGATGGTGCAAGGCTTCATGTTAATGAAAATACTTGTCTGTGTTACATAATTGGTTGGGAGTTTTTCAAACTCCGTTACTCGAGTGGTGTTTTTAGCTGCTTTAAACGTCGACATCTTGGACATTTTGACTAACCAATTGCTGTAGGATTGTTAGGACCGCCTCATATTGCAAATTAACCAGTAAAAACGTAAGGCACTTGAACCCTACACGAATGAAAAACGGTAAATCACTAAACACAAAACTTAAAGCATGAATTTCACAGCAAATTGCATATTACATGGGAAATGGCATATTTATGGTTAATGGGGCGATTTTCACGGCCATGAATTAGGTGGGGCCTTATTTATAAGACATTAAAAGAAGTTATATAATGACTCACAACAATGCATACACTGGTCTTTCACATTCATTTTTTCATTTCTTATTTATATATATGTCTATATTTTCTATAGTTTTTATATTGCATAGAACATGGCACCTTTAACCCATAATGTGAATTGCAGATGCTAATGTTTACAGGTATGAATGTGTGTGATAGAGAGCGAGCATGTGTGTATAAGACTGTCCTTTCTGTATTTTTGTGCACTGCTAGCATCTGTATAACAAGTCAAATTCCTTGCCTGTGTGAGCATACTTGGCCAATAAAGTCTGATTCTGATTCTAGATTCCCAGTACCAATATAAATATGGCTAGTTTGATAGCACCTATAAAAAATTACAGTGCTCATGAATGACACATTTTTATGGCCCTTGTTTAGTTTCAGTGCAGACGGTGTACGTGCAGCCGACTGTCTTTGGAGATCTTCCGGTGCAAACGGTTTGCCCTATGTGTACACAAACTGTAGTGTCTCGACTGGATTACAATTCTGGTTCGATGACCTGGCTGGCTTGTGCAGGGATCTTCATTTTTGGGTAAGAAAAAAATAAACCTAAAAAGAGAAAAATATTTATTATGCATTCGTCTTTTAAATGTCAAATCTATTTATTTAATCTACTGTATATTCTATAATCTGTTTTTTTTTTATTATCATAACAGCTGCTTCTACGGCTGTTGCTTGATCCCGTTCTGTGTGGACAGTTTGAAGGATGTGAGGCACATCTGCCCCAACTGCAACCACACCATGGGTATGTTCAAGCGACTCTAATGTGAGGTGGTGTGACTCAAAGGAAACATTTAGCCACAATATCTTTTATACTTACTACATTCCCTGTGTTGCTTATTACAGCAAAAATATAGAAGCAGCCTATAAGCACATTAAAATATAGCTTACATATATTTTTACTGACAAACATTTATATAATGGTATAGCTGCACTAAAAAAGATGTATCTGTTTAGTTGTCACATTAATGTTACCTGTGGTCAGTACACTTTCAGATTAACCATACTGTAAAGTTACATGTACTATGCTCTTTATAATCTTCTGAGGCAAGACTTTCATCTCAGACACAATACGTCTGGATAAAATGAAGAATCACCAAATGACGTGGCATTTACGTGAAATTGTATTTAGAAAGCCTGTGGACATGGCCACCTTTGTTTTTAGTGCAGCTAATCGCCAACTGTGCCCAGATAGCCCTGTAGGACTAACCTCTTGAAACCTCAGATTAAACCTGTCAGTTAATTATGAAACATTTGTTACTCTGTGTTAGATTCTGCCAATACTGTACACTAGACATCTAACTTTTAAAAAAAGTGAAGTGCCTTTATTTTCTCTTTGTAAAAATGGTCAGTGTTCTGCAGCTAGCAGGACTTTTTCTATTTCTTCTCACATACTTTTGTAATACTTTTATAATCAGTAATATGTATGTGATATTAATCTAAAAAAAGTTAGTTACATTTTATTGTCCATATGTTTATATACCTGTGTTACACCAAATAAATAAACATATATATAAAAAAACACTGCATTACTGTTTCTTTCTGAAACACAGTACATAACAGCATTTTATCATACAACGAACCGTGTTGAATAAAGCTCTGTACAGTACTATAGTTGATCATGGCAAAGTCTGTTGTAGGTCTTCAACTTCATATTTCCAGCTTCTTCTGTGAATTGCTGCATTGTCTGAAAGATCTGCCATCTTCACTGCACGAAGCACAGGCTCAGGACTGTGGGACTGAATAATCCCCATAACCATCACATATTTACCTGGGAATAAAAATGAACCAATAGATTACATTGTGCATTGAGAAGTGCATTGTGTTCTTTTTTCTGATCATACAAGAAACACGATCATATTAAGAAGAGATTCATTTACGTAGTGGGACAGTGGCAGCCTAGTGGGTAGGGCTTTGAGCCATCAACTGAAAGGTTGAGAGTTTGAAATCAGCTCTGCTATGCAGCCACTGTTGGGCCCTTGAGCAAGGCCCTTGACCCTGCGCTCTGACCCCAGCTTCCAAACAAGCTGAGATATGCGGAAAAAGAATTTTGTTGTACTGTGCACCTGTATTTGTATATATGACAAATAAAGGCATTCTTCTTCTATATTGCACATACACCAGTGATAGTTTAGTGGTTTAGGTACTGGACTAGTGATGAGCAGGTTGCTGGTTCATGCCTCACCACTGACATGCTGGCAATGTTGGGCTCTTGAGCAATGACCTTTACTCCCAATTGCTTCCACTATATCAGTCACAATTGTAAGTCAATTTTGGTTTAAAGCATCTATTGCCCTGTGCTTTAACACCCACTTGTACCCCATTTATCAAGCCCCGGTGACTACTAACATAATTAACTTTAAATACTTAACTGTCAATGCTGGAAGGAGATGCTCCAACCAAACATATAAAGGCAAAAGCATCCTGTGATCAGAAAGTGTCCACTGATAAACAAGATCAACTTACACTGTACATAATAATTGTAGTCTCTAACTGTACACATACACAGAGTGCTTACAGGATATGTGTTCCTTTTCAACAGCAACGTTGCACCTGCTACATGCATAACCATGTTAATGTCATTGGATTTATAAGAAGGGTCCACCACCCAAATATCGTCTAGTTAATAGGGGTCACATGGGGGTCTCTTTTAATTAATAAAGGTTAGAGCCATTATTTTTTTCTGGTTCCTGAAAACGTTTTCATTTTGCTGATTTGGTCGTGCTATTTCAGTGGTCGTGATTAGTGCAGTGGTAGCTCAGTGGTTAAGGTACTAGACTAGTAATCAGAAGGTTGCTGATTCAAGCCCCACCACCACCAAAGTTGCCACTGTTGGGCCCCTGAGCAAGGCCCTTAACCCTCAATTGCTCAAAATTGTGTTCAGTCATAATTGTAAGTCACTTCGGATAAAAGCGTCTGCTAAATGCCGAAAATGTAAATGTAAATGGTCGAAGGAGCACTAAACCAGCCCCCGGTAGGCATGTTACATTATGTGTTCCAGAACCACTGATCCTCAGTCAGAAGCACAGAAAATCTTTTATGATGAGTAATGGCAAGTTTTAAACATTTTAATGTTGGCCTAAATTGGTTAAAAACACATCACTTGTTTTGCACATCTACTAGTATTTTAAGAACTACATAGAAAATTCTGTTAAACAAGACTAGAAATGGCCTGTCTTCAGATTTAAGACACCCCTTGACTTTGTGCACATTTTATTGTGGATTTTTACAAATTCTTTTCCCCTAGTTTCCAATTTTCTATCATAATTCCACTGCTGCTTGCACCACCACATTCTAGCCAGGGAGAGCCATGCATGCAGTCACCATATAGTGGCAGGTTCCAACACTGAGCCATTTCACATACAGAGAGTCATGATATGCTACAAGTGAATGCCTCTCATCGCCACTCATGTAGGTATGCTGACCAGTCCTGGAGATCACATAAGGCAGTGATGATGAGTAAAAACCAAGCCAACTGTATCTGTTGGCCACTCAGGCAGGTAATTGTATCAACTGTATAGTTCATGCAAGAACCCGGTATTTAAGTCATATTAGTGCTGGGCGGTATGACGGTACATTCTGTGTAACATCTTTAATTCATCATACTGTATGGATTTTTCAGATACTGCCATACCGTAGCATAGTTAATACAACAGCTGTAGGCTTCAGCTGTAGGCTTTTCGATGTTGTGAAAAAAAATAAACAAAAACAGATGGAGGATGAAGAGAGGAAGACCGAATATGCACCGGAAGAACCTGCCAGAGAAATGAGCCATGTTGGCAGTTTAGAACAGACTAAAACACTACATACTGTAAGACCGTTGCAAACAATGACATTACGAACGCAGTAACAATCCACATATGCAGGGACATTCGGCACAATAATTAAAACAGTGGATTCCAGGCATGTCTAACGGGGTGAAAATACTTCAGGTCAGTTGCTAAACCGACTTTATAAGCGAACTGGAAGCGGAGATATATAAAGTCGTCCACCTTTCTACAACAGACCTGTGTTCAAGCTGTACAGTGGAGTTTGCAAACGTCGTTTTATTTGTTAAAGTGAAAGCTAGGGGGATTGTACAAAACTTAAATATTAAATAAACAATAAAAATGGTATGTATTGCAACTGTTTCATGCGTACTGATTCCATCATATATTGTGTCATTTTGTAGGGAAAAGCTTATAGTACTCAAAACCTTAATTATATACATGGTAAAATTCAAACTTGTTATATTATATGTACTTTTCACAGTAGAATAAGCCACAGACATATAAAAAGTCCCAGTCATACACAAAGAAACCCAAGAAACTGTCAGAATCTTACAAAAATACCGTGATACAAATGTTTGATTATACCGCCCACCTCTAAGTCAGGATTTGGAATTGGGATGCATAGGTAGGCCGACTAATCAACTTACAAACTTGAGATGGGTGTTAGGACTTAACTAGTAATAAAGATTCATACTTCAATTACTGTACATTACTGGTGAACTGGTGAGAATGTTTTGAGGCTAAATAAATAAATACAGCTACAAGTACTAACCAGGGCTGAGGCAGGGTTTTCCTTTCGGAATGCCTTTAACTCCGTCTATGTGAAAGTTTCCAGTCTGATCCAGCAGCAGTACAGTGTTTTGGTCGGTGCTCGCCTTCACCACAGTTCCCTGCATCCACACTACAGACACCACTAACCGCTCCGAGCCGCTGCTGCCCAGTCTCTGTATACTGTACTCGCTCTTCCCGCTTTCTGCTGTGCTCACTGTAGCTTCTCTCAGCTGACTGGAGAGAACTTTCACTGGAACTTTCCTCCATTTCTCTCCACAGACAGCATGAACGCTCATTGTATTTATCCTCCTGCGAACTGTAAAACCGCGCCAGCTACTTTCAATGCTTACAAGCGATTATTTACTAGCCAATCAGCAACGCGGTATAGAAAAGCCAACCAATCAGTGTTCAGAAAGACTAGATTACATATAAAATGACGCTAAATTCCATTCCAAATTAAAAGTTCGCAGTTCGTGAAACAAAATTACAAATGAAAACATCTGTAACAATAATAATGTTTAACAACAATAATAAGTTTAATTTATATAGCGTCTTTTTCAATCTTACGACGGCGTATTAGAGCCACTGTAAAAATATTTTTAAGTTTTGATTTCGAGGATAAAGTCGTATGAGTTTCGATTTTGAAATATTATGAGAATAAAGTAGAAATTATTATGAGAATGTCGAAATTATTTCAAGATTAAAATCGAAATATTATGAGAATATTATGACCAAAGAGTGCGCAGCCGTCGTAGGGTTGTCAGTTCAGAGAAGCAAGGGTCTCAGTATCTGGATCGGCACGCAAGTACCTGCGATTATTTTTGGGTGGCTGTTTGTATTGTACACTTCCATCCACATGACATGATGACTAAACCTGTCAATGCAACCATTTATAGCGATGCTATATGGCTTTAGTTTATCGTACAAGTCAGTTAAAGTACTGCTGACGACACAGACGCCGAGTGCACCGGTGGCGCACGTTCTTCTAATTAAACAGTTTATTACAAAGCTGTTTCATTGTCCTTACACTAATAACAAACTGGTGCTGATGTTACAGGAGATTGGGGATTTCTTTATTTGTGAAACCGATATGAAAGTACAGTATAACAAATCATGAACATCCCTCATTTTAACACAAGAAGGTTGCTAAAGCCATTTCGACTTTAATCTCGTAATCATTTCGACTTTAATCTCGAAATCGAAACTTAAAAAAATATTTTTCTTTAAAGTGGCCCTAATACACCATCGTATGATCTCAATGATGCTACAAGAGTTAGAACATACAAATAAACATTAAAAAACTCAACGCCTTACCAAAGCAGAATTTAAAGGATAGACGTGATAAAGTATAGGATGTGTGATAAAGTGGGTTTACCTGCAATTTAAAAGAGCTAAAGTTGTCATGTTGCATTGGTTTTGCGGTAGTGAGTTTCAGATCGTGATGTGCAATACTGCAAAATTTGGTATTGATCCGATACCAAGTAAATACAGGGTCAGTATCGCCGATACCAATACTGATACTTTTTACTTGTAAAAAAAGTTTGTTAACTTTCATGTAGGGGAGAGCAGTGTGTCATTATTTATGAGTAGGGCATTTATTACTATAATGAACTAAGTCTGAGGTTTTTGATCAGAACCAATTATATAATATATAATAACAAAACATAATTCATCCCTTTCATTGCACTTTTCTCTCAGCTATTCTCTCTCTCTCTCTCTCTCTCTCTCTCTCTCTCTCTCTCTCTCAAGATTCAAAGTAGCTTTATTGGCATGACTGTATAATAATAAAATTACAAAAGAAGCAAGAAGATGACTAAAACAATAAACAATAGAAGTGAACAGAGATAAAAAAAAACAATTAAATATTTTGGGAAATGTACAGAAAGATATACATATATATATAAATGTATTTTATAAACATTTGTATATGTACACAGATCTGTTGCCCACTGTCTCTCGCTCTCTCTCTGCTGCATGTGTTCGGTCTCTCAGTACCCTTAGTCACGTGACGGTACCACAACAAAACACAGCAGAGCAGGAGGAGAGGAGTGAGCGTCTGTACAGACATGGTTAGTACTTTCTGATAAAATGGAGAAAAAGTCAAACTGAAGTATTAACACTAAATACTATCGATATTTAAATCCTAGTAATAAGGTTAGAACAGCCGTTTGAATGTGTCAATACCTAGCCTAGCTAACGTAGTTGTGTTTGCTGGGTGAATAAATATGTACATTTTTAATAGTGACCGAATACATGTGTCCTTGTTCATGTAAAATAAAAAAACATATGCTATTTTGTTTACATTTATAAGCACAAGATCAAGAGAAAAGAGCACTTATGCATCAAAACACGGAATGAGAGCCTCACTACGCATGCTCCGACTCACGAAAGTGACCTACGTGTTATGGCAGGTTCGTGAATTTGCGTAAGATGCAAAGTACGTAAGGTGCATTTGTATATATAATATACACTATAATTTCCATAAAACTGCCATTATTAAAGTATTCAAAAACTTACAATCTTCTGTCAATATTAATTAGATCCAAGAGAAAGTTTCAGCAGGGAGATGGATATATGCTTCTGCTAGCTTTAGGGTGGCCAGCCATCCTGCTTTAGGTCGGACAGTCCGTTTTTTTTTCAGCTGCCAGTCCTCCGCCCATGCAACGCTAGGACGGACACTTAAAAATCCTCCTTTTGGAATGAACTGGTTACATTTTTGATCAATATTATCTGTCATTGGCTCAGGTACATGTCAAAACAAATGCTCGCCCACCACTGGCCAATCGCAGAAGGTCCGCCCTCTAAATACTAGTCTGTGATTGGGTGGTTGAATTTCGCCCACTCGCTCTGTTCTGCATACACCTCTACTTGAGTCAATTAGTAAACTTTTGGAGGCAGCGAGGAACAGACTTAAATATTAAAAGTAGACACAACATGGTGAGTAAAGTAATTTGTTATAGAATTCTTGCTTAAATTGGTCAAGAACTCTGTTATATGGGTTAAGGTTTCATTCTGTGTGTTGCAGTATCATGTCCCCCTGTTCCTGGTATGACGTCCTCCTTTTGGGATGTAATGTCCTCCTTTTTGTGACTATGAATGTGGCCACCCTAGCTAGCTTTAAGTGGTATCAATGAGACAAAACAAAATAGTGGACTAACATTAAATGTGGTTTTCATTATTTGTTTTTTCTGATGATAATTAGGCCTACATTTCATAATGCACAGAAGGCTTTAAGTATACAAATGAACCATCGTCTCGACTAAAGAATCATTTGTTTTTAAGAGTGTGTGCAAATCAGGACAGTAATCAAGAACAGTTATGAAAAAATTCAAATATTTGTACTTGTAAATAGACATAGACAAAACTAAATACTCTTTGTGCAAAATAAGCAGCATGAACAATACAAACATTTACTGCTACGACCGCCGCAACATGGTCGCTGTTCCACCCGCTCACAATCATCTTATCTTATCGATGCTGTTAACAGATGATCCTTTATCCAAACAACGATCCCTGGCATCCTTGCTGAGTTTGCCTCGGGTATGGTTCCCTCTCATCTCGCGTCTGCTTCTCTAGCTTTCTTCTTCTTTATGGTGGTTGGCATCTGGACTGGAGTATGGAATCAGTAGTTTGAGTAACTTTAGTCTATATACTTCAACTCTGTTCACTAACCCGTTATCCTTCAAAAAAGAAAAAAAGAAACTTAAAACCAATTTCCCCTGACACTTTTTGTAGTATGTCCTGTACATTCAGCCTAAGCTTATTTTCTTCAAGTTGCTGAATTAGTCTGTCTGTAGCGATGATACCTAGGACAATGAAGAATTACATGTTCTACAGTCCCAGTTACCATCCTCATGCTTCTTAATTAATTCCAGTGTACTATTTAGCCCTGTGTGTCCAAATCTCATTCTTGAAAACAACTCTTCCTCTTACTTTCCTCTGCTTGTATTCCTGCCCTTTCCCACTCTTCTTTGAACATTATATAATTGTCTTCCTATCCGTGCTGTGTCCCATAACTCTTGCCATTTCTCTTTGATTTTAGCTTTAATAATACTTTTAATTTCTGCTTTGCTTTTATATTTGATCTCAACTTCTATCTTATCCTTTCCTGCTGCTTGCTTTGCATATTTGTCTGCACACTCATTTCCTGCTACTCCTACGTAAGCCGGAACCCATACAAATGATATACTTGTCCCTGATTTTATTACTCTAGTAACTGTTTTATTTCCCATACGACATCTTGTCTTGACTCAGCCTGAGGCAATTCAAGACTTAACAGAGCTGAACTGGAATCTGATGTGACTGCTACCTCTTTTGGCTTATTATGCTCTACCCATGTCACTGCTAGTTGTATTGCCACCAACTCTGCCATATACACAGCCTCATCATTTATTCTTTTAGTACAGAATATTTTATGTTCTGGTATGACATGAGATTCCTACTCTTTTGTCGGTTCTCTTTGATGCATCTATGTATATAATAGTATAATCTTTATATTTTTTAGCCATATAATTCATCACCCAGCACTTGTCTATTTCATGTTCTTGTTTTTCGTCTAACAGGCACCAGTCAATTGATAATTCTTCTTGTAACCAGGCAGGGACAGCTGGATATACCAATGTAGGACTTACCGGTACTTCTAATGATCTTATTTTCATTTCTTTAACTTTTCCATTTATTGTCCATCCATAGCTTCTAACTTTATCATTCTCTCTTCCCTGACAATGCATTAATACTGATTGGCTTATGTGATTATCAGTATGACCTCTCAGATTTGCCCAATATACCAGTGCCAGTTGGTCTCTTCTAAGATGTAGAGGCATCTCCCCCATCTCTACTTGGATTGATGACACCGGTGTTGTTTTAACTGCCCCACAACATAGTCTTAATGCCTGGTTTGCTTAATAAGCTTTTAGCTGCAGAGCCATACACCATACCTCCATAATCAAGCACTGATCTAATGAGCCCTGTGTAGATAGCCTTTAAAGCAGTTCTGCTTGCTCCTTCTCCAGCTTTCACTGCTTTAAAAGAATAAAAAAGTATTTGCTAGGGACGGGATATTCGATACCGAGGCTTCGGAGCTTGTTTCACTTTTGTAACACTCGCTGAGTCAACTCAGTGTATCGGAGCTTGTATTGAAGTCCCTACTCTCACGTGACTATGACGTCGGAAGCTTCGAAAACGTCAAACACCTGATCACCCCTGATGTAAATAATATTGCTTATTTACATTCAAATTAAATAATTTATTGCAATTTCATACATGAAAAATAATAATTTGAACTTGTTATTCATGACAGTTTTGATAATAAACGGAAATTTGACCAAATGAACCGTTTTCAGAATGTTTAATATAATAGAATGTCTAATATTTTTAGTAGGTAGCTACATTAAAGTAGAAAGCAAGGATGGTTGGGTGTTACGCCTTTGGTTGTACTCAACAAAAATGGGCCGCTCGTTCCGTCAATTTGATGTCAATTTTTTGGTGTAGTTCAGTGACGTCTAATTAATGTGCAGTAGCATTAGCTTTCGTGTAGCATTATTAGTATTACGACCCTTTAAAAACCTCGCAATTCAGAGGATCCAGTGATGTACAGGAGAAAAATGTACACAGGACAAAACGTATAGGGTTCTGAACATGTTTATTTAGCACAGGATGCGTTAGAGCCGATTTTTTGAAAACCCCGTTCATTTTTCCCAAAGGAAATCTGACTTCGATCCGGGTCTTCAAATATGGGCATAACGAGGACTACAGAATGACGCACGACTTCAGTGGTCTATATAAAGATGAGTACATAAACATTAAACAATGTGGCTGCACCGCAACAGCGTCTGTACAGGAGCTCAAATACTAAAGAAAATAACATTTAACACGTTTCCATGTTGTGTTTTGAGCACTGAGGCATATCGAGTGATTCACGAGAGGAAGAAGCAGCGCTTCACTGTCAAACTGAACAGTGTGAACGTGAGCACAAGAAACCGAGGGGTTTTATACGAGCTGAACGTGTTTTTACTTCTAAAAATACGATGTAAAATAAACAAAATACACAAAATTATAAAACTTCAATTCATTTTCAGTTAGAGGTTTTTCATACAATCATTTACAATATAATAACAAAACTAAATTTTCACTGCACTTCTGTGGCTTACAAAAATAAACAAAAGTATTACTGCAGAACAAATGTTTTAAACTTTACATTCTTTTTTTATTTCGTTTTTATTTCATTTACTGCCGTAAAATATCCTCACACAGCTCCTCTCTCTTACTGCTACAAGTGCTTGGTATGCTGTGCCGCTTGGTCACGTGACGGTACCACAACAAAACATGGCAGAGCAGGAGGAGAGGAGTGAGGTGTGCATGTAAAATGTGAGAAGAATGGAGTCTATACAGACATGGTTAGTACTTTCTGATAAAACAGGAGAAACGTGCTGAATGTAGCGGAGAAAAAGTAAAACTGAAGTATCGCTACTATCGATATTTGGATCGATCTGCCCACTCCTAGCAATAAGGTTAGAATAGCGGTGTTAAGTTATCAATACCTAGCCTAGCCAACTGGTTCACAGCTGTGATACTGACTAAAACCCAAACACCTCATACATTATAACTATTATTATTATTATTATTATTATTATTATTATTATGAAAGGTAAAGACTTGTGCAGTATTCTAACTATACGAAAGACATTACAGCTGTGAGTTAATATCCAAGGTTTACAACACCGGTACTTGTTAGCTTGGTCGCTAGCATTAGCTGCTAAGCTAATTGCAGTGATTTCTGTTTCTATATGCACTCTGTATTTATAACTCTATCATATTAATATTGTAATACATACAGTTTTGTAAGGAGCTGCTCTCAGCAGGGTTGTAGATAAATCCAGTTTAAAACGGTCCGATTTCTTGTTTCTGGCGTATCACCACCAAGCGGCTGAATCAAACCACGTAGTTGTGTTTGCTGGGTGAATAAATATGTACATTTTTAATAATGACCGAATGCACATGTCCTTGTTCATTTAAAATAAAAATAGATGCTATTCTGTTCACATTTATAAGCACAAAGCTTATTCCGATTCATTGCGTAAGGTGCGTACGTACTTTACGTACGTGTAGTTTACATGATTTTTTTCCATAAAATTAGCCATATTTCTGTATGTGCAAATTATTTAAAAACGTACTATCTTCCAATGTACTGATGTCTGTTAGGATTTTAACTAGAGCTGGGCGGTTCCTGAATCACCCGGGTTAATGATTCGAATTCTGAATCAGGAATCACGAGTCCGAAATCTCAATTAACCCAGATCCTATGAGTCCTCTGACTGGCTGCTGCTAAGTACACAGGGCGAGTGAGCAGAGATGATTTGGCTGAACCGACTTCACTCCAGTCCGTTAATATAAGTAATAAGTTAAATATTCCAATAAACAAGTGATTAAACAAACTGGTGTTTGTTATGTGGCTGATTTTATACACATGCTATTATTATTATTATTATCAGTAGTTGTGGTATAGATTAGTAATGCAGTATATATTCTTGTAAGCAAAACAACAACAAAATATAGTTATATTATTATTAAAATACAAATGCTTACAGGCTACTTTAGGACTGGTCAAGTTACCATGGCAATTTGTTGTTGACCATCCCCCTTGAACCCATTAATATACCCATCTGATTGGTAGGTGAGTTCACCCCCCTCTTCCCCCTCCTTGTCCCTATCCCCCATGATCCATTTGTTGTAATTTGTGTTTAAGTTGTGTTTGTTTTTTGGTGTGTGTAATTTAAATTAAAGGTTCAATTTAAAATAAATATCTGTAACCTAATAATGTGTCTGTGGATCCTTACAGTTGTAATTTATTTTATTTTATTTATTGGACGGGTGGGGTGGGGTGGGTGGTTGGTCTCAAGTGAGTCAAGTGAACCTGATTACATTACTGAGTGACTCCGATTAACCATAAAATGATCCATAAAATGAACCGAATTTACCACCACTGATTTTAACAACATAACAACGTGACGGTACCACGACAAAACACAGCAGAGCAGGAGGAGAGGAGCAAGTTGTGCATGTAAGATGTGAGAGGAGTGCTGTCTGAACAGACATGGTTTCTGATGAAACGGTAGAAATTTACTGAATGTTGCAGAGAAAAAGTTAAACTAAAATATCGATTCCATCACACTAGTATCGATCCGATTCCAATACATAAAACAACATACTCATTTGGGTGATTACATTTGTGATGAGTCCATCTTTATATCTGTATATCAACTAATACTTAGTGTTCACAGGTTTGTTTCTGTTTAAACCATTCCTTTACCTTTATATTAAAAACTTTCACTTCTTTTTGTGTTTGATTTATTAATCTGTTATTTAAATTATTTTGATAACTGAACTAACTGAACTGTGCCTTAATGGTTATAAACTTACAGGTTTTGAGTTTATTTTCCTTTGTCTTTAAAAAATGTGTTGGGTCAAAATTATACATAAAGCAAATTTGATTATTAACATAGTGTTCTGGGAAGTTAAGTAATTTTTCATGACTTTGCCCTCTAATTCCTCATTATACTTGTCTACAGCTGGTGACTTCTCTGTCCCTACTCTCTATAACTTTGACCGCACTCATTCAAAAGTACATGATGGCCTTTGGAAATCGCAACAGACAAAATGGTAATGTCTAAGTGTGGGACGCTTAACAGGGTATACTTTCCTTGCTGTTGCAACAGTGATTACTACTGTCTGGTGACGAGAACACAAAAAAGAAAGTGAGCCTCCATGTGTTTTAAGGTTATCCTGTAATAATCTGTTGCTGGTCAGTGTATATATGCTGGCCGGCCGCTTTACATGTGTTGGAGGAGTCGTGTGGTAGCCTGCCGCCCTCCTTGGCTAGCGTGGGTGTTTTGCAGCCAACGGGTTATTTGAGGAATTCCAAATTAGAAGTGTCCAAATTAGGACAATGCAACAAGGGTCACATGAACGAAGAAAAAGCAAAAACAGGACTTTTTTGCACTATAGCCTCGGGCAAAAATGGGCTTGAATGTTGCTTCTTGTTTCCTATCTGAAACTTGCACATTTACTGCATTAGTTTCTTCAGTGTCTACAACACCTCCTGGACAGATCATCAGTCCATCAGGAGCAACACAAACATGTTTATGCACACTATTCTTTCAGCATTAAAGAACTCTGCAAAGATTCATTTGTCACAGATAGTGTGTTTGTACTACAGTTGGATAACTCAGACATTCTGTTGGATAAATTAGTGGACTGGTCTTGTTTATTGATCTTCCAAATATACTGTTTATGAATAAATAATTTATAGTATTGATGGTATAGTTTGCACATACCATCAATCCAAAGCACAACCTTTTAAAAGAACCTGTCAAGACCTTGTTCCTTTTTAATTTAAACACATGCATTGTGTTTGTTGATTTCAATTAATATGCCATAATTTGAATAAACTTGTCTAATGTGTACATATATTTTTGTTTCCTGTGTGTTAATCAGTTATCAACTGGTAATAAAGTTAGAAACAATAAACATTCATCAACAATAGTAACTCTAGAACACTTGAATGGCTGGTCAGTAAATCTTCAATTGATGTTCCAGTTCATTCCAAAGCTGTACTGTGAGGCTGAGGTCAGGCTCTGTACAGGCCACTGTAGTTTCTGTAAATCAAGCATGTCTTTATAGACTTTGTTTCGTACACAAGCACATGCATGAATAGGAAAAAGCCTTCCCTAAATTGTTTTGAAAACTAAAATTTAAATTCTATAATTGATTACACCCAATAGCAGTTGTGGTGGCTAAAACACATTAATTCAGTAATAAGAAGGGGTGTCCCTACTTTTTGTCTATATAGTGTATATGGCAATTATTTTACTAGGAACCATGTTAATCTAAATCTTGACTCAGTCCTATCTTAGACTCGATCCCCTTGAGACAAACTTGAATAAATCCTAGCTAATCGTTGTCCTTGACTTGTCTAGCTTTAGTCTGTAATAATGTGTTGTAAAGCCAACAATGGTAAAATGAATGAAAACATCATTAATATGGTGGGCATATAAAATGCATAGTTGTAGAAAAATAATGCTTGCTCTCATGCAGAAGTACCAGAGCTTTATTTTATGATCATTGCTTATATTCTTTTTTTTGCATTTGCTTTTCTCACGTACCTTGGCTTTTCAACTAAGCACCGTGATAATCAGCATGTGAAAAATAACATGCATGAGAGTGACATGGCAGACCGAGAATATGGTGACTCTAGAACCGTAGTAGTAATAAGATTTTCATGAAACTTATTAAACATGTTTATGAGCCAATATCATTTCCCAGTCTTTCACAGAAAAAAACACCCAGGCTGAACTGAACTATGGAGGCATTCCTAAAAGCAAGACAGCAGTTTGTTTATAATGCAGGGAGGCCCACAAAAATGGAATCTATAAATATACTGATAAACAGTGCCGTGAAAGCCATTGTCCCTTTTCCAATTGCTTCTGCTATTGTAGTCACACTAAATGATTTTAGATCATTATACAAAATAATATCGCATATTATAAATGTATACATTTATTATAAAATAAAAGCAATATATAAAATTTTGCTACAAACATTTAAAGACAAATACTACCAATTTACCAGTCTACCAAATTTGTCTAGTGAGTAAGTTTAGCCCATTGATAACCAGTACTGACACCAGAGCTGGGATTTCGAATACATCGTATCTAATCTCAGCTCTGCCCTCTGGCTGGGCAGGCAGCTAGATGAACATAGTTAGGCTGTTGTTCATCCAGGGAGGGAGCCGGATAGGGACCTCACAACTGATGCAATTATGACCTCTGCTGGCTGACTGATGGTGTCTGCACAGAGTAGAGAATAATGCCATTAGGGTGTGGATCACAAGGCTGATCCGCATATGAACTCGCCTCGTGCAGGTGAAAAGATGCAGTCGACTACTGCACACGTGTCAGTCCGCTCTCCTCAATCGGGCCGGGGGTCAGCACCAGTAGAGAGGAAGCATAACGCAATTTGGTAAAAATTGGACGTGCTAAAAATCGGGAGAAAAATGGAGAAAATGCTTAAAAAAATTTCACTCTTAAACTTTACAATTCAAATCATGCAGTCTCTTCAAAGTTGAACATGAACATTATACCACTTATGACAGAAGACATTTGTGAAATGTTAGTCAGAAAAGAGTCTAAAGGTATTATATAACTATTATTTCCAAATGCATAGAATTTGGAACTCATCTGAATTTAACAAGGAGTGGCCAGGCTCCTGGTTGATGATGACTACTAAGTCATTGATGATGACTACTAATAAAGAATGAATTCTAAAATGCAAACCAAATTCCAGATCTGAATGACCAAAAAAGGTAGAATTAAAAGCTTAATTGTGTCTGATTTAAAGAGGTTTCGAGTAGGATAAAATTCTACCACACTGATGTGAAGGTGTTATATCAAACTAGAAAGTGTTTTGCTTGCAGTGATTACTTGTATTTACTGTAATTGAAACAAGTAATTACTTATTTGTTCCTACATTTACATTGCATTTTACAAACTGTTTTGTGCTTTTACTCTAGTTACCTTTGCGTGATGTTTTGTTTAATGATCTAAAATCATTTATTGTAACAAATATGAAAGACAAGCAAAAAAGAAAATGATTTTCTACAACACTGTTACAGAGAGAAATTAATAGTCTTTTCATGAATAATCATTAGGCTGGAATTTATTTTTTCATTCTGTCACCATTTTGAACTGTTCACACAGGGTGCAGTACAATAAAATCCACTACAGTAGAATAAGGAAGATGTTAATACTGACAACTGTTTTAGACAGAACATGATAAACACTGTTTTCCTGTATGAATGTGAATATTGAATGTGTTTTATTAAGCTGCAGGAGTGATCTTGGTGTTTCTCTGCTGCAATGCTACCAAAGTACACATACACATGTGTGCACACCAGCTTTGTCTAAATATTGGTGTAATTATTTTTTATTTTTTTTATTTTATTTATGCATTTTCTCCCCTTTTCTCCCTTTAATTGCCCGATTACATCATGCTTCCTCTCCACCAATGCCGATCCCTGCTCTGATTGAGGAGAACAAAGCTAACCCACGCCCCCCTGACACGTGGGCAGCATGCCGTATGCATCTCATCACCTACACTTTGACGAGTGCAGTGCAGCTCAGCGTTGTGTACGGAGAGAGACACACCCCGAGAGCACGCTTTTCTCATCTCTGTGCAGGCGCCATCAATCAGCCAGCAGTCATGAGAGAGAGACCCCATCCGACTTAGTCCCGCTCATATCTGAACAACAGGCCAATCGTTGTTCTTTGTGGTTGCTCAGCCCAGCCTGCAGGCAGAGCTGAGATTCGTTACGATGTATTCGAGATCCCAGCTCTGGTTCCAGCGTGTGTTTTTACCGCTATTACTGTAATTAATAAAGAGTGAGACAATTAGTATTTTCCAATAGTCACTAGGGTGATGGTAAGAATTTGTTGAATGTATAATCTGCTTGTGGTTAAGTGGCAAAATTTGACTATAAATACAAGTCGGGAAAGCATGTGAAACTGTGGTACTAACCAAAAATAAAATCTGTGATTGCCTGGGCTTTAAAGGTGAATTTTTCTGTTGTAAAATTATGTGCATTATAAGCATCATTTAAATTTCAATGAAATTAGTCTTTTTACCATTTGTTATATAAAAAGATACAATTTTAAAATAATAGATCGTCACAGTTTTGGCATAATAATAATAATAAAAAGAACACGCTCTCTAATGTCAGACTTTTAAAAAGTACAAAACAAGTCATAGTCCTAGAATTAAAAAGATCACTATTAAGTAATCTAAGGTTACATTTCTTGGTTGGGAAAAAAGTCAAATTTCTATGTGAATTCTTTAAGAAGCTTAGGATAATGTTCCTTAATTGCAGTAAGTTTTACTCTGGTTTTATGCAGTGAATCTGAGACAGTTACACTGTATGTGTTTGGGCATTCACCAGTGTAGACTGTTCAGGGACTGTGTAAGTGGCAGTGGAACTACAATGGAGGGGGAAACTGATTAAAAATAATAATAAACGTAAGTGTTCCTTTACCAATGAAATGGTCTTACATCACTTTCAAATCAATCTTAGACAAATATTTAAGTATTTTAGTATTAAAGAGGATCTAGTCTGTAATATATTATAATTTAATATCTGAAAAAGGCTTGTTAAGTACAGAGCCCCCATTTTAATTTTATTTGTAAGAGAAAGCAAAAATTGGACCAATGACATGCAGTAAGTGTAGTTATTCTCCCAAAAATCCTTGTGGTTGCATAAACATGAAAACTTGTCATTGGTTCAGATTTTACTGTTTCCAAAATGTCACCATTTCCCTTTAAATTGATATATTATGCTTTGTATTTCCTGGTGTTTCTATTTTTGATCTCGTCTGTACACCTACTGTACATGAGTAACTGTAAAGGAAATGAGAGCTATTAGGTAACCTATTGAATTTAAACTAAGACTAGTGAGCCAACTTAACTAGTTACTTTAAAAGAATATGTGGTATTAAAGACAAAGCAAAATATTTGCTTAAACAATAAGTGAGAATGTAAAATATCCCTCAGTACCATGAAAAATTATTACCTTTGGCTTGACTGTATTGTAATTGTACACCAGCAAACCATACAAGATAAAAATCTTTTCTGGTCAATCGATTGTTTTCCTTAAATAATATTTTATTTATTTTAGAATAACTAGGAGAAATGCATTTGTAAGTTCTGTACAATTCTTTGTTTACCCTTGGGGTTGCTTAAAAAATGAGAGGTGAAACAGCTTGAAAAATGGGATTCTGCTTTAGTGCACTTAAAACCCCAAAAAATGTCCACCAAAATTCCTTCAGTTTTTTTTTTATACGCTTGAAAAAACAAATATCAAAGTTCCTCAGATTATTCAGGGTCCAGTTAATGTTTTTGCTCCAGATCCCAATTCTTTAGCGTCAATAGTGGAGGCACGTTAAAAATACTGCCACTTTCCGAGGACTGTGTCTTTGATTGCATCAACATACTGTGCAGGTACCCAATAAACCCAGTATTGAGAGGCTTCTGTCGGACCCAGCTGAAACGCCTAAGAAACAGAAGAAAAAATATCAGGCTACATATGAAGCATTATGAAACTATAGCTTTGTTAACAATAACAACATTATACAAGGGATCTTCAAAATGTTTCTGCACTTTTATATTTGGGTTGGAAACGGTGAGGGTG
Organism: Trichomycterus rosablanca; assembly: GCF_030014385.1. Classification (NCBI taxonomy): domain Eukaryota; kingdom Metazoa; phylum Chordata; class Actinopteri; order Siluriformes; family Trichomycteridae; genus Trichomycterus; species Trichomycterus rosablanca. Next base: position 20,177,496 of record NC_085989.1, on the reverse strand, counting down.
AGGGGAGTAATAACGCTCAAAGAAGCTTTAAGGGGAAGAAGATTTTCATGTGATGATGATGTGAAAGCAGTGGTGCATCAGTGGCTACGGGATCAACCAAAAACATTTTTTGTTTGTTCAAGTTGGTACGAAGCTGGAAAAAATGCATTGGTAGGTGACTATGTAGAAAAGTGATGTCATTTGTTTTTAAAATTCCTAATAAATAGAGTTTAAAAAAATGTAAAAACTTTTTAAAGAACCATTGTAGTTACAAATGCAAAAAAAAAAAAAAAAAAAAAAACACCTAATTAATTTTCTTTTATCAACACAACCAATAACACCAAGACATGTTACTGATCATTCCACATTAAATAAATTCATATCTAAAACTACTGCCATCAAACATTTAAGAACACATTAAAAAAGAAAACCATCCAGTAGACAGTGGTAGCTCACCAGTTAGGGTAGTGGAAATTTTGTAAATGTCCAACAACTCTTAGTTTAAATGATCTCTATTCAAACAGCAAATTTGTTATAACGATCAGTGTGAAGGCATAAGAGAAAACAGCTGGTTTGACATGCACAGCAATAATTTGATTGTTATGCAGCCACTGTGTGGTCCCCTGAGCAATGACCTTAACCCTCTCAGCTCCAGGAGCTTCCAAACAAGCCAATATGCTGAAAAAACATTTTCAGTACAATTCTATTGTACATTTTTACAATGAATTGTTTCTAGGAAAAGGGCCAACCAGTAGGGGTATGTCTATATTATAGAAACACTAATTCCTAACTGACTGTGTAAGCAGTTGATCAAAAAATAAGTACCAAAAATGTTTATATTACATACCATCATGTGGTAGTCTTCATGCCCCTCTATTGGCTCCGCCACAACGTTTTTGATAGAACCCATAGGGATTTTTTCTGTTCTTTCTGTAGATAAAATATTAAAGGGATTATCTAAAGAATTAAACATATGATGTGTTAATAAAGGAAAGAAGCATGCAGTCACCCTTTGTTCCAATCCACAGCTGATCCTGTTCCAGTTTAAAGGTGAGCCGCACTTTTCCACCGGATTTGTTGTACATTCCAGATAAAGGCACTGTTGGTAAACGCTCCTATTCGAAATAATCAAGAGATCATTTGAATGTTATAAGAATGCAGGATGGTTTTTATAGGTCACTCTAACTGATTTAGATTACTTTTGATTTCAGTCCTTTTAAAAATAACTCTCTCTTGAGTGTTATGTACTGCTCCCCCCAACACTGACATCATTGATTGCTTTATTACTTTGGTACAAAAGCAGCTATTTTTTGAGGATTCTAGCTACTTGCTTTATTATGAAATTTTAGACACTTTTGGAGTGCATTGTAAAGCAAAGAATTTGCCATGGTTAAAAAGTTACTTTCAAAAGAGCTGTAAGGGTATAAAGTTGTGACAAGGCAGAAGTTTCAGGCCTTAACTATCCCTGTCACTATCAGTAGGAGCATTATAAAAAGGTGAAACGTGTATGTCACCACTACTAACACCTTGCTTATATTGGGTGATTTTGGCAGTTTATTTTAACCGATAACAACCACCTTGTAAATCTTCATTAAAATGTTCACTGAGTCTTATTACAGTGTAACATAGCAAACATGACAGAACATAAACACTTTCAGCAAAATCAGAAGATTCTATAAACACAAAGTCATTAGAAAGTACAGTAGATTACAAGCACTAACTAAACATACTAACCACAAATTAAGAAGCAATCGATATGTTAAAGTTAAAGGTGGAACTCTACACCTTTATGCAAAATACACTTTATGTACTGGAACATGACAACACAAAACAGCCTTATAGTTCCACTGATTAGTTCTTAAATGATAGAAATGCATAAAAGGTTTTTATATTAGATTCTCCAAATGCTTCTGTAGAGTTGGCGCAGGCATGCTACGGGTGGGTCGGGGTGAGTTTTAAATTGGCGCATCTTTAGCGCCGCTGTCAATTGAAATCAAAAGTCAGCTGTTTGACAGAAAAGGTCATTGTTTGATTAATGGTGTCAATTTAAAGGTCTACGTTTATTTCAGTCTCTTGTTAATAATTGCCATCCCTATTCAGAATTGTAGCATTTTTCTTGTTTTCTTTTTATTTAATGTTGATAAAATGTGTTAAAAGTTAAAAGAATTTGTTTTGTAAAGTATAGGACTTGTTTTAATATGCAAAGTTAAGATCCAACATTGTCCAGATTAAACCATTAATATAGTTTGCTTTACACCCATAAAATATGAACCCACTAAGTGAAAACTTTCTTGAAATTACAGTATATGTTCACACAATATATGGCCAAAAGTATGTGAACATTTGGACCTAACATGTCAACTAATTTTCATTAGCCAAAAAAGTGGAGGTTGAGTGTAGTGTTGAGTGAAGGTTACTAAGCTAATTGATTTTTTTGTTGACTACATTTTAACTTTAAATTACAGATAGAATCAATGCCCCATTCCTAATTTGAGACCTAGTTTTAGCCCAGTTTCAGGATTAATACATTTAGGATGTATTATTTTGTTTAAATTTCAGTATATGTACTTAATGTGTAAAACAGCACTACACTAACATATTGGATATTTTACAGTACACACACATTTTTGTTCATGTGAAGTATTGAAAGATACCTTAGTTCCTTTTATTGATGGCATTATGTCCTCAGGTTTTCCTTTGTCCAGCACTTTTCTGTGTTGCTGAAACAAAATGTACATAGAGTAATAGTGTTAATACTATTACATAAGCCACACAAAATACCTATGTATATTTATATACAGATTTAGCATTATTTACACTTTTGGTTTGGAAAAAAAAAGATTATTTTAGAAGCTACAGATAAACTTTGAGTGTATATAATTACTGACTGTAGCCCATATGTTGCTCTGTACACCTTGTCACACCCTATACATTTATTAACTGATCAGGACCCCCACAGGGACTAACCAGATGTTATTTCTGCAGTGGATCATTCAGATTAACAGATGGGATTGTTGAGTGTATATTTTGGCATTTGAAGCCTACTGAGTAATTGTAGTACTGTAGTAAGGTAAAACTTGATTTTATGACAGCATTTAGTCTTTCTGGGTAGGAGTCTATCAGCATGGCACATTTTGACTTGACAATTTTTGCCCACTGTTTCTTGCAAAAGTGCTCCAAATCTGTCAGATTGCGAATGCACAGCCCTCTTCAGGTCACCCCACAGATTTTCAATTGGATTCAGGTCTGGGCTCTGGCTGGGTCATTCCAAAGTCTTATTCTGGTTAAGCCATTCTTTTGTTGATGTGAAGGTATGCTTAGGATCATTTTCATGATGACAGGTAAACTTCTGTTTCATCTTCAGCTTTGAGCAGCGGCCTGTTCATGATTCCCTCCACCTCGACTAAAGCCCCAGTTTCGGTTTCTTTTTCAATTGAATTGCACTGAGTATAGGTCACATTAAAGGTGGAAATAAATGTAAAGTAATTTATAATGGTTTGATGTTTTTACATCACAAAATCCATTTCAACAGGGGGGTGTAGAATTTGTATTTCCACTTACTGTACCATCGTCTATGAACTGTAATGGACATTTCCATTTATGTTAATTTTTTGACCAGGCCTTTCAAAACCTTTGTATAAGACTGTACATTATGAGAACAATCTATTTATGCATGAAAGAGTTAAATGTAAAACAGGGTGAGGACAGCAAGCAACAATGTGGATGGATACAATTAGAAAATGAATCAACAAGCAATTAGGCAGCCAGAGGATCCAAGCAGAAAACAAGATGTTCTGAAGAAACTCTATCCATATGATCGCCAGGAGTTGGAATCGACTTGAAGGAATTTAGTAATAACAATAATCTCTATTTCCTCGGCTGCTTCCTAGCAGCTAGGTACCTATATGCAAACTCCACACAGAAAGGACCCGAACCGGCCCACCTGGGGATCGAACCCAGGACCTTCTTGCTCTGAGGCGACAGTGCTACCCACTTAGCCACCGTGCCGACGAGTAATTACAATAATAGTAATATGCAATCTAGTGGTGGTCTATTACACTAGCTGACCACTGCTGAGATTCATGTTTGATTCTCAGCTGTGCTATCGGCCAGCCGGGTATCTACACAGACGTGATTTGCCTAGGGGAGTCGATGGCCAAAGCTCTGTGATAGATTAGCTTCCTGTACAGGGTGTTCTTGCCCTGCGCCCAGTGATTCCTAGGGGAGCCGAGCCCGTCACAACCCTGATCAGGGTAAAGAGGACTATGAAATATAATTTACAATAACAATTCTTACCTTTTGCCTGCACAAAGGCTCTTTTTTGTTTTCTTCAGCTTTAACTTCTTGTTGAATAACTTCCTTCGGTGTATTTACAGCCAATACGTCATTTATTGTCGATCCAACCACCATTATTTTTGCACCATTTGTAACTTTAATTTCACGCAGGGTTTTGTCCTCTGGTAGAAGTCCTTTGTACATCACCTTTTGCATAGCGGGTGGAAGACCTACAAACAACAAAGTTAGAGTTCATTACAAAAGTCTACCTGGTTTTGGTAAGGGAGGGGGTGCAGTCCTCACAAGTTTTGTTCCATTTTTGATACTTCATGTATTAATACATGTAATATACTTTAGCCAGGTGAGCTAAAGGGCTGTGTCTCAATCAGCACTTTGTCTACTATACAGTGTGCTTAGAATAGTAACCTAACTAAGCGATCCACATACCGTTCCTATTAAATCTACTCCACAAACGTAAGCATATACTATTAAGGGACATTTCTGACAGTCACGCTTTCTCTCAGTAAGAATCTATGAAGTCACTTGTACATAGACTAAAGGACATCAGTGTGACTAGAACAGATGACCTCAACTTTGTCAAGAGAGAAAATCTCCACAATTACTTTGTGTAAAAAAAGAGATTAAAACAAGCTTTTATCAAACCCCTCAAAGTCTGAACAGAGCCGATTTCTTTCAGCTGGTTCAATCTATTATTCTTCTATCAAGATCGTATCTCAGACCACATGCTTTCATTTTAAATGTAGCACTTGATGGTTCTGGAAAACTGTTGGAAGTTAATAAATCATGGTAAGACACCATTTGAGCTACAGTAGCTCGTCTGTTGGATCGGACCAGGCGGACCAGCCTTCGCTCCCCACGTGCATCAATGAGCCTTGGCCGCCCATGACCTGTCGCCGGTTTACCACTGTTCCTTCCTTGGACCACCTTTTTTATTATTTTTTTTTAATTAATTTTCCCCCTTTTGCTCCCTCTTTAGTGCATCCAATTGTTCAATTTGCATCGTGCTTCCTCTCAGTCTATGCCGAACCCTGCCCTGACAGAGGAGATCGAAGCTAACTCATATCCCCTCCGAAACACGAGCAGCAGCCAGATGCATCTTAATCCATAATCGCATTCTGGCAGAGAGAGACCCACTTCCGGTTCTTTGTCCCGAACCGGTGAAGCAAAGCTGGATTCGATTGCCAATTTTACTGTTTATTCAAATATTGAAAAGTCTTTTTGTATTTTTGCACCTTATTTCCTTTTTAGGTTCCATTGCCAATTTTACGCTGCTAATGTACAACATGTCACTACCTCATGAACCATTGTACCATCTATTCACCATCATGTACTAACACTTGTCTTTAGTCCTGTCTTCTAATTACTTGTTTAGATTAGGGATAATTAGGAATATCTTTTGTAGTTATTTATTATAGGATTTTTTGTATTTATTGTTGTACACTGTTTTGTATTTACACTGTTTTGTCTTGCACTTTTTGTACCGTGTTACACCGTGATCCTAGAGGAACGCTGTTTCGTTTCAATATGTACTTGTATGTAGCTGAAATGACAATAAAACCTCTCTGACTCTCTGACTGATACCACGTACTAAGAATCCAGCCCTGGTTGCAGCGCGTCTTTCTACCGCTGCGCCACCTGAGCGGCTTCCTTGGACCACTTTTGATAGATACTGACCATGTTCCCCACAAGAGCTGCAGTTTTGGAGATGCTCTGACACAGTCGTCTAGCCATCACAATTTGGCCCTTGTCGAACTTGCTCAAATCCTTACGCTTGCAAATTTTTCCTGCTTCTAACACATCAACTCTGAGGTTAAATTGTTCACTTGCTGCCTAATATATCCCACCCACTAACAGGTGCCGTGATGAAGAGATAATCAATCAGTGTTATTCAATTCACCGGTCAGTGGTCATAATGTTATGCCTAGTCGGTGTAATTAAATTGTATTGCTTTTTATGTTATCATGTCAGTGCATATGTTAATTTCAAATGCACGTACAACAACCTATTCATAAATATAGATGTGAACTTAAACGTCTTTAGCAAGTACTTTAGCAGAAAGACATACAGACAAGGATGTTCTTACACCATGAACAAATAACATTAGTATTTTGTTGTAATCTGTTATTGGCAATTACAGCTTTGGGATAGCTGCCCAGCTTTTGCAACACTAGGGTTCACCTATTTCGACCTGTGTACATGTGACCATACACTGCATGGCCAATAGAATGTGGACACCTGACCATGACCTGTCTGTCCCATTTCAAAACCATGGGCAGTAATATAAAGTTGGCTTTGTAGAGCAGTTGTAACAGCCTTCACTCTTCTGGCAAGGCTTTCCACAAAATTTGAAATATGTCTGTGGGAATCTGTCCCCATTTAGTTTGCAGGTTCTGATGTTAAACAAGAAGACCTGGCTTGCAATTGTTGTTTCTGTCTGCAAAAAAGCCGCCTATTGGGGTTGATGTCTGGGCTCGATGACATACTCTACCCCAACCGCATAAAACCATGTCTTCCTGATGCTCGCTTCATGAACCACAGGGGTGCAGTCATGCTGAAACCAAAATAATACCTTCCCCAGAATATTGCCAAGAAGTTAAAAGCATGTAATTACTGTTATGTAGTTGATGTGATATGCCTGTTAGCAATGGATGTGGCTGAAATTTGTGTGTCCATACGCATTTTTAACATTATTTTTCCTTTCATTTTACTCAAAACATCCCAGTGAAAGTGAACACTTTTCTCACCAGTGAGTGTGTGAATTTTCTCTTTCAGTTTGGCTCCGGTTCCATCTAAAGGGATTTTAAGATCGTATTTGTTCTTGTTCCAGATGATTTTCAGTTCCACCATCTCCTTTCCTTCCTCACTGTCATCTCCATTGCTGACAGAAGGAACCTGAGCTGAGGAGTCCTCCCCGTCGATAAGAGCTGATTGTTCAATTCCTGCTGCATCTTCTTTACTGCCCTCATCGGTCAGGACTTCTGATTCTTTCAGGCTGACTTCAGCTGCCATTTCTGCTTCCTCACTTCCTGTAAGGCACATTACTGCATTAATGCCTTTCAGACAAGTTCGATCAATGTGTAACAGTAGAAGAAACAGTAACATACTACATAACCTACTGTTAGTGCACAGATGTGAACTGCTTCATTTCAGAAAAAGATTGGTGGCAGGGGTTATGTTTGTTTGTTTGTTTATTTATTTTAACGTCATGTTTCACACTTTGGTTACATTCATGGCATGATCGGTAGTTACTTCTACCATTTATGTAGCACAATTAACTAACACAACTACAGGAATATATCAAAATATTTAACAAAATACAGCGTTTTATGTTAACAAACCTTTGTCTTCTATCGGCTACACCTGTATTTAGGGGTCGCCAAAGTGGATCATTCTGGCACAGTTTTATTTATCCTTATTTTGTCCTATGCTTGGGTCAGGCACTGAGAGTGCACTGACAAGTAAGTGCACATCCAAACGTCTATTTAGCCATCCCAGCCAGACAGAGCTCATCCAGACGAAGCCAATTGTGTCTGAGTGGATGTCTGACCGGCCAGTGGCACAGCTGAGATTCAAATCCTAGAACATGATTGCCCTATGTTTACAAGGCTTTAAACTGTATCAAATGAAGTAATGTATGGTGAGACAGCTGGTAGACTCTGGGTGGCCCTGATATAGATTGGTGCCCTGTCAAATATGTAGTCCAGCATTGCTCCTAAGATTTCTGGCTGTCACCCAACACACCGTAATCTTGGTCAGGAAAAAGCCATACTGAAAATGAGTGAATGAACAAATATAAAAAGAAGAAAACATGACAGTTTTAGACCCATATTAAAACCAACAGTAGTACCTTGACAGAGCTAGCTACATACTGTATATTTTAAACAAATAAAAGTAGGCATGGGTGCTTTCTAAACTTTTTATCATGAGATTAACTAAAGAGGACACCTTTATTTTAACATCTTATATCTCAAAGCAATCTCTGACAAAGAACAGAATAACTTAAATAAACCACTTGCAGTAACAACATGTGCCATGAGGCCGGGCATCTTAAATTTCTGGGGGAAATTACAGATGGAAAATACCAACAAATCCACATACATAAAGGTCCATCTGCCATGCCTTCTTCTAAGTCAGACCAGGGCTGAAACTCACTGTCGAGATATTGAATATCGTTGAAAAAGCCCTGTTTTTACTGAGTCATCAACAGACATGTGTTCTCACAGATTGACTGCATGTAATTAATTTAACCCATGCCAATATTCAATCAATTATTTAAGTGGTTGTTAGTAGTACAAGTTGATAATATGTACCTTAGTGGATGCTGATTACAGTAAAACAGCAGTGTAAATGTATTCGTTAGACTAGAATGACAATTAACAGGAATGACACAGTGTTCTGTACAGGTGACCTTTAACATCGGGTATTATGCTGACAATATCCAAGCAAACAAGAACAAAATTACAAAAATGAACACTACAGTGACAGTAGATCAGATAAGCTCATGTAACAGTGTTCTGTATGTTTGACATATGATATGACAAAGCACCAGCTGAACATGTGTCCATCTGCCATACCTTATTCTAACTGTCAGGCCCGGGCTCCAGGGCTCCAGATTATTGACTTGACTGCATGTAATACATTTAACCAATGGCAATATTCAATCAATTATTTAAGTGGTTGTTAATGTGCTATTATGTACCTTAATGGATGCTGATTACAGTAAAAGAGCAGTGTAAACGTTTTCTTTATATTAGAATGACAAAATTAACAGGAATGACACGTAATCGCAATCATTTGTGGCACAGTGTTCTGTATAGGTGACCTTTAACATTACAATTGCATTTTCAGCATTTCGCAGACGCTTTTATCCGAAGCGACTTACAGTACTGTGACAGTATATTGTCTAAGCAAGTGAGGGTTAAGGGCCTTGCTCAAGGGCCCAACAGTGACAACCTGGCAGTGGTGGGGCTTGAACCAGTGACCTTTCACAGTGTTCTGTATAGGTAACCTTTAAAATTACATTAAAATTTTTGGCATTTAACTGGCGCTTTTATCCAAAGCGACTTACAGTACTGTGACAGTATACTGTCTAAGCAAGTGAGGGTTAAGTGAGGGTTTGCTGAGATACAGTGACAACCTGGCAGTGGTGGGGCTTGAACCAGTGACCTTTCGGTTACTAGTTTAGTACCTTAACTGCTAGACTACAACTGCCCTAACATCAGCAAGCAAACAAGTACAACATAATACAAACGAAAACTACACTGACAGTAGAGCAGATAAACTCATGTAACAGTGTTCTGTATATGTGTGTAGTCGTTGGGTTCGTGTCCCAGCTACATTTTAATTCCTGATTTGTTTGATTTTGACAAGTCAATAAATTATATATATATATATATATATATATATATATATATATATATATATATATATATATACACATATATATATATATATATATATATATATATATATATATATACACATACATATATATATACATATATACATATATATACATATATATATATCAAACAAAAATGTCTACAAACTTCACATTGCATTGGCAAATAAGAACAGATTCTTATTTAATCGTTATAGAAAAAAATACAATTTGCAGACGTGCTTATTTGTTTTCTTATCCGACACATTATACATAATTTACATTTAATTTATGATTAATCTCAGTTTTAGGTAACAATGAGGCTGTACGGAATACTGTGCCCCTACGTCAACTATTTTTATATCTCACACAAACAAAGAGAAACTGTAACTCTTTGGGGAAATACTGTGATATCAACAATTCCTTAGCATTTACCATATTTTGTTTAGTACTTGGTTAAGACACATTTGACAGAGAGCATACAAATATTTAAATACAAACCGATTTGAAAACAAATCAATATTAGCTTGTTAGCTCGTTAGCTGACGTTGGCCAAGTAGTGAACTGCCGCTGAAACATCTAGAAAAGTCTCCCGAACATTACCAGTGTAAGTAACTGTCAGCATGTGGCACAGCGACCGGGATCAGCCACTGCATGCTGTATATATTTAATCTTACCGTCCTGGTGGGACACAGCTGGATAAAGTGAGCAGAAGAGTGATAGTGAAACAGCAAACCTGAGTTCAACAGCTGCCTGCTAGCACTGCTCAAGTTTTCCACAAGCCTGCTTAGCTAAACTAAATAGCCACCAAACTTTTCCTGACACGTTCAGCAAACACCCACGTTACACACCGGATACTCAAAACTGCTCGTACTGAGCTCTGAGATGTAAAATCTCCTATCGCAAACTGAATGAATAGAGCCGCTTTTCTATATGAACATACCATCCTGCGCCGCCATGATGATTGTGTACAATATGAGAGGAATGCCTGCTGGGAACGAAAGCGCTGTCAGTGTTTGGACTTGCTGGCTTTCCGTACTGACTTGGCGATTGAAAATAAAATCTGGAAAATCGATTCCGCATTGTGTTGTCCGGGCAAAGCGCTGTTCGATTCCGCAAACGTTGGAGTCGACTCTGATTCAGTCCTGATAAATCGATTGAGTCAATTCCAAAAGTCGAGTAAATTAATTAATGAAAATGTAATTAACCAAAAAGGCATATTGTAATGTAAACAAATAGTGTAATATTGCAGATAAGTTTACTATTCACACAAAGAAATTGGTACATATGCTTATTCCCTATTAATAATAAAAAATTTATAAAACGGATAGTTCCGGTCCTAAAATCTGATTGGCTGAGCCGTGTTCGAAGTCGTTGTAAAATCCCCGATATACGCACACCTATGACCACCTCACATCATTCCATATTAATACGCCACTGAAAATAAAAAGTACAAACTTGGTTGAACACTATTTTAAGTCATGTACTATACATGGAATAGACCACTGAAGTCGTGCGTCATTCTGTACTCCTCGTTATGCCCATATTTAGAGACCCGGGTCTAAGTCAAATTTCCTATGGGAAAAATGAACGGGGTTTTCAAAAAATCGACTCTAACGCATCCTGTGCTAAATAAACATGTTCAGAACCCTATACGTTTTGTTCTATGTACATTATTCTCTTGTACATCACTGGATCCTCTGAATTACGAGGTTTTTAAAGGATCGTAATACTAATAATGCTACACGAAAGCTAATGCTACTGTGCATTAATTAGACGTCACTGAACTACACCAATCGAATTGACGGAAAGAGCAGCCCGCTTTTGTTGAGTACAACCAAAGGCGTAACACCCGACCATCCTTGCTTTTTTACTTTAATGTAGCTAGCTACTAAAAATATAGAAATAAAAAAATGCACTGTTACACTGGTGAATCACACTGCTTCGTGTGGTTATTTAAGAAATAAAAACAAAACAAAATAAAAATGTAAGAGGCATCCAGTCTAGTGACGTCAATTTAGTGCGCAGTAGCATTAGCTTACATGTAGCAATATTCATATTTTAACTCTTTAACAACTTCGTAATTCAGAGGATCCAGTGATAATAGACAAAAGAATCTCCATAAAACAAAACGTAACAGCTCTGGATCATTTTTTATGACTACAGGATGCGAGAGAGGCAATTTGCGAAATCTCCATTCATTTTTCCCATTCAAAATTTCTCTTAGACCCGGGGTACCAAATATGGGCATAACAACATGGCGTGGACTACAATATGACGACACGACTTCAGTGGTCTATTATACAATAGTTAGTTCCGACCTTACAATCTGATTGGTTGAGAAGCGTTCTAACCATGCTGATATTTGTGATACCAGCATGGCCTTTTCACACCACAACTGTATTACTCCGCTGACGCGTTGCCAGTAATGACAAGCTTCATGCACACAAGCCACGGTTGTTTTGTAGGCCTATTTGTGCTCATACACATCCAAAAATTGATAAAATGGATCACTTTCAGATAATATTCCACCTAAATTCTATATTTTCATTCTTAATTAATTTTATTTTTTAGCTTTTTCTCCTTTTCCTTATATCTTCGCTTATTCATATTCACTTATTATTTTCTATTCCAAACTAGCGTTACTTTGTAGTGTTAAACTATATGCCTTTTTTAGCCTACTGTGTTAAGGCAGGGTAGAGAATTTTTACCGTTGCATAGCAGCAACTCATTCGTTATGGAACTACTTTTTGGCAGAAGGTACTGTCAATATTAAAGCATATTCAATATGAAATTCAGGGCTTCTTTGATTTATTTTCTTTCTTTATTTTGTAAAAACTGTTGTATAAAAGCAATAGAACACTTGAGGTTGTGTGTTATTGCGAATAACATCACGGCTGTGATTTGGTCACAGACACGAGCTGAAGGCGAGTTATTCGCGATAACACACTCCCTCTCGTGTTCTATTGCTTATGTCCAGATTAATATTAACAGTAATCCTAATCATTAAGCGGGTGTTTCGTCCAAGAAATAGTGTAATAGTGTTTGTGGAGGAATGTTTATTGCGAATGTTATATTCTCCCTCATGTTGCCTAGCAACACTGTTAACGGACTACCTGATTTCGCGGAAGAATGCTTTTTGTAAGTGTTTTTGTAAATAAAAACATTTATAAATTGAACACTCCGCTTTGCGTCATGCCAAAGCATCCTAACCCCGTGATAAAATCGCAGTAACGCACGGTCTCTCGTGGCTTATTGCTTTAATTAACAACAACAGCAACAAAGAGTTGGTAGATTGTTTGTTTGTTTATTAGGATTTTAACGTCATGTTTTAAACTTTTGGATACATTCATGACAGGAACGGATGTTACTCATTACACAAGGTTAATCAGTTCACAAGGTTATATCAAACACAGTCATGGACAATTTAGTGTCTCCAATTTACTTCACTTGCATGTCTTTGGACTGTGGGAGGAAACCGGAGCTCCCAGAGGAAACCGGAGTAAACCCACGCAGGCACGGGGAAAACAGTTGGTAGATTGACAGCTATGTTTGTTAGTATTGTATTGATTCTAGCATGAGCCATTAACACTCAACCGGAAAAATACAGGATTTATCTCAATTGTATTAAATATTTACTTGTTGTATTTACATTCTGTTACAGTTTACACTTTTTAAATAATCTGACACTACAAGAGTCTATCTTCTCATTATGCAGTTCCCATGTTCATTAATAATTAATCTAATTAAACCCCTTCACTTTATTTTATATTACCTAGTATAAGAAAAAGGCAATCACGTAATGTTATTTTGCGGTCACACAGACAAGTGCACCTTCTAATGGCCACCAAGCCAATCATGTCTGTGCAGACACAAACTGGCCTATAGCATGGGTGAGATTCGAACCCCTGATCTCAGCAGTAGTGGGCTAAGCATACTTTACCACCGCACCACCTGAGCACCCATCAAAAAATCTCTTCATTGATTAGTGTATTCAGACCATTTATTTAATACTTTGTAGAAGCCCAGCTGGCAGCAATCATAACTGCAAGTTCTTCTACACATGTACAAGTTGATTCCATTCTTTAAGGCATTCTTCCATTCTTCATCCTATCAAGCTCCATTAAATTTGATGGTGAGTGACTTTGAACTGGCATCTTCAGGTCTCTACAAGGTCTCCTCCAGATGTTTAGTGGGGTTTGCAATTGGGCTTTGGCTGGGTTGTTTAAGGAGACTTGCTTTAATCCACTCCAGTGTTGTTTTGGCAGTGTCTGTTTTTCAGACAAAGTGCTTGCTGTTTAGTTTTTGTGTAATCAGACCAGAGAATGTTTTATCTTTGTTAGATATTTTCCCATGTCATTTAACTAATAATTAAGAACTAATTATTAAATTGTTAAATTACAAATAATGAGTCATTATTAAATTAAAATTAAGAACTGTTAGATATTTTTAGTGTACATTTACTTATGGTGCTGGACTATTTCACCATTAAGCAGAGCATTTACAATCTGTTCCTGCAGATAAAACTAACCACAGAGCCGTTATGGTCTGGTTCTGTTCCTGTTTTTAACGTCTTTTCCTATCTCACTTACTCTAACTAAACGTTAAAGCCTATTCAAGAGATATGTTGTGTCTATATACGCTCTTGTAGTACTCAAACTCTGTGAGTGCTTTCTCTGTATGGGATTCACAAAGTCCCTCCTCTCCTGATATATGTCTATAGAAGGGGTATCTGTTTAGTGACTTCAGGTTGCACCTAACAAGAACTGATAGTTATATAGTTAATAAATGTTTAAGACATTATGTATGTGTTAATATAAATGTAAACACTGATCTAAAATCTAAGTATTTTAAGGATTTATGTATTTTTTTATTATGTATTAATAGTATATTACACATCTGTTAAAAGTATTAACACATAATAATAAAGATCATGCCATTCACTTTACTCTAACTGCCACACTTTGCCTTAAATTTCAGCCTCTGAGTTTTGCCTTTTAATGTGTATTGGTCATAATAAAATTGTTCCTACTCAAACACTTAGGTGGTCATATTTGGGGAATATACTAGCACATACAACATCTGGCTTTCTAAAATGTCTTCTGCTAATAGACATGCCTAAGAGCACTTTCCTCGTACTTTAGCTTTACAGCTCAAAAATGAAATCAATCCAGCATGCTTTGCTAAATGGCCTTATGGTTGCACACATCATAAGCTATTGTGGTATAGTGGCTTATTTAGCAGCTTAACAGTGGCACCTGTCAGTAGTGGGCTTGAACCAGCAACCTTCTGATTACTAATCAAGTATCTTACTCACTTCCACCAAAGCCATTATCATAGATATAAAAGTTTTTTAAACAATTAATTTTAATTGATTAAATGATAAAACTGGTTCATTAAAACCCATTTAAAACTACGCACAAATTCTTCCATTTAATTTTCCATTACAGTGTTTTAACATACAGACACTAAGCTGTCTAGAAAATATAATATACTGTAAATGTCACCTATTTAGTAGAAGTTTTTGTATTTCCATTTAACATGATAAAGAATAAACAGCTAAACATGAATATATTTAAGAATTACATATTTCTTTTGCTTTAACTTGCTATGCAGATCTGTGACTTTGACAATAAACTTGCCTTAATAAACCTGTACTAACTTAAATCCACCTTATTTAAAAATCCATGTTATTGTTCAAGATTAACCTAACTCTCAATGTTCTCGTCTCTTGAACTATCAAAACGTTTTAATCCATCGTTTATAACTATTTATTTGACTAAATGCTTGGGGTAAGAATGAAGAAATTCAGTTTAATAATCTAATCACGAGATAATTGAACCGGATCATTTCCAATGAATCGACTCCAGAGCTTTGGTCTCTGCTTTCGATCCCTGAAAACGTGGAATCGACTCTTTTTGGGATCGACGCCCAGGTCTACTTTGGACTGTCAAGTTGTTGCGACCTGGAAGTCAGTAGCGTTACTTGCAAAGCTGTTGACTTTAGTTATCTATTAACTAGCTTAAGAAGGAAAACACAACCTAACCTGTCTTTAAAAATATGATATTTTGATACAGTAGTACATTATTAAAATAGTTACAAGCAAGATAAGTGTAAGTGAACACTACTGCAGCGGGGGTATTCCACTTCAGTATTAATAACACAGCGACTTAGCTGTCTATTCAGATAAAAATGCATGCTATTAAAATACTGCGGAGATTTCTGATTATCATCTGGGATTGTTAAAACCTTTATTGCATTAAGGATAAACAAATTAAGACATGGAAGTGGCTTAAGTAGCGTGAAAGCTGCTGGAAGTGGTTTGTTGTTAAGCTAACTAATGCTGAACTTCTACATTTGAGGAGGATCTGGGATCATTTCCAGCTCAGACAGAAGTGGAAAAGCAGTGATCACATGCTGCTGGGATGTGACCAGTATTTTTTTGTGTCTGCAAAAAGTTGGGATCTGAACAGTGATGCTGCCTGAATTACTATGTTGGTCGTATATCGACTTTTTACTGACATATATCTTAGTTTAAACATATAAGACTGTTCAGACTGAGTGATCTTGTTGAGTTTGCATAACTACTACACCAGAGAGATGGCAGACATCAGGACTTACAATGTGGTGGTTTTGGGAATCGCATTTCTGCTTATTTTTACAGCCTTCACCACCTGTGGCAATATAGAAGTAAGTATTTACTTTCTTTAGTCTTAGCATGCATTTGATCATTGATAATAAAACAAGAGCAGTTGGGAAAGTGTGTCATTTTAATACATAAGTGACTAAAATGCTTAATGAAAGAAATGCAAAGTTGTCATGTGATTGAGGATCATGCAGAAAGTGTTTGTCTATCCCTGTTCATGCATGCTGAGCATATAAAGGCATTGTATAATAATCCGGGTCAGGCGCAACCCGTGCTTGCAATCTTCCCCATCACTCGAGAAACTGTAATTCACCATAAATATCTGTAATGGATCACATACAGGCATCATTATGGCACAATAAGGGTTTATTAAAATCACTAATATACCATATGACAATAATATATCTAATGTAACAGATAGATAGATAGCTAAAAGATAAAATATTTAAAAAAAACAAATTGTTCCAATGATTTTAGGAAACAATTGGTTACTGCTGAATTTCACCCAGAGCAGCATTAATATCTTAATTAATAGTTTGAGCAAAGTGTAGTACTGTAACAATACAGTGGTACCTTGTAACTCTACGTCCCCTAAACTCACTTTTCAGTGTATAAGTGTCAAAAACAACCTTATTATTTTACATAGCCTAAAATATATGCAAGTGGAACCATGGAACACATTAACAGATTTCCCATACATCCTTATAGAAAAAAATACCTTAACGTCTTTTAGACTCAACACCACTCCCAGAACCAATTGACGTTGAGTTTCAAGGTACCACCATTTCTGCTCATTCTTTTTGCTCTGTACCATTTGTCATATTTTTTTTTTCCGCCTCAGCAAACAGTGGTGAAGAGTCTGAATAATGCTACTTTCAGTGGAAGTGGATATCACAGGTAAGGTTTGATACCCATTTTTTTTCCACATTCCAAAGACATGCAGTTAGGTTAATTGGCGCTACTAAAAATGTCGTGACTGAATGAGTGAATGTGTGTATGTGTGTGTTTGCCCTGTGATGGACTTGTGACTAATGTTTTCTACTTGTTCCCCAGTGAACTGGACCCACCACAACCCTGAATTGGATAAAGCGGTGATAAAACAATGAATGAATGAACTAATGAATGAATTCATCACCGCCAACAAGCCAGCTAGCTAACTGCAATTCAATTCACTTGGTAGAAGAACAATATTGGCAACAGAGTTTTAGTTTACAGCATTATATTTACAGTGATTTATTTCCTAGTAGCCTTGTGCAATAATAGGAATAGACAAAAATTATTTAGTACTAAAGTATACAATTTATGTACATAGTTTGCTACACCGATATCAATACATGTCTATGAATGTGATGTATTTAATATGTTTTCTTTCAGCCTTGGGATAATATATGGAGTCTTTTCCTTTGCTAATTTATTTGCTCCTTCTGTGGTAACAGTCATTGGACCACAATTTACTATGTTTCTTAGTGGAATACTGTACAGGTAAGCATTTAAGACTAGAAATTGAATTTGTTTTTACATTATTTTGTGTTTGTCATTCAGCATAACCTCATCTTTGATCAACACTGTTTTGTCTTAGTGGTTATGTCGCTGTATTCATTACTCCATCCATCTGGTCCTTTTATTTGACCTCTGTCCTTACTGGGTTTGGAGCAGCCTGTAAGTATTTTCACTCCTTAGAATTTGATATTTTATGCTACACACGGCAAGTTATGTGTTGTGAATTTTATTTGACCTCCAGTGTAGATCCTTTTTTCAGCTAAATACCTCATTACAGCCACACTGCCAGGCTTAGTGGTTCCTTTGTGGGACTTAATAAGTTATCAAAGGATAATCCGATACGAATCTTAAGTCAGTGCTTTGGATAAGACTTCAGCAATATTTGTAATATTCAGTCAGTGGTTTTAGTCTTTGTACACTTTTAAATTGAATTTTTTTCCACAGTGCTTTGGACAGCTCAAGGTCACTTTCTGGTGGGGAATTCGGATGCCTCCACTATTAACAGGAACACAGGACTTTTTTGGGCTTTACTGCAGTGCAGGTAAGGCAAAGTAAACAAAACCTACTAATGCACATGGGTATGTTTTGACTAAAATGATAACATATAATACCATTAAAGAATAACATTGATCAAGTCTACCACATTCACACATTTCTATCGTGTATTTAGATTTAGATTTCATGACTCTTTTAGAATATGTTTGTTGCTGTTTACTTAAACTTCAATTCTTTTTCTTATTTTCAGTATGCTGTTTGGCAATATATATGTTTATTTAGACTGGGAAGGAAAAGCTGAAATCTCAGGTAACTTGACAAAGATTTTCTCAATTAATTTAACTTAAAAATAATATTTTTTTGAAGAAAGCATGTGTCAGCCTTTACCCGTCTGGCTTCGTAGTTGTGATTAGGAACATGCACCTAAATTGTAAAAATTGGCAACATTTTAGAAAATGTTTAGAAAACAATTATTTACTGATTTAAGAGACCGTTTGAATTTGGAATTTGATTAAGCCTGAATTTGAAAACCCAGAACGTGTGGTTTTATTAAATATTATCTTAAATATTATTGTCTCCTACAGACAGAGACAGAAAGAACATGTTTCTTGCACTGCTGGTCACCTCTGTGCTTGGAACCTTAAGTTTTCTCATTTTGAGAAAGTCACATCAGGATGAAGAGGAGATTCTGTCTGAAGAGGAGGGACAGCCCTTGTTGTCTTCTGGACTAAGGTAAAGCCCATTTAGTCAGTTTAGTTAAGTTAGTTTTTTTGCTGTCTAGAGATTATCACAGAAATTAAAGGTTGTTTGTACTGGCTTTTACTGTTACAGATTTAAGCAGCGAGCCAGCTTTGCTATAAAGGAGGCTAAAACAGAATTCAGTAAGTACTAAAATCATAGTATTAGCTTAGTCTGTCACAATAATATAAATATTTTTTGCATTTTCTCCCAATTTTGTTGTATCCAATTACCAAATTGGATTTAATTTTCTTCTGCTGCTGCTGACCCTCACTCCTGATCAGGGAGAGCCGTGACTAACACTTGCTCCCTCCGACACGCATTAGCCGACTGCTTTTTATTACCTGCACGAGGCGAGTTCATATGGAGATCTGTGTCGCGCATAGAGAGTCACGCACCAATCTTCATTATCCCCCATCTCTGTGCGGGTGCCATTGATCAGCCAGCAGAGTAATTGTAGCAGTTATTAGGAATCCCCTCCGGCAGTCCCACCCTTGGACGAGCCACCCATTGTCTGTATAGTAGCCCAGCCTGCAAGTAGCAAAGCTGAGATTCGAACTCTCTCGAGTCAGCTCTGGTGTGCTTGCGTGTTTTACCACTGCACCACCTGAGCGCCCCACAATGAAAACTTATAAAGTGACATTAATTTACATATAAATAATTGCTATCAAAGGTACATGAAGTAGAATATGGTCTTACAAGACAAACGACAGCAGCTTATCATGATTTTGCTTCACAACCATAATGTCTTAAAGATATTTATTTGCTTCATATGTGTAATGCCGGTTGAGCCAGAGAGGATGCAGAATGTGTGCATTATATCAGCAAATCGTTCTTAATTTGGAAAAATTGAGGAACATAATGGCCATTCCATGACCCATAACCCAATAACATGCAAGAGGGACACATAGGGGGACATAATTAACACAGATGACACTTGATAATATGCATATTTACTTCAATACTTGGCAAAGAACAAAACTAGCTCTTTATACCCAAATATCAGGGCAGGATGTGTTAAAACAACCATAAAACAGACAATAAACTAACCTGTAGAGATGGCACGGTGGGTAGCATTGTTGCCTCACAAGCAAGAAGGTCCTGGGTTTGATTCCCAGGTGGAGCATTCTGGGTCTATTCTGTGTGGTTTGCATGTTCTCCCCATGTCTACAAAAGTTTCCTCCCACAGTCCAAAGACATGCAAGTGAGGGGAATTGGAAATACACAATTGTCCATTAAAGACTTGAATTGATGAATCTTGTGTAACCAGTAACTACCTGTCCTGTCATGAATGTAACCAAAGTGTATAAAACATCTTAAAATCCTAATAAATTATTTAAAAAAAAGGAACTAACCTCTAGTGGGCACATGATGAAAGATGAGACCATATTGGAAACATAAACATTTACACATGCCATGAAAAACTAACACTGACGGGAAACCCAGTGCATCCATTACTTAATGACTGGTATAATAAACCTTGTGTTTGCCATTTCATGACAATGTAGAACTGCTTTTAACCCACAAATGCCTGGATTGTATACAGTCACGATTGTAAGTTGCTTTAGATAAAATGATCTGCTAAGTGCAGTCAATATAAACTAAAATTTTGGTCTAAACGTGAATTATTATTTTGTGCTCTTCTTTTTAGAAACCATTTTGCAGCTCTTTGGCACTAAAACAATGTTACTCTTAAGCTGTTGCATGGCCTACAGTGGTAAGTGTGACTATCCCAATACATTAATCCTCATACTAGTAAAATGTAGCACAACGTAACGAGTGATGGAAGTGTTTTCTCTCGTGAGGTCTGGAGCTGGCTTTTTACAGTGGTGTGTATGGAACTTGCATCGGAGCTACGACTCAGTTTGGGACAAGAGCCAGAGCCTTGATTGGCATTTCAGGAATAGTGGTGGGAGTTGGGGAGATACTTGGTAAGCAAATTTTTCAGTATGCACTACTTACTCAGCAGGTGAATGAATAGCATGATTAATGAGGGTTTTATGCTCCACATTAAAATCATGTTACATTACTATTTTGTCATCATCGTGTTTATGTTAAAACTACTACCTGCAGATGGGACTCATTTCACTTTACAATATACTATTACTACTAATACAAACAAAAAAAATAACAATACATCATCAATGTTCAGTAAATTACTTTTTGAGTGTCTGTGAATCCTGAGCCTGTACATTGGGCACAAGGCAGGTTTTCACCCTGGACAGGCTGTTAGGTTACTGCAAGACATCACACACTCACTGTGTGACCCTGAACTCACACCTAGGGGAAATTTCTAGTAGCCACTCTACCTACTGGCATATTTTGGGGATGTTGGATGAAACCAGAGTCCCCGCAGGAGTCCTGCACCAACATAGGCTCCACGCAGAAAGTAAGCAGAGGAAGCAGTTCAACCTGTATTAGAAAGATGTGTAGCACCAGCATTACCTGCAGATCAAAATAATAATAATAAATAATTATAATTATAATGGGTATGTACAGTGGTGTTCAAAAAAATTGCAGTCCAACACCATTAACTTGATAAATCAAAGTTTTTAGTAGAAATGCTATTTCTACATAGCAAATAATTTACTTGAAAGTGTAGTAGAGTATTGAAAACAAAACAAACCCAACAATTAGGACATGCATCCCACTTATTCTGAGTAATCGAAGCATTGATTGAAAGGGGGTTGTTCAAAATAATAGCAGTGAGGAGTTCAATTGGTGAAGTCATTCATTCTGCAGAAGAACGGGTGTCAATTTTGGCCCTTATTTAATGTAGGAGGGTGGCAAATGTTGCACAGGTTGGTCATAGCGCATTTCCTTCTGAAATACTGGGTAAAATGGGTTGTTCCAGACATTGTTCTGATGAACAGCGTACTTTGATTAAAAAGTTGATTGTAGAGGGAAAAAACATACAGAGAAGTGCAGCAAATGATAGGCTGCTCAGCTATAATGACCTCAAATGCCTTAAAGTGACAACCAAAACCTGAAAGATACAGAAGGAAGCGTGGAACTACTGTTTGAATGGATCAAAGAATAGCCAGAATGGCAAAGGTTCAGCCAGTGATCACCTCCAGAAAGATCAAGGAACATGTGAAGTTACCAGTGAGTACAGAAGATGATTAAGTGAAGCCAATTTACCAGCAAGAACTCCTTGCAAAGTCCCGTTGTTAAGAAAAAGACGTGTCCTGAATGGGTTCAAATTTCCCAAAGAACACACTGACTGGTCCAAAGAGAAATGGCTCAACATTTTGTGGACTGGTGAAAGCAAAATTGTTCTTTTTGGGTCAAGTGGCCATAGACAGTATGTCAGACGACCCCCGATCACTGAATTCAAGCCAAAGTTCACTGTGAAGGTAGTAAAGCATGGTGGTACAAAATTATGATATGAGGATGTTTTTCATACCATGGTGTTACGTCTATTTATCACATACGAGGGATCATGGATCAGTTTAAATATATCAGAATACTTGAGGAGATCATGTTGCCCTATGTCGAAGAAGAAATGCCCTTAAAATGGGTGTTGACCCATAATGACCCAAAACATCTTGGTTACAGACAAACAAGATTAAGGTAATAGAGTGGCCAGCAATAGAGGTGCCAGAAGTTGGTCGACTCCATGCAACACAGATCTCGGAAACAATTGTTATGCCACTAAATATTAGTTCAGTAATTTAAAGTAAAGTGAAACCTCAAACATTTTCAGTTTATACATACATTTTTTGAGTTTTTAAAGATAAATGCTGGCACTGCTATTTTTTTGAACAGCCTAATATTAATTTTTCTTAACTTTCTGTAAAGGATGAACACAAACTGGCTAAATGTTGTTAATGTTTTGATTTAGAATTAAAAGTGTAGTATTTTCAGTGCATTTGCATTTATGGAAATAAAAGTTATTATAATGATTTTGTGCTTTATTCACTTTTTTAAAATCACTGCAATTTTTTTGAACACTACTGTAAAAGGTGCCATATAAACACATTATTAATTAAAGTTTTTGGCTCTGTCCCCCAGGTGGAGGGCTGTTTGGACTTGTGCTGAAAAACAGCCGCTTCAGACGCACCTCAGTTGTCTTCCTTGGAATGGTGGTGCATTTTGTGGCTTTCTACCTGATCTTTCTCAATATCCCAGCTGATGCTCCTGTTGTCTTTGAAACCAGCACACAGCACCACCCCTATCTGTCACCCAGGTACATACTCTTATCCTACTATCCTACTGCATTTTGCTGCTGTTTTGTGTAGTTACAAAAGTGTCCCGGTTTCTTTCAGTGTGTCCATTGCTATGCTGTGCAGCTTCCTGATAGGGCTTGGGGACAGCTGCTTCAACACTCAGCTTTACAGCATTCTGGGCCGAGTTTACACTGAGCAAAGTGCTCCAGCCTTTGCCATCTTTAAGTTCATTCAGGTAAGGAAAAATGAACACAAAAGCAAATGATTTGCAGTTTCAAGAAAACGTTTGGAAACTATTAAGAATTACATTCAATTACATTTTTGTAGATCCTAACCTAAGTTTCAGTATTGGGGAAACACATTGTGCCTAACCTTTTTCTTTTTTTAAAACGCACACATAAATGAATTGTGACTGTTTGGTTGGCATAGCAGTCTATTACTCTAGCCCACCATCTTTAGGATCCGGGTTTGACCTGGGTGTCTACACAAACGTGGTTGGTTTTCTCTGGGGGATGGGGTGTGTGTGTGTGGTTGGTGGCTTGAAGCCCCGCAATGTATTATCCATGTTTTTTTTTTGCCATACACTCAGTGTTTCCCAGTGGAACCAGATCCGGTGTAACCCAGACCAGGATCCAGTGATTAAGAAATAAAATAAAAGATAATGTAATCAGTAGTTTACAATCCAGTCTGAAAAAACTGTGGAAACTATGAGAGTTATAATGTTTAATGTGTTTATTATTTTTTTTTCTCTCCTAATTTAGTCATATCCAATTATGCAATTGTGATTCGTCTGCCATTGTTGTTTGCCTTTTTTTTCCATTTCATTTTCACCACTTTTGGACCAGAATGGCCAAGGTCATATTGGTCTGGTTTCCAAGGAATCTCTGCCATTCCCCTTCCCCTTGACATAGCCAATCATGTCTGTATTTGGACACCCGGCCAGCCGATAGCACTCCTGGGGATTCGAACACTGCATTACAGTGGTAGAAGGCTAGTGTAATTTACCGCTGCGCCACCTGAGTGCCCTCGCTTTGACATTATTTTGACCAAAACACCAGCCACTGATGCACAGAGGTGCTGCTACTGTTCTACTTTTCCTTTTTGGCCTATTAACACTGAAAATTATTGCATGTTTGTGGCCGACTAGACCTGCTTTTGTTTACTGTTGCAAGCCAATGTAACCTAGTTTACCAAACACTGAGAAACACTGACCTAGCATAGCTGGGTTTAGAAAAGAACATTGAGCCAATAAAGTGTTATTAATGCATATTTTTCTCCTTGCCAGTCTGTCTCTGCAGCAGTGGCATTTTTCTACAGTGGCTACCTGCTGCTGAGCTGGCAGCTTCTGATCATGGTCATTATGGGCTTTATAGGAACGCTGGGCTTCTTTGTGGTGGAGCAAATCTTGAATGCCTCAACCGATCTGCCAGAATACTAGGTCTGCTCACTTCAACTCCTTCCAGTATTGAGTCATTTATTTAAAAAAATGACTCCAGGCTGCACTGCTAACACCAGTAGTGTTTTCATTTAAAGTAATTGAAGTGTCTGAAGTGCAAGGTATGGTTATAATTGTTATAGAAAACACTACAGTGGATCGTATGAGTAATATTATGTGTAGGGCCCTACTACATTCACGGGTGAATGTGATTAATTCCACGGACCTCGCTTTTTAAAAAAAATCACAGATTTCACAGATTTTTAAAGAAAAGTACCACATTTCACAGCAGTCATTAAATAACACTCATAATTTGAATGATAGAATAAATTGAAGCTACAATACACAGCACAGCCTACCTTAATGACTGACTGTAAATCCAGCAACGGTCTCAAAAACGAAAATACTCGTCCGTGTTTTGATACCCAACTGCCCCCTCGCCCGCGTCCACAGAATTGGTTGGGAGTTTTTCAAACTCAGTTACCCAAGTAGGTGGCACGGTGGCTCAGTGGGTAGCACTGTGGCCTCACAGCAAGAAGGTCCTGAATTCGATCCACAGGCGGTGCAGTTTGCATGTTCTCCCCGTGTCTGCGTGGGTTTCCTCCGGGAGCTCCGGTTTCCTCCCACAGTCCAAAAACATGTAGTCAGGGTAATTGGAGACACTGAATTACCCGATAGGTGAATGTGTGTGTGTGTGTCTGCCCTGCGATGGACTGGCGCCCCGTCCAGGGTGTTACTGTGTGCCTTGCGCCCATTGAAAAGCTCCCCCCCCCCGTGACCCTAACTGGATAAGCATTTAAAAAAGTGAGTGAGCGAGTGAGTTACCCAAGTAGTGTTTTTAGCTGCTTAACACTTTAACATCTTGGACATTTTGACTAACCGATTGCTAACCGAATTGCTGAAGGATTGCTAGGACCGCCTCATAGTGCAAATTAACCAGTAAATGTGAGGCTCTTGAATGCTGTGCAAATGAAAAAACGTTAAATTGCTAAACACAAACCTTACATTTTAAATTTCACAGCAAACGGCTCATTTCACGGTCCGTGATGCGATTTTCATGGCCATGAATTAGGTAGGGCCTTAATTATGTGGCTCTGTGTGGTGCTTAAGGAAAAACTGTTTTTTGGTGTGAGACATTGCAGGGTTAAGGCACTTTAGATACTAAAGCATAAATTATTAATGATTTGTGATATGTTTGTTTTATTAAATTGTTGGTTATTGATTGATAATTTCAGTATAAAATAATGTTAGGGCGTTTGACAATTTTTTCCTATCATAATTTTGTCAACCGTGTACAGGGTCACCGCAAGTCCGGTTCCAACGGGAAACACTGGACGCAAGACAGTAATACCCTGAATGAAATGCCAAGCCGCCACAGAGCTTTGGCTATTCCTTGTCCTTCAGACAGTTAGCCGACTGTGTCTCTGTAGATCCCCGGTTGGCCACTGCTGAGATTGTTAAACGATCATTGTGCCTGTAGTACAACATTAAAGCTTTTACCCTATTCTCAAGAAATTACTTGTTTGAGCCCAGACAATGCTGTAGCCATGTGTTGCTGGGAATCCTTGAGAACAATACTAGCTCTGTTCTCTGGAAGGAAAGGAGGTATTCATATCTACCCATTAAATCAAACAGACTCTATGCAAACCTCATGCATCAGTAAGCTTAAACCTTTAATGGTCCTGCCAAGTAATACTCAGTTATATATTTATACTTATCACATAGTTATACATATATTGCATTCTAAGTTTCTAACAACAAAAGCAAGCAATACTTTTTATGTGCCTTTACCAACAGTTGAATGTGTATTAATGTTAGAAGCACATTTCAGCCTAAATATTTTATTATTTAAATACAAAAGGTTACATATTTGGTAATTAACATTTTATTTGCATCTGTTTTTGCACACAATGTGCCAGACCTAATAGACAGAAGTAAAAGTAAATGTACAGGTATATTAAATGTTGGGCTGATAGTGGTTACTCACAGTATGTGTTAAATGCAGCAGATATGAAAGGGCTAAATTCTTATGGTCAGAAATCTGTGTTAAAAAAGTGGTCTGAAGAGGGACAAACCACTCAGGGTTTTGCACAGCCAAGACTCATGGTTGCCAGAGAGCAACTGCTGTTATGGCCTTGGGTAGGGACCAACACAAAGGCTCCTATGGTTCCAATAGCAAATAATTTTAAAACTGGTGATGAAGTGAATGTGTCACAAGACAGTTAATTAAACCCTTCTGTGTATGAGGGTTCATTGTTAGAGGTCACTCAAAGAGTCCATATTTACCCCTGTCCACTATCGAAAGCACCTATAACTGGCATGCAGGCATCAGAACTGAGTTGTTGTTGTGTTTCCGTTCCATTGAGGTTAAATACTAGTGAAGAATAAACAACAAACACTATTACAACATGCAGTATCACCTGTGTCTAGGTGATTATTAAGTTTTCTAATCATAGCTTTTCTAATCATCCTAACCACTAAAAGCTTTTCTTTTCATTTTTTATTCTAGACTGACTTGTTTTGAACACGTCTTTCTTTTCATTTTTTCTTATTTACATATGTCACAAGGTGGCAAAACACCCGCAGTTAGATAAGCCAATTTTATGATAGTGATATGCACAATGTTCTAAAAATTACTGCAGGTTGGAAAAATGAACACTGCTTTGGAAGCGTATGGTTGTGTCTCCGTTATACTCTGTACTTTTTTTATGTGATATATCTATATGTTAGTATATTTATATGTTAGCTACTAATCTACTCTTTGTAAAAAAAACTGATCATGTTTTTTTATTATTATTATTTTATATTTGTATATTTGTAATATTAGATGTCCCTGCACATGGATGAGCTAGACATTATCAGTTCACATAGCTATCGTTCATTCTCTCAGGGTTTATATACATTTATACAGACTTTCATTTCTAAATATTTTGATAATGTTATAATGTAATTTGTATTAATTAAATAATAAATGGGAGGTTCTTTATTATTTTGGTTGTTATGTCCAACCAATTCTTACATTTGCAACAATTTAAAATTTTAATAAAAAAGAAAAATGTCTTAAGATGTGCAAAAGTACATTCAACAGGTCATTGTTGTCACATTTTTTGTTTCAAAATTCTTCACACATTCTCTATTGAAGACAGGTCAGGACTGCAGGCAGGCCAGTCCAGTACCCGTACCCTCTTCTTCCTCAGTGCAGCATGTGGTTTTGCATTGTCTTGTAGAAAAATGCATGGACGTCCCTGGATAAGATGACGTCTTAAAGGCAGCATATGCTGCTCTAAGATCTCATTGTATTTTTCTGCATTAATGCTGATTCATCAGACCACAATACATGTTTCCACTGTGATAGCCCAACCTAGATGCCGCAGAGCCCAGAGAAGTTGACGCCGGTTCTGGACATTTTTTGCACAGTAAAGTTTTAAGTGGCATTCGTGCATGTAACTCTGTATTGTAGTGCTTGACAAAGGTTTGTCAAAGTAATTCCTTGCCCATGTGGTTATATCAGCTATTGTTGAGTGGTTGTTTTTGATGCAGTGCCGTCTGAGGGATTGAAGATCACGGGTGTTCAGCTTAAGCTTGCGCCCTTGGCTTTTATGCACTGAAATTCCTCCCGATTCTTGAAATTGTTTAATGATATTATGCACTGTAGAGGGAGAAATATGCAAATCACTTCCAATCTTTCTTTGAGGTACATTGTTTTTAAACATTTCAATCATTTTCTCATGCATTTGTTGGAGATCATCTGATCATCTGTTCTCATCAAAGACTCTTCAAAGAGCCTTTCCTGGATGCTGCTTTTGTACCAAACCATGATTACAATCACACGTTGACATCACCTGTTTGGAATCACATTATTTAGTTTTGCATTTGTATTTTATTTGGTTTTTTTCCATACTGTCCCAACTGTTTTTGATTTGGGGTTTTATTTATCTTGGATAACGTGTTCATTGGAAACACTGGACACAAGGCTAAAAACACAAAAGCTTAGTAGACAACAAGTTGGCACAACATATTGTAGGTTCTGCACCACTACAGGATCCTGGACAGTTGGGTTGTAATGTCACGATAGCAGACTGATTGTATAGGGTTTTGCATGTTTCACCTGTGTCCACAGGACTTTGGAATTGGGTAATGAAAGTTAGTGAATATTTATCACAGCAGCATCGTGGTTTTTATGTTGTACTGTCTTTTAACACAATTAAAATTAGAGAATAATTTTTGCAATAATAATTCTTCCACAAAACACGTTGAATTTGCTTATGTAAACATTGTCTTAAGTAGCAGCCACTGACTTCTGAAACTCAGTCACATAAACCATTTTATTCAATTCCGCTTCTAGGTATGTTTTCAACACATGGATCCATGCCACAAATTATATTTGTTGTCCTTAGAGAAAAGGGGTAAAATACATTATTAATACAGTCTTCCATATACAGTAGCTAGAGAATGTACAGCATAAATGTATATGCTAAATGTAATGTATAGCCATAAATTGAAGGACTGAGCTCTCAACAACAGTATGTAGAGTATTTGTGGACATGAAGTGTCACTTTCATGTTTGGCCAGTAGATGCAGACAAATCGAACTATTTAGAAGGGAAGAAGAAAATACACAAAGAGATGAACAACAAGCTTTGAAAGCATTGCTGTTTGCCTATTGTACGTTTGAGTCTTTATAATTATGAGGCAAAATGCCATTCTATTACTGAATTAACAAAAAAACTTTGATTGTTCGGGTAAATGATGTGACGTGATAGTAATGAACATCTAGATAGATGGATAGATGGATGGATAGATAGATAGACAGACAGACAGACATACAGATAGATAATAGCCTTCCCAGAAGAGTTGCCTTTCCAGAAGAGTTGAAGCTGTTATAGCTGCAAAGGGTGGGCCGACATCATATTAAACCCTATGGATTAAGAATGGGATGTCACTCAAGTTCATATGCATGTGAAGGCAGACGAGTGAATACTTTTGGCAATATATTGTAGATAGATACATACATACATACATACATACATACATACATACTGCACATACATTCATAGATAGATACATCAATAGATACATAGATAATATATGATAATGGAGACTTGCTGACCCCCAAATGACATCATTTTTGCAAATCAGGAGCTCAGTGTAAGCTATAATATCTTCAGTAACCCCTGCTGAAAAGAAATGTTACAATAACATGACTGCAGACTGAGCTGTAACAATAAGTATTCTTTGGTATATTCATTTTCTAATGAAAAGACTATGGTAAAGTGAAAATAAAAGTGTATAGTTTCAGGAGTTGAACAGGATTAACACAAGAATTCTGGTAAGTCCCAAAGCTTAACAGATGTAAGCAAATACTCGTGTTTTTTCCACCAGCTTTTAAGACACTTTAATTTAAACAAACATGTTTTTCCTTTTCTGTCCACTGAATATTAGCAGTACAACTCTCCATTAGCTGGTAAATGGACCTCTTATGCCTCATAATATGTAGCAAGATGATGCACAATGCATCCAAGCAGTTGGCCAAAGAACCGGAAACATTTAATGTTCTATGTGCAAGATAAATGCCCCACTGTTACATATAGATAATGGAGTATTGATTTCTCCATACTTAGATCCTAAAAGCTGTGGGAGCAATTAAACCATTCAAAGCGAAACAGCTTTAAAACATTATGTGACACTGAATTTATTTGTCTATAAATAATGATTTCATGAGCAAACCGTTGTGAAGTAAAAAAAAAAATGCAGGTGTGAGGAACAATTGAGTTTTTCTTGTATTGTACATGATATTTTTGATGAAATATAAGCCATCAGCCACAATAATGATTTGATATTTTAAGAGGAACTGATAATAAAATCATGGAATGTAAAACAGGACAAAGAGAAACGAAGAGAAACTACAGAGTTGAATTGTTTTTAGTGAGAACTAAAAGGGCCAGTTACGGATGATGGGGTGATAAGGTCTTGCTTGCAGTTGAATTTTAAAGGTGTTTAATATGGTTGTAAAAGGTTATAAAAGCTATTTTACATCAGCACAGACTCAACGGCCTTTGTTTGTCCTTGGGGCAATATCATGCTAAAACAACACTAGGTCTTACCCAAACTGTTGACAGAAAGTTAGAGGCACATAGTTGTATAAAATGTCACTGCAAGCTGTAGCATGAGGACTTCCATTTACAGATAGATTTCATAATCAAACAGGTTGTGTTTTCTTTGCCGTGGTTTCTTTTTACTTAATCCATCAACCTTTGCGCCCTGCGTGAGCAAGGTGGTTGGGCATGCTATATATTACTACTGTTGTTGTTGGGAATTATTTACAGGGGTTTGGGAAACAATGATGTGTGGTGATTTTAAGATTCTATACAGCTGCTTTACCATGAAAACCTAAACCATTAAGCACTACATTTGCATCCAGAGGCAGATTTTTCAGTTAACCCAGATTCGTTGCTCAGGTGGCGCAATGGTAAAATACGCTAGCACACCAGAGCTGGGATTTTGAATACATCATATCAAATCTCAGCTCTGCCATCCAGCTGGGCTGGGCGACTATGAAAAACATTTGGTTGTTGTTCATCCAGGTAGGGAGCTGGACCTCATAACTGATGCAATCATGACCACTGTGGGCTGATTGATGGCGTCTGCACAGAGTAGAGGAATAATGCTGATCAGGGTGTGGCTCTCCATGCACAAGGCTGATCGGCATGAAAACTCGCCTCGTGCAGGTGAAAAGATGCAGTCGGGTACTGCTCACGTGTCGGATGGGACGTGTGTCAGTTCGCTCTCCTCAATCAGGGACTGGGGTCAGCACCAGTAGAGAGGAAGCATAATGCATTCAGGTAAAAATTGGACATGCCAAAAATGGGGAGAAAACTGCCAGATAGAGAAGCGTGATTTGTCACTCCACAGAACACATTTCCACTGCTCCAGAGTCCAGTAATAGCGTGCTTTACACCACTCCATCTGATGCTTGGCACTAAGCGATGATGTAAGGCTTGCATTAAGCTGCTCAACTATGGAAACCCATGCCATGAAGCTCCTAGTTTACAGATTTTTGTAACTGTAAGTTATTAAATAAGCAGACCGTTGCCGACTTTAATGCACTAGGTGTCTCAGCACTCGCCGACCCCGCCTTGTGACTTTACATGTTTTGTCACTTTGTGGCTGAGTTGCTGTGGTTCCTAAATGCTTTCACTTTTCAATAATACCATCCACAGTTGATGGTGGAATATCTAGGAGCTAAAAATGACATGAACTGACTTGTTGCAATGCTGGCATGGAATTCAGTGAGCTCTTTAGAATGACTCATTCTTTCACAATGCTTGTAAAGGCAGACTGTGTTGCTAGGTGCTTGATTTTATACACCTGTGGCAATGGGGCTGAATAAAAAACACCTAAATTCAATGATTAAGAGGTGTGTCCCAGGACCTTTGTCCATGCAGACCTTTGTCCATGTAGTGTGTTATACTGCTACGTTGTAATTCTCAGCAGTGGTGGGTTAGTATACCACCTGAGCCATCTCATTTATTTATTCATTTATTTATTATACAACAAAATACAACTCCAAATCAGAAAAAGTTGGGACGGTATGTAAAATGCAAGTAATAAAAAATAAAAATGCAGTGTTCTTTACATTTAGTTTGACTTTTATTTTATTGCAGACAGTATGAACCAAAAATATTTCTGGTATTGTCTGGTCAACTTTATTTTATTTGTTAATATGCATCCATACCCATACCCACTTCTTCAGCAGCCGTGCCTTTTAATAATTTTTTAAGCATTTGTTGATAAACTGGTGATTCTATGTCAATCTTTGCTTCTGAAAGACCTAGCCTTTTATGAATACTGCTTTTGTACACAATCACGCTCTTATCCAGAGCAACTTTCAGAAGTGCTTCCACAGTAAACATTTCCTTACTCGAGTGGAGAGCAGTCCAAGAACACAAATCTGCTGAAACCCTGTTAGATAATTTTTTTTTTTTGTAAATAAGAAATAAATAAGAGCGTTAGTAAGTACGTGTTAGTTTTTAGCTTAAGTGCTTAGTAAAGAGGTGAGTTTTAATTGTCTTTTTAAGACGTTGAGAGACTGATGCTCAGACAGACAGGATAAGTTCGTTCTTGGGTGCCGGTACAGAAAAGAGCCTTGATGCATGTCTTCCCCCGAGTTCTGGGTGGAGGAGCCGAGCGAGACTTATGTATTTTTTTTAACCTCATTACTAGCCCTAAATTGCCCTGTCCTAACTTTTTCGAAATGTGTTCCAGGGCTGAAATGCAGGAATGGATTTTTATTAACAAATTTAAAGAAGTTGACCAGACAAGTCAAAGTAAATGTAAGAAACAGTTTTTTTTTTAATTTGCATTTTCCATACTGTCCCAACTTTTTCTGATTTGGGGTTGTATGTTTAGTGTAGCCAGCCTGCTGTCTGCATGTTGTTTGGAAGCTGGAAGTAATTCAGAGTACCTAAAAGAAAGACTAGGACACTGGGAGATTGTGCAAAACTTTACATACAGTGATCAGATATGAGTATCAGTGTCACAATATAGCATGCCTAAAATAACTGAACCTACTAATTAGGAGGGGTGTCCACATACTTCTGGGCACACTGTCTATACAATCTGAATAGATTTCCACAATTAAAATTACTAAATAACTAAAGACAGTCAATAAAAGCTCTTTCATCATCATGATTTCTTTCTTTCCTCAGAGAAAAACAGCAGGAACTTGTCTAGACATGACATGTCTATTGTTTGGAAAACCCATGACAAAGTAATGTTCAATATAAAACTGACTTTACCACGATCCTTTCTAAACTGTCTGCACTGCATAATATGTGATGTGATGCTTCCAAGGAATGAACACCGTACAGATTTGCTGCTTTGATGCTCGATTTTGACAGCTTGCTGCTACACTGATTAAACTCTGACCCAGTGCCGTCAATGACACAAAATGTTTATATGACATCAAAATAGCAAAGCACAGACATTGCAGAGAGAAACTTATTCTCACTTTTTTACAAAACCATGGCATTGTGAGAGAAATACAGCATGCCAACTAGTGAGCCGTGAACTGGGGGGGCAGGATTTGCATTTTAGATAGAAATCAAACACGCTGCTCATAAATAATCACTTAAAGTACCTATGGTCGTAACATTACTGATCTTACTTAGTTTTGGCATAGTTTTTTTTATTTTTTTATTTGTCCAACCTTTTCCCCCCAATTTTTCTTCCCCACTCTAGTCGTGTCCAATTACCCTGATCAGCTTCCACTAATTCAACCCTCCACTGCTGACTGAGGACACTTCTTAACTGACACACGCCCCCTCCAACACGTGCTCAGTACAGACAGCAATTTTCACTCGCACGAGTTGAGTTCATATATACCGAGCAGCACTGTGCACGGAGAGCCACACCCTGATCAGCATTTTCCCTCAGCCCTATGCAGGAGCAGAGGTCGTAACTGCACCAGTTATGAGGAGCCATGATCCGGCTTGCCCCTAACCCTATAAACAACAGCCAATCGTTGTTTATGCAGCCACCCAGCCCAGCCAGGTGGCAGAGCTGAGTTTCGTTACGCTGGATTTGGAAACCCAGCTCTGGTGTGCTAGTGTATTTTACCGCTGCGCAACCTAAGTGGCTAGTTTTGGCATAGTTTAACATGACCCAAAACATGAAATGATAATAATTTATTTGTTGTTTCAAGCAATAAACCAGTCTGGAAACATCTGCACTTGTCATTTTTCTCTATTTATTTCAGTTGTTTGTATAATAAAATGTAAAGCTTGCAAATATTCTACAGAGATAAAATAGCTGTGAACATCAATTTAACTCAAACTCAGTCTTGCCAGATTCACATTTAATGTAGCACTTTCTAACATGCAGATACATAAGTGGACGGCATTGGGTACATAATATTAAATACATATTTACAAGTAAAAGCTATGTCATCGACCAGTGGTTCTTATACTGTGGCTTCTTTATTCAGTAGACACTTAATTCCTATACGTTAATGCAATGATGTGGCCTGTGAGACCTGCTACTCTTTACTGTAAAATGCCAGTTTGTCAATAGAATCAAGAGTGTGTGTATGTGTGTGTACTGTTCCTTCCTTGGACCACTTTTGATAGATACTGACTACTGCAGACCGGGAACACCCCACAAGAGCTGCAGTTTTGCTCTGACCCAGTCGTCTAGCCATCACAATTCGGCCCTTGTCAAACTCGCTCAAATCCTTACGCTTGCCCATTTTTCCTGCTTCTACCACATCAACTTTGAGGATAAAATGTTCACTTGCTGTCTAATATATCCCACCCACTAACAGGTGCCGTGATGAAGTGATAATCAGTGTTATTCACTTCACCTGTCAGTGGTCATAATGTTATGCCTCGTAGGTGTATATGTGGTGGTACATAATTTTTTATGGTGGTAACTTTCTGATAAGTGAAATTGAATCAGTTGAAATTGATAAACCTTTTTATACAATTTACATTTTTCTTACTGGCTTGATAATGTAATTTTTACTGTAAATATCAGTCACACATCCCACAGGATGTCACACCCTATGATAGGAACAGTCAATTTCAATGCTTGGGAAAATTTGCAAAGAAGGCTTTACTGTGGCGCTGTGTTGTTCTTCTGTGTTCATGCATAAGCTCTGAACATCTTTATATTCACTCTCAACTGGGATAATTTCCCAAGCAGTGGATAGAACATCCTGTGGCTTCTTGTTGCACATGAGCTTTTTCATGATCAGATCAACATCCTCACGGGAGCGGAGAAACGTCTGGCCGACAGATGCATCTGACGCAGATTTGTTACCACAATCCATGACTTCAGTGACGCTCTGATATCCAGGAACCAAAGTAGTCTGAGTTACGAAGGGTGTATTATGAACAGGAGTGGAGCCGGTGTTAGTGGATTCCAAACAGCCTGTACATGGGCCATACCCGAAGTCTGTTTCTATTTGGGGGTTTAGGTTTTTAAACAATGTAGGGAAAAAAACATTTCTCTGATTGAAGTGATCAGTTAAGGTTTTAATGTAGGTCTTGTTCTCTATGTCAGAACATTTCTTTCCCTCATTTTGGACACCAAACTCAGCTGTGTTTGGTTGCAGATGTTTGTACATTTTGTAGGACATTACTGTTTGAGGAAGGTCTGTTGAGTGGTATTCGTCTTCAAACTCACACTGAGAATCATTTTTACTGCTGTTGCCTTCCACACTCTCATAGCCCGTCTGAGCATAAATCACTTGTGATGAATCACCATCTTTCCCAAGACTCTGGAGACTAGTTTGACTGATGATATCAAATTGAGAAGATCCTATCCTGTTGAGTGAAAACAGTGTGATTTTAGAATAGAACCATGCTTACACATATTCTACCAGTACACTTTAAGTATGTAAAAAACCTCACCATATCTTCTCTCCAATCCTGTCTGGTTTTGAAGAGTCAAGATGGACTGGGGAGAACTCGTTTTGAAATGATAGCAAATTTGGGACCTAAGAGCAGAATAAAAAAAGGAAAATAATATAGAATGTAACCCTTAGTAACCATAACACCTTGAAAGCTTTGCATTATATAAATGCATCAATCAAGTTTAGAGCTTTATAATGAGAGTATATAATATACTATCTGTAAATTTACTACTACTATTACTCCCATACTTTATGCAAACACATCTTAAGAAGTGCAACAGTACGGGGTTGTCGTCACATTTTTCAGTTTTTGTACCAGTTAATGATATAATCCCCTGTTGACTTCATCTGTTTAAAATCACATCATTTTTAGTTGAGTGCAGGAATGGATGTACAACCCCAAATCAAAAAAAGTTGGGACAGTATGAAAAATGCAAATAATACAAATAATACATGCAGTGTTCCTTACATTTACATTTACTTTTATTTGATTGCAGACAGTTTGAACCCAATATATTTCATGTTTTATCTGCTCAGCTTCATTTCATTTGTTAATATACCTCCATTCCTGCAATTTAGGACAGGGGCAATTTAAGGCTAGTAATGAGGTGAAAAAAACTAAATAATTACGTGATTCCAAACAGGTGATGTCAACATGTGATTAAAATCATGTTATAAAACGGATAGTTCCGGTCCTAAAATCTGATTGGCTGAGCCGTGTTCGAAGCCGTTGTAAAATCCCCGATAAACTCACACCTATGACCACCTCACATCATTCCATATTAATACGCCACTGAAAAGAAAAAGTTAATGTTATTTTTGCCCTCATGTTGCCTAGCAACACTGTTAATCGAACTACCTGGCGTCGCGGAGGAATGCTTTATTGTAAGTTTATACACAATAAATACATTTATGTATTAAACATTGTTGTATTTATTGTATTTTATGCTGACCGCCGTTTTATAAAAGCAATAAGCCACTCGAGACCGTGCGTTACTGCTATGATTTTAGCACGGGGAAAGAAGTTTTAGGCACTCCGCTTCGCGTCGTTCCAAAAACGTCATCCCCGTGCTAAAATCACAGTAACGCACGGCCTCTAATTGGCTTATTGCTTTAGTTTGGTACAAAAGCAGCATCCAGGAAAGGCTGAGTCTTTGATGAGTAAAGATGATCAGAGGATCTCCAGTTTGTCAGATGTGTGAGAAAATGATTGAAATGTTTAAAAACAATGAACCTCAAAGAAAGATTGGAAGGGATTTGCATATTTCTCCCTCTACAGTGCATAATATCATTAAACCATTCAAGGAATCGGGAGGAATTTCAGTGCATAAAGGCCAAGGGCGCAAGCTTAAGCTGAACGCCCGTGATCTCCGATCCCTCAGACGGCACTGCATCAAGAACCGCCACTCAACAATAGCTGATGTAACCACATGGGTGAGGGATTACTTTGGCAAACCTTTGTCAAGCACTACAATACAGAGTTACATGCACAAATGCCACTTAAAACTTTAATGTGCAAAAAAGAATCCTTATGTTAACCATGTCCAGAAGCGGCATCGACTTCTCTGGGCTCAGAGGCATCTAGGATGGACCATCACACAGTGGAAACGTGTATTGTGATCAGATGAATCAGCATTTCAGGTCTTTTTTGGAAAATATGGATGCCGTGTGCTACGTACCAAAGACTAAAAGGACCATCCAGACTGTTATCAGCAACAAGTCTAAAAGCCAGGGTCTGTCATGGTATGGGGCTGTGTCAGTACCCTTGGTAAAGGTCATTTACACTTCTGTGATGGCAGCATTAATGCAGAAAAGTACATTGAGATCTCAGAGCAACATATGCTGCCTTCAAGACGTCATCTTTTCCAGGGACGTCCATGCATTTTTCAACAACACATGCTGCACACATTACAAAGGCATGGCTGCGGAAGAAGAGGGTACGGGTACTGGACCAGCCTGCCTGCAGTCCTGACCTGTCCCCAGTAGAGAATTTGTGGAGAATTTTGAAACAAAAAATGCGACAACGACGACCCCGTACTGTTGCACATCTTATAACGTGTTTGTAGGAAGAATGAGACAAAAAAAAAGCTGAAACACTAAATCACTTGGTATCCTCGGTGCCAAAACGTCTTTTAAGTGTGGTGAAAAGGAATGGCAACATTACAAAGTTTTGGGCAAAGAACAAAAAAAAAACAATAGTCGGAGCATCAGTAAAACAACAAGAACGTAATTGATAACAGAAAAATGTAAGTTTAATTAAGCTGATAGGAACAGTGCATTACCTACCTGTTTTACAACATTAGCAGCTATTTTTGGAGTAGGAACCTTGTCCCACCACTCTGAAAGGATTCTGTCATTAAAAAAAATAATACATTGTTATAATGTGCATATCTGACAATAAGAACTAAGTATGAAAACATTTTGATAGGCTCTTACTTGTGGTAACAGTAAAACATGGTGGATATAAAGATAATCAGAAGTATACACAAGACGGGAATTATTATTTTGAGAATGTCCTGTATAGATGAGGCTGAAAAAACAGACAAAAGTTTAGTACATTTGGTTTTGTAGTAAACTGTTAAGCATAAACAGACAAAATGTTCTGTAAATGTGTTTATATATATATATATATATATATTGTTTATGCATTTTCTCCCCTTTATCTCCCTTTTAGCGTGTCCAATTGCCCGATTGGCTCATGCTTCCTCTTCCTCTGATTGAAACAAACAAAGCTAACCCATGCCCCCTCCGACACGTGGGCAGCAGCCGTATGCATTTTGTCACCTACACGTTGACGAGTGCAATGCGGATCAGCACTGTGTACAGAGAGACACACCCTGACAGCACTCTTTTCCCGTCTCTGTGCAGGCCCCATCAGTCAGCCAGCAGAGGTCGTAATTGCATTAGTTATGAAAGAGTCCCTATCTGGCAAACACCCCACCCCTATCCTAATACCAACAGGCCAATTGTTGTCCTTTGTGGTTGCTCAGCCCAGCCGGCAGGCAAAGCTAAGATTCGATACGATGTATTCGAGATCCAAGCTCTGGTGTTCAGCGTGTGTTTCACCGCTGTGCCACCTGAGTGGCAAATGTGGCTTTTTTTTTTTTTTTGTAAACTGTTAAGCATATATTTAATAA
Organism: Trichomycterus rosablanca; assembly: GCF_030014385.1. Classification (NCBI taxonomy): domain Eukaryota; kingdom Metazoa; phylum Chordata; class Actinopteri; order Siluriformes; family Trichomycteridae; genus Trichomycterus; species Trichomycterus rosablanca. Next base: position 20,138,309 of record NC_085989.1, on the reverse strand, counting down.
AACATACGTGTTTTGAACATGTACGGCTCACTGTAGTCACTGAACTTCTGATTAAGATCACATTTTACTCTTGCCCACACAGTGTAGTTGGTACTAGGCTGAAGATTTCTGCCCACAATCTCATAACTTGTCAGGCCTTTACGCAAAGGCTTTGTCTCCTGTATGAACAAATAACACAATTGATTATTTTCTTAGCTTTGTGTTTCTTTTTCTACATTAGTGTGGGATGGACAGTAGTTCATCAGAAACAGATTACTTACGTTGGTGTTGCTTCCAGTGATACTGTAAGTAAGCTCTGGAATCAATTCTTCAAATAAAGCTCCTTGGTAGTCGGTCTTCCAGGTAATATAAAAGTTCTCATTTTTCGTCTGTTTGACTGAAGTAATCACTGGTCTTTTTGGCTTAACTGTTTGAAGAAAATACATGTAATTATTAATATTTTTCTCTCTTTTTTTCTCAGATTTTTTCCCCTAATCTACTCGTATCCAATTACCCTGATTGCGTTACGCTTCACCTCTACTGATACAACCCTCCACTGTTGACTCAGGAGCTTCGCAACTGACACACGCCCCCTCTGACACGTGTGCAGTAACGACTGCATCTTTTCACCTGCACGAGGCGCGTTCATATACCGATCAGCTTTGTGCACGGAAAGCCATACCCTGATCAGCATTATTCCTTAACTCAGCCATCAATCAGCCAGCAGAGATCATAATTGCACCAGTTATGAGAAACCCTGGTCCGGCTTGCCAATCGTTGTTCATATAGCCGCCCAGCCTAGCCAGAAGGCAGAGCTGAGATTGGATACGATGTATTGGAAATCCTAGCTCTGGTGTGCTAGCGGCACATGTAATTATTTTTATAAAACACAGTGACTAAAAATAACACAAATGTATTTGTTTAAAATAAAATCAAATTTTAGCGATGCTATAGACAAAATGATAATTCAAAGATTACTTACTGATGTCTTCAGTAATGAAATTGCTGGTGAATAAAGTCTTTTCTCCACTCAGTACATTAACCACGAGGTTCTCTTTAACAACAAATCCACTCGACACTTGGGATTTGCAATTGCATACACTAGAGCTGATTTGCTCCAAACTGCACATGAACAAACTACAAAACAATGCTGGGATTATATCAGTGTACTGTACACATGTATCTATACATTAGGGATGTAACGATGCACCACAAGACAGTTAAAAGTCGATTCACATGTGTAACAATTCAAATCGGTTTACATGTATAATGAATCAGTATTCACTTTAAACAGCAGAGGGCAATGGCACTATTCACCTCGCCTGGTTGACGTCACTACAGGGTTGCCAGGTTCGGAATTTTCCAGCCAAATTTATTTATGTGAGAATACTTTCTTTATTTGTATTATTCATTTATTTATTTAATGTGGGATTTATTTCATTTCAGTTTTTTTTTACACAAAAAGGGAAATGTGCAGCATTGTTTTGCATAGTTTGTACCTACCTCAAAAATAAAGTGCATTCATTATTTAGATAAACAAAAGATAAGAACAAATACAGTATTTCATTTTATTTTTTTAAGAGAAATAATAAAAGGAAACTTTGTCATAATTTGTCTTCAATTTAATTTTGTTAAAAAAATCGAGAAGAAATCGCATCGTGAACCCAGTGTCATGAATCGCATCATTAGTAGAGTGTATCGTTACATCCCTAGTATGCATTATTATAAAGAAATACTTCTAGTCTTTAAAACAGGAACAGACAGTGAGAAGCAACAGAACTTATAAACGCAGAGAGTTACATTTTTAAGTCTATTACACAAATGAACTTACTGTTCTGTTTCACGAAACACATCGAGTTTGTATTCAGAGCAGTTCAGTTCAGTGCTCATGAGGCTGCATGTCATCTCATCTTGGTAATCATTGAGGCATTCCACGTCAAGCACAGGTTCTGAAATGTTTTCATTCACACACAGCATTTAAGAGAGGGTTGATTGGCAACACGTATGTCACAGACATAGTATACATCCGCGGTCCCCAACCTTTATTGCAGCACGGACCGGTTTCATATAAAATATTTAAGATATTATAAGATATTTATATAAGATAAGATAATTTCACGGACCAGCAGGGATGGGAGGATTTAAAATAGAATAACTATAGAACTATAGTTAATAACTATAGCATCCTGGATCCTAAGTGTGATCAGTGTGAATCCTAAGCTTTTTTCGATGCAACGAGATGCTGCTCCCACCAGTGGTAATTGGAGACAATAACACCTAAAGAGTTTTGGAAATTTAATTGCTCTTGTAGCGATCTCTAATTATTTATTCTTTCTCTGTGGCCCACGGACTAGTACCGGTCCATGGCCCGGTGGTTGGGGACCACTGGTATACATAACTCTAGCAGCATACGAGGTCATTTTGAACCTTAAAAAACACATTTTATTTTGATCAAAAATGAAACAAATCAAGAAAAAAAAAAAAAAAAGAAAAAAAAAAAAAAAAGAGAAATTGGAGCAATTGGAACTACTAAAATTGCCCTATGTGCATGTGTGTGTGCCCTGTGTACTGTTGATATGTTTGGGGTGTTTCACACAATTCATTAGACCCACAGCAACCCTGACCAGAATAAAGCAGTGGTAAAACAGACAATGAATAAATGAATAAATAATAAAGAGGAGAATCAGACATCAACAACTACAGATAGAGCAGTACAGTCTCAAGTAAGGACACGCAAACATTCCATTTGCAAAACTGCAACAATAAAAATCTAAGTCTAATTAATAGGAAAGGTGATGTAACACAGTGGTAAACAGACCTCTGTCCCTACATTTTTTGAGTGTGCTGCTTCAGGCATTAAATTTTTAATTTGTTTTTATTCTTAAACCACAATAATGTTGGTCAGCCAAAACATTAAAAGATATGCTTTTGTAATTTTGTCAGTTAAATAAAGGTTCAAGAACACTAACAAATACACATATTCTTGTTTTTTTGCATTTCACAAAATGTCCCAACATTTCCAGAAGTGGGTTTTGAAAAAAATTATAACCGCATTAACAGGAAAAACAAATAATTATGCTAATAACTCAGCTAATGAAATGTCTTATTTATTAAAAATCCTTTTGATCTTCCATTCAAAATACTACCCTAAAGCTACTCTTTATTAAAAGTACAATATTAGAAAGAAACTACAGGCATGTTGTTACCATGTTTCAGAAAAAAATTTGTTCAAAAGTCTTTGAAAGAGAAACAGCCCCACAACATCACAGATCCATCACCATGCTTCACAATTGGGTACTGCAAGGCTATTTCGTTTCTTTGCCAAATCTACATCTGGTGTTTGATGCCAATAATACTTATGCGAAACACTATTTTGGTTTAATCTGACTACAGAGCACAGTCCCACTAATTCCCAGTTTAAGTAATGTTTAATTAACTTAAGTTTGTTGGTCCTTGACAGCAGAGGCTTTCTATTAGCCCCAAGACTTTACAATTGGACCTTAGAGGACCTTACAATTGTCTGCAATTTCCTGAATGTAATCTTATTTTCCACACTGTGCATGTGATCAACGTAGACTTGTGTCCTATAACAGGCATATTCTTCAGTTTATTTGTTTATTTTTTTATCAGTTTTTTTCTTTATCTGTACTTCTCATAAAAGTGAGCTTTTTAATATTTTGAATGTGTTAGTTTTTTGAAATTTTTTAACCTATAAAGCAAGTTTTTACAGTCTGATTTGTTTTCCAGGGTCGCCAGTATTTGTAGAGTGGACTGTGAGATGTGGGAATGAGTTGTTTAAAAAAAGCATCAGAAATGTCACTGCTGCTGCTCAGGTGGCGCGGTGGTAAAATACGCTAGCACATCAGAGCTGGAACTTCGTATCAGGTATCTGATATCGTATCATCGTATCGAATCTCAGCTCTGCCATCTGGCTGGGCTGGGTGGCTACATGAACAACGTTTGGCTGTTGTTCATACAGGGAGTCAGCCGGATAACTGATGCAATTAAGACATCTGCTGACTGATTGATTGATGATGAGTAAAGGAATAATGCGATCAGGGTGTGGCTCTCTGTGCACAAGGCTGATCCACATATGAACTCGCTTCGTGCAGGTGAAATATAATATATGATTTGGTTAACTGTGTTTGCTGAGTGACCCAGCCCATCTGGTAGCACGGCCAAAACTCGAGACACTGCAGTCATGGGCCAGAATATTACACCACTGTAAGTAAGGTCTTATGCTTTTAAAATATATTATGGCTTAGCTCAATCATAATTAAATGTGTCTGAGGGGGCGTGTGTCAGTTCGCTCTCCTCAATCAGAGGCGGAGGTCAGCACCAGTAGAGAGGAATTGGGTAAAAATTGGACAAGCAAAAAATCAGGAGAAAAAGGGAGAAAATGAAAAAAAAAAAAATGTATGTAGAGGTCAGGATACTTTCATCTATTGTGATTTGGTAATCTTTAATAATAGACCCCTTTTCCAGAAAAGCTGGGACGTTTTTAAAACACAATAAAACAAATAAATCTGTGATTTGTCAATTCTGTCGAATCTCTATTTAACTGTCAAAAAGATTTTGTGTTTTATTTTGTTTTATTTATTAATAAGGCATAATCATCATCTTTCCTACTAATGATACTTTTTAATAGTTTAAGATTGTTGCACTAATTGTTGCAGCTTTGCCAGTAAAAATTTTGTCCTTTTTTGCTTGATTCAAGACTTCGGCATCTCAACAGTCTGAGGTACTAATTCTCCTTTTCATGCTGCACCATACATAGTCAAAAGGAGACAGATCTGGACTGCAGGCAGGTCAGTTAAGCACATGCACTTTGTCTACAAAGCCACACTGTTGAGGCCTGGTATCAGCTAGCTGAAATAATCATGGACTTCCTGAGAAACTAATGCCAAGTTCACACTACACAACTTTCCAAGTCGTCAGGTCGCTGTACAGTTCACACTACACGACTTGATCTCTTGTAATCGGGAGTCTTTCAAGTCGGTGTGGCTTTCACACTACACGACTGATCGGCGATAGGGGGTCACACACTACACGATCTATCACCAACTGGAATCGCAGGCGAGCTTCTCTGCTCTCCCAAACTACGTTTTGTCACGAAAACAAATGCAAGAAGTGACGAAAGGTTTAATGATACCACGTCCAAAAATGCACATCAACAAGTAGCGAGCGATCAAAGTTTGTGTGCTCATGTGCAGCGTAAAATCAAGGAGAAAAAATAAATGAATCTAGGTGAATTGGGCTATGCGAACAGCAGAGTTGGAGGTTAATAGATATTTTTTGCCATGCAACGTTGGTGTTATGTTTTGTAGAGAACAATAAGGTCAGAAATACTGTAAAACTTGTGTGTGTGTGTGCCGATGTATTCTGATATAAACTATATTATGCCCCTGTCCCACCTTTTTCTAACTCCTCCCCTGCGTTTCCCCTCACCCCGTATCTTGCGTTCTCATTGGCAGTTTGACATAGCACTCATTGCCAGTCGGGCAACTCAGATCCAGATGTCTGGCAAGCTAGATATCTCTCGTCGGTCACCGAGTGCTCGGCAAGCCGCTCGGATCGAGTTGTTGAGTAGTTCACACATAGCAATTGAGAGCCGAGTTTCGATCGCCGAGCAATCCGGGAACTCCTAAGCCGGGAAATCTAGAGCCGACGAGCAAAAATCAGGGTAAAAATCGTGTAGTGTGAACTAGGCAGAAGTCGCCTTGATGGTAGCATGTGTCTCTCCGACAGATGTTGGCTTTCGCACCTTTCAGTGATAGCCGTCTGGATAAGAACTCAACATCAGCCGCTCAGGTGGCGCAACGGTAAAAAGACACGCTGCAACCAGAGCTGGATTCTGAGTACTTCGTATCGAATCCAGCTCTGCCTTATGAGGTATGAGCAACGATTGGCCGGTTGCTCAGTTGGGGGTGGGACAAAGAACCGGATGTGGGTCTCTCTCTGTCAGAATGCGATTACGACCTCTGCCGGCTGATTAGAGGCGCCTTCACAAGAGATGACGAAGAGTGCTCTTAGGGTGTGTCTCTCCGCATGCAACGCTAGGTGGCGCCAAACTCATAAAAATGTGTGGGTGGCAAAAATGCATCCGGCTGCTGCTCGTGTTTCGGAGGGGATATGGGTTAGTTTCGATCTCCTCGGTCGGGGCAGGGTTCGGCATAGACAGAGAGGAAGCACGATGCAAATTGAACAATTGGATGCGCTAAAGGGGGAGGAAGAAAAAAAAAAAAAAAAAAAAACCTAAACTGTGGATTAATCAGACCACAGCACACATTTCTACTGTCTACTTTTCACTTTCATTTTGCCTCTGTACCAAATGTTTGGAATGTGTTCGAGGAAACAAACTGTAAATGTGTTTCTGTTAACAAAATACAATGAATATGCTGAGTGGTAACATCGGAAATCTTTTTTTTTTTTACATTTGTGAGTGAAATAAAGATTCAGAAGTGTGTTATGTAGAAAGAGATACTAAAAAGATAACATAAATAAAAAAATTAATAAAAACAGCTGATTTTAATGTCAAAATGCTCTTTTCTAATGCCAAGTAAGAATCAGTTTATTAGTAAATGACTCCCAGTGCAATAGAAGACTTACCAGTAGACCGAGTGAAGGTAGTTCTAGTGATGGGCAGAAGTAGTAGTAAAATGGTGCACACTGTACATACTTTATGAATTGTGGCGCACATTGTAAATACTGAACTGCTAAAAAACAAAAGAATGGAAATACATGAGAAGCGTATATAAATAAGCTCAAACATTCGAACAGTCTAAAAACAGTAGACGTGTGTAAAGGTTTTGTCTGTTAACTTCCCAAAATGTAAATAAATGCGATGTTAACTTACCTCTCTCAAGAAGAAAGTAGCGTCCAAGTTAAAAAATCTCCTGCTGTTTAGATGTTTGTTTGCGCATGTTCTGGACGTTTTACCCGAGTTTACTATACTAGGTTAAGTGAAAAAAGTTGGTAAGACATAGTAGGTTTATCTCACTTCCCTGTTCGTAATGCTGGATTTAGCTGAGGGCGGGTGTGTTCAGGAACAAGTGAGCTGTAGCAGTTCTGTGGAAATACATAAGCAATGCTTCCTCCTCCCATCTTAGGAAAAAAACTATTGGAAATGTAATCAAGTCAGTAAATAAATAAATAAAAGCACTATATACTACATATGTGCTATGTTTGTACTAAACTACATTCTGTAGAATGTATATATATTTATACTGATAAACTAAACTATATACTGGAGCAATGCTACATGCTGAAATTCAGATGATTCACACTTGATTTACAGTAAATGTACAGTAAGTATGAAGAAATTCCTTCCCTGTAATAGATGTGTTAACTTTGATTCACTTGAATCTAAACTTTTGTATAAGATAAAACTGTGCTATATATTGCATTAAATATTATGCTATGTAATTATTATATACTGTCCTATTTACTGTAAACTTATGCTGTATCTTATACTATTACTGACTGTTTAACACAATGCACGGTGGCTTAGTGGGTAGCACTGTCGCCTCACAGCAAGAAGGTCCTGGGTTCGATCCCCAGGTAGGGGTGGTCTGGGACCTTTCTGTGCGGAGTTTGCATGTTCTCCCCGGGTCCGCGTGGGTTTCCTGCGGGTGCTCTGGTTTTCTCCCACAGTCCAAAAACATGCCACCAGGCTAATTGGACACACTGAATTGGGCAGTGAAAGCTCCGTGGTTAAGGTACTGGACTAGTAATCAAAAGGTTGCCGGTTCAAGCTTCACCACCACCAAGTTGCCACTGTTGGGCCCCTTAAACCAATTGCTCAAAATTGTGTTCAATCATAATTGTAAGTCGCTTTGGATGAAAGCGTCTGCTAAATGCCGAAAATGTAAATGTAGCTAGATGCACAAACCAGTGCATTGTAGTGCCGGTCCCAAGCCCGGATAAAATAGGGAGGGTTGTGTCAGGAAGGGCATCCGGCGTAAAAAAATTTTGCCAAATCAATGCGGATCATGATCCGCCGAGAGCCGACCCCGCAAACGAACGGGACAAAGGCCGAGGAAGAAGAACTGTAATGATCATAAATATACTACATCATACAGTTCATCACGGCAATATGGGTTTTTCATGTGTATTTTATGTAATATCACTTTAAATGACAAAAAAAATGACACAAAAAAATGACAAAATAATTATTGTAGTGTGTAGTGCCCCACAGCAACAAGTGTCCCGGGTCTGATGATCGCCTTCAGCAGTTTGGTAGGTTCTCGTCAGATAGCTTTTTGAATTATTTTCTTTATTATGCTTTTTCAGTTGCAGTTGCAGTTATTTCACATGAAAATATGCTGAATTAAGTATTAAAACTTTAGGTCTCTAGTAAAGTTCATAAGCTAAAACATTGAAACAAGACAGAATTATATACACCCACAAAGCACATTCATTGATTATTGTGTAATCTTCACCCATCAAACAGATAAACTTTTTGTGGGCATTAGTTACTGACTGTAGCCCAGCTGTTGCTTTGTATACATTGTAACCCCATACTGCATTTATCAATCAACATCAAAGTCCCCACTAACCAGATAATGTTTGGGTGGTGGACCATTTTCAGCACAGCACTGTGTGTTGATCTGGTATGAGTATGTCAGGTGCAGCAGCGATGTTGGGATTAATAAAATACATTTTAATTTTACTTACTTCCTATTTTCTTTTAGCTGCTACCCTTATTTATCTACATCATGCCCTGTCCTGACCATCCTCCTTTTAACACCCACCACATCCATAAACCTCCTCTTTGGCCTTCCTCTCCTCCTCCTTCCTGGTGGCTTCATCCTCAGCACCCTTCTCCATATACAGGTCCTTCTCAAAAAATTAGCATATTGTGATAAAGTTCATTATTTTCCATAATGTAATGATAAAAATTAAACTTTCATATATTTTAGATTCATTGCACACCAACTGAAATATTTCAGGTCTTTTATTGTTTTAATACTGATGATTTTGGCATACAGCTCATGAAAACCCAAAATTCCTATCTCAAAAAATTAGCATATTTCATCCGACCAATAAAAGAAAAGTGTTTTTAATACAAAAAAAGTCAACCTTCAAATAATTATGTTCAGTTATGCACTCAATACTTGGTCGGGAATCCTTTTGCAGAAATGACTGCTTCAATGCGGCGTGGCATGGAGGCAATCAGCCTGTGGCACTGCTGAGGTGTTATGGAGGCCCAGGATGCTTCGATAGCGGCCTTAAGCTCATCCAGAGTGTTGGGTCTTGTGTCTCTCAACTTTCTCTTCACAATATCCCACAGATTCTCTATGGGGTTCAGGTCAGGAGAGTTGGCAGGCCAATTGAGCACAGTAACACCATGGTCAGTAAACCATTCACCAGTGGTTTTGGCACTGTGAGCAGGTGCCAGGTCGTGCTGAAAAATGAAATCTTCATCTCCATAAAGCTTTTCAGCAGATGGAAGCATGAAGTGCTCCAAAATCTCCTGATAGCTAGCTGCATTGACCCTGCCCTTGATAAAACACAGTGGACCAACACCAGCAGCTGACATGGCACCCCAGACCATCACTGACTGTGGGTACTTGACACTGGACTTCAGGCATTTTGGCATTTCCTTCTCCCCAGTCTTCCTCCAGACTCTGGCACCTTGATTTTTCCGAAAACAGTACTTTGGACCACTGAGCAACAGTCCAGTGCTGCTTCTCTGTAGCCCAGGTCAGGCGCTTCTGCCGCTGTTTCTGGTTCAAAAGTGGCTTGACCTGGGGAATGCGGCACCTGTAGCCCATTTCCTGCACACGCCTGTGCACGGTGGCTCTGGATGTTTCTACTCCAGACTCAGTCCACTGCTTCCGCAGGTCCCCCAAGGTCTGGAATCGGCCCTTCTCCACAATCTTCCTCAGGGTCCGGTCACCTCTTCTCGTTGTGCAGCGTTTTCTGCCACACTTTTTCCTTCCCACAGACTTCCCACTGAGGTGCCTTGATACAGCACTCTGGGAACAGCCTATTCGTTCAGAAATTTCTTTCTGTGTCTTACCCTCTTGCTTGAGGGTGTCAATGATGGCCTTCTGGACAGCAGTCAGGTCGGCAGTCTTACCCATGATTGCAGTTTTGAGTAATGAACCAGGCTGGGAGTTTTTAAAAGCCTCAGGAATCTTTTGCAGGTGTTTAGAGTTAATTCGTTGATTCAGATGATTAGGTTAATAGCTCGTTTAGAGAACCTTTTCATGATATGCTAATTTTTTGAGATAGGAATTTTGAGTTTTCATGAGCTGTATGCCAAAATCATCAGTATTAAAACAATAAAAGACCTGAAATATTTCAGTTGGTGTGCAATGAATCTAAAATATATGAAAGTTTAATTTTTATCATTACATTATGGAAAATAATGAACTTTATCACAATATGCTAATTTTTTGAGAAGGACCTGTAGAAATCGTATGCCTTCTCTGCACATGCCCAAACCATCTCAGTCTCACCTTCCTAATTATGTCTCTAAAACACCCTACCTGCGCTGTCCTCTAATAACCTTTCCTAATCTTGTCCGTCTTCATCACTCCCATTAAGAACTACATCTTTATCTCTTGAAAGAAAAACCCAACTCCATAATTTACTGTAACTGCAAGACACTAAAACATAATAATAATTATAACTAAATGCACACAGTTAATATAAAGTGCTGCATTAAACATAGAGAGTAACATTGCAGTTACTTTCTATTAGTTACAGATAAAAAAATAATTTTACAAGGTATGTACACACCATCACTTGGCAGTGTGATGGATGGTGATGGCATTTGTAGCCTAGTGGTTAAGGCACTGGACTATTAATTGAAAGATCGATGGTTCAAGGCCTACCACTACAAGGTTGCCACTGTTAGGTCCTTAAGCAAGGCCCTTAACCCTCGATTGTTTAGACAATATACTGTCACAATTCTGTAAGTCGCTTTGGATAAAAGTGTCTGCTAAATGCTGAAAAGGTAAAATCACTTCATGTTTTAAAAAGATCAATAGATTATGCATATCTAACATACTCAAACATACCAATTTGCTAACATAGCAAATTATTTTAAAGGTAAGGTTCTGCTGAAGTAAAATTGCAATTAACCATGGTTTTAAATATTTTTCTGGAGTCTCTAATTTACAAAGAACATAAAAAAAGTTGTTAGTTACAACAAATGCAAATGACAATTTAATGAAATTGAAAATGTATTTTGTATGTAATTAAAGATAGTGTAAGGAATTAAAACCTACGATAATATAAAAGATCTTTTGTGTTTTATTAAACATGTAAAACAATGTTGTGACTTTCATGTGTTGCATTTAAATTAAGCATATTTCAGCTGCACTAAGAAACACGCTTTTTAACATCAAAACAAAGTAAAAAAAAAACTTAAATTAAGTATTCTACAATATTTCAACATCATGTATGTATTATATTTTAAAACACATCCCGAAAAGATTACATTTCTTTACTGACTGATCGAAATAAAAGTCAGCGTTAACGTTAGAACCTCAAGGCGGTCAGATTTGCAAAAGCGGAAGTGACACTGTGAGACTGTGGCTTGATCCTAAACGACTACTAGCCTCCCTAAAAAGTGTACTATGTAGAGTACGGAATAATGGTTCTTCATAGTGTGTTGAATGCATAGTGTGTAGTAACCTTGTTAGCTACGACGAAGCGGTTTGAAGTACAGCCTCTGTTTCCGCGCGTTTGCAATGTAGGCAGGCGGTTGATTGAAAACAGTAAATAAAACGACAAACTTTGAATTGTAAGTATAAACAGGAGCTGAATTTAAACTATCACTTATATTAGTTTAGTATAGAAACACACAATAACAGGACATGTTGTCCATAAGGCGAAAAGAACTTAAATGTTACTCAGTGTTAATTGTGTGCTAGCTTGTGTTATATTAGCTATTATTTGTTACAGTAGTGTTACCATTATGTAAATAATAATGAAGCTCGTCAGACTTTATAAAAGCATAAATGTACAGTGTGGCGTTATTTTGGAGTAGCTTTTACAATGAAGTTATACATAAATAGTTTGCATAAGGGTTTGTTTTGTATTTCACACCCAATTGAAATATTTTCTGTAAACTAATAAATTATCGACATACACACTGAGCATTTTATTAGGTACACCTATCAGGACGTATATTAATTGATTATTAACGTAAACCCACCATACAGAACTCGTGTGTATACAGTTTTTTTTCTCTTCTCTTGCTTTGTACACTTCCACTTATCGATCTAAAGGGACCACCACAGGACCCCCACTGTGCAGATGTTATTTGGGTGGTGGACTATTTGCAGCACTGCAATGAAACTAACATGGTAATAACATGCTAGTGTGTGTTGTTTTGTTAAAAGTATATCAGGTACCGCAGTGTTGTTGGGATTTTTAGATACTGCTCCAATACTTGTAACACAGAAGGTGTGGCGATCCGGGTCCTTTCTGTGCAGAGTTTGCATGTTCTCCCCGTGTCTGCGTGGGTTTCCTTCGGGTGCGCCGGTTTCCTCCCACAGTCCAAAGACATGCTAATTGGAGACACTGAATTGTCCTATAGGTACCTAGCTGCTAGGATGCATAAACCAGTGCATTGTAGTGCCGGTCCCAAGCCCGGATAAATAGGGAGGGTTGTGTCATGAATGGCATCCGGTGTAAAAACTGTGCCAAATTAATAATGCGGATCACGATCCGCTGGCGACCACTAACGGGAGCAGCCGAGGAAATAGAGACTGAAGATAATATCACTTTTTGATTGATCCAGACCCCAGAGTGTTAGAGTGTAATGACACAAGTAGTTAAAATACCAGTTTTTATGACAAACAGCACCACATGTTTACAATATCTCTTTGTTTAAAATGGGCAGTTGTAGCTTAGCGGTTAGGGTACTGGACTAATAATCAAAAGGTTGCTGGTTCAGGCCCCAATCGTCTGCTAAATGCTGAAAATGTACATGTTTAATGGATATATTGCTACAGATCAGACATAAAAATAGGAAATACTTTCAAAGCCCTTATTCATATCAGTGTTGTATTTCATCTATTAGGAGAACTTACTCTTGGAATAAATGATTACCAAAGTAAACTGCACTTACTTTCTGAATTAGAATTAAAATTTCTGTTTTTTCTTTATGTACTTACTTAGAGTTAAAAAGAAATCTCGCAGCATGTCTCGACCTATGGGTGACAGCCATAAACGATTCTTGCAGACCATGATGACTAATGGCATAATAAGCACTTCTCAGGCCAAGGCACTTCATCGGCATTGTTGTGAGACGCACACAGGTTTGTTATTTTTCCCTTGTGTGGAAGAGCATTAACTTTTACAGTGAATTGTAATTGTGTCACTATTAGATGATATTACATTCTTGTTTTCATGTTGTCTTCAATATCCAAAATGTCACTAAACAAAACAGTCTGCATTACAATTTAAGTATCAGAAGTTAAAGAAAATGAGAATTGTTAAAACGAGTGAACATCAGTGAGTAAGATATTTTGTTGTTTGCTTATAGAACTTTATGCTTTATGTGGTGTTTCTCTGCAGCACAGTATTCAGCAGATAGAATGGAGGAATTCATAGATCTGATCAACGTGCACCTTCAGCCCTTGTTTATGCAGATCAGAAAAGGCATGTCAGAAGAGGATGGAGTACAATACTATGCCTTGGTTGGTAATTTGCATAAGTGTAAGCAATAGCTAAGTGTAAGGAATGGACTTTAGCACTTGTATTCACTGTCTCAGTGTTATGCACCGGTCAATGAGAAATTGTTGTTCTTATTTCAGACAATGTGGAAATATATGATGAACACAATGAAACAGAATTATTGAGTCAATGCTGTTAACATGAGAGAACTAAAAGTTTGTGGACATCCTTCCTAAGTATTGAATTTAGGTGTTTTTAGTTACACCCATATAAAGTTATATAAAGCAAATTACATGGAGAAGACCCTTTTCTGTTTTATCATGACAGCATCCATGTGCAGAGACATGGATTGTAGAGTTTGGTGTGGAGGTGCTCCAGTAGAGAGAGTCAGGCCTTCATGTCCAACATCATTGCCTGAGCTCACAAAACAAAGCTGTTTGGCTTGTTTACATTTCTCATGCTAACCACGTTATTATGGAAGCTCAGAAAGACCACATGTTATTTCCTATTTTTATTTTGTGATCTAAAGAGGAATGTTTTCTTGAGATAACAGCTTATTCCATGTGTTATTTCCTTTTTACTTTTTAATCTCGTGAATTCAAAATAACAAAAGTTGTATTCTTATAATCACAACTTTTCTGGTGAGCAAATGCATAGACTGCCTCTGTTCTGTACATCACACCATGGATCCACGCATTCATTTTTATTTTGATCAGGGACTGACACAAGAGGAAATAACTATGTTTATCAGTGCTAGACAATTTCCAGATTAGTGCAGTTTTAATAAGATTTGCCAGCTCTGGTGGAGTGTACACAACCTTTGTTATCACGAGAACACAGGATAAATGAGCAGTGATCTTGGGAAAACTATGTTTGCCATCTTTAGTGCACAAATAAAAGCCATTTGTTATATTGAGATTACAAGAAGAAGAAAAAACACTGGGCCTTTCTGGACTTTTGTATATTAGACACACCTCTACAGCAAACAAGGAAAATTTGCAGATGTTTATGCACAGTTATTTTATGTTTGAAGAACTTAAAATATAAGTAGTATAACAAGATAGTTGTGAGCTGTGCAAAGGTGTAAACACCCTTTCACTTAGAAAGCTTCAGAATTAACTTGCCTATTATTTCATCCAGACTTATTGGGCAGGTCAACAATTCTCATGTTGAAATTGAATTGACTCTTCAAATCCTGTTGATTCCCAACAACCATGGACTTCTCTCAGCAGCTGAGCAATTTAATGCTTACAAAGCAGAACAGGGCTATAAAAAGATATTAAAGTGCTACCAGCTTGCAATTTCCACTGTGTAATATGTCAGAAAAAAGTGGCAGTTAAGAGGAAATGTTGAAATCAAGGCAAGATCTAAAAGACTGAAAACTTTAAAACAGAACAGTTTGTATGCTGGCCAGTTTTTAACATACTTTAAGTGTCTACACAAATTTTTTCATCTACACAAAGACTTATTTTTAAATATAAACAAAACTATAAAATTGCTGAGCAATACGATGATCAATACTATATCTTCTAATGATAAAAAATGTTTACTGGTATTTGTATACTGGGGTATAGAGATAAATAATAAGGAGCTGTAAACTGTCCCCAAACAGAGCTGCTTATCTCAAATTTACTGGTAAATGACAAATGAGTGAGGTTTAATTCATACAGGACTTTATAAATATAATTTAATTCTACTGTAAAAACAAAACAAACATGTTCAAAAGTACCATATAATGATCTATACCATTACCATAACATTAAGTTACATAAAGTTGGACAAAAATGTTGCCTGTATCGCTATTGTCTAATATGACGTGGTAGAGAAATGCTAAATCTTGGTTAGTAATATGCTTTATTTAAAATGATTATGCAACAGACTCAAACTGTGGTGTATACATTTTTCTGTAGGTGAACATGGCTGAAACAGACATAACAAGAATGTCTTCTGATTATGCTGATAATGAGTTGGAACTCCTTAGGAAAACGGTAAACAATGCTGTGTAACATTTTGCTTAATGAATGTTTGTTCATGTGCTTTAAATTCTTAATATATTGATTTTAATTCATTCCACAAATCCTGCAGATACTATTAATTTGATAACAGTATCTCATTGCTATTTTTCCTTTGTCCTCAGATGGATCTTATTGTAGATTCAAAAAGTGGAGCTGCCTCCTCCACTGACCTCCTGAACTGTGCAGACAGTCTCCAGACAAAAAAAATGAAGAAGAAAGAGACAGAGCATGTGCTAAATAAATTTGTCCAGGATAAATGGCTAAATGAGGTATGTTTAAAGTTATATAAATAATAAATGCACTTTGTCTTGATTGATTATAGCTCAGTTCTTGTAATTGCTTGAGAACTGTCAATAGAACATTTGTATTTGCAAAACCAGGGTTTTGATACAATATATCCATGTTGAGATGGTTCAGTACTGCTGGAGTAAAAAAAAAAAGACATGATAGATTTGTATCGTAACTAGATTTCACAGGGTCAATGACAAGCCAACTTTAAGTATAAAATTTTCACATTAAAATGGGATCCATGACAATGAAACAGTAAAAAAAAAATGATAGGAGTGAGAGATAAGGTACACAGGTGGCGCAACAGGATATTCCGCACTGAGATTTTGAAGTCCTCGGTTTGAAACTTGGCATTGCCAGCGGTCAGCTGGGCGGCATCTAGCGGGCATAATTGGCAGTGCCTGCAGCAGACACGTTTCTGCTAGGGCGGGATGACCAGACTATGTGGGTGGGGTCTTCATACGCTGTGTAAGGACCCTCATTAGCAGATAGAGAGGCACCTGTGCTGAATGCATGGGTGAAAAAGGGTTCCGCTAAGGGCTAAGGAGGCGTGAACAGCAATATACCCACCTCGACTGCAATCAGGGATCCCCCAGCAGCGGAAAGCCAAATTGACTACACTAAATTGGGAGAAAAATGGGAGGAAATGCATAAATAAAATAGAAAAAAAGAGAAAGGAGAGATATTCTCATTAAAATGAACATTTATTTTTCAGCATCTCATAACATTCATTACTTTGCAGTAGTTCTCCCAATCTAGTTGTATCAAATTTCCCAGTTGCATTTTTAGGCTTGCTTTACTGCTGCAGACCTCCACACATCAGCGAGGAGAGCTGTGACTAACGCACACCCCATCTGACAAGTGTGCAGTAGCCGAGTGCATCTCTCCACCTGCACAAGGCGAGTTCATATGTTGCTCAGTATTGCATACGAAGAGTTACGCACTCATCCCCACTATCACCCACCAATCAGCCAGCAGAGGTCGTGATTGTGTTAGTTATGAGGAATCCCCTCTGGCAACTTGTTCCCTGACGAGCCATTCACAGTTTGCAGAGCTGAGATTCGAACCCATGAGTTCGAGATGTAATTTCTGGTGTGCTAGTGTGTTCTTACAGCTCTGCCACTACAGGTTTCCTCCCACCTCCTAAACATGTAGGAATCATTTACATAGTCTTAAAATGACCTGATCTAGGACAAATAAATAGATGTTGATTTGTTTTTTATTCTAGAAACAAGGGGAATATACTTTAAGCACTCGCTGCATCATTGAGATGGAGCCGTACCTGCGTGCAGTGTATCAAGACCTCATCGAAATGTGTCATGTGTGCCACAACATTGTCTTTCAGGTGAGAAATTTGAGACCATATAGACATTACTAAGATTTTTAGTCATTCAGTTCATATCGGAAGATTGATTTGTTGTATTATTTTTAGTGCATCGGAAGCTTTATATCTAACATCTAATAGATTACTTAGATTATAGGTTTAAAGGTAAAACACAATCAAGCTACACTATATAACTGTATAGGCCTGGCTGGGCACTCAGTAAAGTTCAGATTTTTTAGCAACACCCGTTGCTGACAGGTGTTTAAAATCAGGTTTGCAAAATAATTCCCTGTTCCATAAGGATAATCTAGGCAGATGGAATGCTTTTATATATACATACACACGTGTACAGTACAATGATATTATATACTTGCATATCAGAGCACAGCAGTGAAGACATGATTTGATTGGTTTGGTGGGGAGACACTTCATTAGCCTGAACTGAGCCAGGACCTTAACCCCACTGAGTAGCTATAGGACGGTTTGTTAAATTAGGCACAAAGTACAACAGATTTACTTACTTAGGAAATTATTTGCTTTCATAAAATGTATAAAAAGAAACGTGATCATTTTAGCTGGTTCACCCGACACACAGTCCTATTCTTACTACAGCTGCAAGAATACTTTGCCTTTTGGAATAACCTGATTCTAAGTGTCTGCTAATAGAAAACACATCCTGTCTACATCAGTTGTATTATATGTGTAATTTCAACTCTGTGAATATTTATTCCCAGTCCAAGCTGGAATAGATATCATAATACTGGTATTTCAAAGCACTCTGAGACATATGTCTGAGACATGTCTTCACCTAGCTGGATGAAGATCAGACCATGCCATTATGAGTAATTATTACTAAATCCCAGATTATTCCAGACCCTACAAATGACTAACTGTTCGTTGTATATTGGATATTCCTAAATTGCATAAGCAACTGTTACCAAATATTGTATTAAAATTATGTGTTGCAATGTATATGCAGATTTGCATTTTATTTAGCTATTTTCACTTTTCTAATGGGTGTAGCACATATAGTGCATGCCTACACACAGTTGAAACTAAAAATAAAGGCTGAAGAACTAAGGATGTTTATTAAACCACTGGTTGTGAGGCAGGCATAGACCCTAGATAGGGTACCAATTCATTGCAGGGCATTACACACTCACCCACGAGTAGCCAGTTCACATCCTACATTTATTAGAAAGTGGGAAGAAACAGGAGAACTCTGTAAAAGCACCCAGACATGGGCGGAGTGTGCCAAAGTCCTTACAGGCAGTAACCGGGGGTTAGGTTTAGGTAAGTTAGGTCTACCCTTTAAAAAGCTGCATCTATAGTGCTTAGACCTGAAATATAAATGTGGAATGGTAGCTCTGTGGTTAAGGTACTGGAATAGTAAATGGAAGGTTAAGCCACCAGATTGTCGATGTTGGGCCCTTGAGCAAGACCACTTAAACTTTAATTGCATGGATTAAATTTGTTCAATTTGTAAGTTTCCTTGGACAAAAGAGTGTTTGCTAAAGTAAAAAAAATATATAAACATGAATATACCTAAGAATAGTGTCTTTTAAAAAGAACATTAATAACAAATTATACTAACCATAATGTATTGTTAAAGGTTTGACTGACATTAGTAACAACAAGAGATATAATAAAAATATTTAGTCATGTGTGTTAGATCAGATTTTTTTTAACTCTCCTGTAATACCTCGTTTTCAGAATCAAACGTGTGAAAATCCTGTCTGTGGCATCAGAATGCACCTCCCCTGTGTGGCTAGGTATTTTAAAGGTCGAAGTGAGCCACACTGCCCTTCATGCTCAGAGTACTGGGCTCTTGAGATTCCAGGTAATTCATTTAATTGTTATTAATTAATTTAATCATTAATTATTATTAATTTATATTCGAGTCTTGCTGTAATATTTTGTGGCTTTCAAAACAGGCTTATCTTAAACCTTAAAACAATGTGTACTAGGGCTGGGCGATATGGATCAAAAGTAATATCTCGATATTTTTTTGCTGAACGGCGATATACGATATATATCTCGATATTTTTTTATCCCATAAGGTAATAACAAAAATACACTTCTGAGACAAAGCTACTTGTTCCAAATTTTTTTGGCACTTTTATTAAAATTCATGCTGGGGAAGCTTCACACAAGAACTATTTTTACTTAAAAAAAAAAAAGAGCTATTCTAAGAAAAAGAAAGTTGTTTCTAAGGTATCTCCTGTTGTGTAATGTGAATTACAAATATATTGTCTGGCCTTTTAAGAATGTTAAGTGCACTATAGGGCGCAGGGAGCGAGTGTGTAGGGAAGGTATCAGAATTTATCGTCTCCGGGTGTGCTCATGTTCTTCTGTTGTTTTGCACTGAGCTTGTGTGGTATTAAAAGTAGCGTTCTCGTTAAACCCCCCTCACATGTTTGGACTTACATCACCGTCACCACAACATTTACATTAATATTTTCTTTTACTGTATAGAACTCAGTTCTGTAATACAGGTATAACTAATCGTTCATGTTACTGTGTAACTATTACAACATTTAATGCATTTTATTCAGCGTTCTACTTCATGCACTTTATTATTATTTAACAGCTTTATTTGTTGTTTAATTGCTGTTTGCTCCTTGTTTACTGCAGAGTTAGTTCATGCAATTTAATTAATTTTTGGTTGTTTATTGGCCGACAACAAGAAATACATCCAGTATAAACTAACATGACCACGTACAACATCCAGTACAGAAATCACTCCCCATAATGTTTGTTTTTTACAGATATATGCACATCACATATACAAACACACAAGTCAGAACAACAGGAGACGCACCGTTACGTTATTATTACTTTCTCAACACTTGCATGATTTACACTGTATATGAAGTAAATACGTGCATGTCAGCGCATGCATGCGCTTGTATATTTATATTGGTTTTTGAAACGAATAACGACTCGTTTTCTTGTTGAGGGAATGGTTGGGTGGACTGTTGAGAAAACGTTTGGGTGGTTCCGTCGACGTTCCTTCACGAACGTTCCCTCAACGTTCCCCCACGAACGTTCCCTCAACGTTCCTTCACGAACCTTCCCCCAACATTCCCCCCCAAACGTTCCCCCAACGTTTCCACACGAACGTTCCCCCCGAACATTTCCCCAACGTTCCCCCCACGAACGTTCCCTCAACGTTTCCACACAAACGTTCCCCCAACGTTCCCCCAGAACATTCCCCCAACGTTCCCCCACGAACGTTCCCTCAACGTTCCTTCACGAACATTCCCCCAACGTTTCCACACGAACGTTCGCTTAACGTTCCTTCACAAACGTTCCCCCAATGTTCCCCCACGAACGTTCCCTCAACGTTTCCACACAAACGTTCCCCCAACATTCCCCCACGAATGTTCCCCCAACGTTCCCCCCCCGAACGTTCACCCAACGTTTTCCCACAAACGTTCCCCCAACGTTCCCCCCCCCCCCCCGAACATTCCCCCAACGTTTCCACACGAACGTTCCCTCAACATTCCCCCACAAACGTTCCCTCAACGTTCCTTCATGAACGTTCCCCCAACGTTCCCCCCCCCGAACATTTCCCCAATGTTCCCCCTCAACGTTTCCACGTAACGAATGTACGCCATTTGCGTAGCTGTGTGACGTCATTACGTAAACAACGCAGAATATCGCTATTATTACGATATGGGCGATATCGTGAACGATACGATATAGCACACCCCTAGTGTGTACTTTTTTCCTGCATCTTTTATCTGGATCATATCCTGATTTAAATTTTAGCCTCATGTACAGCTCATACTGAAATAAGTATCGAGTTGAAATCCAACAGCTACGTCCTGCATAGTATGAAACTGTGCTTGTAACACTAGATCAACAGCTTTTTGTGGTTTTCCTTGGTTACGGTTTTTTATTTGCAAAGGTTGGTTGATGTTTTCAAATTTCTCAAGCTCAGAAAAAAGGGTTGCTGTTAAGAAGGAGAAAGCTGTAGATAACGTTTACTTCAGCAGTGACTTTGATGTCAAAATGGATAAATATGGGCTAATGTATTTGATACATGGCTACGATGCATCTTGGACTACTTTGTAAAGAGAAATCAGATTTAGTGTGTTCGCAAGTCCATTTATATGTGGGTTATCACTGCCTGGATTCAATCCTAGCCCTGCATGCAGACATAACCTAGAGTAAATTAGATTTCTCTTACTGAACATATTACACTTTACTTTACAGAATTTCAGCAAAGACCAGAATCACAAACACAGTCCTCATCTACAACACCTGCAGCAACAGCCTCCTCTTCTACACGCCGCTCCAGAAAGGTCCTAATATCAAGTTAGCCTGTTGCATCTTTGTGTTAGGTAGTGTTACAGAATATAGGCAGCTACATTAGAGATACAGTTTAATAAAAATAGATTACTGATAGTTTGATTTATTCTTTATTTAATACTGCAGTGAACAATATTAACCTATTTACAGATAAAATATTTAGGTAAGTGGATTGTACACATTTTAAAGTTAGTATTTAAACATTAAGGAGCAAAGTACTGTCAGTTTTGCATAAAATTTGAACTTTGCTCATTCCAATGTAACATTTCTATAAATATTTTCGTGGTGCCTTATAATTGTACTAAATATAGCATTTTTAAATAAAAGCAACTTTGTAAAATCTGGTATTTCTTGTAAGATTTGAAAACTTTGTTGAAGTAAACCTTATGAAAACACGTCTGGGTAGAATTTATAAGAAACTTATTACTAAGGTGGGCATCACAGTGTGCAAAACTTGATTTGAACCATTCCTATTAATTTTACTGTGTGTTAGAAGTTTGGCATGTTTTATATGTTTGTTTACTTTAGGGTTGGTGCCTGGTTGGCCTTGTATACACTGATGAGCCAAAATATTAGAAATAACCCATACAATTTGCATGTCATAGTAATAAATATATTAAATGTCAGGCTGGTGGTAGATCCCCGTGGATTGTGTTGAAATGTAGCAGATATCATCAGGCATAAAGTCCTGAGTAACTTTGATAATGGCCAATTTACTATGGCCAGATGACTGGGTTGAAGCATCTCTAAAACAGTAATAGATGCCCACAGGCAGCCGTGGTGAATACCCACTGACAGTGGTCCAAGCAGGAACCAGACATGAACTGACGGGTTGTTGTGTGGACAAGACTCTGATTCCAGAGGACATGAAGGCTATGGTGTCTGGTACAGCCCAACAGAATGACTACAATGTCTCATATAGCCGATCATTTTAAGACTCAGAAAGCCGTTCTGTGCATGGGGTCCAGTGTCTGACTTTTGTCCAGTGTCTAAAACACCAGCGATTGGGGTACAGGCATTAAAACTAAACAGCTAAACTTAACTGTGTTTTGTTGTCGGCCAGGAAAGGTGGCACCAGTTTGATGATCTACCTCAGATACCAGAGGATTCTTTTAAATGTCTTGTGTACTTGATGTATTAGTGGGTAAAAGCTTTTGTTTTGGCTCACTGTGTTTATGTTTTAGACACCATGACCCTGATCATCGAATGAATGAAAGATGTTCCAGTAATATGTAGATCCTTATGGTATAAATATTAATAAATAATCTCATTAAATGACATGTCTAACTAAACTGAAATAATATATAATTTAATAATAATAATAATGGTTTGAGATGTAATGGTTTGCAGTCAAACAGTAAAAAGAAAAAAATAGCAAAAACAAATCAAAGTTTAAAAAAACAAACAAACTACAGAATAGTGCATGATGCACAGCTATCCGTCCCAGGACCTGGTTTAAGGCCTTTGGTCCATGTCTGTGTAGAGTTACATGCGTTTTCCCAGTGCCCATGTGGGTGTTCTCCAGAAACTTATGTATCCACCCATCAAAAACAAGCAAACTGGCTCTATCTTCCTTCTCTGTGTGATGCACTGTGATGTACTATTACATATTATCTAGCACAAAAAAACTCATTACATCAATTAAAAATGAGGCAGAGACGGGACTGACTAAAGCACTGTTAAATGACACTGCTTTATTTATAAAAATAGGGACGGCTTTTATCATGACCACCAAAAACTAACAGAGAAGCTGAGCTCTAAGGCACGAACGTAATGCCAGTGCTGTTTGGGGATGAACAGGACATCACCCGGCTGAAGAACACACTCCTGATAAGAGGCTTTCAGGAAATCTGGGAACTGCATCACATCTGGATTTTCCACATCCACCTGGACAGGGCAGACCATCATTGCATCATTTTCCACACTGTTGCTTTTATTTTCACTGTAAAAAAGGATTTGCTGACTACAGTTCTAGCAGCCACTATGAGCATGTAGTGTGTACCTGACTGGTGTTGTGTAGTAGCTGAGACTGATGTGGATACAGATTTTCAGTTTCTTCAGGACTGTACAGACGGATGTATTTTCTCCCAACCACCTGTTTTAAAGAAATCACAGCTGGATTGTGTAACAAAATCCACTTAAACAATCCTTCCAAAATGTGCTTTTGTTACCAGTATTTACCTGAGCCAGGAAGTTTTGCTCAGGATCCTGATGCAGAGGAGAGATGGTCCCTCCTGGGCCAAACCAAGCATTAATCGTAATGTCATCTTCATCTCCCTCTCCGAGACAGCAGTAATCTGGGATACGGATGTCTTCTTTCAGCTCTGGCACCTGGAAGATTAATGATTACTTTGGTAGTTTCTTAAAAAACAAAGCCTATCACAATAGTTCTGGAGGTGTCATCTCTCTAGTATTAAATTAACAGGCAAACTGTGAAATCATTAGGCACGTTTCCATTAATGGAATTAATTTTTTTTAATCAACCTCTTCATCCTGGTCAGGGTGGCATGTCCAGTTCCAGCAGGAAACACTGGGCACAAGGCGGCAGGAATACCCTGGACAGGGTGCCAATACAATGTATGGCTTTGGGCACCCCCTTTAGACATAGCCAATTATGTTTGTGGAGACGCCCAGCTGGCCTGTCATAACAGACCGTGCCACCTGAGCACCTCCATTATTTAGGATTTTTTGTAAATATTTTAGCAGTTTAAAATAAGGGCTGTGGTGCAGAGGAAGCCCATGTGAACACAAATACAAACCTCCCAAACTCACAAGGTCTGTCTGAAAACCTAGTGAGCTGCCTAATTAAAGAGAATTCTAATAAGACATCGAACTTACAGTGTATCACAAAAGTGAGTACACCCCTCACATTTCTGCAGATATTTAAGTATATCTTTTCATGGGACAACACTGACAAAATGACACTTTGACACAATGAAAAGTAGTCTGTGTGCAGCTTATATAACAGTGTAAATTTATTCTTCCCTCAAAATAACTCAATATACAGCCATTAATGTCTAAACCACCGGCAACAAAAGTGAGTACACCCCTTAGTGAAAGTTCCTGAAGTGTCAATATTTTGTGTGGCCACCATTATTTCCCAGAACTGCCTTAACTCTCCTGGGCATGGAGTTTACCAGAGCTTCACAGGTTGCCACTGGAATGCTTTTCCACTCCTCCATGACGACATCACGGAGCTGGCGGATATTCGAGACTTTGCGCTCCTCCACCTTCCGCTTGAGGATGCCCCAAAGATGTTCTATTGGGTTTAGGTCTGGAGACATGCTTGGCCAGTCCATCACCTTTACCCTCAGCCTCTTCAATAAAGCAGTGGTCGTCTTAGAGGTGTGTTTGGGGTCATTATCATGCTGGATCACTGCCCTGCGACCCAGTTTCCGGAGGGAGGGGATCATGCTCTGCTTCAGTATTTCACAGTACATATTGGAGTTCATGTGTCCCTCAATGAAATGTAACTCCCCAACACCTGCTGCACTCATGCAGCCCCAGACCATGGCATTCCCACCACCATGCTTGACTGTAGGCATGACACACTTATCTTTGTACTCCTCACCTGATTGCCGCCACACATGCTTGAGACCATCTGAACCAAACAAATTAATCTTGGTCTCATCAGACCATAGGACATGGTTCCAGTAATCCATGTCCTTTTGGATTACTTCCTTCTGAGGTGACAGCCATGCAGACCAATTTGATGTAGTGTGCGGCGAATGGTCTGAGCACTGACAGGCTGACCCCCCACCTTTTCAATCTCTGCAGCAATGCTGACAGCACTCCTGCGCCTATCTTTCAAAGACAGCAGTTGGATGTGACGCTGAGCACGTGCACTCAGCTTCTTTGGACGACCAACGCGAGGTCTGTTCTGAGTGGACCCTGCTCTTTTAAAACGCTGGATGATCTTGGCCACTGTGCTGCAGCTCAGTTTCAGGGTGTTGGCAATCTTCTTGTAGCCTTGGCCATCATCATGTAGCACAACAATTCGTCTTTTAAGATCCTCAGAGAGTTCTTTGCCATGAGGTGCCATGTTGGAACTTTCAGTGACCGGTATGAGAGAGTGTGAGAGCTGTACTACTAAATTGAACACACCTGCTCCCTATGCACACCTGAGACCTAGTAACACTAACAAGTCACATGACATTTTGGAGGGAAAATGACAAGCAGTGCTCAATTTGGACATTTAGGGGTGTAGTCTCTTAGGGGTGTACTCACTTTTGTTGCCAGTGGTTTAGACATTAATGGCTGTATATTGAGTTATTTTGAGGGAAGAATAAATTTACACTGTTATATAAGCTGCACACAGACTACTTTTCATTGTGTCAAAGTGTCATTTTGTCAGTGTTGTCCCATGAAAAGATATACTTAAATATCTGCAGAAATGTGAGGGGTGTACTCACTTTTGTGATACACTGTATAAAGCAGACGCACTATTTAGACAGCGATTACGGCAGTTATGTCACCGCAGTTTTCGCTTACACATTAGCTTCAGGCCATTCAAACCCTCCCTCATACATCTCCCTCTGCATACCAAAAACGGTTAAATTGTCACCAACAAGCCCGAATGTGCAAATAAATTACACTTAGACAACTTGATACATATTAAAAATCAATGACAATTTATTTACGTTGCTCTGCATTCGTCCGCCATATTTGATTAATTTTTAGGGAGAAAAGTTGTGCCGCACTGAATTCTGGAACTGCCTTCATCATTAAAGAACAATTGGATACTCCTTCGTCATTCAGTCAGTTTATGACTTTGAATTAAGGCACCTCAATAGGAAGCATTTTAAGGCATCTAAGAATTTAGACAGACTTCTTCTGGAAAGCACGTGTAGGATGGCGTAAAACACTGTCTATGTAGAGAGTTCACTAGGTTTTCTAACTGACCCAGTGACAGTAACCAGAGATGAGAATCCCCAGAAGAAGTTCCCAGAATGATTGTTGCTGAATTAAGCATTGTCACAGTAATGGTCGACAGCAAACATTTTCTCTGTGCAAAAATGGGTGAAGGAGAACAGTCAAGTCTGGCCCATTTCAGTAGCAATAGAGGCTATTGCTATTAAAAACTAAAAATAATATTCTTAGGAACAAAAACAAAATAATTCATGGACCGATGACATCACTGTGTCTGTATCGAGCAGATAAAAATGTTAACTTGCAAAAGTCAATGTACTTGATTCATAAATTAGGAAGTTCATGATTAATTATTAAAAAGGCTAATAGATATATTTAGCTGACTAGATTTTTTTTAAAGCTTTACCTCATTTTAACCAACAGCGACCTGTTCCCCTGAAATATCAATACTACAATATTTGAACAAAATGACCACAAATCCACTATTTATACACTTATATAAAATAAAATTAAATGTCACCTGATCAAACAACTGGTGTTGAGCCAAGTATGCTGTACCATCCTCTTCCTGGGAAAAAACAACTTATATTTATATATAGACCGTTTCAAATGAATATTCATGAGTCCAGGAAGTGACGTAGCTGTTCCTAAAACGCTTCCGCTTGGTGGTAAACAGCGCTCAGAACAATAGCGATTGAGCACAACTGCTTCAATTCCTTTGCGTTAGTTCAGGTGTGATTTATTGACAGTATGTCTAAATTAAAGTTAGGACCATGTTGTTCGGTTGTCGGATGTTCCCTCAGACCGGGTACAAACTTGCTTTCAGAAATAAAGGTGAACAGATTTCCAAAAGAACACACAGTGAAACGCTTGGATTGCTGCTGTAAATAGAGACGGCTGGATCCCCACCATCAACTCTTATAATAAATGTAATATACTGTATATTATTTCATAATAAATATTGTGAACAAATGTACTCAGTTGAACGCTGTTCTCATGGTGTCTTGTCCCTGACGTTTAGCTTACGTGTATTAAAATACGCAGGCGCTTAATATTTGTAGTAATAGTACAGAATAAACATAAACCTAACATAAGCCTTAAAAAGTTTACATTCCCCTTATAATACTGTGTAAAAGCCATAACTTTATAGGACTATATTTTGGGGAAATGTCACTATATGGAATTATATTAACAGCTTAATTAGCTTAGCTTCATTATTAAATGACATGTAAAGAAACATGGTTCTACTTTTGTAATACAAAAAGTAAATAAACTATTTATGAATACATTGTGCTTACTGTAAAATATTTCATGTATTTCCAGTTAGGCTATAAAAAATAGTTTTAGCATGAGCTAATATGTTCTAATTCAGATGAGAAGTAATTCACTGTGGTTTGTCATATTTTTATCATATTATAATGGCTCTTAGCTCAACAGACACAAAAGGGGAGATGACACAATAATTATTTTAATAATTAATTATACGCGTCCAAACTGCGGTATGCTTTCACTGCCTCTCTGGTGTAAACACACTCCGTTTCAACAAGGTAGTGATACGTGTCTGGGTCTGTTACATGAATGTTACCTCAGGCAAACGTTTTAGGTCAGAGGAAAAACACTGACTTATTAAATTCTCCTCAAAAGGGGCTGGTAAAGATACTTGATGATCTATCATTCATTTCTGCTAATATCGCGTTTGTTCCGTGTTCGGGAGACTCGCAAAGTACGAGCTCGTCATGTTGACAGCTGGATGGATGTTTAAAAATGGCGCTACCGGAAAGGCGAAAGGAACAGACATGCGCAGTAGCGTTATTATTGTTTACCCTCATTGAAACGGTCTATACACTAATCAGCCATAACATTAAAACCACCTCCTTGTTTCTACATTCACTGTCCATTCTATCAGCTCCACTTACCATATAGGAGCACTTTGTAGTTCTACAATTACTGACTGTAGTCCATCTTTCTCTACATACTTTTTTAGCTTGCTTTTACCCTGTTCTTCAATGGTCAGGACCACTACAGAGTAGGTATTATTTAGGTGGTGGATCATTCTCAGCACTGCAGTGACACTGACATGGTGGTGGTGTGTTAGTGTGTGTTGTGCTGGTATGAGTGGATAAGACACAGCAATGATGATGGAGTTTTTAAACACCTCACTGTCACTGCTGGACTGAGAATAGTCCACCAACCAAATATATCCAGACAACAGCACCCCGTGGGCAGCGTCCTGTGACCACTGATCAAGGTCTCAAAGATGACCAACTCAAACAGCAGCAATAGATGAGCGATCGTCTCTGACTTTACATCTACAAGGTGGACCAACTAGGTAGGAGTGTCTAATAGAGTGGACAGTGAGTGGACACAGTATTTATAAACTCCAGCAGCGCTGCTGTGTCTGATCCACTCATACCAGCACAACACACACTAACACATCACCACCATGTCATTGTAACTGCAGTGCTGAGAATCATCTACCACCTAAATAATACCTGCGTTGTGGTGGTCCTGATCACTGAAGAACAGCTAACAAAGCAGGCAGAGATACAGATGGACTACAGTCAGTAATTGTAGAACTACAAAGTGCTTCTATATGGTAAGTGGAGCTGATAAAATGAACAGTGTGTGTACAAACAAGGAGGTGGTTTTAATGTTATGGCTGATCGGTGTATATGAACATCTTTACAACCAGCCTAAGTGATTTTACATGCAACTGAAATGATCATGCATATAAGGGTATAATCTTACATTGCCCACAATATAACAGTCTATAAACTCGTTCACTGTAAGGAGCCTCTGTGACCACTCTTCATCAGTGTACTTGGAGCCCAGCTCGATAGGAACCGTCCGACAGCCTGCCACTGCTCGCAGGTACTCTATGCTTACACAGAAAATGACATATACTGTATTTAAAATCAGTAATGATCACAATGTTTTTATTATGTATATGAAACAGTACCTCCATTTGTGCTCTTTAAAGGCAGGCCAGTGGTCAATTATTCCCTCTAATATGACAGGCCTTTGGGGTTCCAGAAATTCTGACCGGAAACTCTGCAGAGATGGACAGACGACTCTTTGTACTGCCAGTTTAGGGTTGATTGTGGTCTTTAGTGTGCAGTCTTTCTTGAGTCTCTATTGACAGAAAGCATGAAAATACAGCTTTAGTCAAAGCCATTCTAATAAAGGTGACAGCCATACCACTCAAAAGCAATAAACAAAATGAGTAGATGAAAAATACTTCAATTAAATAACAAAAAAACTAGAAATAAATATGAGCAAATAGATGCACTGGTCAGTACTTCTTAGTATGACTTATAAAGTGGAAATATCTGGTGACTACAAACAGAATTGTTAAACCAATGTGATCAAAGTGGGTGTATTATTTATTAGGATTTTAACGTCATGTTTTACACACTTTGGTTATATTCAGACAGGACAGGTAGTTACTGGTTACACAAGATTCATTACTTCAAGTATTTAATGTCAAACACAGACATGGACAATTTTGTATTTCCAATTCACCTCACTTGCATGTCTTTGAACTGTGGGAGGAAACCGGAGCTCCTGGAGGAAACCCAAGCAGACACGGGGAGAACATGCACACTCCATCGAATCGAATCCGGGACCTTCTTGCTGTGAGGTGACTGCTATCCACTGAGCCACAGTGCGGCCCAGGTATATTATACACCGATCAGCCATAACATTAAAACCACCTCCTTGTTTCTACACTCACTGTCCAGTTTATCAGCTCCACTTACCATATAGGAGCACTTTGTAGTTCTACAATTACTGACTAGTCCATCTGTTTCTCTGCATGCTTTGTTAGCCCTTTTCATGCTGTTCTTCAATGGTCAGGACTCTCCCAGGACCACTACAGAAGCAGGTATTATTTAGGTGGTGGATCATTCTCAGCACTGCAGTGACACTGACATGGTGGTGGTGTGTTAGTGTGTGTTGTTCTGGTATGAGTGGATCAGACACAACAACGATGCTGATGGAGTTTTTGAACACCTCACTGTCACTGCTGGACTGAGTAGTCCACCAACCAAAAATATCCAGCCAACAGCACCCCGTGGGCAGCGTCCTGTAACCACTGATGAAGGTCTAGAAGATGACCAACTCAAACAGCAGCAATAGATGAGCGATCGCCTCTGACTTTACATCTACAAGGTGGACCAACTAGGTAGGAGTGTCTAATAGAGTGGACAGTGAGTGGACTGTGATCCACTTATACCAGCACAACACACACTAACACACCACCACCATGTCAGTGTCACAGCAGTGATGAGAATGATCCACCACCCAAATAATACCTGCTCTCTGGTGGTCCTGTGGGGGGTCCTGACCATTGAAGAACAGCATGAAAGCAGGCTAATAAACTATGTAGAGAAACAGATGGACTACAGTCAGTAATGGTAGAACTACAAAGTGCTTCTATATGGTAAGTGGAGCTGATAAAATGGACAGTGAGTGTAGAAACGAGGTGGTTTTAATGTTATGGCTGATCGGTGTAAATATTAGAATATATCGCCTGAAAAACAGAAAGCTGGACTGGCTTGTTTCCCCACACTTATCATGTTATAGACCACCCAATGCAAAAAAAGAAGTAGTAAAAATATCTCATGTACAGATGTGTGCATACGTGGCATTGAGAAATTAACCCTAGCTCCATAAAGTAAAGTAGTGGTTTACCTTCTGACAGGGCTGCTCATTTTCTTCCACTTTGCTGGGATGTTCCTTTCTGACTTTGTCTTTCAGAACCTGAATAAGTCTTTGCAGAACATTGTCCATGATGGACGCGCCCATGAGCAAACCCATGTCACATGTCTTTACGGCTTGCTGCACCTTGTCATGAGACGTTTCTCCATGACACATCCATACAGCTTTAAACAAGCAGCCGTAAGAGTAAACTCGCCTCCAGTCCTTCTCCACATCTCTCCATGTGCCCGTATTGAGCTTCTCCCAGGAGTAATCAATAATGATCTGAGCCTTACCCACACAGGAGGAAGGCTTTAACGTGCTGTATAAATCCTTTCTGCAAAACTCGAGAATGGACAAGACACTTGGATCAAGTGTTTCACCAAAAACAAGAGGAAAATCTGATTCATTCACAGGCAGGATTGCCATGACGTCGCTGCAGATCTGAGCCATCACTAGATCTAATGAAAGAAGAGAAGTCTTAGTAAGTTTAGGTGATTACTTTAAAGAAATAAACACAGATTCAGTAACATTTCATTGGAATACCTTAAAAAAATAAAATTCATAGAATACTGTAGCAGAAAACTAACTATTAGAGTTGTTGATCCTTTTCTGTAGCTGGTGACATGAGAAATGTGCTTAAAATGAATCAAGCCAAAAGTAGTTCAAAGTGTTCCCAATCAATGGCTCATAACACCTCAGGTTGTTAAATTATTATTTTCCCACCAATTTTCTCCCCTAATCTAGTCGTATCCAATTACCCTGGTTGCGTTACACTTAACGTATACCGATACAACCCTCCACTGCTGACTGAGGAACTTCGCAACTGACACACGCCCCCTCCGACACTGGTGCAGTACTGACTGCATCTTTTCACCTGCACGAGGAGAGCTGAACGGCCAATCGTTGTTCATGTGGCCGCCCAGACCAGCCAGATGGCAGTGCTGAGATTTGATACGATGTATTCGAAATCCCAGCTCTGGTGTGCTAGCGTAGTTTATTGCTGTTAAATTTGATTTAAACTTGCCTGCTTTTAAAAAACAAATAAATACAGCAAACCAACAGCTATTCTAAATCAGTCCAATGTTCAATACAAATAGAACAGAAGCATTACATTACAGATATCATTTCACCAAGATCGTTAATTGGTCTTAATATGCTGATAAATAAATAATAACAATAAGAATAATTAGATCAAATGGGGGGGCTGCAAAGGATTCCTGCCCTGTCCATGGTGTGTTCTTGTGCCCAGTAATTTCAGATGGAACCGCACACAACACAACCCTGAGCAGGATAAAGCAGTTGATAAAGTAGACCAATTTACTGTCACACAACCTGGAAATTAAGTTGCAGGATTTGTGTTATTTAACAAACTTTCAGGGCATGTATCCAGTTTGGATTTTACACTTTATGTACTTTTCACTTTGATGGTGTTTTTGTTTGTTTGTTTATTAGGATTTTAATGTCATGTTTTACACTTTGGTTACATTCATGACAGGAACGGTAGTTACTCATTACACAAGATTCATCAGTTCCCAAGGTTATATCGAATACATCCAACACTTGCTCAAGGGCCCAACTGCGGCTACATGGCAGTGGTGGGCCTTGAACCAGCAACCTTTTACATTTATGGCATTTTAGCAGACACTTTTATCCAAAGTGACTTACAAGAGCAATCATATACAATTTGAGCAATTGAGGATTAAGGGCGTTGCTCAAGGGCTCAATAGTGGTAAATTGGAAGGGGCTTGAACCAGTCAACCTTCTGATTCATAGTCCAGTACCTTAACCACTGAGCTACTACTGTCTCAAAATGAACTTATATACATTTTTGGTATTTAGCACACACTTTTATTCAAGGTAACTTATCTTTGTTAGTAAATACAGTACAAGGATAGCAGTTGAGGGTTTAGGGGGCCTTGCTCAGGGAGGCAACTGTGGCAAGCTGGCAGTGGTGGGGCTTGAACCAGCAACATTCTGATAAATGCATTTAGAGATTTCCACCTGTACCTTCAATTTATATCTTTAATAATATAATCTTTAACTGGGCGAAAGGCACGAACCAACCCAAGTTGCCAAGTTTAAAAATACACGTGGGCAATAAAATATTAAATTACTTGACAAGCTATTTCTGCTACCTGCTTCTTTCTTTTTTTATTTTTAGAAAACCCACAAGAGATTATTCATAGAAACTCTATTTTGTGAAAACTAATAACTAGTTTAACTTAAAATCATGCGGTCACAAAAAGCACAGTTATGGCAATCATTAAATATTATACCTGTCAGAATATACAGCAGAGCTCACCTCCTCAACAACTTAGCAGACACACTATAGATGTGTTCCAAATAGCGCCTCAGTCCCTATAACCTACAGACGATCATTTAGGAGACTAACATATTGTGTTCTCGCGCCAAGCTTCCAAAGTAGTGCACTGGATAGTGAAAATGTGTCGTATTTCAACACAACAGTGTCGCCCGCTTAAGCGTATAAATGCGGTCGTAAAAACCGTATTTTAAAAGCAAACGCACCCAATTAACTTCGATGTGCAATTTTACACTTTAAACATTCGTTATATTTTAAAGCTTCCACAAAGTATCGCATTTTAAAAGCTGTTTGGCTAAAGTTGGCTTGTTAAGCCCCCTTGTATACAAACCATGCTGCATTATAAAAAGTCCGTATGGAAACAGTAGAGGGATTGCGTTCCTACCAGTCAAAACGCTTCACCGGTAACATCTTGTATTAATAAAGATAAAGGTGGAACGAGATCCTAATGCATGGCCACGACTAAGTTATTTATTTTATTTATTTATTAGAATTTAAACGTCATGTTTTACACACTTTGGTTACATTCTTGACAGAAACGGTAGATCAGTTTAAGTTTAATGTCAAACACATTCATTGACAATTTTGTATCTCTAATTCACCTCACTTGCATGTCTTTGGACTGTGGGAGGAAACCAGAGCCCCCGGAGGAAACCAACGCAGACACAGGGAGAACATGCAAACTCTCATCAAGGACCCAGAGCGCCCCACCTGGGGAATGAACCCAGTACCTTCAGCCACAACTACATCGGGAGGGGAATCATTAAGTCCTGGCCATGACACACGCTACCGTACCTTTTATTTTGGCCACAGCTAATAAAGCAAACACAAAATTGTATATATGCTTATGTATTCATGTATATGACTTTCCCAGAAAGGTAAGCTTAATGCTCCTCAAACATGATGCAGACATCCCAAGTTGCAAAAACTCATTTCAGGGAGGTACCCCTGTACCCGGACCTCGACCCCGACCCCCCCCCCCCAAAAAAAAGAACTAAATTGTATATCAGATTTTAGCACACTAGATAGTATTTTAGATATGAATTTATGTTCCCTACGTAGTGCACTTGATAGTGAATTAGACATTTGGTTTATGTTCCCTACACAGTGCACTAGATTGTATATCAGATCACAGATTAATGTTCCCTACATAGAGCACTAGATAGTGTATTAGATAATGCATTCATGTTCACTACATAGTGCACTAGAAAGTATAACTAGATGATGATTTGTGTTCCTTGCATAGTGCACTAGATAGTGTATTACATAATTAATTATGTTCCCTACATAGTGCACTAAAATGTATATCAGATAACGGATTTACGTTCCACACATAGTGCACTAGACAGTATATTAGACGATTGATTTATGTTCCCTACACAGTGCGCTAGATTGTATATCAGATAACGGATTTAATACGCGCTCTTGGCCGCTCGTTCTAGATTCCGGGAGATTTTATCTGACTTGCGGGCATCAGGGAGCCGCTATGTATATGCGGGAGACTGCCGGAACTTCCGTGAGACTTGGGATGTCTGATGATGTATCCTACCTTCATGTTTGCATATCCTGTTCCCACACCATGGATATGCATTAGGATCTCGTACCCACGCAGTGGCCGCACATTAATTTTATTCATACAGGATGTCAACAGCGGGGCTACATAATTTCATAATGGTGTAGCTAAAAGGTATTATTACAATAACTACTTGTCTATAAGCTGTTACGTTTCCTTTTACAATTATTTATTTTTTCTCACAGGAAAATAGGACAGCAGTTATATTGCCCTTATTCTGTGGATGCTATATTTTCTTCTATTTACATTTAAAAGCTCTTATTTGACTGGTTCAAGGACCAACCATGCACCTAAAGTGCTTATTATCATAAATGTTAAAAGGTGAATGGCTGTATGTAACATTAAAATTACACAAAGCAGACTACTAAGTGTGATGCATGAATTAGTTCCAGAGGTTAGAGGGTGTACTATGGCAGATCAGCTTCTAACTCTGCAACAATAAGATGCTAACTATTTAGAAGTGGAGTCTGGCATTTGTATGTGTGTGCAATTTTGATAAAGTAAATGACCTTTGAGTCCATGTATATAACATATCTTGCAGGGGGAATGGTAACAAAGCTTTCCTGCTCTATTTTTTGGATGTTTTTTTTAAGTCTTAAGCTCTTTTTTCAATTGCAGGGAACTGTAATAAGCTCCTTTTAGGATACTAAAGGACACTGTACAACCACAGATATAAAACAGTACAGGAGTACAATATGTACTGTACATGTAACAGTATATCCAGATCCAGAACTAATCATGCCATTTCTAATGTGCTATTGTCCTTTTCTAATTGCTCTGTAAAAGTACAGAGTTTGCTGAAGATGTAGATGTGATGCAATTTCCACCACACTAAGAGAAAATAGTGGTGAAACTGTAACCAACAGCAGCAGCAACAAGAGGACGATTTTTAGTTTGTCTTGCTGTGGCTGTTGTGGGGTTTTATTTTACTGTAGCCCTGTTTAAATATTTATATTTTTTGCACAGGACTGCTTTGCTGACTTCTGGTAACCCATGTATTGCATTCTCTGTGAAATATTTTAATGACATTTTCATTTCAAATGCGAGACCTGTGGCCTTCTTCTCCTTCTTAAGGGCAAGGGGCTAAGGGAGCATTACAGTACACTTTCTTTGATCACATTACCATTTGTTTCAATATAATAATGTTGTTCATTATGAAAATGTACAAAAAAATAATTTGTGTGAAATAAAGAAGACATGTTTAAGGCAGTATCATAAAAACAAAAAAAGGGTATTCAATTTAAAATGAGGGGTTGCCACAGCAAATCTG
Organism: Trichomycterus rosablanca; assembly: GCF_030014385.1. Taxonomy (NCBI): domain Eukaryota; kingdom Metazoa; phylum Chordata; class Actinopteri; order Siluriformes; family Trichomycteridae; genus Trichomycterus; species Trichomycterus rosablanca. The sequence continues at coordinate 20,102,015 of NC_085989.1, read as the reverse complement.
GTCTAGCGTTGGAACAGTTTTTATGGCAGATGCCCTTCCTGACACAACCTTCCTATTATTGTCTGGGCTTGGGACTGGCACTGAGAGCACACTGGCAAGTGAACCCATTAGCTGTTTTGCCCCACCCTGGACACTAGTCAGTCATGTTTGTGCAGATGCCTGGTTGGCTGATATCAGTGCTGAGATTGAAACTCTGGATCTCAGCGGTAGTGGACTATAGCATAATTTACCTCTGCGCCACCCAAGTGCCCCAAATTAAAACATTTTCATATTGTTAAATAATAAAGGCTTATAAAATCATTCATGTTTAATATTTAATATTCATATCAAAACAAAACAAATAAATAGGGGGCTTTTTATTTAGTGGTACTGCATGTAGAAGAACATTATTTGCCCTCCTTAGACTTTTTTTCATATTACAGCAAGATGCTTTTCTCAGACACAAAAACAGCTTTACAAATAAAAAGATAACCCCTTTAACTCATCAGAGCTGCTGGATTCCAAAAATCTAGTAATATATTTTTCATTTTACATGATATCTGCATTGCAAATGTTAAAACAACTAAATAAAATAACTATGGATTCCACATTAAAACTGTAATTAAAGTTAGAACTAGATTAATTTAAACAAAATGAATAAAAAGTCATTATAAATGTCAAAACCAAATTAACTCTGTTGCCAGTTTAATGAACACATCTGCCCATTGGAGTATTAAGCTGTGATAAAAAGATCCTCAGATCTACTTTTTCTTACCATGAGAACACTCATTGCTTTCTAGATGATCTGTGAACATTAATTGCTGGATTATTAAACCAAGTTTATATTGCATGAAATCAGTTTCATATCAGTTTCATATCTGACATAATTTCTACTCATTTATTTTCACTAACATCTTCCTAGTCAGAATCGTGGTGGGTCTAGCATAATTCAGAAACACCATGTACAGGGCAGAAATACACTCCAGACTGACCTGTCACTTTATTGCAGAATACATTTACACACGTCCTTACTCACACCCAACCAATTCACCATCTGCTCTGTTTCAGATCTATGATAAAAGTAACGCACAAATGCGTAAAAGAAACCAAAACATACACACAAAACCAAGCCAAGGAACTGTCTGTGGAAATCTCTGATCAAATTGTGGCAGGGCATAGATCAAGGCAAGGATGAGTGTTTTCAGTACCACAGTGGTTTCAATAATTTGATATGGTAAAAAGATCCTGCATAACCTTGAAATTAATAGAGCTGGTTGTTCAGCCAAATTGTGCATCTGGGCATGAAAGGCCATGGTCAATGTGGTGAAAAGGAACCCAGTGTTCAGCTCCAAAAGTCCTGTGCAAATGGGAATAGAACATGTTGGATGGATAACCATCTCTGCAGCACTCTATAGCACCACTATTATGCAAAAGGCTTATTCCAGCCTGCTTGTATATTGCTAAGAGACATTAGGAAAACTTGATTCTCTGGCCTAAAAGAATCTTTGGGCAGAATATCAAGTACTATGTCTGGTAATAAACCATTTCTGCTACTAATACAATCTGTACAGTGACTTATAGTGGTGACAGCACCATACTATGGTGCGCTTCTCCGCAGCAAGGACATCAAGACTGATAAGATTTACACCTATGCCAGAATGACGCACACCACCATGTTATTACCATGTTAGTGACATCAATCTGGTCAGTGGCCAGTCCTACAGTGTAAAATGTGGACTGGATACTTATAATTGCACACAAGTTGAAGTGAATGAGTCAATGTGTGTCTGTGTAATGCCCTGAGATGGACTGGAAATAAAATAACTTCACATATACACACACTGCCCTTGGTGTATTCCTGACTGGCTTTTTTTGGTGGCTGCAGACTAACTGCGACCTTGTTTTAGGATGAAGCGATTATAGCAACTGAATGAATGAATGAATGAATGAATAAATTTTAAAATGGTGAAACCGATTGGCTTTAAATCTTTAAATATACCCTGGCTTGTGCATGCACTGATCTTTGAATCAGGTTTGTTTTGCACATTGCTTTGACATTAATTTTCTAATCTGACAGATCTCCTGATAGTATCACCGTTCTGCAGTGCTCCTGCTCTGAGGTTACACATTAGCTCTGCAGACAGCACCATCAGCAACCTGCATCACGGAAAATGCCAGTGGGATAGCAAGTTACCCACCCTGTCGCCTGGTGCACGAATTCTGGCAAGATGCTAAGATATGCACACACAGGCAACTAAGGGAGACAATTAATTTCTCTATTAAAGGTGTCTGTTTCTGACAAATGAACCACTTCCAATGTGTGAAATGATGTGGGGCATCTGTTACTGCTGACTCAACAGCACTTCCCTTTTTTCATTTTTTTTTTCTGTATATCAGATGTCAGATAGACAGCCGAAGCTGCAGGACATTGCACAGCATGGCTACTTTATCAGCGTTTTCATGCTTGACGTAACGGAAGAGGCTTTACTCTTTGGACACGGTGCTGTGAATAATGCATGACAACCCAAAAGCAGACTGCCAGAAAGAGACCCAGGCAAATCTGTAAAAGAAAAGCTGGGATATATAGAAAGACTCTCACCTTAAGCAAATTAGCACTAGCCTCCTCTGTAGGGCCAAATATGGCAATGCAGAAGGATGCAATTCCAACACGGCGCACTGCCAACTCCTTACTCCTTTAGCAGCTGAGCCGTGTTACAGAAATTTACAGTTTCCTTCTGTATTGAATTAAAGTTAAACTTTAATTGTAATATTTCTATTTCTATTCTATAATATGTTTTGTGTTTGAGGTTTTTTTTGTTGTCCAGTTACCTTGATTGCATTACGCTTCCCCTCTACCCATGCTAACCTCCACTGCTGACTGAGGAGCCGACTGCACCTTTTCACCTGCACGAGGCAAGTTCGTGCCATCAATCAGCCAGCAGAGGTCGTAATTGCATCAGTCATGAGGACCCCTGGTCCGGCTTCCCACAGCCGGTCATTCATGTAGGTGCCCAACCTGCCGGATCTGGTGTGCTAGGATTTGGCGTGCGTTTTTTTTTTTCCCTTTGCACATTGGTAAATGAATCCTAATAAATCGTTGGTAACACAGGAAGAAGTTCCAGGATCCTGTGTTGCATAAGGCATTTTTGCACTTGTTCTCCCCACTTAAACAGCTTGCTGAATTATTTAATTTTAAAGTTCTTTGCCTGTTTTTGTCTCTAAACCAAAAATACGAGGGATCTTCAAAAAGTTTCTGCACTTTTATATTTTAGTTAAAAACGGTGAGGGTGGGAGGAGTAGTAATTGGTCATGTCTGAGAGGCTGAGAGAGAGCTTATAGTCTGGATTTGGTGCCATCTGATTTCCTCCTTTTTGGACACTCAAAGAAGCTTTAGGTGGAAGAAGATTTTCATGTGATGATGATGTGAAAGATGACATTAAAAAGTTTGTACGATGCTGGGAAACATGCAACGAAAGGTGACTATGTAGAAAAGTAATTTGTTTTTGAAATTCTCAATAAAGAGAGTTAAAATAAAGTGCAGAAATCTTTTAATAAACCCTCGTATTATTACCAAAATCAAATAACTAAGAGCTTACACTAATAGTACTTGCATAAAAGAAGACTGCATCTCTAAAAAAAAAGGGGCTGTTTTTTTTCTATTTTATTTATGGATTTTCTCCAATTTTTCTCCCATTTCAGCGTAGTCTTTGTCTTCCGCTGCTGGGGATCCCTGATAGCAGTCGAGGTGGGAACCCCTTTTCACCACTGCACAGGTGCCTCTCTGTCTGCTAATCAGGGTCCTTACACAGTGTTTGAAGACCTCACCCACATAGCCCGGTCATCCAGCCCTAACAGAAACCTGTCTGCTGCAGGCACTGCCAATTATGCTTGCTAGGTGGCTCCCAGCCAACCAGTGGCAACGCCGAGTTTCAAACCCGAGGAGTTCAGAATATCGCTGCTGGTGTGCTAGTGGAATATCCCGCTGTGCCACCTGGGCCCCAAAAGGGCTGTTTTTTAATGACAATAATTATGTGAAAAACGACCAATGACCAGTTACCCCCTGTGATGCAGACATCTCTTGTGATAATGTTCTCATATTTTAGGATAATACATACTGCTGGACAAAGACCAGGAAGAAGTCAAGCACCTTTTATGACCTCCCAAGTCCACACATTCAAATATCAATGAATCTTAATAGAAAATTCGACTTAAAGTAGATCTCTGAGTTTCTTATTGCTTTAAGAACTGTGACTTCTTGGAACATTCCACTACATATCATTCAGGAATTGAATACAAGCAGGTTGACTGACTCTTATTTTAAACCTCAGATAAAATTTGTAAATATTGTCTGTAAAACAGTTTCTTCATTTGGGTTGCACACAAGGTCTTTGACGGTTTGTAACAGGATGTTAAGTAAGCAAGCAGTGTAGCAACACTACAGTCAACAGTTCTGTGGTATGGTTTGGCCATAGCAGTGCTTGCTCTTAGCTTGATTTGCATGTCACTGTGTGAAATGTGCTCTGTACTGGCATATTGTCGATGTGATTGTTTAGCATTAGTTCAGGCAGGTTGAGGCCGCTTTGTGGAGACGCAGCTCACCCTGTAGGGAGATTGTGGGGGTGAGAGTTATAAGGAGCAATGAAGGTCAGAGGCCTAGCAATGCCCTCTCTGTCTGAACTGTCAGTGCTGACATCACCTGCTGGCTGACTTTCCAAACTCTCATCAGTGTGTATGGCAGACCTTTTTCAGATTTACTATGTGGGACAGGGCCTGGATTGGGCTCCTCCTTTGCTAGCAGCATTGTTAGTATAAAAAATTTAACAAACAAACAAAAACCCTGTTGGTTATTATCATTATCAGTGTTGGTACATAGATTATAGTAATGACAAGGATGCTGTATTTATTTAGTAGGTTTTTAACATCATGTTTTACACACTTTGGTTACATTCATGACAAGACCAGTAGTTACTGGTTACACATAAATTATCAGTTCAAGTTCAATGTCAAACACAGTCACAGACAATTTAGTGTCTCCAATTCATCTCACTGGCACATCTTTGGACTGTGGGAGGAAACCGGAGCTCCCGGAAGAAACCCACACAGACACGGGGAGAACATGCAAACTCCACATAATCGCTCCAACTGGGAATTAAATCCAGGACCTTCTTGCTGTGAGGCGAGAGTGATACCCGCTGAGCCACCATGCCGCCCAGGATGTAAAAAAGCTAAGCTAAATTTATAGCTAAGACATGGTCAAGGTGAGCAGCAATATTAAATTACTGACAGCTTGGATGACAAATCAATGAATGCTCTATCTGTGCAAGTCTATGTCATGCATGTAGGTCTATCTCTATATGTATATTAAAATTCCTGAAAAAATTTATTCTTGAAAGCAGCATACGTTGCTTCTAAATCTCAATGTATTTTTCTGTATTAATGCTGCCATCACAGAAGTGTAAATTACCTTGGGCACAGACACAACCTCATACTATGACAGACCCTGGCTTTTGGACCTGGCACTGATAACACTATGGATTTACTTCATTTGACTTCAAAAAAAGATCCACAGTAATGATTCATTTGACCAGTATAAACATTTCTACCATGTGATGGTCCATCCCCAGATGCCTCAGAGCCCAGAGAACTCAGCACAAGTTTTGGACATGGTTAACATAAATCTTTTTTTCTGCACAGTAAAATTTTAAGTGGCATTAATAGGCTTGTGCCCTTGCCCTGTACATACTGAAATTCCTCCAGATTCCTTAAATCACTGTAGTGGAAGAAATATGCATCTTTCTTTGATGAACATTTCAATAATTTTCTCTTAATATTTGTTGACAAACTGGAGATCCTCTGCCCATATTTGTCTTTAGTGAATGCTGATTTGTACCAAATCATGATTACAATGACCTTTTCACATCACCAGTTGGAAATCACATTATTATTTAGTTTTTTAACCTCATTACTAGCCCTAAATTTCCCCTGTTCCAGCTTTTTTCAGAATGTGTTGCAGGTTCAAAATGCAGGAATAGAAGTTGACCAGACAAAACACTAAATATCTTGGGTTCATGCTGTCTGCAATTAAGGGGACAGTGGTAGCCTAGTAGGGGACAGTGGTAGCCTTTAGGGGACAGTGGTAGCCTAGTGGGTAGAGCTTTGGGCTATCAACCGGAAGATTGGCGGTTCAAATCCAGGCTCTGCTATGCAGCCACTGTTGGGCCCTTAATCCTGTCTGCTCCAGGGGCGCCGTAAGGTGGCTGACCCTGCGCTCTGACCCCAACTTCCAAAACAAGCTGGGATATGCGAAGAAAGAATTTCATTGTACTGTATATGTACAGTATATATGACAAATAAAGTATATCTTCTATCTTCTAAATAAAAGTCAACTTCCATTCTTGTAAGAAACGCTGCATTTTTTTCTATTAGCATTTTCCATACTGTCCCAACCATTTTCTGATCTGGGGTTTTAATTTAATTATTTGATTAGTTTGGCTGTATGTTTGTGGTTATTGTTTTGTCACTCTAACAGTAACTAATAGAAAAACACCTTTTAAACCAGTGTTGGCTCAGTGGGTGGCACTGTCGCCTCACAGCAAGAAGGTCCTGGGTTCGATTCCCAGGTGGAGTGGTCTGGGTCCTTTCTGTGTGGAGTTTGCATGTTCTCCCTGTGTCTGTGTGTGTTTCCTCTGGAAGCTCCGGTTTTCTCCCACAGTCCAAAGACATGCAATTGAGGTGAATTGAAGATACAAAATTGTCCATGACTGTGTTTGACATTAAAGACTTCAACTGACAAATCTTGTGTAACCAGTAACTACCTGTCCTGTCATGAATGTAACCAAAGTGTGTAAAACATGATGTTAAAATCCTAATAAATACATTTAAACCAATAATAATGTTTTTTACCCCAATAAAAGCAGGTGCAGTTTGCAGCATAATAATAAATTTTTTCAGCGCAATTTATTTTAATGCAACATTATTCATTTACTTTTGTAACAATAAAGAGAGCTTTTTGGTTTACAGATGCGTTCTCAAGGTCTGGACAGTTTGCAGTAATTTGGGAAACAATAAATTCAGCTAGGAGTTCATTCCATAAAAAAATCATTACATTTTACATTGTAAAGTCTTAGAATGTATTTTCCTTATTAGGCCTTAATTTACTTATTAGACAAAAACCATGATCTCCAAGATGATGATGAGATGAAAATATGTAAAACACTCAAAAATAATAAAGAATTTTTAGCATCAACAGTAATTAAAGTCAAATAAAGTAAATTAGGGGGTGGAAAAAAAGAATAATTTTAAATATAACAAAATATGTAAAAGTGTATTACATACAGATAATACAAATAATTGTACATAAATCAATGTAATTTAGGTGCTAAATGAAAGTGGGTCTTTGGTTTTAAGAATTTTGATTTTACCACCTGAATGCCAGTATGGAAAAAAAAATTAATACATTTGGGTCATTCCTGGGATTGGGTGCCTTTTGCAACTTAAAACTTTTTGAAAATGAAACACTGTTTTAATTTGTTTTTTATGTTTTATTATAAAAAGGACATGTTATACTTTTCTAAACTAATATTGGTCAAGCTAAATTACACATACACTCATACACACTGTGATGTCCACCCTGTTACGTATTCGGTTGTAACAGGGTGGACCATAACAGGGTGGACATTCTGACATAAAATTGACCATTTAAATAGAGAGTGAGCAAAACCATGCTAGCATATAAGTGAATTCAGACAAAGAATTATCTGCTTTTTAGTATGATTATTTTTTTAAATGATCAAATCGTATTGCTTTTTCTCATATATCCCATAACAGGGTAGACATGTTATGGTTGACCATATAAGACTTCTAGGATAAAAACATTAAAATGAGGAGTTAGCCACTCATCTTCCACAGTTGTTTTCCCTCCAAAAAGATCATGTGAGCTCCAGGAAATGATGTCAGTATGCAAAACAGCTCTTCATTTTAAGAGACAGCAGTAAGAAGTAACAGGGTGGACAGCAACTTGAGGGACGTGTGAAATAATCATAATCAGCAATAAAATGAAACTCATAAAGAAAAAAAATCCAAGATTTAGAGGGACATAAGCAAAACTTTTAAACAGTATTGAAAGAGATATTTTCAGTTGTGGTTAGTATTAGAAAGTGTTAATTATTTCAGTAAGATGTTTAGAAATTGTATTGTTTAAAATTTACTTAATAAATACAATGATCAGTATTGTGGACACAAAAGGCACCGAATTGTAGGAATAACCCATTTACTTTTTGTGCTTGACAAAAGTGGGTCATGTCAAGCAATACCTGTGGCCTAAATGTACAATTCATGTTTTTACATTGCTTTTGGCAAGACTGAAGACGTCAAAACCACTTTACTTTCTTGTATTGCAAGGCCTTTAATGCTTGGGATGTCCTGAAGAGGGCAGCATTAGTAAAGTTCTCCGTCCTGATTAGTCTTGCTTGTGAATTCCTGAGCTTCCTCTCTTGGGTTGTGAAATGAACTGTATCCTGAGCTTGTTGTAGCAGCAGGAGATGATCTTTGCGGCAGAAATCACTTAAGGTTAATCCCACCCGAAACACTGGGGGTGGCTTGTGCGGAGCAGAGGTAGCAGTATTAGAGGCATTAACTGCGAGGCCCAGTGCCAGGGCATCAGGGTACCACTGGAGCATGACCATAAACAACACCCTCCCAGCGGTCAAAATCACTGATGGGGAGAAACCAATCACCTCTATTACGCTCTAGGTGTTCTGAAAAAAAAAAAAAGAGCAAGGATAAGGGTGGGTGTGGGGTGGGGGCACCAAACAACCTTGTAGTTGTGTTGCCATAGATCAGAATCCAATTAAACAGTGTTTAGTTCAACACAAACTGCCAGTCATAGACTGCTGGCTCATGAAATTAATGCATTGTGTTGGCACAAAGGCAACCAGTGTGATAGAATGCACAGCACTTCCTCGATTTGTCATTTCAAACAAACTGACATAGCTTACATACCTGGCAGATGGTAACATCGCCTTGTCAGGCAAAAAAACAAAAACAAAAAACAAACAAAGCAAAGCAAAGTGTACTGGAATTGACAACCCTATAACTACTGTCACTGTACAGTAGTTAAATACTCCACTGATAGGCTTTTAATAGAGCCTAATGGAGCAGACTGTAAAGGCTATCTGATGGAACTCAGCCCACTGGGTACCGATTCATCCCTGCTCTCCTGCACTCCTCCCCAGCTGCTGCTTGTCAGGGTAAATAATGACCACTGCAATATCCCACCGTGTCCACAAGGCAATTTATGCATGCAGAAAGCTATTAAAGGTTAAGGGTTGCTGAGTTCTGTGGCTGTTCTTAATAGACGTGGGTCAACTCTTTAAGGATGTAACAAATGGGAATTGTAAAGTTAAACACAGTGTGAAGTCATGAAAGTAGGGCTGTTTAAAAAAGCACAGCAAACTTTAATAGCAGACATTTTTTGTTCAGGAGCAGCCATTCTAGTCTTAGTTTTACTATTACCACACAATGTTTTTTACCTTCATTTCAACCCAATAACTTGGTTCCCACTAGCAAGCTCCGATGTTGGGGGCTTACAAATGCTTTCTTCAAACTGGCACTCATGACACATCCTGCTGCGGCTGAACAGGAGAGGCTAACTTAGGCTGATCAGATGAACGCAGCATGCCATGGTGGCCAAATGGTGTCTGGTGTCAGTAGACTTACAACACTCTCAGTGAATTGGTCTTATACCAGTAAATCATTTTGGTATATATATACAGTACAGGCCAAAAGTTTGGACACACCTTCTCATTCCTGTGGTTTTTCTTAATTTTTTTTTAATTTTCTACATTGTAGATTAATACTAAAGACATCCAAACTATGAAGGAACACATATGGAATTATGTAGTAAACAAAAAAGTGTTAAACAAACCAGAATATGTTTTATATTTTAGATTCTTCAAAATAGCCATATTTTGCTTTAATGACAGATTTGCACACTCTTTGCAATTTTCTCAACCAGCTTTATTAGGTATCCACCTGGAATGGTTTTCAATGAATGTTTGTGCCTTGTCTAGAGTGAATTTTTGGAATTTGTTGCTTTTTTAATGTGTTTGAGACCATCAGTTGGGTTGTGCAGAGGTAGAGTTGGTAAAATATAAAACATATTCTGGTTTGTTTAACACTTTTTGGTTCACTACATAATTCTTCATAGTTTGGATGTCTTCAGTATTAATCTACTACAATGTAGAAAATAAAAATAATCAAGAAAAAACATTGAAGAGAAGGTGTGTCCAAACTTTTGGCTGGTGTGTCCAAACTTTTGGCCTGTACTGTATATATAAAAAGTTTTCGGGGTGCCCAGGTGGCACAGTGGTACTGGGATTCTAAACTCCCAGGTTCGAAACTCTGTTCTGCTACCGGGTGGCTGGGCGCCCTCTAGCGGGCATAATTGGCAGTGCCATAATTGGCCATTAAATCGGCTGGGTGGGAAAAAGGCCGAATTAAAAAGTGTGTGGGGTCTTCTACGCTGTGTAAGGTAGCCCGAATAGTCCTGGCATTAGTGGATCAGACACAGCAGCGCTGCTGGAGTTTTTAAATACCGTGTCCACTCACTGTCCACTCTATTAGACACTCCTACCTAGTTGGTCCACCTTGTAGATGTAAAGTCAGAGACGATCGCTCATCTATTGCTGCTGTTTGAGTTGGTCATCTTCTAGACCTTCATCAGTGGTCACAAGACGCTGCCCACGGGGCGCTGTTGGCTGGATGTTTTTAGTTGTTGGACTATTCTCATTCCAGCAGAGACAGTGAGGTGTTTAAAAACTCCATCAGCACTGCTGTGTTTTATCCACTCATACCAGCACAACACACACTAACACACCACCACCATGTCAGTGTCGCTGCAGTGCTGAGAATGATCCATCACCTAAATAATACCTGCTCTGTAGTGGTCCTGTGGGGGTCCTGACCATTGAAGAACAGAGTAAAAGGAGGTTAAAAAAGTATGTAGAGAAACAGATGGACTACAGTCAGTAATTGTAGAACTACAAAGTGCTTCTATATGGTAAGTTGAGCTGATAAAATGGACAGTGAGTGTAGAAACCAGGAGGTGGTTTTAATGTTATGGCTGATCAGTGTATTTAATCATATTTTAACATCAGCCAATCGCTCTTTTGCATGGTGATTTTTGCTACTCTTGCAAATAGCTTAAATTTACCAAACAGGAAAAATTTGTCTATAAACAAAAGATAGACACACTCATTATCCATATTTTTGGGTTACTATGCACCACTGAGCAAACACTATTAAAATGAAAAAGACAAATGCTAACCACACTTGCTATTTCTAAAAAGACAGCACCTACATAAGTCAAAGCCACCTAAAGAAGGATACAAACCTATAACATTATACACAGGGTTGGGTTTAACGTTTTTTGACAAACTACATGCACACACAAGGTAAGCAGCAAGGTAATTAGAATCGAAACAAAATGAAACGTGCTGAAGCTAGCATAGTTACTAAGTTAATGTTAGCTTTTCCAGTCCAACAGTTTTATTTAATTGCAGACAGTATAAACCAAAAATATTTCATGTTTTGTCTGGTCAACTTAATTTCACTTATAAATAAACATTAATATTTCAGGCCTGCAACACATTCCAAATTAAGTTGGGACAGTGAAGCATTTACCACTTTGTAATGTTGCCATTCCTACTCACAAATAGTTGGTTAACATAAGGCTTCTTTTTTTGCACAGTAAAGTTCTAAGTGGTATTTGTGCATGTAACTCTGTATTGTGGTGCTTGACAAAGGTTTGCCAGAGTAATTAGTTGACCATGTGGTTATATCAGCCGTCTGAGAATTGGAGATCACGGGTGTTTAGCTTAGTCTTGTGCACCTGTCCGTTAAGCATTGAAATTCCTTTAGATTCCTTGAATGGTTTAATGATATTATGCACTGTAGAGGGAGAAATATACAAATCCCTTTCAATCTTTCTTTGAGGTACATTGTTCTTAAACATTTCAATCATTTTCTCACGCATTTGTTGACAAACTGGAGATCCTCTGATCATCTTTGCTTCTCAAAACTCCTATGTGGATTCGTGGATTCTTTTCATCTTTTGTCGATACTGATTTTGTTCCAAATCAAGATTAAAACGACTTGTTGACGTCACCTGTTTGAAATCACATCTTTATTTTTTTTTTTATCTCTGCAATGAAATTAAAAGTCAAATTAAATGTAAGAAACACTGCGTTATTTATTATTAGTGCTTTTAAATTTGCATGTTCCCTACCGTCCCAACTCTTTCTGATTTGGGGTTGTAAAATGTTTTATATACTGTAGACACTACTGTTTTTTTTTTACTGTTTAAACATATCTTTTTACATTATGTGTGTAAATGTAAATAGATGATGAAGTAAATTGTATAGCAAAAGTAGAATAACACTTTTGTATAACACAAGTGGTGAAAGACAATATAAGGCCTCTCTTTCTGGCTATAACAGCCACCATATTTCTGGAAAGGCTTTTCATACATGTGGTAATCTGTGTCCATTGGGTAAAGAGAACATTTGCAACATTTGTCAGGCACTGATATTGCATGAGAAGGCCTGGGTCACAATCAATTCATCGCAAACTGGAGTTCATTCACACCACAATTGTAATTTATGGACACTGCTTTGTGTACAGGGGCACAGTGATGCTATGGGAGCACAAACTATATTTGATATAATTGATTTTATACACCTTTTATCAATGGGTGTAGCAAGAACACCTGACCTCTACAATTAAATGCACTCAGTGACTACTTATCTTATGACACCTTACCCCCATAGACTTTGAATGGAGTGGTCACAAAGGCCCTTCACAGAAACTTGGAGTAGGCTACAAACGTGGAACGCAGTGGTGGGTTCTCATATGCTCTTTATTTGATATCAACTTGACATGATAGTTTTATTGATTTATTTGAACAACTTCCAAAGTGATTTATATTCAGTATTGTTACTCCGATGCTAAGTCAATACGTTTGACATTCCTACTGGGTAGTCCACCACATGTGTTTTCATAAGCTGTTCATATTTGAGCAGTGTATGACAAATAACCAAAAGGTGAGAACAACTGTCAGGCGCTGCCACCATGAAATTGCACTTGGTTCTGCTACTCTGCTTAAGCAGGTGCTTTTGCTGACCTAATGTGAACAAAGATTCAGCACAACCTGTCTCATCCACTTCGGATCAAATTAATTCAACCAGGTGTGCCCCTGTGCCACATGGGCTCAGGTGACACCTGCTACAGTCCTTTAATTAGAGTCAAACCAGCTGTTTTGATGTAGACCTCTGGGACGAACCTTCATCTACCTGTACTCCCATGCAATCCTGTGCTTTGAATTGTGACACATCCAGTACCAAAGATGCTGCGTTTTCATAACAGCTACGAAAGTCATTGGCGAAACACAGAGGGCTAAGCATGTAGGGAGATATGCAGAAGTCTATCTTTTTAATAATCAGGGCTTGCCAGGTGCAACATCATTGACTTGAGACTAAATTAACACCATTTGGAGACATACCATGCCAAAAGATAAATAGAATTACTCTGTGTTGAAACATAGTTAAGTTGGCAAGACTTTGAAAGTAATTTACCCTGATACTTATTATATGTACACTGATCAGCCATAACATTAAAACCACCTCCTTGTTTCTACACTCACTGTCCATTTTATCAGCTCCACTTATCATATAGAAGCACTTTGTAGTTCTACAATTACTGACTGTAGTCCATCTGTTTCTCTACATACTTGTTTTTAGCCTGCTTTCACTCTGTTCTTTAATGGTCAGGACCCCCACAGGACCACTACAGAGTAGGTATTATTTGGGTGGTGGATCATTCTCAGCACTGCAGTGACACTGACATAGTGGTTGTGTGTTAGTGTGTGTTGTGCTGGTATGAGTGGCTCAGACACAGCAGCGCTGCTGGAGTTTTTGAACACCTCACTGTCACTGCTGGACTAAGAATAGTCCACCAACCAAAAATATTCAGCCAGCAGCACCCCGTGGGCAGTGTCCTGTGACCACTGATGAAGCAGCAATAGACGAGCGATCATCTCTGACTTTACATCTACAAGGTGGACCAACTAGGTAGGAGTGTCTAATAGAGTGGACAGTGAGTGGACACGGATTTAAAAACTCCAGCAGCGCTGCTGTGTCTGATCCACTCATACCAGCACAACACACACTAACACACCACCACCATCTCAGTGTCACTGCAGTGCTGAGAATCATCCACCACCTAAATAATACCTGCTTTGTCATGGTCCTGTGGCGGTCCTGACCATTAAAGAACAGGGTAACAGCAGGCTAAAAAAGTATGTAAAGAAACAGATAGACTACAGTCAGTAATTGTAGAACTACAAAGTGCTCCTATATGATAAGTGGAGCTGATAAAATGGACAGTGTGTGTAGAAACCAGGAGGTGGTTTTAATGTTATGTCTGATCGGTGTATTATGTTTCTGCTTAGCAGAATAACAACATACAACCACTGATTATAGAGTGCAAATGTTGTGTGTTGGAGATATTCTGAAGTGACACTATAATTAGCCTTCTAACTAGCCAGCGAAATATGCATTGCTATTAGCTGGCTTTATGTTAATACCCTGACAATGTAGACACTACGGCTCTGGAATTGTTTATTCAAGTTCAAACCTAACATTTAAACCATCTGAAATTCCTGCATGTCTTTTTACATTTTCTGACTGTAATTGCATGAATACATTTTAAACCTTTCTAATTAGACATGAAATAAAGTACAGGGCTGTGAAATGGCATTTAGCTGCTAACTGATTTCTTTATTTTTTAATGTAAGATCTTTTGGAAGACTTAAGTAAAGATAAAATACAGTTTTTAAACAATCATTTTATTTATTAAGAGAAAAAGGTAATCCAACACTAAGTGACCTGTGTGAAAAAGGAATTGTCTCTTAAATTAGATCAGTCTATTAAATCACTGTGAATGAGTTTTGGCACAGTTGAAGACACTGAAGTGCTTTTGAGCTTGAACTGTCACAGCATCTCAAAACTAAAACTAACCCTATACATAGAGCCAAAATAACTACAGACTTATTTCTAAAACATAAGGAGAAGAAGCATAATTACTCTCAAAAATGACTCTCAACTGTCAAAAACTCTCAACTACTGTCCATGAATATTGATACAAAAGGACAAAAAATTATTTTATAGAACAAAAATTTCACTTGTCATTAATAGAGAAAAAGGGAGCTTTGAGGCAGTAATTTTGTTGCTGATATTTATGCTGTCATGTAGCCATATACACTGATCAGCCGTAACATTAAAACCACCTCCTTGTTT
The DNA here is from genome assembly GCF_030014385.1 of Trichomycterus rosablanca. NCBI lineage: Eukaryota > Metazoa > Chordata > Actinopteri > Siluriformes > Trichomycteridae > Trichomycterus > Trichomycterus rosablanca. Next base: position 20,086,683 of record NC_085989.1, on the reverse strand, counting down.
CTACACTCACTGTCCATTTTATCAGCTCCACTTATCATATAGAAGCACTTTGTAGTTCTACAATTACTGACTGTAGTCCATCTGGTTCTCTACATATCTTTTTAGCCTGCTTTCACCCTGTTCTTCAATGGTCAGGACCCCCACAGGACCACCACAGAGCAGGTATTATTTGGGTGGTGGATCATTCTCAGCACTGCAGTGACACTGACATGGTGGTGGTGTGTTAGTGTGTTGTGCTGGTATGACACAGCAGCGCTGCTGGAGTTTTTAAATACCATCCAAATAATACCTGCTCTGTAGTGGTCCTGTGAGAGTCCTGACCATTGAAGAACAGCATGAAAGGGGGCTAACAAAGCATGCAGAGAAACAGATGAACTACAGTCAGTAATTGTAGAACTACAAAGTGCTCCTATATGATAAGTGGAGCTGATAAAATGGACAGTGTGTGTAGAAACCAGGAGGTGGTTTTAATGTTATGTCTGATCGGTGTATTATGTTTCTGCTTAGCAGAATAACAACATACAACCACTGATTATAGAGTGCAAATGTTGTGTGTTGGAGATATTCTGAAGTGACACTATAATTAGCCTTCTAACTAGCCAGCGAAATATGCATTGCTATTAGCTGGCTTTATGTTAATACCCTGACAATGTAGACACTACGGCTCTGGAATTGTTTATTCAAGTTCAAACCTAACATTTAAACCATCTGAAATTGCTGCATGTCTTTTTACATTTTCTGACTGTAATTGCATGAATACATTTTAAACCTTTCTAATTAGACATGAAATAAAGTACAGGGCTGTGAAATGGCATTTAGCTGCTAACTGATTTCTTTATTTTTTAATGTAAGATCTTTTTGAAGTCTTAAGTAAAGATAAAATACAGTTTTTAAACAATCATTTTATTTATTAAGAGAAAAAGGTAATCCAACACTAAGTGACCTGTGTGAAAAAGGAATTGTCTCTTAAATTAGATCAGTCTATTAAATCACTGTGAATGAGTTTTGGCACAGTTGAAGACACTGAAGTGCTTTTGAGCTTGAACTGTCACAGCATCTCAAAACTAAAACTAACCCTATACATAGAGCCAAAATAACTACAGACTTATTTCTAAAACATAAGGAGAAGAAGCATAATTACTCTCAAAAATGACTCTCAACTGTCAAAAACTCTCAACTACTGTCCATGAATATTGATACAAAAGGACAAAAAAATATTTTCTAGAACAAAAATTTCACTTGTCATTAATAGAGAAAAAGGGAGCTTTGAGGCAGTAATTTTGTTGCTGATATTTATGCTGTCATGTAGCCATATACACTGATCAGCCGTAACATTAAAACCACCTCCTTGTTTCTACACTCTCTGTCCATTTTATCAGCTCCACTTATCATATAGAAGCACTTTGTAGTTCTACAATTACTGACTGTAGTCCATCTGGTTCTCTACATATCTTTTTAGCCTGCTTTCACCCTGTTCTTCAATGGTCAGGACCCCCACAGGACCACCACAGAGCAGGTATTATTTAGGTGGTGGATCATTCTCAGCACTGCAGTGACACTGACATGGTGGTGGTGTGTTAGTGTGTTGTGCTGGTATGACACAGCAGCGCTGCTGGAGTTTTTAAATACCATCCAAATAATACCTGCTCTGTAGTGGTCCTGTGAGAGTCCTGACCATTGAAGAACAGCATGAAAGGGGGCTAACAAAGCATGCAGAGAAACAGATTGACTACAGTCAGTAATTGTAGAACTACAAAGTGCTTCTATATGGTAAGTGGAGCTGATAAAACAGACAGTGTGTGTAGAAACCAGGAGATGGTTTTAATGTTATGGCTGATCGGTGTATGTCAGTCTGAACCTGTGTTTTTTAGGCGTATGATCCAATCACTTCAAACAATCACATCGCTGTATTCAATGTGCCATTGAGTTCTTCACAATATTTGTATGAGCAAGAACAATAAAATATTAACCAGTTCAGCTTCAAGGCAATTTCATAACATCATTTCCATATTCATTGTCATTTAACGTATGATTGTTATAGGTCCATCATCTCACTTTTATTAGTAACTTTATTTCAACAAATGTAATAAGATTTTTATATAACCATCATCTTATTAGAAACTTGAGGGGAAAAGGGCAAAGTCATGCTGAGATTTCTTTCTTACCACTCAAGCTTTGACAAGAAACACAGGAACAATTGAGCCTATACAGACCTAGTAAAGCTGTCATAAAGGATCTGTGGGTACTGGATAGAACAGCATGGGTTTGTCTCCAGGGATCAGGTAGGGTCAAAGCTAGCTTTGATGTTAGAGTTGAGTAATAGAGTGCTCCCTGGGTGCTGCTGAGAGTATGTGGCAATTGATCAAACATTTAAAATCACCTTCACTTAGGTTGGTTTAACCACTTGAACAAGTCTTAATCATAGAGCATGTTTATTTTCACCTCTCTGCATCATAAGGGTGGCATAGTGGTGCACAGCTCAGCTGATCCAGATTTGATCCCCACCACCCAATGTTCTTGCCATGTCTGCATGTATTAGGTAGATTGGCTTTTAAGTACAACCCCAAATCAGAAAAAGTTGGGACAGCATGAAAAATGCAAATAATAAAAAACACAGAGATATTTCATGTTATGTCTGGTCAACTTGATTTCATTTATTAGTAAACATCCATTTCTGCATTTCAGGCCTGCAACACATTCCAAAAAAAGTTGGGACACTAAAGCATTTACCACTTTGTAATGTTGCCATTCCTTTTCACCACACTTAAAAGACGTTTTGGCACCGAGGATACCAAGTGATTTAGTGTTTCAGCTTTTATTTTTATATTTTTTTGCAACAGTACGGGGTCGTCATCACATTTTCCGTTTCAAAATTCTCCATTGGGGACAGGTCAGGACTGCAGGCAGGCCAGTCCAGTACCTGTACCTTTTTTTTTTTTTGCAGCCTTTGTAATGTGTGCAGCATGTGGTTTTGCATTGTCTTGTTGAAGAATGCATGGACGTCCCTGGAAAAGATGACGTCTTGAAGGCAGCACATGTTGCTCTAAGATCTCAATGTACTTTTCTGCATTAATGCTGCCATCACAGAAGTGTAAATGACCTTTGCCAAGGGCACTGACACAGCCCCATACCATGCCAGACCCTGGCTTTTGGACTTGTTGCTGATAACAGTCTGGATGGTCCTTTTTGTCTTTGTTCTGGAGCACACGGCATCCATTTTTTCCAAAAAAGACCTGGAATGCTGATTCATCTAAATATAATAAACGTTTCCACTGTGTGATGGTCCATCCTAGATGCCTCCAAGCCCAGAGAAGTCGACGCCGCTTCTGGACATGGTTAACATAAGGCTTCTTTTTTGCACACTAAAGTTTAAAGTGGCATTTGTGCATCTAACTTCGTATTGTAGTGCTTGACAAAGGTTTGCCAAAGTAATCCCTTGATGCAGTGCTGTCTGAGGGATCGAAGATCACGGGTGTTCAGCTTAAGCTTGCGCCCTTGGCCTTTACGCACTGAAATTCCTCCCGATTCCTTGAATGGTTTAATTATATTATGTACTGTAGAGGGAGAAATATGCAAATCCCTTCTACTTATCAAAGACTCAGTCTTTCCTGGATGCAGCTTTTGTACCAAACCATGATTTTAATCACATGTTGACATCACTTGTTTGGAATCACATCATTATTTAGTTTTTTAACCTCATTACTAGCCCTAAATTCTCCCTGTCCAAATTTTTTTGGAATGCGTTGGCCTTAAATGCAGGAAGTTGAGCAGACAAAACATGAAATATCTCAGGTTCAAACTGTCTGCAATCAAATAAAAAATATAAGGAACACTGCATTTTTAGTTTAGTAGCATTTTCCATACTGTCCCAACTTTTTCTGATTTGGGGTTGTATGAAAAAATAAAGTAAAGGCAGCACTGGGGTGCAGATGATAAAGTGGGTGCAGCACAGCAACATGAGTGAGATCTAGGTTTGAGCCGTGCCTCTTGTCACTGTGTGTGAGGAGTATGTTTTTTTTCTTGGCCTTGTGGGCTATTTCCTACAAACCCAATTTTGGGCAAAGACAAATGACAGTTTGTAAAATTCAATAAAAACAAGAATCTGAGATTTGTTACTTCTCATGAACCTTTATTTATCAAATAAAACGTCAAAGAAAAAAATTCCAAAGTTTTTACTGACCAACTTGTATTTTTTTTTTCTATTTATTTATACATTTTCTCCTGATTTAGCGTAGTCAATTTGTCTTCCACTGCTGGGGATCCCTGATTGCATTCGAGGAAGATATATTTCCTGCTCATGCCTCCTCCGACCCATGCACAGTGCTTAGTGGACCCTTTCTTATTAACCTATGCTTCTGCACAGGCGCCTCTATAAGGGTCCTATCACGGCATCTGAAGACCCCAGTCATCCTGCTCTAGCATGGTAGCCAATTAAAGTCTGCTGCAGGCACTGCCAATTATGCCCGCTAGATGGCGCCCAGCTGACTGGTGGCAACGCCGAGTTTTGAACCAAGGAGTTCAGAATCTCGGTGCTGGTGTGCTAGCGGAATACCCTGCTGTGCCACCTGGGTGCCAACTTAATTGTATTTTGTAAATGCAACAAATATGGGCATATACTTATACTTTTAATCATTTGTGAATACATGTACATACTAATTGTTGCATTTTTGCAAGGTTATTTTCCCTTGATTTAGGTCCAGCTGCTGTTGTATGATTCGTCTCTTCATAGGAGACAGATCTGGACTGCATGCAGGTGTTAGTGGTACCTTTATACATATGCAAGTCATCAATGCCGTGGGCACTGATGCACCCCTGTACCATGACATATGTTGGTTTTTGCATGTTTTGTTGAAAATTGTCTGGTCAGATGTTTGCCGTTTAGTCCATCTAAGATGAGCTTGGTGTCTTTGTGTAACAGAGTTACAGCTTGCATTTCTTCATGCAGTGGCAGAATGTTTAACGTGACAACAGTTGTCTATATTTATACCTGTATTTATCGGAGTAACAAGATTTTGGATTGAGATTGAGATTCTGAATTCTTTTCAGTCTTTTTGCAAGCTTATTCATGGTAGATGGTGAAGGACATGAATTATTTGCAATCTTGTGTTAGGAAATGTTTCTTTTCAACTAAATGACATCCCTGGACATATTTTTTCCCTCATACCTGTCTAGTATTTAATTATTGTCCCAGATGTCACATGTCAGATGCTAATTGGTGGACCAACATTGACATCATCCTAATGAAAGACATGATGGAGCTGACTGCCCTGTCTCGTTTACACTTGTATCTGCACTGTCTCAATTGTTTTCTAATTTTGTTTCATTTTTCAGTAACCTTGTACAACCCCAAATCAGAAAAAGTTGGGACAGTATGGAAAATGCAAATAAAATAAAAATGCAGTGTTCATTACATTTACTTTGATTTTTATTTGATTGCAGACAGTTTGAACCCAAGATGTTTTATGTTTTATCTGCTCAACTTCATTTCATTTGTTAATATATCTCCATTCCTGCATTTCAGACCTGTAACACATTCCAAAAAAAGTTGGGAACATATGCTGCCTTCAAGACGTCATCTTTTCCTGGGACATCCATGCATTTTTCAACAAGACAATACAAAACCACAGGGCAGACACACATACACACATACACACATACACACACACACACACACACACACACACACACACACACACACACACACATTCATCTATAGGGCAATTCAGTGTCGCCAGTTAACCTGACTGTATGTTTTTGGACTGTGGGAGGAAACCGGCCCTCCTGAAGGAACCCACACAGACACGGGGAGAACATGCAAACTCCACACAGAAAGGACCCAGACCGCCCCATTTGGGGATCGAACCTTCTTGCTGTGAGGCAACAGTGCTACCCATCAAGCCACCGTGCCGCCCCAAATCACGACATCCCAACTTTGCACCTATCAAAATCATGCAGAAGGAGAAAGGTGTATTGGCTACTATACATTGCTCCTAGTTAAGTAAGTGAATGCGTAAGTGTGTAGTGCTCTGCGAAAAATTAACAACTCGTCCAGGGTGAATTGCTGCCATGTGCCTAGTGTTATTGAAAACAAGCACAACCCTGACCAGGATTAAGTGTTTAAAGTGTTGGCTTATTGATTAACAAATAATTAAATAATTATAATTATAATTAAATAAATGAGGGAGTGTTTGATCCCATCCAAAATGTAGTCCCATCATGGTGAAGACTGAAGATGAAATAATGAATAACTATTTCTAGGAATAAAGGCTATAGAATGCATCACACACCCACACACCTGCTCATTTACTATTACTTACCTAACTACCAATTTAGAGCAGTCAGTGCATCTATCAGAATGTTTTAAAGGTGAGAAGAAACCTGATTACCCAGACGAAACATTTTAAATGGCAAGAGTAAGCAGGATGCCTGTGTCCAGTAGAGGGCAGTGGTGGGACAGAACCACACACCCGCACTTCATTAAACAACATGCAAGGAGAAAGGAAAGAAGCCTTACAGTACATGTCCACTGTGTTATTCAGACACATTTAAATATAAGGTGACATTTTATTCCACAGCATTTATACTGTTCATGTATTGAGTTTGACTGAACACAGCATGGTTTATAAACATGCAAAAGCACATGCAGAAGTCACTGAAGAAAGCTGAACATCTGTGCAGCAAACCATCGCAAAGCAATAATGGCGTAGTGACATGACATGACATCTAGATTTCCATGGACCAGTTGTCACAAATCTTAACAGCTGAAGATTTTCCAGTTTCTTTATTTCTGTTGTGTCGTGCAGAGTGCTGGGCTGTGTTGTATTTCCTCACTGCTGGATCCTTTGCTGTAAATAATTGATCCAAGTGCAATCGTTCGTTGTCCACCACTTCAAAATCTTCTCCATCAATGCTGACAACAGTTAGTGGTCTGTTCTGTGGCCATGACTTTTTTCTTATTCATATGCAGCTGATGTTTCATCTTTTTACTCTGTTCTTTAACTTTACTTACTGATTTTCTGCTTTCAGTGTTGTGCCAGCTGGGCACAGGATCCCTGAGCTGGAGCTGTACCTAGCACTCAGCCGGGTATGGAATTCATATTTAATCATTTCATTTATTAAAAATAGACAAAAAATTACCGTTTTATTCCCAGTTACCTTTAGGAGTAGACTTTAATTCTATAATAATTTTCACTTCAGTTTATTTTCATTTCCAGATGTTAGGAAGCAGCATTATATTTATGTCAAGTCAAGTCAAATGTATTTATATAGCGCTTTTTACAATAGACATTGTCTCAAAGCAACTTTACAAAATCCAGGACCAACAGATACAAAAACCCCTGTTGAGCAAGCCGAGGGCGACTGTGGCAAGGAAGAACTCCCTTAAAATTACAGGAAGAAACCTTGAGAGGATCCAGACTCAGCAGGGCCCATCCTTCTTGGGTGGTCTGGAGGATACTTTAAATGAATAAGATTTACACAAATCATACAAACACAGAATTTAAATGAACTAAAAGTTATAACTAGCAATAATAAATAAATAAAATGTAAATAAATAAATAATAATAAGAATAATGTATTTATTTCAAACCTTTAGAATCTAGATAAACAATTTAACACTTATTTTTCACTCTGATTCCAGATCCTTCCCCATTTCAATGTAAAGCCAGATCCAAGTGGAGCTAAGGTCCGACCCATGACACAAACCCTCCTGGTTCCAGATAAAAAAATGAATCTGCAGTTTATTAAGTGCCAAGTCCAGATGATTCTGATCCATCCAGCTGTTCTGTTGCTCTGTTCCATGTGAATATTCTAGTTCCAAGATCTCTTTAGAGCTTTTGTTATGGTTAAGCAGGGACTGGTACGACCTCAAACACCTAAAGCTGTTTATGTGAGAGAGGGGTGTGTGGTGATGGGACGTAGGATGTACAGGAACTGAATTCACATCCTTCCTGTGACAGAACAAAAAGTAAAAGGGCTTCAAGTGAGCTGGCATAAAACACACTGATCTACTTCAACTTTTAGAATTTTAAAAAATCATCTACTACTGCCACATCTAAAAACACTGTTGGAAGATGTGGATGTCAGTCAAACACAATGGACCAATTAGAATTGACGCAGTGTTTGGTTGAGATTTTCCATTAAAGTTCTGTCATGTTTTTAGATGTTTAAAAACCAAAGCGCGCTCATTAAAAAACCCTGCCGGATTTTGAAGAGGCTGAATTTGATCTGTGGCTAAACAGGAAACAGTGTAGTTTGTTTTATTTTATTACACTAATAGATTAATCGTTGAGGATGTGATAGATCTCCAAGCTGGGACAAGATAGATACATTTGTTTATTTTTTATTATTTAATTGTTTCATTTTTATAAATAATATTTTTTATTTTATTATTTTTTCGCTGCTTCAAGAGTTGAGAGTTGACAGATCTAGAATTTTATATTGAAATGATAATTTATTTGTTAAATACAGATAAAGTTGCACTTTAAATTTTATTTTAAATGTTTGTACGGTGCTGTTAAACACGCCAAAAATACTGCTAAATGTTCTGTGTGTAAAAGTTCAAATAAAAACAGCAGTTTTGCAGAAGTGTGATGTTGTAGGTTCTGTATTTATTCCTTTAGAATATTTGTTTCACAGTCTGAGCATTGTTATTTAGATAGCTAGTTTAACCATGATGCATTGAGACATGTATTATTACTGCTTAGTTGTTTGAGAGGAGAAATGATGGTATCGGATTGGTATCGGTATCGGCAGATACTCAATTTGCAGTATCGTATCTGTATTGGACATAAAAAGGTGGTATCGAGCCAGCCCTACTGGAAACCATAAGTCACATGTAGACACCAAATGTCAGAGACTGGCACTGTGAGCAGTGGATTTAAGATTATTGTAATCATTAGAGCATGAAAATCTGACTTTGTGTAATATTGAATTTTATTTTCCACACTATAATAATTATTTGACACTATAAATTAATGCTTTGCATTAATAGCATTGACTGTCCTTACAGTTAAGGACAAAGTGATGAACAGCAACGGTGCCACACGTGTTTATTTTGAAGCTGAACAGGTCATTAAATTGAAATGAACCAAACCATCAGCCATATTTTCCCTCTCCAAATAATGAAAATGTAAATATGTAGCTTTTTTCAATTTTTATTTATGCATTTTCTTCTCCAGTAGCCAATTAGTCTTTTGCTGCTGGGGTTCCAGATTGCATCCTAACAGGGTATATTCACCTGCCCATGCTCCCTCTGATGCGTGTGCAGTCCCTCGACCCCTTCTTATTCACCCACACCTGGGTGGATTCTAATGTGAGGCCGGATATCGCGCACGGAAAGTCACTCACCAATCTTCATGCTCCTCCACCTCTGTACAAGCGTCTCAGGCTGCAAACCAGGGTCCTTACTCAGTGTTGAGGACCCCACCCATTTCAGTCTTTTTGCAAGCTTATTTATGGTAGATGGTGAAGGACATGAATTATTTGCAATCTTGTGTTAGGAAATGTTTCTTTTCAACTAAATGACATCCCTGGACATATTTTTTCCCTCATACCTGTCTAGTATTTAATTATTGTCCCAGATGTCACATGTCAGATGCTAATTGGTGGACCAACATTGACATCATCCTAATGAAAGACATGATGGAGCTGACTGCCCTGTCTCGTTTACACTTGTATCTGCACTGTCTCAATTATTTTCTAATTGTTTTGTTTCATTTTTCAGTAACCTTGTACAACCCCAAATCAGAAAAAGTTGGGACAGTAAGGAAAATGCAAATAAAATAAAAATGCAGTGTTACATTTACTTTGATTTTTATTTGATTGCAGACAGTTTGAACCCAAGATGTTTTATCTGCTCAACTTCATTTAATTTGTTAATATACCTCCATTCCTGCATTTCAGGCCTGCAACACATTCCAAAAAAAGTTGGGAACATATGCTGTCTTCAAAACCATGCATTTTTTAACAAGACAATACAAAACCACAGGGCAGACACACACACACACATACACACACACACACACACACACACACACACACACACACACACACACACACCCATTCATCTATAGGGCAATTCAGTGTCGCCAGTTAACCCGTCTGCATGTTTTTGGACTGTGGGAGGAAACCGGCCCTCCTGGAAGAAACCCACACAGACACGGGAGAACATGCAAACTTGCACCCATTTTTTAGTCCAGTTTTTTTACACCCAGCAGATTGGTGACAGATTTTGTCTGCTGCGGACACTGCTTCTTGGTTTGATCTGTAATAATTTCACAGTGTTTTGTCCTTTATGTATAAATATCATTGTTTAATATACACTGATCAGCCATAACATTAAAACCACCTCCTTGTCTCCCTGTCCATTTTATCAGCTCCACTTACCAAATAGAAGTTACTGACTGTAGTCCATCTATTTTTCTGCATGTTTGTTAGCCCCCTTTCATGCTGTTCTTCAATGGTCAGGACTCTCACAGGACCACTACAGAGTAGGTATTATTTGGGTGGTGGATCATTCTCAGCACTGCAGTGAGTGGACAAGGTATTTAAAAACTCCAGCAGCGCTGCTGTGTCTTATCCACTCATACCAGCACAACACACACTAACACACCACCACCATGTCAGTGTCACTGCAGTGCTGAGAATGATCAACCACCTAAATAATACCTGCTCTGTGGTGGTCCTGTGGGGGTCCTGACCATTGAAGAACAGGATGAAAGCAGGCTAAAAAGGTATGAAGAAAAAAATAGATGGACTACAGTCAGTAACTACAAAGTGCTTCTATATGGTAAGTTGAGCTGATAAAATAAACAGTGAGTGTAGAAACAAGGAGGTGGTTTTAATGTTATGGCTGATCAGTGTATTCATTTCTTGTTATTAATCATTTCACCTTGAAAAAAAGTTGTCTGTTTTATTTTACCACAGGTTGAAGGCAGGAACACACCCTTGCCAGAGTTCTATAATTCTCTTAATGGTTTTCCCTTCAGTGTTGCCATTACTGTTTTGTCCTACACATTTGTTTTCCTTGTGTCTGTTCTATGCCCAGTCACCACCACTTGGTATCATTAGCTTATTTGATTGTTGTCTATACCTTTTTTATAGTCTTTATTATGTCTTTCTCCCAATTTTTTAGCGTATCCAATTTTTACCTGATTGCTTATGCTTCCTCTGTACTGGTGCTGACCCCTGCCCCTGATTGAGGAGAGTGAACTGACACATGCCCCCTCCGACACATGAGCGGTACCCGACTGCATCTTTTCACCTGCACGAGGCGAGTTCTCATGCCGATCAGCCTTGTGCACGGAGAGCCACACCCTGATCAGCATTATTCCTCTACTCTGTGGTATCAATCAGCCAACAGAGGTCGTAATTGCATCATCATTATGAGCTCCCTATCCGGCTCCCTACCTGGATGAACAACAGCTAAACGTTGTTCATATAGCCGTCCAGCCCAGCCGGATGGCAGAGCTGAGATTCTATATGATGTATGCGAAATCCCAGCTCTGGTGTGCTAGCGTACTTTACCTCTGCGCCACCTGAGCGGCTATTATGTCGTTTTATTTGTTCCTTGCCAAATATTGTTGCTATTGTGTGCATCACATGGCATTTTTTTGGTTTATTTTTCTGGTTTTGATCTGGCTTGACCAGTTAATTAAAACAAAATAATCATACAAAACAATTGGTCTATTTTTTTTTGGATATTTCTAATTTTACATGGTGCATTTATTTATTCATCTTCAGTATCTGTTTAAGTAAGATTAGGGCTGTAATGAGTCATTCTGGAACCACTGGGTTTATGTTTAAAACACATCCATTTGATGGCATGTTCTTGGAAGATGGAAGGAAATGGAGTGCATGTAAAACACAAATTCACGTAAACACAAAAAGAGAATGCCAAATTCCACACAGGCACTAACCAGAGGCAAGGATTAAAACCCTTCTTACTGTGTGGCACCAACACCAACAAAAGAATTTGTATTTTTTAGTGTATGTTTTTTTCATGTCCCATCATTTTGCTTTATTTCAGGAGTAGTGCTACTCTCAAATAACCTTTACACAAGCATGTTTCAGTAGATTTTCTTATATAACTTCTACAGAAGCAGCAACTTTACTTCTTGTGCCCCCACACATTGGGAACTCAGTCTGCACCTGGCGGACAAGCTGCAAAAATATGGCTTGTGGCAGTTTGAGAACAAACAAAACTGTTCAGGTGTGTGGGCGTGTGACCTTGGGATGCTTTCCCATTTTCCAACTGGTTCAGCAGTCACCTAGTCTCATTGAGGGTCACATTCTGCTTCTTCAGCAAAAGTAGCTAAAGCTACACAGCACAGTTTTCAGACTGCAAGTGTGTGGGTAGGGTGCATGTTTGTGCGCAGCAGGAGAAAAAGACTGGTAATTCTCCTGGCACCCGTGACCCACTGAGCACCGTGCCTATGCCAGCATATGCCGGGTCACATCAGCGTCATGTGAGGAGCACGTTCAGTGGCAGAGCAGTCAAGTTTTAACAGGTTACGACGCTGTAGGTCACTTACTCTTTTCAGATCGCCTCAGAATCTTCTCGCTGCTGCTTACAAACTCCCTCTGGCTATGTATATGCTTGAGATATTAAGTACATGGTGAGCCCTGAAATGACAGCTTTATAGCTGTCTTTTTAAATCTGTAAAAAAAAAACATGCAGCAAATGCCTGTTGGCAAAACCATTCAACATCACTTGAAGGTCAAATACAGTGTCAGGACTGTAATGAGATAAATATGGATCCTGAGCTAAAAGATCTTTCCCCAGGGCTTCTGGTGTGACAGAGCTGCAAAGGCGGTAACTCTAGTAACTACAAACGATAAAGATCTTATAAAGGTCAGAAGCCTTTAGCTGTAAATATTGTAATTGACTTAAACTCTGGTGTAATGAAACAGTGTTGCATGAAAATATTGTTTGTACTGGATCACTTAAGTTTCACTCTGTACACATATTTAAATCCTGATTTGGATGGTTTTGGTAACAGAATAAACTGGATCGGCCAATAGTATTGCTTAGAGCTCTACAACCACCAGAGGACTCCATAACCACTGAAGAGTTGTTATTGTATCATGATGTTTATAAAAAATAAATGGCATAAAATAGATCAGCCATAACATTAAAACCACCTCCTTGTTTCTACACTCACTGTCCATTTTATCAGCTCCACTTACCATATAGAAGCACTTTGTAGTTCTACAATTACTGGTCAATGGTCAGGACCACCACAGAGTAGGTATTATTTGGGTGGTGGATCATCCTCAGCACTGCAGTGACTCTGACATGGTGGTGGTGTGTTAGTGTGTGTTGTGCTGGTATGAGTGGATAAGACACAGCAATGCTGATGGAGTTTTTAAACACCTCACTGTCACTGCTGGACTGAGAATAGTCCACCAACCAAAAACATTCAGCCAACAGCGCCCCGTGGGCAGCGTCCTGTGACCACTGATGAACGTCTAGAAGATGACCAACTCAAACAGCAGCAATAGATGAGCGATCGTCTCTTTTACATCTACAAGGTGGACCAACTAGGTAGGAGTGTCTAATAGAGTGGACAGTGAGTGGACACGGTATTTAAAAACTCCAGCAGCGCTGCTGTATCTGATCCACTCATACCAGCACAACACACACTAGCACACCACCACCATGTCAGTGTCACTACAGTGCTGAGAATCATCCACCACCTAAATAATACCTACTCTGTGGTGGTCCTGTGTGGGTCCTGACCATTGAAAAACAGGGTGAAAGCAGTATGTAGAGAAACAGATGGACTACAGTCAGTAATTGTAGAACTACAAAGTGCTCCTATATGGTAAGTGGAGCTGATAAAATGGACAGTGAGTGTAGAAACAAGGAGGTGGTTTTAATGTTATAGCTGATCGGTGTATATGCTAACAAAAAGTGCTCACACTTGTGAAAGTTATGACACTTGTAAGCTTTTCTTGTGGCAATATTAGCTGATGTTATTAGTTAGCAGCTAATTTTTACAGTAAATCAGCTAGCAAACACAATGCTAGGATTTGTGTATGCTTTGTATGCAGAATTGAATGCTTAGAACAACAACAGCACAATTCTGTAGGACCTGTTTAAGTAAAGACAGCTACAAGGCTTCTCCCTTACCTTCTTCCTTACCCACTTTCCCCATTGTGAACAGGCAAGAAGGCACCCTTACATTCATGCACGTAGGTATCATTATTATTCTGTTTAGACACATTAGGCTAGATCTGGGTGCCACCCCTTGTATTTTTTTGTTAGTTTAGGTCTTAGGCCTGGCTAGGCAGTTTTGCTGTTTTTGCTCATTTCTTTTCTTTGGCAAGGTCTACAGTTCACTTTGTGAGTGGGAGTTTTGTTAGATTCTAAGTTCTAATTTCTGCATTTGTGTTGTCCAATTAGTACACTCTTTTTTTTGTAAACACCTGTAATATATTTAAAGACCTGCTAAGTGAAGTTGATTTAGCTGGGTATAAATCTGGTTTTCTGCCTCCTCAATTTCACACCACTTCACTAAGTTACGTAGCACCTTGGCAACTCACTAATGTACCAGCAATTACGGCACCCTGTTATTAAGGCTAACTATGTACTCGTAACGTTACTTAAACTTGGAGGAATCACACAAATGCAGGATGACATTAATACTCCAATACTGAGGTATAGCACTAAACTTAGTACAGTTAGTATTGAACTGATTTCCCAAACACGGACATCTAAAAACAGAAATTAATTTGGGTTTAGTTTATGTAAAGCAAAAAAAAAAATACTTCCATATTATTTTGTTAATTATCTGAGCATTAGCCTGACGCTTAAATAAACCTCAGGTGAATTTTTAAGGCTCAATGTGCCATATTGCAGGCATTCTCATATTTCAATGCCCAGTGAAGCAATACCAGTATTGATCCATCATTCATATTCTGAGAAACACTAGTAAGAGAAATATTGTAACAGTTTAGAGCTAAACTAGACAAGAGTGGTGGACACACACAGAGATGTTAAAAAAATTGTTTAAAAATGACAGAAGACAAGACAAGGTTATACAAACAAGATACTGTACTAAATGACCTAAGCTAATGCTAACCACTAATGCTAACCTAAACATACATAAACAATGCTAAAGCTAAACTAAATGCTATGCTAACCACTAACGCTAAACACATGAAACTAACCAAACCTAAACCCTAAGCTAACAATACTAAAGCTAAACATGAACAAGACTATCACAAGACATGAACTAGACTAAACACTAAACAAGACTTCTGAGCATGGACAAGAGCACAGACTGGACAAGAGCACAGACTGGACAAGAGCACAGACTAGGATGCAAACCGACATGACAAAGGCAAAATAATACATGAACATGCCATGCCATGCCAAACCAAAATTGTCTCTCCCAAGACTGATCAATTTGCCTCCTTAAATGCCCTAAATATTCCCTAAACAAGGTTCAGCTATGTATAATTAACAGGAGACCAATCATAATGAAGGGTGTCGGTTTGAGACAGAAAACAAACTTTCCTCAAACGTGTGAAATCATGACAAATATTTTTCTCATTATTATTATTATTATTGTTATAATGATGACAATATTTAAGTTATGACATGCGAAATTTATAATGTTACGACATGTTCAAAGTCACTCATATTTTTTCTCCTTAAATAATTATAATATATAATAATAATATATATAATAATTTTGGCAAAATGTAGATACATACATATATATTTTTTAAACTATTAAGTAGTTGAATTTAAAGTTAAGTACATTTAAGCGTATTTAAGGAATGTATTTATGGACCACACTTTGAGCACAGGGTCACAGTAATGATAGAACAGGGAAGATTAGAAGTATAACATTAATTGTATGAACTCCTTTTCAAGAACAGTTTGGACATACACTGATCAGCCATAACCACCTCCTTGTTTCTACACTCACTGTTCATTTTATCAGCTCCACTTACTATATAGAAGCACTTTGTAGTTCTACGATTACTGACAGTAGTTCATCTGTTTCTCTACATACCTTTTTTAGCCTGCTTTCATCCTGTTCTTCAATGGTCAGGGCCACTACAGGACCACCACAGAGCAGGTATTATTTAGGTGGTGGATCATTCTCAGCACTGCAGTGACAATGACATGGTGGTGGTGTGTTAGTGTGTGTTGTGCTGGTATGAGTGGATCAGACACAGCGCTGCTGAAGTTTTTAAATACTGTGTCCACTCACTGTCCACTCTATTAGACAATCCTACCTAGTTGGTCCACCTTGTAGATGTAAAGTCAGAGACGATCACTCTTCTATTGCTGTTGTTTGAGTTGGTCATCTTCTAGACCTTCATCAGTGGTCACAGGACGCTGCCCATGGGGCGCTGTTGGCTGGATATTTTTGGTTGGTGGACTATTCACAGTCCAGCAGTGACAGTGAGGTGTTTAAAAACTCCAGCAGCGCTGTTGTGTCTGATCTACTCCCTCACTGCATCCTTAAACGTCCTCTTTGGCCCTCATCTTCTTCTCCTTTCTTGCTGGTCCATCCTCAACACCCGTCTCCTGATATAACTCTTATCTCTTCCCTGCACATGCCCAAACCATCTCAATTCTGCCATCCTAACTTTATCTCCAAAACATCCTACCTGCACTGTCCTTCTAATTAACTTGTTCCTAATCCTATCCATCCTCGTCACTTCAAATGAAATTTTCAGCATCTTCATCTCTGCCACTTCCAGTTTCTACTCCTGACTTTTAAGTACCACTTACTAAGCCATAAAACATAGCAGACCTCACTAATGTCGTGTACACTTTTTCTTTCACTCTGGCAGATTCCCTTCTATCACTCCTGCCACTTTACATCACCCACTTCACCCTGTCTACCATCTCTCTTCACCTTGCTACCACAGTCTCCATTAATTTGTAAACTCAACCATGAGTATTTAAACTTGTCCACTTTTATCACCTCAACTCCCTGAAACTTAACCTTTCTGCCACTCTTCCTGTGATTTACGCACATGTACTCCATTTTACTGTTGCAAACTTCCATTCCCTTTTCTCCAATGCATAACTCTATCTCTTCAGGCTCTCCTCAACTGGCTCCTTAATCTTGCAACAAATCACAAAGTCATCTGTGAACATCAAAGTTCATGGGGACTCCTGCTTAACCCAGAGATGTTCACAAGTCACAAAATACGAGTCTGAGTCAAGTCACGAGTCTTTAGGCTAGAGTCCAAGTCATGTCACAAGTCTTTAGGCTAGAGTCCGAGTCAAGTCACAAGTCTTTAGACTAGAGTCAATATAATATACACAAAACATATATTGGAAATGTAGCATAGAAATAAACAAATAATATGTAAGTTCAAATAAAAAACAACAACAGATTAGCAACTGTATTTTGCCATTTTACTTAGTGCCTTTACTTTCCTAGTCATTGTGCAAATGAATGTAATTTCCGTAACAAGAAGGTACCAGTTAAAAGCTTAAACTGATACGTTTTGTTTTCATTGCAAAACAAAAGCGCGCGATAAAAAATCCAAAACACAGCAAAAAATCATAACCACTGCTTACCTTAGCTTATGTTCTTCCAGATGCTATTAAATTTATAAGCGTGTGTCCCATTAGGAATATAATCCGTTATTTTGTAAATGTGCTTATATTTAAAAACCTCCAAACTTTTCTCGTTTGTAAAGTAAAACACAAACTTGTTAGAAAGCCAATCAAGCGTTTCATTGACACATCATCTGTGTGACGCAAACTGAAAAAATGCAAATAACAGCATTTCTTACTAAAAATTTAAATCAGAAGGTCTGATTGGTTCAGAAAGCGGTCTTTTAACCATTAGCGCCAATTCTGTAGGAGCGTTCCATTCACCACAGTCGTTCCTGTGAACTGCACTACGTAGGGTATTCCACCATTTTAAGTGAGATTCCAATCCAAAGCTAACGAAAATGTTCAAATGAAGTGAACTTCAAACTGTGTAGGGAGTAGGGAGCGACGCTTCATCACTACGCTGGAAGCTGGCTGTAACATTTACCCATTGCGTGTGTTGCGGGTTAAGACGGTCAGAGCGTTATTAGACATTTACATTTTCGGCATTTAGCAGACGCTCTTACCCAGAGTGACTTACAGAAGTGCTTCCATAGTAAACATTACCTTACTGTAGTTTAAGTACACAACAGTTCAAGAATACAAATCTGCTGAAACCCTGATAGAACCAAAGGTTTTTTTTTTTGCAGGAAATGAATAGGAAAGTAAGTAAGTGCATGTCAGCTTAAGTGCTTGGTAAAAAGCTGACTCAGATGTTTGGACAGACAGAGGAAGTTCGTTCCACCACCTGGGTGCAAGTACAGAGAAAAGGCTTAATGCGTGTTCCTCGAGTCCTGGGTGGAGGATCAAGTTGAGCAGGACTAGTGGCTCGGAGGTTGTGTGGTACAGAGCGGGCTTTGATTAGACCTTAAAGGCACAGTAGCTTGGGGCTGGTTTGTCACACGTAACTAATGATAACACATGCTGACGCTGGGGAGTCATGAGTCGAGTCAGAGTCATTTGAAACGAGTCCGAGTCGAGTCTGAAGTCTCTGTGTGTGCGACATACGTGCGACACAGGCTCGAGTACCCATCTCTGGCTTAACCTTGTCCGTCAGCCTCTCAATGACTATTGCACAGACTCAGAGCTTACTCTTAATGCAGTCCCACTTCAACTTTAAACCCATCCATCATTCCTACTTGCATTTCACTGCTGTCACACTGTACTCATACATACATTTTGAACCAGCTTCCCATACTTCTCTGCCCCTTACGATTTTCTCATACAGTACCAAAGCTCCTCTCTCAGCACCCTATTATAAGCTTTCTCTAGATCAACAAACACAAATGCAACTCCTTCTGGCCATTCCTATACATCTCCATAAAGATTCTCAATGCAGACATTGCATCTGTGGTGAACTTTGCTGTCATAAGACCATATTGCTGCTCACAAATCCTCACCTCTTTTCTCAACCTAGCTTTCACTACTCTTTCACAGATCTTCATGCTGTGACTGCAGCTAGTTACTGCAGCATTGCAAATCACCATTATTCTTTAAAATCTGAACTATTATGCTTCTTCTACAGACATCCTCTAAAACTCCAAGGTTGTGTTAAACAATCTAGTTAAAACTCCACTGCTATCTCTTCTAAACATTTCCATATCCCTACTGATAAGTCCTCTTGGCCAACTGCCTTTCCACATTCTATTCTCCTTATAGCTGCCCTCACTTCCTCCTTACTAAACTGAGGCATTCCCTGGTTTACTATATTTTCATCATCCAACTTTCTCATCAACTCCTCAGTTATGAGCTCAGTCAGCACATTCCCATCTGCATCCGTTATCATTCTAATTTGCTGTACGTCCTTTCCATCTCTGTTTCTCTGTCTGGTCAGTTGTTACAAGTCCTTTTCACCTCCCTTAGTGTCCAACTTCGCATACAGCTTGTCGTACTCCTTTTCCTTAGCCTTTGCTACTTCTCTTTTTGCTATATGCGCCATCGCCTTGTGTACTCATGTCTGCTCTTTTTGACTCTTTGGAGATCCCATATCTTCCTTCCTAAACTTTCCTGCACTTTCATTCACCACCAAGTCTCTTTTACTTTTCTCCTTGGTGCAGATGTCACAGCACATACCTTCCTAGCTGATTCCATCACCACCTTTGTCATTGCCAAGTTGTCTGGCACCTCTTCACCACCACCTAGTGCCTGTCTCACCTCTTCTCTGACTTTCACACCACCGTCTTCCCTTAAGCTCCACCATCTGATACCTGGTTCTGCCCTCACCTTCTTCCTACTCTTCACCTCCAAAGACATCCTACAGTCCACCATCTGATGCTGTCTAACTACACTCTCCCCTGCTACCAATTTACAGTCTCCAATCTATTTCACATAGCGTCTCCTGCATAGGATATAGTCCGGCTTTGTGCATCTTCCCCCACTCTTATGTGTCACTCTTTGTTTCTTGTGTGCTCACTACAGCCATTTCCATCCTTTTGGCAAATTCTATCACTATATGCCTATGCTTAATCCCGTCCTTAACACTGTATCTACCCAACATCTCCCCATCCTTCTATTTTCCTCCCCATGCCTATTGAAGTCAGCTCCAATCAAAACTATCTCTTCTTTGGGTACCTTCACCACCACTTTATCAACTCACTCTTCTTTCTCTGATATCTTACAACCTACTTGTAGGGCACATGGACTGATGACATTTATCAGCATGCCGTCAATTTCCAGCTTTAAACTCATCACTCTATTAGCCGCTCTTTTCACTTCCACTACATTATTGATGTACTCTTATTTCAAGATTACCCCTACCCCATTTCTTCACCCATCTACACCATGGTAGAATACTTTAAATCTTATCACATCTTATCACCTACACTTGACGAGTGCAGTGCAGTACAGCACTGTGCACGGAGAGCCACACCCTCTACCGCACTCCTTTCCCATCTCCGTGCAGGCGCCACCAACCAGCCAGCAGAGGTCGTAATCGCACTAGTCTGAGAGAGAGACCTTATCCGGCTTAATCCTGCCCCTATCTGAACAACAGGCCAATTGTTGTTCATGTAGCTGCTCAGCCACAGCCAACAGGCAGAGCCGATATTCGATACGATGTATTCGAGATCTCAGCTCTGGTGTACAGCGTGTGTTTTTTTTTACTGCTGCGTCATATGAGCGACCAGTAGCATCGTTTTTATTCTGCAATTTCCCTCTGGGATCAATAAAGTATTCTGATTTTACAGTACCCTGCTGACTAACAGTACTAGAGGAAGCACTGAACTGTCAAGAATGAAAAAGAACCCACATACAAGATATCTAAAAAGGTAGAACAATAATGCAGCTAAAAACACTAACAAAAAAAGGAATCATCACAAATAGACAAGATGACCAAAAAGAAATAGTAGGACCAGAAATGTGAGAGCGACCCCACCAGCCACACCAACTAGCGCTTCCCTTGCATAATGTGAATTTACAGGCAGGGTCTGCTCTGAGATTGGGACCTGGTGCTGTCTCTGGGGTAATCCACTTTCCCAGGGCAGTTCTGTTGTGAGGCCTAAAAAACACTTTCCCAAAAAGAGATCTGCACACAAGTGGAAAACTGGACCGAAGCAAGCCTGGTAGACTTCAAAGAAACAGCAGGGTTGCCTACAAAGGAGCTGCTGAGTCTGAAAGGGAGAAACCGTGATTATATAGAAATACTCCCACCTGAAGTGAATCAATGGTTACAATGGTTATAAAGGTGCAGGTGATTGTCAATGAAGAGAACCTGACACATTAGTCATCTGTGCCGTCATGCTTCCTCTGTGAGCCAAAATGGCAATGCAGAAGGACATGACTCTTAACATGACTCACTGCTTAAACACTTCAGGAGCTGCCATGTTACAGATTTTTATGCCTACTACACAGTTGAATTTTTTGCCATCTTTGCATGATATAATGTTTTAGCTGCTCTACAGAATGTGGAGATTTTTTATTGCATTATGCAAAAATATTCTAGTTTTTAAATGAGCATGATATGCAGTATTATAGGCATAACATTATGACCACCTTCCTAATATTGTGTTAGTCCCCCTTTTGCTGCCAAAACAGCCCTGCAACTGTGATGCACTGTGTATTCTGACATTTTTCTATCAGAACCAGCATTAACTTCTTCAGCAATTTTACAAAAATGTTTACTTGCTGCCTAATATATCCCACCCAAAAAGAGATAATCGGTGTTATTCACTTCACCTGTCAGTGGTCACAATGTTATGCCTGGTCGGTGTACAGTATTTTTCAATTAAAGATCTTTTTTTTTATGAAAAAACTGTACTTCTTTAGGCTATTAAAGCTCTCCTACTATACAGACTGGACGTACAAAAGAAGATATTTCACCTTGGAGACTTATTGGTTTCATTGTGTCAAACGACTTTTTCCTCATGCTTAGTAGGGAAGAAGGAAAGTCCTAGATGAAGGTGAAGGAACATAATTGAACCAACTGAAGGACGAAGATGCCCTATAAGCTTGTTATTCATCCTCTAAACTCTAAGCTCAGACATTTAATTATTTTCTACTTGCCACCATACTGTAGTTGCTTTGAACAGTGTTGAGCTGTCAGTCTGCTGGATAGTTTAGTCAGTTAATCAGTTGACTTGTTTATGTGAAAAGAAAGAAGCTTTGCTTTAAACTGATATGTCTGTGTCATGTGGTTATCATTTGCAATAAAACAGTTAACATTAGCTCATATTCAGAGCTACACACAGAAGTGCTTCTTCAGTAAACAACACCTTTTTGGTGTTTCATCCACAACCCAGACTTTGCTGGGCTTTTTTTCAGTGGTTTAGGCAGTGACTTAAAATGGACTATGATTCAAATGTATGTTCTTCCCATTTTATTTGGGTCATTCCTGGGATTGGGTGCCTTTTGGACCCTAAAACTTTTTGAAAATGAAACACTGTTTTTATTTGTTGTATGTTTTATTATGTGGAGATTATTATAAATAGGACATGTTATACTTTCCCAAACTAATACTGGTCAAGCTAAATTACACATGCACCTCATTTACACTGTGACGTCCACCCTGTTACGTATTAGGTTGTAACAGGGTGGACCATAACAGGGTGGACATTCTGACATAAAATTAGCCATTAGCTAGCGAGTGAGTAAAAACCATGCTAGCATGAATTCAGACAAAGAATTCTCTGCTTTTTAGTATTATTATTTTTAAAATGATCAAATCCTATTGCTTTTATCTCATATATCCCATAACTGGGTGGACATGTTATGGTTTATCATATAAGACTTTTAGGATAAAATGTGGAAAAAACAACAGTAATCCACATCTTCCACAATTGTTTACCCTCCAAAAAGAACATGTGAGCTCCAGGGAATGATGTCAGTATGCAAAACAGCTCTTCATTTGAAGAGACAGCAGTAAGAAATAACAGGGTGGACAGCAACTTGAGGGACGTGTGAATGGTTTAGAGGCAAACCTTTTAAACAGTATTGAAAGACAGATATATTTTAATGACTAAACCTCATATATCCATCACTAAATCAGAATGTACAGCACTGGGGACATGGGAAAACCTCTGGTATCTAAGAGATAAAAACAGTATGTATACAGTCATTTTATGTCAGGGGGGGGGGGGGGGGGGTAGAAAACATTGTGTTTAGTGACTGAAAGTGTTAATTATTTCAGTAAGATGTTTAGAAATTGCATTTTGTATGAGGATTTAATATAATTTAACATGACAAATATGCAAAAATAAACTGATCAGCCAAAACAAGTTGTTTTTTGCACTACACTTGTTGAATCAGGCAAAATTACCATAGTAGGTAATAGGGCCAGATCATTATAGCCAAACAAATTAGTTGAAGTATCTTTGAAACAACAAGGGGTGCTCATATGCAGCCATAATTACTACCCACCGACAGTATTCTGAGGAGGGACACGTTGTTGGCCAGCTAAGACAAAAGCTATGGTGTCTGGTACAGACCAATAGAAGACCTACTGTGGCTCAAATTGCATATAATTTTAATACTGGTGATAAGAACAACAATCAGTGCATCAACTCTTTCTGTCTCTGGATCGACAAAATGCGAGGCCAGTTGATATGGGGATCTGTATCGTGCACAGAAAGTCATGCACCGATCCCTATTATCCCCCGTCTTATTGTGCAGGCTTCATCGATCAGCCAGCAGAGGTTGTAACTGCAGTAGTTATGAGGAATCCCTATGGACTTCCTTTGGACCAGCGAATCGTTGTCTGTGTAGGCGCCTGGTTGGCTGTTAGCAGGGCTGAGATTTGTACTTGTAAGCTCGAGTGCACTAACAAATGCACCTCTCAAATTCAAATTGAAAAGTAGCTTTATTGGCATGACAAATATGGACATTTGTATTGCCAAAGCTCAGTTACAGATTAAAAAAAAACATTAAAAGATAATAACAATAACTAAAGTAATAAAACCGAAACAAATGTACATACCTAAATTATAATTGTAAAATAATTATGATGATAATAATGATGACAATAGTGCAATAGTAACCACGATAAAAATAATAGTAACAACAGTAAAAATAATAATATGTGCGCAATACATAAATGTGTGTGTGTGCATGCATGTGTGACTATGTGCATTTGTGTGTGCATGCATATGTCTGTTCTTGCAGATTTCCCCTGGTCTTTGTTTTTGAGTCTTTATTGTTTTAGTGCTATTGTATGTGTTAGTGCTGTGTTAGTGTGTGTGTTGGTGTGTGTATGTGTGTGTAGGTGGTGTGTAGTTGTGTGACAGTGAACTGAGTTAGGACCATTTGGATGACTGGTGTCTTTGCTCAGCTCTTGGTGTTGCAGAGCTTTTTAATGTTAAGATTGTGATTTTTAGTCCTAGGTAAGTATAATTTTTAGAATTATAGTTTCCAGAGAGCTGGATTTTTTCTAGAAAATTAATACTATTGGTCTTTTTAAGGTTGGCTGACTTGCCTATGTCTGACAATACTACTGCAGCATGTCCAGTTTTTACTGTAGACCCTGATCGCTGGGGAATGCAAACCAGATCATCTGCATACAGCAGGAGTTTAATCTCTGAGTCATGTAAAGTGAAGCCAGGCGCTGTACTACACTGCAGAGTGGAGTCTAGTTCATTAATATAAATGTTAAATAGAGTTGGGCTTAAGCAGCAGCCCTGTCTCACGTTCCTGAGTGATGAAATGTGTTCTTTTATTGCCAATTTATTGCCAATTTACTGCCAATGGTTTTACCTACTACACCACTTTCCAACATTTCATAAAAAAACCTGTTATACCAAATGGAGTTAAAGGTCTTTTTAAAGTTAATAAAACATGTAAATATTTTTGAATTATTTTGAGGTACATATTTTTGTGTAGGGTGTAAATACAACCCCTTATTATTATATGTTATATATTTGTTTTTTTTCTTCTGATTTGGGTTCATAAATTGGTGTTATTAGTCTTTGATTTTAGATTTGAGGGAAGTAACGTACCTTCTGATCCAAATTAAAGAGTTTGAAAATGGCCAGAAGAAATATCGAGCTGGGCTGCACTATAAATGGCATATTGTAAAGCATTATTATTAATGTTTTGCAAAGATCTTAAAGTAAGATGTATAAAGAAACGTGTCTTTGAGATGCTTTTGCTTTCAACATCGTTTCCTTTGTGTCTTTTCCAAACAGATTCTGATGCTTCCAGAATGCTGAGATTCTTATGTTTATGGGACATGCTTAGAGATAGTCATAAAATCCAGAGCATCTGGATTAGTAAATTCAGTTTAGGGCTTAGATTCTACTAGAGATGTACTGCATGAAACTACATAAGATTCTGCCATACATTAAAGTCTGCTAAAACATGGATGTTTCTGTTTAAACTCAATTAAGGAGTGTCAGTGGCAAAGTTGTGCTAGAACAAGAAAGGGTACTACCCAACTTGTTGCCACTTCATGGGCAATTCATTTATACAATATAATTCATTTTCAACATATTTGGCAATGAATGTTTACCAGTTAATGAAACAACAGCCAATACATTTAATATACACCAGTCAGCCATAACATTAAAACCACCTCCTTGTTTCTACACACATTGTCCATTTTATCAGCTCCACTTACCATATAGAAGCACTTTGTAGTTCTACAATTACTGACTGTTGTCCATCTGTTTCTCTGCATGCTTTGTTAGCCCCTTTTCATGCTGTTCTTCAATGGTCAAGACTCTCCCAGGACCACTACAGAGTAGGTATTATTTGGGTGGTGGATCATTCTCAGCACTGCAGTGACACTGACATAGTGGTGGTGTGTTAGTGTGTGTTGTGCTGGTATGAGTAGATAAGTAACAGCAATGCTGATGGAGTTTTTAAACACCACATTGTCACTGCTGGACTGAGAATAGTCCACCAACCAAAAATATCCGGCCAACAGCGCCCCATGAGCAGCATCCTGTGACCACTGATGAAGGTCTTGAAGATGACCAACTCAAACAGCAGCAATAGATGAGCGATCGTCTCTGACTTTACATCTACAAGGTGGACCAACTAGGTAGGAGTGTCTAATAGAGTGGCAGTGAGTGGACATGGTATTAAAAAACTCCAGCAGCGCTGTTGTGTCTGATCTACTCATACCAGCACATCACCACCATGTCATTGTCACTGCAGAGCTGAGAATGATCCACCACCTAAATAATACCTGCTCTGTGGTGGTCCTGTGCGGGTCCTGACCATTGAAGAACAGAACAGTATGTAGAGAAACAGATAGACTACAGTCAGTAATTGTAGAACTACAAAGTGCTTCTATATGGTAAGTGGAGCTGATAAAATGGACAGTAAGTGTAGAAACAAGGAGGTGGTTTTAATGTTATGGCTGATCAGTGTATTATTGTGTATATAAAAATTCACATCATATTTATTTTTGGTTAACCATTTTAAAATCATCTTAAACATGAACACATTGGTTTATGTGCAGTTTTGTTTCCTGTACAGGTATTTTAATTTTATTGTGAATGACAGAGTAGCACTTTCACACAGCTGGAGAGGAAGTTCATGCAGCATAGGATCATAGGTCCTGGGAACCTGGAATCAATCCATGATTTCTATTCACTATATATGAGGAATTTCTGGCTGCTTTAAATTGCCCCTAGTTGAAAGTTAGTGTGTGTTGGGTAAATGGTAGTTTGTGTGTTTCTCCGTTATGGAGTGGTGCCCTATTCATTTTTACATTGGGCCTTGTTATGACCTTACTACTTAATGTGACCCTGACCAGGATGAAGTGTATAAACAATGTGTACAAAATATGTACTTGTTTAAAGGAGACAGTGGTAGCCTAGTGGGTAGAGTTTTGGGATATTTCGAATCCCAGCTCTGACATGCAGCCACTGTTGGGCCCTTGAGCAGGGCCCTTAACCCTCTCAGCTCCAGGTTTGATGGCCCTGCACTCTGACCCCAGCTTCAAAACAAGCTGGGACATGCAAAGAAGAAATGTATTTATTTTAGGGCTGTCAAACGATTAAAATTTTTAATCGCGATTAATCTCAGAATTTTACATAGTTAATCGCGATTAATCGCATTTTAAAAAATCTGTGTAAATGTTATAGAAAACAAGGATTTTTAAGTGAAATGTTACAATTAAAATGGTGAACATATTTATGCTAAATGTACTTATGTTAAAAACTGCTGGGACAAGAGAAAACTGTAAGGGAGTTTTATTCACTCACATATTAGGCAGTAATACTATCCAGCAGAGACCCTTGACTTCGTATATATGTCAGATGCGCAGTTATTGTAACAGACTTTTCTGTGGTTGTATTGTGACGATGGTTTGATGGACGTTTCTACACGAAGTGAGTGTGTTTTCACTAGGGATGCATCGATACCATTTTTTCCCAACCGAGTACAAGTACATGTATTTTTGTACTCGCCGATACCTATTTAGAATGATGCAATCTGGAGCATTATGGAATTGTTTAGTTTTTAGTGTAAAATAGTGCAGTGGAACAGTTGCTTGCCATCACTAATTGTAAAAAAAAAAACACCGCACAGACATCATTGAGAAAGCTTCTGACAAGCTAACGTTAACGTTCATTAATAAACGCATGTAATTAACGTTGTGCACATCATACATGCGATGCGATTCTGCTGATTGAAATATTTACTTTAAAAAGATAATACAGTCCGATCCCATCTGAGCCGATTCTATCAGCACGTTCGTGGTTCACCTCGGTAAATCGTAAACGACTCTGAGTCGACTCCCGCTCTGTGGTAATAACCAGTATAATTAAGCCTGAGCTTTATAAGGTAAGCGAGTCACACAAAATGTTCTGTAGTAGTTGGTGTTTATTTACAACCGCATCATTTATCATAACAGTAAACACGGAGAGATGACTGAGAAAAGAAACTTACGCTGCGCTTACAATGAATCGATTCCTGAATCACTTGTATCGACACTGTGAACAGAGTATTGAACACAAACAGCGGTCGCTGCTTTTGTAACCGGTTTATCTTCGCTGTTAGCTCTATTTTTAAGGGGTTTTTTTGTCAAACGGAACTAAATAACATTAAACGTGCGTGTGAGCGTGGTCAGTGAGAATTATTCAATCTGTCTCCCGTGGGTGAAAAATGAATTGCTTTAGTTTTAGAAGTGAAAAAATCTCGTAATGTAATTAGTGCGTTAACGGCACTATTTTTTTTAATCGCGTTAAATTGAGAATGCGTTAATGCGTTATTATCGCGTTAACTTAACTTAACAGCCCTAATTTATTTATTTAGTTTTATTTTTTGCATTGTCCATCAATCTTTCTCCCAATCTAGTCGTATCCAATCCCCCAATTGCATTGCGCTTCCTCTCTACTGATGTTGATCTCCACCCTGGTTGTGGAGACCCGAGACTGACACATGCCCCCTCCGAACGGGTGTGCAGTAGCCGACTGCATCTTTTCACCTGCATGAGGCGAGTTCATATGTGGATCAGCTTTGTGTATGGAGAGACACAACCTTATCCTCATTATCCCTCACCTCTGTGCAAGCGCCATCAATCAGCCAGCGGAGGTCATAATTACATAGTTAAATAGTTGTTTGACTACGAGTTTGAAATGTAAGCCCTGAAGAAAGAATTTCGTTGTACTGTACGTCTGTATATGTATATATGACAAATAAAGGCATACTACTCTATTAAACAATTCATAAAAAATTTTTAATGTTATGCAAAATGATTTTTTACTCTCTGTAGCTAACCAGGATGAAACAATTAGAAAAACTGAATGAAGGAACAAATCATTTTTACATGACACATTTTCACAAACAATATATTTACTGAATGATCTATAAAAAACTGTTGAAAAAGTTTTTTTCTGTTCAGCGAAGCAAAATTTCAAATGGTTACTTGCTATCTAAAACTTTTTTCTCTTATTATGAAACAGCATTTAATGTACTTTTTAAAGTATACCAGAGAATGAAAAGAAACAGTGAAAAAAGTTACAAAAAATAGGGTATATCACACTACATTTTAAATTAATTTAGGCTTTTCTATAAGACAGGCAACTTTAAAGCTTTAAACTTTAGACTCTACTTTCTTAGTGCTGACATATCAAATAATCCAATAAAGCACTAACTCATTCTGCAAGCCAGTGCAAGTCACTCTGAAAAATGAATTGATTTATGAAACTTGTTTAATAGAATTAAACAATAACATGTCTCTATATGTAACGGGGCTGGATGCACTTTGCTAGAGAAAGAACAAGGAGTGATCCCCAGCGCACCAGCAGGATACGTAAAAGAACTTAATTGCAGATATTTAATCAAGATAGAATAACACTGTGGCTAAAATGTCACTAAACAGGAAGAATTTTAAAGAATCATCACAGCTTTAAGAAAAAACATTGGTGATATATATGCCAGGTAAGCAGAGGTGACTGTCATTAAAAGAATAATAGGTCACAAAGTGACTCCATTCTCCCTCTGCCAACCAGTTTAGGCCATACAGCAAAAAATTTTATGCATTTTTTTCCTTCCAGAAGCTGCCTATCCCCATGGTCAAAATATGGAGGAAGGGGTGGGACAGTGATAACAAAGCACGCAGTTAATAAATACAAAATAACAAAGAAATAATGGAACAAAATACAATGTCCGCGACCAGCTACAGAGAAAAGTGGATAGTTAAGGATATAGTACACATTGGATGTCACTATATAACAGGGTGCTCTGGCCACCCGCAACATACCAAGTTCTTCAAAAGTGGACAGTAAGGGAACTTTTCAACAGGTGGGCACCCTGACCTTACTATTTATTAGTCTTCTGCGCACCAAATAGATTTACGGAAATGGGAAAATTGTGGAAAAACTGGGGCGTTCCGCTTTCCAGTGCATTCTCTTGTGGGAAGTCAATCACACTATGACTCTGTGCTCCCTCTGCCAGCCAAAGTAGGCAGCACAGCAGGGCATGACTATTAACGTGGGTGGACTGTCAAATCTCCATTTAGCATCCACTACGTTACTATAAAACTGCATAATGCTGAAAGCATGGCTGTTTAATCCTTGGAATACTGGTATTACGTAGAACTAATAATTACTTGTATTTATTATGAGGTGAATTGAATGGCTTAAAAGCATTTGAGTGTCAGGGATTAACAAGTATTCAGTATTCAATGTAGACTTTACTATATTAGAAATTTAATGACATACAAACCTGACATTACCTACAAATACATTATAATTTGTAGCATGCAACAGAATAAAAATGGGACAGACGCAAAACAAGACTAAACAATTCATTAAATATTTAATTTACACCATTTCAAACACATGCTTGAGTATAAATGGAGGATACACCACTGCTCAGTTTTTGCAAGCACCACTTTGTGCCAAACTTCATGAGAAAAGAACATTTCTCAATGCCAGACTGTAATTAATTTAGATATTTCACCAGCTACTGTACATAATACTGTGAAAAGATGGAATCTGGAGAAACCTCAGTAGTCTTGGGAAATGCCAGAAATCACTGTTGAATGTGCGTGACCTATGCACCCCCAGATTCCCATGCTGCTGAAATAAATATAGCCATATAGACTTAGTAGTACTGTGGTACCTTGAATCGTCAATTGGTTCTGGGAGTGGCGTTGAGTTTAAAAGGCGTTGACTTTTAAGGTATTTTTTCCCATAAGGATGTATGGGAAACCTGTTAATGTGTTCCATGATCCCGTGGAACTGCATATATTCTAGGCTAATGTAAAATAATGGGGTTGTTTTTGACACAAATATAATATATAAAACACTGAAATTAAAAGCTGATTCTTACAATTTCTCAATTTCACAAGCTGTAACACAAGTTTAAAAGTGAAACAGTGAGGAAAATTCAGATAAACACAGATACATGTGGACACTTTCAGAGTGAATCTGACAGTCATTCCACACAAATGAAAATTCATCTCAAATTTGCACTTTGATGACGTTTTACCGCACTGCTCAAGCGGAGCGCTGAACAAAGCGGCTGTTTATTAATTGTTTAAAAACATGTTGAGTTTAAGGGAAACCTTGAGTTTAAAGGTACAAATTTCTCGACGAAGGGCATTGAGTTTCAAAGATTTTGAGTTTAGGGGACGTTGAGTTACAAGCTACCACTGTACTTTAGAAACTGCTGTCACTTAACACAATCTACAACAGCACCAAGAAATGCAACCTGAAACTCTTGTTATACAAATAAAAAGCCAGACATCAACTCAGACGTCAAACAGAACTGCTGTAGACTTCCTTTAGCCCAGGCTCATCTCAGATGAATGGAAAAACAGTGTATATTTAGAAAGACATATGCTCTCATCAGGGTGATGTCATTCTGCATGTACTACAACAGCATGCTTTCTTAGACATAAAGTGCTTCTGCTTGACTGGCCAGCATGCAGTACAGATTTGTCTCTTATTAAAAATGTATGGCATATCATGAAGAGGAGAATCAGACAACAGATTGTTGAGCAGGTTGTATCAAGCAAGGATGGGCAAGGATGAGTTCTCAAGCAAATAACCAGTGTGCTTAATAAGTACTGTGTTGTAATATAGTGGTAAGCATGGCTTTGTCTCAACATTTTGAGTGTGTTGCAGGCATCAAATTCTAAATTAATTTATTGGTCAGGGAAAACCTTGCAAATATTTTCTTTGTACTTTTGTCAGTTAAATGTTTAATATAATGCGAAAAACACAGTTTATTGTTTTTATTGCATTTTACAAAATGTCTCAACTTTTCAGAGAATAGGGTTTGTGAATGAACACTAGGCCACTTGCATATCATTAATCACAGTCTTGAAGGTCCTCGGTTCGATCCCCAGGTGGGGCGGTCCGGGTCCTTTCTGTGTGAAGTTTGCATGTTCTTCCCGTGTTTGCAGGGGTTTCCTCTAGAAGCTCCGGTTACAGCGTTGTGTACGGAGAGCCACACCCTCTACTGCACTCCTTTCCCATCTCCGTGCAGGGGCCACCAACCAGCCAGCAGAGGTCGTAATCGCATTAGTCTGAGAGAGAGTCCCTATCCGGCTTAATCCCGCCCCTATCTGAACAACAGGCCAATCGTTGTTCATGTGGCTGCTCAGCCTCAACTGGCAGGCGGAGCTGAGATTTGATACGATGTATTCGAGATCTCAGCTCTGGTGAACAGCGTGTGTTTTTACCGCTGCGCCACCTGAGCGGCTAAAATTATGATAAGTTGTAATCTAACCTGAAGTACTGTTAATCACTTGCATATGCATTCGAATCTAGGTATGTTACAATTTCACTGAACATTGGCAGGTAAGCAGATGGTAACCTTACTTTTTTCCTTAAAAAGACATTTAGCCAACCTTAGCTTCAACATTCAAAGGTTTTTTTTTATCATTCCCTAAAAAATCCACTCATACATGTTCAGTAACTGCTTAATCCTGATTAAGGCTGTGGTCATTCTATTCCAGAATGCTGGGCTTAAGGTGAAATCAATTCAGTCCATTGCAAAGCACCACACACTATTTCATTCACTAACTTGGATCAAGGACAATTTAGAAAAGTGGACACACACAGAATATGCCAAACCTCATAGACTCACAAAGAACTAATACCAGAGGCAAACACCATTGTGCTCTGATTGTGCATTAAAAAGTATTTTAAGCACCATATATTTTGTCAAATTAGCTTGTGGAGTTTGAGTTTACAGAGAATATATTTGCCTGCAAATATAACTGCTTTATCATAGTCAGGGTAGATGTGAATCCAGCATCTTTTTTTTGAATCATTGAGACAGTGAACATGAAAAACAGCCTATAGACAGTGAATAGAGCACCCACACATCTCCAACACAATGCCACTTCTACAACCCCAAATCAGAAAAAGTTGGGACAGTATGGAAAATGCAAATAAAATAAAAATGCAGTGTTCATTACATTTACTTTGACTTTTATTTGATTGCAGACAGTTTGAACCTGAGATATTTCATGTTTTATCTGCTCAACTTCATTTCATTTGTTAATATACCTCCATTCCTGCATTTCAGACCTGCAACACATTCCAAAAAAAGTTGGGATGGGGGCAATTTAGGGCTAGTAATAAGATGAAAAAACAAAATAATGATGTCATTCCAAACAGGTGATGTCAACAGGTGATTGTAATTATGGTTTGGTACAAAAGCAACATCCAGGAAAGGCTGAGTCTTTGATGAGCAAAGATGATCAGAGGATCTCCAGTTTGTCAACAAATGCGTGAGAAAGTTAATGAAATGTTTAAAAACACCTCAAAGAAATGTACCTCAAAGAAAGATTGGAAGGGATTTGCATATTTCTCCCTCTACAGTGCATAATATCATTAAACCATTCAAGGAATCAGGAGGAATTTCAGTGCGTAAAGGCCAAAGGTGCAAGCTTAAGCTGAACGCCTGTGATCTTCGATCCCCCAGATGGCACTGCATCAAGAACCGCCACTCAATAATAGCTGATATAACCACATGGGTGAGGGATTACTTTGGCAAACCTTTGTCAAGCACTACAATACAGAGTTACATGCACAAATGCCACTTAAAACTTCACTGTGCAAAAAAAGAAGCCTTATGTTAACCAAGTCCAGAAGCGGCGTCGGTTTGGAGGCATCTAGGATGGACCATCACACAGTGGAAACGTGTATTGTGGTCAGATGAATCAGCATTCCAGGTCTTTTTTGGAAAGGACCATCCAGACTGTTATCAGTAACAAGTTTAAAAGCCAGGGTCTGTCATGGTATGGAGCTGTGTCAGTGCCCTTGGCAAAAGTCATTTACTTTTCTGTGATGGCAGCATTAATGCAGAAAAGTACATTAAGATCGTAGAGCAACATATGCTGCCTTCAAGACGTCATCTTTTCCGGGCATGTCCATGCATTTTTCAACAAGACAATGCAAAACCAGATACTGCACACATTACAAAGGCATGGCTGCAGAAGAAGAGGGTACGGGTACTGGACTGGCCTGCCTGCAGTCCTGATCTGTCCCCAATAGAGAATGTGTGGAAAAATGCGACAACGACGACCCCGTACTGTTGCACATGCGTATTTGCAGGAAGAATGAGACAAAATAAAAGCTGAAACACTAAATCACTTGGTCTCATCGGTGCCAAAACCTCTTTTAAGTGTGGTGAAAAGGAATGCCAACATTACAAAGTGGTAAATGCTTTACTGTCCCAACTTTTTTTGAAATATGTTGCAGGCCTGAAATGCAAGAATGGATGTTTGTTAACGAATAAAATGAAGTTGAGCAGACAAAGCATGAAATATCTTAGGTTCATCCTGTCTGCAATGAAATAAAAGTCAAAGTAAATGTAAGACACTCTGTGTTTTTCTATTATTTGCATTTTTCATGCTGTCCCAACTTTTCTGATTTGGGGTTGTAATTAAACTACTTCACAAAATTGAAATTGCTCCATAAATATGTATAATTTAGTTACATTTAATATTTACGATATGATAAGTTAAAGTTTTACCATTTTCTATTTTAATCGAGGTTTATTTTGTTAAAATGACATAGCTTAAGTTTTTGGTGTGTCATTGTATTTGGTCCTTTTTTCTCAAAGTTATCATCGATTGAAAAATGCATTAGGGAATATTACTTTATAGTTAGAGGGGAACAGAGGGTATCAAAAATGATTGTCCACCCATTTGACGCGCAGGACTGCTTCCACTTTGATAAATAGCTTGACTAGACATTTCTTTGTAAAATGTACCCTAAATGTATTCTGAATTTTCTAACCCTGGTCTCAGATCCCACAGTCTGAGAATTTCCTGTACTTATCCACGTTATACAGTGCTAACGGTGGAGTAAGTTTTCTGTGCAGTGTGCCAGGTGTCTTTTTCCCTGGTGGGTCAGAGTGCCATCGCTCTGTTCATTTAGAAATATGTGCATAAAGACCATGATAACTGCCCTACCTATTCAACAGAGACATCTCCTCAGAAGCAGAAGGTCTCTCTCTGCCTTCATTAAAGCACAGCCATACATCTTCTCCGCTCACCCGTGTCGCACTCACCTCTTCTCTGCCTGCGTCCGGAGAATCTCATCGACATCAACACTGTATCATTCGTGGCAACCTATCAACACCAGGCTCTGCTGCCTAATCCAGATTTAGAATGAGGATCGAGGACTCGAGACAGGCTGCTCATGATGTGATTCACCTCACGTCAGGCCTGCTGTTAGACAGAAGCTTGCTGAGGCCTCTTTTCCTCCTTCAAAACACGCATGCATCATCAGTGACAAGCCTGTTTCTTCCCTGCACAGGCCACAATGAGTTATCTACCCCTGTGAGGACTGTGATCAATTACTCAATCACTTGACTCCAGCCTACAATTAACGTCGTGACTTCTGGTGCCAGCGCCGCTGAACGCTACTCATCGATGCAGCCAATTAAAAGGAATACACGTCTCTCAGCCAATATGTTCAGGGATGCCTGGAGATTGGGAGGAAACCAATCCAGCTCCTGGGAAGCTGCAAATGAGAGGGAAACGCACTGCCAGCAGATTGATGCACTCACAGATTAACATGCTCTGCTTCTGAATTGATTGTGTTATAAATTTAGCTAGTATGCCAATCACCTGAACGGGCGTGTATAGATGGGCCTGCAAGCTGATTGGAATTTGAAAGTAGTCGAGGGAGGCTGGGAACAAGCTGTCTCGGGGGCTTGGCTAGAATACAGATTGGTGTGGGATTGGGTTGGCCCAAGGTGCTCAGCAGTTAGCCGTCACTTCTCCTCTCCAGCATGCGTCAAGGGGAATCCAAAACATGAGGCTTACTGTAATTGAAGCAATCTGTTCCTTCAGCTCGAGATGGCTGGGCTTTGCCGTGATGTTTTGTGTTTGGTCTTGTAACCCCAGTAGAATGTCCTTTGTCTCTTGGAGCCCCATTAGTAGTCAGTAAACTGAGGATCTGCACACCAGCCCAAGTCCCAAGTCATTCATTCTATACGATTCTGCACAAGTTTTTTAACCACAAGTGGGTCTGGATGTTTTACCGCTGATTTGAAAAAAAATAAGCTTTTTTTTAACTGACTGCACTTTCTCACTTCACATTAGATGCACATTTCTCGTAAGCTAGATAATGGCATCTCAGTGCTCCCACAGTTTTTCATTTTCTCCAAATACTTTTGCTGATGAGTCATAAATAGAATGGGTTCTCGTTCTAATGACAAGGGTCCCCTTGGAAAAGGGTCTGTGTGAAACAGGCAGTTTTTTCTTAGCAGATTGTTTATAACTTGAACAGTGCCTAAAAACTTTGGAACTCTGTGCAAGTACCAACACCAAAACTAATTTGACAGCAAATTAACTGTGTTTTTATATTTTACAACATATCAGAGAGTAAAAATTCTCAAAGGTATCACATCTGCTTAACTGCAAAGTGCCTATAAAGCAACACTAATATACTGACTCGTTTTAGAATAAATAGTTACAGAAAATATGTGCAACAGATATTGATACTGAATAGCTTTATTTTTTTAATGCATTTTCCTCCTTTTTCTCCCTATTTTTAGTGCGTTTAATTTACCGATACTACTGGTGATGACCCCTGCCTCTGACTGAGGAGAGCGAACTGACACACACCCCAGAGCGAACTGACACACACCCCCTCCAACACGTGAGCAGTACCCGACTGCATCTTTTCACCGGCACGAGGCGAGTTCTCATGCCGATCAGCCTTGTGCACGGAGAGCCACACCCTGATCAGCATTATTCCTCTTCTCTGTGCAGACGCCATCAATCAGCCAGCAGAGGTCGTGATTGCATCAGTTATGAAGTCCCTGAAATCCGGCTCCCTACCTGGATGAACAACAACCAAACGTTGTTCATATAGCCTCCCAGCCCAGCCGGATGGCAGAGCTGAGATTCGATATGATGTATTCGAAATCCCAGCTCTGGCGTGCTAGCGTATTTTACCACTGCGCCACCTGAGCGGCCAGCTTTAGTTTTTCTATCCTTGTCCCCAGTTGTGGCACATTCTGTTACCAGGCACACATCCTCAAGTGCAATACACTAAATTACCTCTAGTTGCGAGTGAGTGACTGTGGACCTGCTTTCTGTCAAAGGAGTTTTGTTTTCCTGTTGTGGGTTTGCTTCCACCAACCATAAATCCTTCAAATGTAGAAAATGTGATAAAATTAGGCTTAGGGAACCCTTTTGGACGTTTCTTTATTAGGACAGTGGTAGCCTAGTGGGTAGAGCTTTGGCCTATCAACTGAAAGGTTGAGAGTTCGAATCCTAGCTCTGCCATGCAGACACTGTTGAGCCATTGAGCAAGGCCCTTAACCTTCTCTTCTCCAGGGGCGCTGTACGATGGCTGACACTGCGCTCTGACCCCAGCTTCCAAACCAACTGAAACATGCAAAGAAATAATTTCATTGTACTGTACATCTGTATATGTATATATGACAAATAAAGTTCTGTTGTATTTTATAATTTATTCATTTGGATTTGGGTGCTGGAGCCTATCCCTGCTTTTCAATAGGCGCAAGGCACACAGTAACACCCTGGACAGTAACACAGACACGAGGAGAACATGCAGACTCTACACAGAAAGAACCCAGACCACTCCACCTAGAAATCAAACCCAGGACATTCTTGCTGTGAGGCGACAGTGCTACCCACTGAGCCACCATGCCCCCATTTTCACAAATCAAGTATAAACAAAATAAGTCCTACAAGTTATGTTACTCTGGTCATGTGATGAGACACTTACATAACAATGCTGAAGACAGTTTTATGACATTATCAGGGGTTTGTCTGCTACAAGCAACATGAGACAGAAGGCACTGAAGAAAGCTGACCCATCTGTGCAGCCAACCATCACAAAACAATGACAGTGTCGTGACTGTGAAAGGCAAAAAAAAATAAAAAAAAAAATCCACTTTGAGTCATTTATTTATTTACTGTATGTTTCACCACTGCTTTATCCTGGTCAGGGTTGCAGTGGGCCTGATTCACTGGGCGCAAGGCGGGTCACCAGTCCATCACAGGGCAGAGAGACACAGAATGGAGGTAATGGGAGCACTGGAATAAACCCACATGGACACAAAAAGAATGTGCAAACTTCACACAGAAAGGATCCTGGCTGCCCTGCCAGGTAATCAAACCCAGGCCCCTACTGCTGTGGGGCAACAGCACTACCCACTGGTTTTATTTCTGTCGACCAGAGACAGCAGTCAAAGACTGGAAAAAAACTTTGCCTAAAAGGCTAAATCTAAATTACTGCTGCAACATGCATATTATAAAACTATAATATTAAAAAATTTGTATAATATTTACTATGACATGACAAACCCTGACTTTAGAACCATCTGGATATTTATTATCTTCCTAGGCCTCAAGAACATGATGTATGTTATTTCAGTTGACCTGAAAGATTGACTAGTCAAGCCAGAAAACATGTTCCCATTGTGTATCCCTTCTCTGCTATGCACCCACTGTTGGACCCTTGAGCAAGGCCCTTAATCCTCTCGGCTCTAGAAACGCTGTAAAATGGCTGACCCTGCTCCATGTTATCAGCTCCACTTACCATATAGAAGCACTGTGTAGTTCTACAATTACTGACTGTAGTCCATCTGTTTCTCTACATATCTTTTTAGCCTGCTTTCAGCCTGTTCTTTAATGGTCAGGACCCCCACAGGACCACATAGAGTAGGTGTTATTTAGGTGGTGGATCATTCTCAGCACTGCAGTGACAATGACATGGTGGTGGTGTGTCAGTGTGTGTTGTGCTGGTATGAGTGGATCAGACACAGCAGCGCTGCTGGAGTTTTTAATTACCTTGTCCACTCACTGTCCACTCTATTAGACACTCCTACCTAGTTGGTCCACCTTGTAGATGTAAAGTCAGAGATGATCGCTCATCTGTTGCTGCTGTTTGAGTTGGTCATCTTCTAGACCTTCATCAATGCTCACAGGATGCTGCCCACTGGGCGCTGTTGGCTGGATATATTTGGTTGGTGGACTATTCTCAGTCAAGCAGTGACAGTGAGGTGTTAAAAAACTGCATCAGCATTGTTGTGTCTGATCCACTCATACCAGCACAACACACACTAACACACCACCACCATGTCAGTATCACTGCAGTGCTGAGAATGATCCACCACCCAAATACCTACTCTGTAGTAGTCCTGTGGGGGTTCTGACCATTGAAGAACTTTGAACTGCTTCTATATGGTAAGTGGAGCTGCTAAAATGGACAGTGAGTGTAGAAACAAGGAAATGGTCATAATGTTATGCCTGATCTGTGTATGCAGTCAGTAGCAATTTTTGGTTGTCCGTCACAAACATAATTTTAACTTGTGGGTAGATAGATAGATGGATGGATGGGTGGGTAGATAGATAGATGGATGGATGGATGGATGGATGGATAGATGGATAGATAGACAGATAGATAGATAGATAGATAAATAGATGGGAAATTATTGCATTTACCATTTCAGGGTAGCTGTTTGTTTTAGGGGGCTTGAGTGAATTGTTGTGATGTTATGATTTGTGCTTGCAAATGGTTTTGTGCTGTGGTTGGAACACTGCCTGAGCAAATATGTCTGCCAAAGGAGAGTCCTAATCAAAGCTACAAAAACAGCTGTTTGCAGTGTGTTTTTCGTGGACAAAAAGCTTACACTACCATGTAAATATGTTTAACCTATAACATGTAACCAAATATTACTTGGGTTACATTTGTATGTATGGAGACTTTAACTGAAGAAGAAAATCTGGTATTTTTAAAGCCTAAACAATTCTATAGTGTTAGATATGGTACTGACAGTAATCCATGACCTAGCCCTGACATTTTTTAAATTGGTAAGAGCTTGAGACTGTACAGAAAGTCAGCAACTTGGCATATTCTAAGGTGGAAGTGAGATAATAAGTGGGAGAGACTGTGTATGTGTCAGGTGAGTGTCTGCGGGAGTGTTAACTCATGTAATAGCATGGTGCTACAATCACTCAGCTGTAGCGCAGCATACATAAATGACCAAATAAATCCCCCGCATTAATATCAGAACCAATGGACTTCTGTCAGGGAGGCTGGGTTAGATGCATTAAATTTTCTGCCTCATTTAGAGCTTTTGCTCCCTTCTTCTTTTTGAATTACGTATATATGTGATTTGTTGCCACATCCACTGAGAACTTATTCTGAGATGGTCTCAAGTATACCAGGCAGTAGATGTTGCAGTTCTAGCAGTACCAACCATTTTTAAGTATGGGATTTAATGTGTGTGTACATTATGATTTAAATACTTGATTATAAAATAATATAACACATGGATACTATTAAAGCATTTTAATTGTACAACCCCAAGTCAAAAAAGTTGGGACAGTATGGAAAATGCAAATAAAATAAAAATGCAGTGTTCCTTACATTTACTTTGACTTTTATTTGATAGCAGACAGTTTAAACCCAAGATATTTCATGTTTTGTCTGCTCAACTTAATTTCATTTATTAATAAACCTCCATTCCTGCATTTTAGGTGGGGCCAATTTAGGGCTAAAAACTAAATAATGATGTGATTTCAAACAAGTGATGTAAACAGGTGATTGTAATCGTGGTTTGGTACAAAAGCAGCATCCAGGAAAATGAGTCTCTGATGAGTAAAGATGATCAGAGGATCTCCAGTTTGTCAACAAATGTGTAAGAAAATGATTGAAATGTTTAAAAACAATGTACCTCAAAGAAAGATTGGAAGGGATTTGCATATTTCTCCCTCTACAGTGCATAATATCATTAAACTATTCAAGGAATTGGGAGGAATTTTAGTGCGTAAAGGCCAAGGACGCAAGCTTAAGCTGAACTCCTGTAATCTTCGATCCCTCAGACGGCACTGCATCAAGAACCAAAGACAAAAAAAACCATCCAGACTGTTATCAGCAACAAGTCCAAAAGCCAGGGTCTGTCATGGTATGTGGGTGTGTCAGTGCCCTTGGCAAATGTGATTTACACTTCTGTGATGGCAGCATTAATGCAGAAAAGTACATTGAGATCTTAGAGCAACATATGCTGCCTTTAAGACGTCATCTTTTCCAGGGACGTTCATGCATTTTTCAACAAGACCATGCAAAACCACATGCTGCACACATTACAAAGGCATGGCTGTGGAAGAAGAGGGCCTGCCTGCAGTCCTGACCTGTCCCCAATAGAGAATGTGTGGAGAATTTTGAAACAAAAAATGCGACAAAGACGACCCCGTACTGTTGCACATCTTATAACGTGTTTGCAGGAAGAATGGGACAAAAAAAAAAAAGTTGAAACACTAAATCATCATTTAAGCTTGGTGAAAAAGAATGGCAAGATTACAAAGTGGTAAATGCTTTACTGTCCCAACTTTTTTTTAGAATGTGTTTCAGGCCTGAAATGCAGGAATGGATGTTTATTAATAAATGAAATGAAGTTGATCAGACAAAACATGAAATATCTCAGGTTCATCTTGTCTGCAATCAAATAAAAGTGTTTTTTTTTTTATTATTTGCATTTTCCATGCTGTCCCAAATTTTTCTGATTTGACGTTGTATATAACAGCAACATGCCATTGCTAAGACGACCTGAATGCAGACCTGCATCCTTTCTCTTTGAGGGTGTGTAATGAGGCCATCTCTCTCCCATGTGAGTACTCAGTAGCGGGGACAGAGGCAAAGGTGAAGGAGATGCTCGAACCAGCAGGCTCTTATGGTCATCACTCACACTTACCCAAGTGACAGTGCTTTCTGGCAGGACTACTTATCTCCAGCACACCACAGAGAGAAAAAAACAACTCTGTTAATGTCCTGGACAATTATCAGGTGTAAAAGAATTATGCATTCACACTGGCTGTCTTGTCATCAGGGCACCGTTGTGGGTTAAGTTAGAAGTCATTAATTTACGTCTGTTGAACAAACTGCCTAGTTGGGATGCTGTGTCCTTAAGATAATGAAACACTTAAGCAACATTTTGGCAACAGAGTATCTAGGATGAAGCAAATTAAATTATTATCTAATGGTATATACTGTAGTTACATATGTTATTTTGACATTTCCAGATGTCCAGTATTTTAGTCATTTGACCTATGCTGTTGCTACATGTAAAATATTCTACATTGGGTTTAAAAACCATCTGTGGTTTAATAACATGATAAACCTATCTTTTTTATCTCTGCATGCACAACACCCATACTGTCACTGGATTTATACAGAAAGCTCTAATATGTAGGTGTAACTGCTGCAGTGGCAACAAGGTGACTGCACATCTGGCTTATATTAACTTAGACTGTGTCTGTAGAAGCCTGACCAGGCCGGTAACACAAACAAGACTCAAGCCTGGGTAGCTACGGTGGTGGGCTAGCATTGTACTTATCCTTTATAGATAAAACAATACAGTTCACTTTTACTGTACAGTCTTACGCAACAGACACAGGTCAAAAGTTGTAATGGATGTGTCATGAAAGTACTGGAATTTCAACGTTTTCCAGTCAGATGTATTTCAGAACCACCAAAACAGGTCTGCCGTGACTTTAATTCACCATGCATTTTCTCTGTTTATGTGATCAGCAACAGACTCTGTGAATGCGATAACACAGGAAAAAATAAACACCCTTATATACTCCCGTCGATGTCCTTTTAGGATAGTGGAAGATTCCACAGTTAACAGAAATTTCTTAGCTAGAACATAGGAACTG
Source organism: Trichomycterus rosablanca (assembly GCF_030014385.1). Taxonomy (NCBI): domain Eukaryota; kingdom Metazoa; phylum Chordata; class Actinopteri; order Siluriformes; family Trichomycteridae; genus Trichomycterus; species Trichomycterus rosablanca. The sequence goes on along the minus strand of NC_085989.1, from coordinate 20,044,060 downwards.
GTCTAAATCAGCTAGAACTGGGTTTTAAACGTCATACAATGCAATTGATGCACTTCTTATCACGTACACCATGTACACATCCAGTAACATTCTATTGTAGCATTTTAGTGCCGTATTCCAGTGCCAGGGCTCTGAGGTCCTCCAGTCAGGGGCTTTTAGTTATCCCTAGGACAAAGCGGGAACGGATGGGGGACTGTGCATTTTCCGTGTATGCAACCAAGTTGTGGAATAACCTGCCCTTGGATATTAGACTTGCTGGGTCAAAGGAGATTTTTGAAAGAAGACTTAAGACATATTTTTATACCTTAGCCTTTGAGAATAACCACTAGCTGATGTTTGTTTCGGTTTTCTTGCACATCCCAAAAATATGCTGATAGGTAGATTGGCCACCCTAAGTTTCCCCAAGGTGTTAGTGTGAATAGATTAGTGTGTGATGCCCACACAGATTACAAATAAATTATATCATTAATATGAATCAGATTAAGACCTTAATGGGACATACTTTACAAGTGGAGGTCATTATTTAAAGTACCATTATAGGTCTGGTTCAACTTAAGCAATCACAAAATTGCAGCAACTGTGCAAGTTCTTCCAGTTGAGCATTCAAAAATAGGCTAATGCTTTTGTAAATTAGTGGGAAGTGAGGCTAATGATTAAAAATGGGCTTCCCTATAAAAGATGATCTGAGGCACATACTGCCTTCTTTCACCGTCTCAGAATGTGTCTTTAGTCCTCATTTTACTGCTGCTCTGCTGAAAATGAATGGATTAGCCATGCACATTACATCTTCAGTGTGCTCACATCCAGCGCAATTAGTCATTCCGAACATGGAGGCAGTCGAATAAAGGCAGCAAGTCCCTGTCATCGGAGCCGCTCTTATCACCCAAGTCACACCAGTTAAATCTGTGGGCCCTACTTAGCCACATACTAAATAGGAGACAAAAGGTTTTAGTTGTCATGACAGTTAGAAAGAGGCTCAAAGCTGAGCCAGAGTTTGATTGCCTGGAGTTATTAGCTAGCTGTAATTAAGATTGCATTATTCTCTTCCAGCACAAGTGGGCTTTCAGACGTTGTCTGTCCTCTGCAGCTATAGTGATGATGTGTACTGCATGTACTTCCCCTCGCCACTGCGTTCTGTCACTTAGTGACGCACAGAAATCACTCTTATCTGACCCCTTTGTTCCTTGTACAAGAAGTACTTGGTATAAATCCATGATTAATCAGCAGTGAGAGCACTGGCTTAAACACAACTGATGGAGAAGGTCAAGCAACAGAGTACGGTCCTGGAATATAGAACTTTATTTTGAACTATTTAAAAGTTCTGCATTTTTGAATTAAAAGAAATATTTGTTTGACATGTGTAAACAGCACCATCAAACAACTGTACTTCATGTGGAAATACATTACAAACAGCAGATCGAGGAAAGGCTGGAATACTATTATAAACACAAACTTTAACTTTACAATCCAAGTAACTGCCAATACATCATTATTTTTTTATTAGGAACTAATTTGGTCTCAGTCATCCGGCTGGGCTTGGCGCCTACATGAACAACGATTGGCTGTTGTTCATACAGGGTGGGAGCTGGACAGGAATTCCTCATAACTGATGTATTTTACCTGGCTGATTGATTTAGGTGGTGGATCATTCTCAGCACTGCAGTGACACTGACATGGTGGTGGTGTGTTAGTGTGTGTTGTGCTGGTATGAGTGGATCGGACACAGCAGTGCTGCTAGAGTTTTTAAATCCCGTGTCCACTCACTGTCCACTCTATTAGACACTCCTACATAGTTGGTCCACCTTGTAGATGTAAGGTCAGAGACAATCGCTCATCTATTGTTGCTGTGAGTTGGTCATCTTCCAGACCTTCATCAGTGGTCACAGGATGCTGCCTACGAGGCGCTGTTGGCTGGATATATTTGGTTCGTGTACTATTCTCAATCCAGCAGTGACAGTGAGGTGTTTAAAAACTCCAGCAGTGCTGCTGTGTCTGATCCACTCATACCAGCACAACACACACTAACACACCACCACCATGTCAGTGTCACTGTAGTGCTGAGAATCATCCACCACCCAAATAATACCTACTCTGTAGTGGTTCTGACCATTGAAGAACAGGGTGAAAGCAGGCTAAAAAAGTACGTAGAGAAACAGATGGACTACAGTCAGTAATTGTAGAACTACAAAGTGCTCTTATATGGTAAGTGGAGCTGATAAAATGGACAGTGAGTGTAGAAACAAGGTTTTAATGGTATGCCTGATCAGTGTACAGTGAATTAGAAGTGAAATTATCTGTTTGTAAACAATGCCTGTGTCATTTACATGGTAGAAATATAGTTTTAATGTAAAGAAAGCATGTGTTAATATTATCTTAGGCAAAAAATAAAATTACCAGCTCAGTACAGAAATTTCAGGACATTAAAGCAACTTAAGAATCCTTGATTTTATAGCATGCTACATAACATTTTTGATTGCATGTAGTTCCACATGTACATAGCCTCTAATAAGTCATTAAAGGCAGGAGAACAAATCCTCTTTTCAAGGACACTACACAGTTTCTGAGAGAAGCAGCACTCGTGTCCAGCCTTTATTACATGAGCCACTCGCAAGCTCTGCCTTCCCCTGAAAGAGCCATGTAGGTGGGGGGGATTTGAAAGTTCTTTGTGCTCTAACAATATAAGGGCACATAGGATTTGACTGGAGTGCCTACCAATCACTGTCTCTGTACCACCAGAATAACAAGTCCTAGGTAGACCTGTGCAGCAAGGAAGACAGTGCCTCAATGCACAGGTCATACTTATGCCAAGTTCACATTACACGACTTTTAAGGTGTTCAGATCGCTCTACAGTTCACACTACACAACTTGATCTCTTGTAATCGGGACTGATCGGCGATAGGGGGTCACACACTACACGATCTATCACCAGGAGGAATCTCAGACGAGTCTGTCTGGTCTTCAAAACTATGTTTTGTCACAAAAACACACGCGAGAAGTCAGACATCCCAAGTCTCCTGGAAGTTCCGGGAGTCTCCCGCATATACATAGCGGCTCCCTGATGCCCGCAAGTCAGATAAAATCTCCTGGAATCTAGAACGAGCGGCCAAGAGCGACACACACGCACGCAGGCGACACAGACCTTATTCCCAATCGCGTATTAAATCCGTTATCTGATATACAATCTAGTGCACTGTGTAGAGAACATAAATCAATTGTCTAATATACTGTCTAGTGCACTAAGTAGGGAACATAAATCCGTTATCTGATATACAATTTAGTGCACTATGTAGGGAACATAATTAATTATGTAATACACTATCTAGTGCACTATGTAAGGAACACAAATCATCATCTAGTTATACTTTCTAGTGCACTATGTAGGGAACATAAATCCGTGATCTGATATACAATTTAGTGCACTATGTAGGGAACATAATTAATTATGTAATACACTATGTAGTGCACTATGTAAGGAACACAAATCATCATCTTGTTATACTTTCTAGTGCGCTATGTAGGGAACATAAATCCGTGATCTGATATACAATCTAGTGCACTGTATAGGGAACATAAACCAATGGTCTAATTCACTATTTAGTGCACTACGTAGGAAACATAAATTCATATCTAAAATACTATCTAGTGCACTATGTAGGGAACAGAAATCCGTTATCTGATATACAATTTAGTGCACTATGTAGGGAACCTAAATCCGTTTACTAATACGCTACCTAAAGCATTATGTAAGAAACATAAGTCTATTATCTAGTACACTATCTAGTGCACTAAGTATGGAACATGAATTCATATCTAAAATACTATCTAGTGCACTATGTAGTAAACATAAATCCGTTATCTGATATACAATTTAGTGCACTATGTAGGGAACCTAAATCCGTTAACTAATACGCTACCTAAAGCATTATGTAAGAAACATAAGTCTATTATCTAGTACACTATGTAGTGCACTAAGTAAGGAACATCAATTCTTTTCTAATATACAATCTAGTGCACTATGTAAAGAACATAAATCTATTATCTTTCACACTATCTAGTGCACTATGTAGTACACATTAATGTGTTTGTCACGTGAACAGTTAGCTTAGTAGCTCAGTTAGCAGCCCCTAAAAGTTCTGTTATCACCCATATCCTTTGGTGTGTGTGAGAGGTTTTTTAGCTTTTTTTTTTTTTTTTTGGGCTTGGGGGGTCGAGATCCGGGTCCAAGGATACCTCCCTGAAATGAGTTTTTGCAACTTGGGATGTCTGAGAAGTTAGAGGTTTAATGATACCATGCCCAAAAATGCACGTCAACAAGAAGCAATCGATCAAAGTTGTTTGTGCGCTAATATGTAGTGTAAAAACAAGTAGGAAAAATAAATAAATCTGGGTGAAGGAGTGGATTTGGCTACATGGTCAGCAGGGATTTGTTCTGAAGATAGAGTTGGCAGTCAAATACACACACACACACACACACACACATATATATATATATATATATATATATATATATATATATATACTGTATATATACTGTATATATATACAGTACAGGCCAAAAGTTTGGACACACCAGCCAAAAGTTTGGACACACCTTCTCTTCAATGTTTTTTCTTGATTATTTTTATTTTCTACATTGTAGTAGATTAATACTGAAGACATCCAAACTATGAAGAATTATGTAGTGAACCAAAAAGTGTTAAACAAACCAGAATATGTTTTATATTTTACCAACTCTACCTCTGCACAACCCAACTGATGGTCTCAAACACATTAAAAAAGCAACAAATTCCAAAAATTCACTCTAGACAAGGCACAAACATTCATTGAAAACCATTCCAGGTGGAAACCTAATAAAGCTGGTTGAGAAAATTTCAAAGAGTGTGCAAATCTGTCATTAAAGCAAAAGATGGCTATTTTGAAGAATCTAAAATATAAAACATATTCTGGTTTGTTTAACACTTTTCTGTTTACTACATAATTCCATACGTGTTCCTTCATAGTTTGGATGTCTTTAGTATTAATCTACAATGTAGAAAATTTAAAAAAAATTAAGAAAAACCACAGGAATGAGAAGGTGTGTCCAAACTTTTGGCCTGTACTGTACAGGTCCTTCTCAAAAAATTAGCATATTGTGATAAAGTTCATTATTTTCCATAATGTAATGATAAAAATTAAACTTTCATATATTTTAGATTCATTGCACACCAACTGAAATATTTCAGGTCTTTTATTGTTTAAATACTGATGATTTTGGCATACAGCTCATGAAAACCCAAAATTCCTATCTCAAAAAATTAGCATATCATGAAAAGGTTCTCTAAACGAGCTATTAACCTAATCATCGGAATCAACGAATTAACTCTAAACACCTGCAAAAGATTCCTGAGGCTTTTAAAAACTCCCAGCCTGGTTCATTACTCAAAACTGCAATCATGGGTAAGACTGCCGACCTGACTGCTGTCCAGAAGGCCATCATTGACACCCTCAAGCAAGAGGGTAAGACACAGAAAGAAATTTCTGAACGAATAGGCTGTTCCCAGAGTGCTGTATCAAGGCACCTCAGTGGGAAGTCTGTGGGAAGGAAAAAGTGTGGCAGAAAACGCTGCACAACGAGAAGAGGTGACCGGACCCTGAGGAAGATTGTGGAGAAGGGCCGATTCCAGACCTTGGGGGACCTGCGGAAGCAGTGGACTGAGTCTGGAGTAGAAACATCCAGAGCCACCGTGCACAGGCGTGTGCAGGAAATGGGCTACAGGTGCCGCATTCCCCAGGTCAAGCCACTTTTGAACCAGAAACAGCAGCACTGGACTGTTGCTCAGTGGTCCAAAGTACTGTTTTCGGATGAAAGCAAATTTTGCATGTCATTCGGAAATCAAGGTGCCAGAGTCTGGAGGAAGACTGGGGAGAAGGAAATGCCAAAATGCCTGAAGTCCAGTGTCAAGTACCCACAGTCAGTGATGGTCTGGGGTGCCATGTCAGCTGCTGGTGTTGGTCCACTGTGTTTTATCAAGGGCAGGGTCAATGCAGCTAGCTATCAGGAGATTTTGGAGCACTTCATGCTTCCATCTGCTGAAAAGCTTTATGGAGATGAAGATTTCATTTTTCAGCACGACCTGGCACCTGCTCACAGTGCCAAAACCACTGGTGAATGGTTTACTGACCATGGTATTACTGTGCTCAATTGGCCTGCCAACTCTCCTGACCTGAACCCCATAGAGAATCTGTGGGATATTGTGAAGAGAAAGTTGAGAGACACAAGACCCAACACTCTGGATGAGCTTAAGGCCGCTATCGAAGCATCCTGGGCCTCCATAACACCTCAGCAGTGCCACAGGCTGATTGCCTCCATGCCACGCCGCATTGAAGCAGTCATTTCTGCAAAAGGATTCCCGACCAAGTATTGAGTGCATAACTGAACATAATTATTTGAAGGTTGACTTTTTTTGTATTAAAAACACTTTTCTTTTATTGGTCGGATGAAATATGCTAATTTTTTGAGGGGTGGGTTTTCATGAGCTGTATGCCAAAATCATCAGTATTAAAACAATAAAAGACCTGAAATATTTCAGTTGGTGTGCAATGAATCTAAAATATATGAAAGTTTAATTTTTATCATTACATTATGGAAAATAATGAACTTTATCACAATATGCTAATTTTTTGAGAAGGACCTGTATATATATATATACAGTGCATCACAAAAGTGAGTACACCCCTCACATTTCTGCAGATATTTAAGTATATCTTTTCATGGGACAACACTGACAAAAAAAAATTACACTTTGACACAATGAAAAGTAGTCTGTGTGCAGCTTATATAACAGTGTAAATTTATTCTTCCCTCAAAATAACTCAATATACAGCCATTAATGTCTAAACCACCGGCAACAAAAGTGAGTACACCCCTTAGTGAAAGTTCCTGAAGTGTCAATATTTTGTGTGGCCACCATTATTTCCCAGAACTGCCTTAACTCTCCTGGGCATGGAGTTTACCAGAGCTTCACAGGTTGCCACTGGAATGCTTTTCCACTCCTCCATGACGACATCACGGAGCTGGCGGATATTCGAGACTTTGTGCTCCTCCACCTTCCGCTTGAGGATGCCCCAAAGATGTTCTATTGGGTTTAGGTCTGGAGACATGCTTGGCCAGTCCATCGCCTTTACCCTCAGCCTCTTCAATAAAGCAGTGGTCGTCTTAGAGGTGTGTTTGGGGTCATTATCATGCTGGAACACTGCCCTGCGACCCAGTTTCCGGAGGAAGGGGATCATGCTCTGCTTCAGTATTTCACAGTACATATTGGAGTTCATGTGTCCCTCAATGAAATGTAACTCCCCAACACCTGCTGCACTCATGCAGCCCCAGACCATGGCATTCCCACCACCATGCTTGACTGTAGGCATGACACACTTATCTTTGTACTCCTCACCTGATTGCCGCCACACATGCTTGAGACCATCTGAACCAAACAAATTAATCTTGGTCTCATCAGACCATAGGACATGGTTCCAGTAATCCATGTCCTTTGTTGACATGTCTTCAGCAAACTGTTTGCGGGCTTTCTTGTGTAGAGACTTCAGAAGAGGCTTCCTTCTGGGGTGACAGCCATGCAGACCAATTTGATGTAGTGTGCGGCGTATGGTCTGAGCACTGACAGGCTGACCCCCCACCTTTTCAATCTCTGCAGCAATGCTGACAGCACTCCTGCGCCTATCTTTCAAAGACAGCAGTTGGATGTGACGCTGAGCACGTGCACTCAGCTTCTATGGACGACCAACGCGAGGTCTGTTCTGAGTGGACCCTGCTCTTTTAAAACGCTGGATGATCTTGGCCACTGTGCTGCAGCTCAGTTTCAGGGTGTTGGCAATCTTCTTGTAGCCTTGGCCATCATCATGTAGCGCAACAATTCGTCTTTTAAGATCCTCAGAGAGTTCTTTGCCATGAGGTGCCATGTTGGAACTTTCAGTGACCAGTATGAGAGAGTGTGAGAGCTGTACTACTAAATTAAACACACCTGCTCCATATGCACACCTGAGACCTAGTAACACTAACGAGTCACATGACATTTTGGAGGGAAAATGACAAGCAGTGCTCAATTTGGACATTTAGGGGTGTAGTCTCTTAGGGGTGTACTCACTTTTGTTGCCGGTGGTTTAGACATTAATGGCTGTATATTGAGTTATTTTGAGGCAAGAATAAATTTACACTGTTATATAAGCTGCACACAGACTACTTTTCATTGTGTCAAAGTGTCATTTTGTCAGTGTTGTCCCATGAAAAGATATACTTAAATATCTGCAGAAATGTGAGGGGTGTACTCACTTTTGTGATACACTGTATATATATTATTTTATGCATTTTCTCCCCTTTTTTCTCCCTTTTAGCGCGTCCAATTGCCATGCTTCCTGTCCACCAATGCCGACCCCTGCTCTGATTGAGGAGAATGAAGCTAACCCACGCCCCCTCCAACACGTGGGCAGCATGCCGTATGCATCTTATTACCTACACTTTGACGAGTGCAATGCGGATCAGCACTGCGTATGGAGAGACACACCCTGAGAGCACTCTTTTCTTATCTCTGTGCAGGCGCCATCAATCAGCCAGCAGAGGTCGTAATTGCATTAGTTATGAGAGAGAGAGAGACCCCATCCGGCTTAATCCCACCCATATCTGAACAACCGGCAGGCAGAGCTGAGATTCGATACGATGTATTCGGGATCCCAGCTCTAGTTCTAGCGTGTGTTTTTACCGCTGCGCCACCTGAGCGGCCGTGAAAAAATTTTTTTTTTTTGCAATGCAATGTGGGTATTATGGTTTGCCATGGACGATAAGGTCACAATCACTGTAAAGCTTGTATGTATGTTGATGTCGATGTATACTGTTTACATCTGTTCCACATATTTACATCTTCTCCCCTGGGTTTCCTTTCTGTATCTTGCGTTCACAAAAATTACCACAGTCGCAGACATGTCGAGATATTTAGCATTCTAGATATTTTTATTGCGTCTTCGAGCGATTGGCGAGCCACTCAGATCGAGTCATTGAACAGTTTACACATAGTGAGCGAATGCCAATTTGCCTCCGAGCTGATCTAGCGGCAACCTGGTGCCGAGCAAAAATCAGTGCAAAAATCGTGTTGTGTAAACTAGGCATAAGCAAGCAAATCACTTGTCTCTTTATTTTCATATCTAAAAGCTCAAAGTGAAATATTTCTCTATAATTGCCCTGCACACTCAGAGCATGATTTAATTTGAAGTTGCCCGCTGACCCCTAAACATCACCGTGTTAATGTCTAACAAACAGGATGCTTTGAAGGCATCCAGATGCTGCCAATGTATAATTATTCACGCTTGTTGTTTTGTCTGCTCCATGACCTATAGCTACCGCTCAGAAGCCGTTTACTATCAGTGTCAATAATAAACATGAAAGCATTGCTTTTAAAACTTCAAAGCAGTTTTGAGTTCTGGCAGACGGTACCCTCTACCCTTAAGAATTCATTCTAATTCGCCTGCCTCTTTCCTAATAAGATCATGACAACAAGGATCCTGGATCTCTGTGTATCTGTATTTTCATTGTTCAGAGAAAGGAAAGCATTTGAATTAATTTACATATATGTTTTCTTTTCCTTATTTTTTTTATTCATAGATTTTTATTATTTTATCACAATCCATTACAAAACAACACACACAAATTCACTCACTGACAAATTAGAAATTACACTTTAATTAAACCTTGAGTAATATAGAAATCATAGATGTGGAAAAGCATAAACAACAAAACATATACACTGATCAGCCATAACATTAAAACCACCTCCTTGTTTCTACACTCACTGTCCATTTTATCAGCTCCACTTACCATATAGAAGCACTTTGTAGTTCTACAATTACTGACTGTAGTCCATCTGTTTGTCTGCATGCTTTTTTTGCCTGCTTTCATCCTGTTCTTCAATGGTCGGGACCCCCACAGGACCACCACAGAGCAGGTGATATTTAGGTGGTGGATGATTCTTAGCACTGCAGTGACACTGACATGGTGGTGGTGTGTTAGTGTGTGTTGTGCTGGTATGAGTGGATCAGAGGCAGCAGCACTGCTGGAGTTTTTAAATACCATGTCCACTCACTGTCCACTCTATTAGACACTCCTACCTAGTTGGTCCACCTTGTAGATGTACAGTCAGAGACGATCGCTCATCTATTGTTCCTGTTTGAGTTGGTCATCTTCTAGACCTCATCAGTGGTCACAGGATGCTGCCCACGGGGATATTTTTGGTTGGTGGACTTCTCAGTCCAGCAGTGACAGTGGGGTGTTTAAAAATTCCATCAGCGCTGCTGTTTCTTATTCACTCATACCAGCACAACAATATTGCAATAGTGCAATATTTTAAGATTAAAATATGAATGATAAAGATAAAACAAAAATAAAACACACATAAATACACATAAAACCATAAAAACAACCCAGCTACATCCATGGGTGGAATAAAACAGACATAAACCATACAAACCGTGCAGCTCCATCTAATAAACAATAAACCCACAAGACAAAGGAGAAATGTAGCAAACCCCACACTAACATTAACTGAGGTGAAAATTAAACAAAATTCCCAGGACATGTAAGGCTCTTAACACTAACAACTACACCGCTGTGCTGCCTATTATCATTAATTCAAGTAACTGCTTTAAACTGTAGGGATCACACACATGCCTATTATATAATTTGGGTTTAAAGGAATAGAATTGATTTTTCACCCATTAATTTACACCCGTATTGACAAAGTTAATTAAAAATCATTACAAAACCCCCAAACCCTTTGCTGTAGCACTCCAAATTGTGGTCATATGCATCCTGTTTACTCTAATTATTTTAAAGATATATTTAGACTCCATCTGTTGCAATGTAAATTGACATAGTTTGGAAACTTAAATATCTAAGTATATAAGGGCCAACAATTTACATGTACAGTAATACACAGGATGCTCTGTTCTGATGGGACAAAAGACCCATCAGAGAGACTCTCTGGCGAGCCTGCCTGTCCTGCTTGTTACCAAACCAGGTTGTGATGTGAGGATGTTTTCAATGGTGCAGGTGTAGAAGTTGCACCTTGAAGGGCAGTTGGAAGTCCCTTAAGCATTTAAGGTGGTATAGATGCTGACAGGACTACTTTGCCTAGGTGGTGGTATGGCAAGACCATGACAGGTCCTTTGAGATGTGGACTCCAAGGCACTGTCTCCACTGCAGTCCCATTGATCCAGACAGGGTTGTGTTTCTGCTGCAGATTGCTATCCTGTCCTCCACCAGTGCTCCATGTTTTAAATCCTCTCCAAGTACGCCCTCTCATCATTATCATAGATCAGACCCACCACAACAGTGTCAACAGCAGACTTCACAGTGGTGGCAAAGCTGGAAATGGTCATGCAGTCAAAGATGTACAGTGAGAACAGTATGGGGGCTCAGGATACAACTCTGTGGGGCATCTGTGCTGGGGGTGAGAGTGAATGAGACATGGTTGCCTACCTGCAAAATTTGTGGTCTGTCAGAAAGTTGGTTGCTTGTGGTCTGTCATGAAGTTGGAGGTTCAGTGATACAAGGATGAAGCCAACCTGATGGTTAGTTTGAAGGGGAAATAGTGTTAAACACTTAGCAAGTAGGTGATGGCATCATCTGTAGAGCGACTGTGGCGGGATGCAAACTGTAAAGGGCCAATAGAGTACAGAAGTGATGAGGTGATGAAGTTTCACACTTCTTAGGATGCAGCCTTGTACTTGTTTCTGCTAATGACCCCTGCTTTGTAGGCAGGGATGCAGGAGTTCAGAGCGCCACAGCTTCTGGTTGGTAAATGTCTTGATGATGGTTTTATCAGCCAGTATCCAAACATATCCCATGACCGCTTCTGTAAATATTCTAAACATTTGATTTTAGATGTTGCTTAGTGTAATGCTATTGTGTTACAATGTTATTTAACTGTTTCAAATCCTTTACCACCAGTAAAGGGGTGCACAACCTGACTAAACAGATCTATCGACATTGGATTTGTGTCGCATTCTCACGTGTACATTCTTATTTTGCTAAGCAACTCCTAGAGTCGGTTGTTTCCTGACTCTCTAACCAATTCCCTTTCTTTTCTCTAGTTAGGTTTGAGGCAGAAGCATTGGGGCTGCGATTATTTGTCTGGGTGTTGGTGGACTGAGTAGCTAACGTACTGATCCCAGTCGCAGTTCCACCTCGCGCTCTTGCCTTATACTTCCTTGTAGTCTAGCAATTCTTTTTTTTTGACTCAGCTCACCATGCTCATTCATGTTCAGGCTTTTTGATTTACCTGATTCTTTTGTTTGCCGAATTGCTGGTTGGTTGCATAAATTTTTTTTTTTTGTATATTCCTATTATCCTTCTTCTGTCCAGTAATTTAACTTGGATCCTACATTTAGCCTGGTGGTTCATTTTTACTGCTGCCCCCAACCACCCTGTTACAATTTCTTCATTGAATGCAGAATAATTATTTATTTATTATAGCTCAGCTCCATTAAAAAAAAAAAGCATACCTGTCTTCTTTATACAATGCCCAAAAACACCTTGAACATTTTAGGTGGACAATTTGTTTTTCTGCTGTTATATTCAAGTCAGCCTCTTCAAGAAAAGACTTTAGAGTGTTTGGCAGTTTCTGAAAGTTGGGACACAAAGCTCTGAGAAAAAAGGGTCAGAAACTACTTAAAAAAAAAATCATGAAAATATGCAGACTCATCCTTTGTACAAAGAAACATCAACTGCTATCACAGAATAAAGCAAATCTCTTCTATACAATGATATACAATGCTGTTTCCATATAACCACTTGTGTTCAGTCTTGTCTGGTTGGGCATTGTTTGCAACTATGCTGTACACGTTTGCTCCTGGCCGTCTGTGCTCCTGGCTGCCCTTGCTCTGGTCTGTATTCTGTTAGCGAAGGTTTAGCATGTTCAGTTTTGTGCAAGTATAGGTTAGGGACCTGTCTTGTGCTTAGACTTAGGTTAACATGTAGCATAAGTTCTTTGTATTAATAAACTAATGTTGAACGAATCCATTTGTGTCCTACCTTCTTTAGACAGGCGTTGCATCTAATCACTACGTATAACTGTTGTAATACAATAACTGCAAGTGAATATTATTGAAAGTGCTTTTAATTTGAGACATTTAAACATTAATATAGCCTACCAATTGCAATTGACCTGAAGCTAGTAATAGTTGTTTATGGTCACATTATATATTTAGCCGGCAAAATTGGTGCTTTGTTTTTTTGCCAAAACCAAAGGCACTTTTTGCTTTTTTTACTGCAAGGCTGTAAATATGCATATGTAAATATGTAATGTTAAACCTGTAAATAAATAATAAAATTGGTGCACTGTAATACTGGGGAGAAATTTAATTTACCTTGTGTGGTAGTGGTGATTTATTTATTTTTTTGCTGTAATCGTATAGTGCAGGCTCAAAGTATCTATTATTCTTCGTCTGAAGCACTGCTGGTGGCTACTTGAGCAGTGCTGGTGCATAACTAAGCACTAGAACCTGTAACAATTAAACAAAACACCAAGGAAAAAGGTGAGAACGAAGCAAGACTTCCGCCAAAAAATGCCTATCACTCATGTAAACAGAAAGATGTGAGCCAGCTAGTGGGAAAACTACTGGTCTTGGTACGCTTCTCACAGGAATTTTAAACAATCGGACTGGACATTTGGTTTTCCAAATTTTGTCCATTAAATCCAAAGTCCGTTAAATGGAGGTCTGTTAAATCGGACTTAAATTAAATATATACAGTATATATACTGTATATATATATATATATATATATATATATATATATATATATATATAAAGAGAGAGAGAGAGAGCATATATGCTTACTCTAAATCAAGTTGTGACAATATGCACCAAAAATTCTTGGGCGATGCTAGCCCACCACCGTGAGATATGGGTTTTATTGTCAGCAGTGCTATCAGTCGGCTGAGCATCTATGCACACATGACTAGCTATGTTGGGGGAAGGGGATCTGGAGCGTTGTAATGGATTGGCTCTCTGGCTAGGATATTCTTTCACTGTGCCTGATGTTTCCCAGACCCACCATGACCCTGACCAAATAAAGCCATTAATGAACGTTACATTTTTGTTTCTTTAACGTGTGTGTATGTGTGTGAGTGTTTTCTTGCCAGCAGTAGAAGCTTCTGTAGTATGTTGGCCCATGGTTAAAGCATGCTAACACTCCTAGTGTGAGGAGCCTGTAAGGAGCTTGTGGCACTAATCACATAAATCGATAATAAATTAGGGACCTGGTGCAAATCAAATTGACATTAATATTTAACTTTTAAGATTCACACAGATAGGAGTTTAGTGGGACATTATGGATTTATGTATAGTGGCCATCATTTATAGCAAAACGTTGCCTTACAGTCTAAAAGTTAGAACTTTGTTCCAATACAAAAACCTTTTTTGATATTGATACTGTGTAAACTGTTTAAAGAACACATAAGTTCTTCACAAAAGGAACAACACGTCAACCAGATTTAAATGGACAATTTGGTCTGTGTTCTCTTTATACTATAGTTTACAGTGAAGATGTTTTGCACTGCTTATTACAAAAAAAAAAGTCATTTATCTATGCATTAAAATGTTGGTTTAATTTAATCACTGTAAAATCAAATCAGTATTACTGATAAAATAACATTGAAAAGTGAATGACATTGAAAACCTTTATTTTCATGGGTGGTTTTCCTTGGGTGACATTGTGAAGATGAATGATTACTACACTTCTGCCACATTTACTGTGCCACAAGACACACACACTCAGTTGAATTTCCAACTTGCATAAAGATTTTGTAGCACTGGCGGAGCTCTGATCTAACTGCCATTTTAGGTAAGACATGAATAAGATAGTATTCATCATGATAAGATTCAGCTGCTCTCTGTATAGGCCTAATAGTAGCCTGCTCATGATAATACAAAGCATAGAGAAAAAGAAATATCCAGCACCACCATTAATTTGCCATCTCTAGAAAAGGGCACCAGTGAGCTGTGAAATCACTTTCTCCGATTGAGACGGTTGCACATTCTGTCCATTCATGTCGCATAATGACTTAGATTATGTAGCTTCTTCTTTGCCTGTCTGCATTTGGCATCAGCAGTATGTCAGACCGGAGAGCTTACACACTTTCCTCCGCGCTTAATTCAGTACCTGCCAAGACAAAAATACGTAACACCCACCCGTTACACCCCTGCTAATCAAAAACAGTGGAGAAACGATGAAAGCAGCCTCCACCGGGTTTGCTGTGATACATTAAACGATTTGTTAACAGTGCTGAAGATGTGTTACATTACAGTCTCCAGTGTTAGAGCTGGGCTCAGTGTATGCTGTTTAAAAGCATTTAAGGGCATCGCTGGCACTGCTATATACAGTACCTCTCACTCCTGGCATTAGCATGTGACTGGGGATTACCCTGGCTAAAATAATTATTAGTCTCTTGATCAGTAAAATAACTGAGATTTAATATGCAATGTTATCTGCCTGTAAACATTTACAGATTAAAAAAAACAAAATAAAACGTTTTATAGTCTACATGTTATTATAATTTTTTATTATTATTGTTGTTATTATTATTGTTATTATTATTATTGCTATTGTTATTATTATTATTGTTATTATTATTATTATTGTTATTATTTTTTATTATTATTGTTAATATTATTGTTATTATTATTGCTATTGTTATTATTGTTATTATTTTTATTATTATTATTAATATTATTATATTGTTATTATTATTTATTATTAATATTATTATTGTTATTGATATTATTATTATTATTATTATTGTTAATAATAATAATAATAATAATAATAATATTAATAATAATAATAATAAAAATAATAATAATAATAATAATAATAATAATAATAATAATAATAGAGGGCAGTGGTCTATTACACTAGCCCACCACTGTGAAGATCCTGCTTTAAATCCATTAACCATAGTTTGTGGTAGTATGCTAATCTATTTCTTCCAAATAAAAACCTTTCAGTCGTTTTTAAAGGGGTTTAAAAGGGTAATAATTACTGTATGCATTCCAGAACAGTACATAAAAGTGCAGCCCTGCACCTGCAAGAAAAAGTCCAAGTGCAAATGCTTGATCAAGGAAGAACAATACTGTGGCTAAAAAGCCACTAACAAAAAAGGACAATCACACATAAATAAAGTAGCCAAAAAAACAAATATAAAACAAACATACGAAACAAATATAAGACATAAAACATCCACAGCACACAACAAAGAAAGTGGATAGAACAGTGATAGCTCAGAAGTGAAAACTGCTTGTCACAGTATTACAGGCTGCTTTGGCCATCTGCGACAACTAAGTTTTCTGAAAAACCGGAAAGATAGGGAACCCTCAGAACCTGTGCTTGACAATGCATAAGCAGCACCCCAACCACACCAGCTGGCGCAACCCATGCATAATGTGGATTTATGAGCTCGGTCCACTCCAGAAATGGGTCATCGCTCTGCCCCTGGGGCAATCTCTTCTCCCAGGGAGGTTCTGTTGTAAGACCTGAAAACGGCATGAAACTGGATGAGTTCCCAGAAAGAGATTAGTTTGCCAGCATCACACGGCAGCAGATTTGCAGGTTTGTCAACAGAGGAGGTGGAGAGTCTGAGAGAGAAAAAACTGTGATATATAGAAAAACTTCCACCTGGAGTGAGTTAACACTTCAGCTGATGCTGTACTCCTTATGTCGCTGCAGCATTGTTTATTCCATGTTTATATACACTGATCAGCCATAACATTAAAACCACCTCCTTGTTTCTACACTCACATTCCATTTTATCAGCTCCACTTACCATATAGAAGCACTTTGTAGTTCTACAATTACTGACTGTAGTCCATCTGTTTCCCTGCATGCTTTTTTAGCCCCCTTTCATGCTGTTTTTCAATTGTCAGGACTCTCCCAGGACCACTACAGAGTAGGTATTATTAGGGTTGTATGTCAAAAATCTCCTGATTTAGCGTAGTCAATCTTCTACTGTATATTGTGTATTTACGCCTCCTCTGACACATGTGCAGTCCTAGCGGACCCCTTCTTTTCCCTCTGCACAGGTGCCTCTCGATCTGCTAACCAGGGTCCTTACACAGCGTTTGAAGACCCCACCCACTTAGTCTGGTCATCCCACCCAACAAACACGGTGGCCAATTATTGTCTGCTGCAGGCACTGTCAACTGTGCCTGCTAGATGGCGCCCAGTTGACCGGTGGCAGAGCCAAAATTCAAACCGGGGTGTTTAGAATTTTGGATTTGGTGTGCAAGCAGAATATCCCGCTGTACCACTTGGGCGTTTTTGTCACTGACAGTTGGTAGGCTGAACTGTTCAAGTTCCGGTTTGTTACATGCTAAAAGAACAGCATAGGATGGTTGACCATGTTGGAATATTTTATCACTATATTTATTACTCCGCATAAATCATTTAGTGTGCATATATTACACTAAATGGCCAAAAGCATGTGGACACCTAACCAAGATCTTGTTGAATATCTGATTTCACAAACCATGGGCATTAATATAAAGCTCATGACACAACACCCAAAGTAGATCCTTTAACTCCTGTAAGTTGTGAGGTGGGGCCTCCATGGATCGGACTTGTTTGTCCAGCACATGCCACAGATGCTTGATTGGATTGGTCAACACCTCAAACTTGTTGTTGTGTTTCTCAAACCATTCCTGAACCATTTTTTGCTTTGTGGCAGGGTGCATTATCCTGCTGAAAGAGGCCACAGACATCAGGGAATACCGTTTCCATGAAAGGGTGTACATGGTCTGCAACAATGCTTAGGTAGGTGGTACGTGTCAAAGTAGCATCCACATGGATGAACACCCCACAAGAGCTGCATTTTTGGAGATCACAATTTGGCCCTTGTCAAACTCGCTCAAATCCTTAAGCTTGCCTATTTTTCCTGCTTCTAACACATCAACTTTGAGGATAAAATGTTTACTTGCTGCCTAATATATCCCACCCACTAACAGGTGCACTGTTAACCCGGACTTTATATTTAATCAAACATTTTTAGTACAACTTACATAAATTATTTAAGTTTTTTTGCTCTACTAAAAAATGCAGAGTACAATGTACTCATTTGAGTACACATTTAAATGTGCTAAAAGATTTAAGTTTACTAAACAAAAAAAAATACTTTTCTATCAGATTAACTTTAAGTTAAGTTAAGGTAATTAAACAGAAAAACGCCCACCATTTACGTGTAAGTCCGCCTTTTTTCAGCTTGTTGGTGAATCAGGCAAAAATGATTTTCTTGTGTTCGGGTAGCCATTTGTTTTAACTTTTGTAACCTGTTGTTGCAAATTACTTTTTACTTTTCATTTAAGGCTTTTTGCAAATGTAAACTTGTCTTTTGTGAAGTGGAACCTTTGTTAAACTAAATGGACAAACATTTTCTTCCTCATTATGCTATTTTTGAGTAGCATGTACACCAGTCTGATGGGACTTTTTCATCTTCCGTCCAATTTTGGTAAGTGTTGTACTTTACTTAACAATTTTGTTTAAAATAAATGATCTTAATGTTGACACTAAATAAATAATCAAACAGCGCTGCTTTATTTGCCATGTTTAGGCTACATGCTAGCATGCTAGCCTTCATACGAAGCAAAGAGTGTGCTGGCTTGCTATATTTTAATCCTTAAATGAATGGTATTAATGTTGATATTAATACTTCTGTTTCTTTGTTTTGTTTTAGAGAGCTGATGCCAAACATTAAGAAATCAGCTTGCTGTGTGAAACTGAGTACAGGTTCATGGTTACTGTGAAGAGCTGTTTGTGTTTCATCAGAACTTTATATACAGTTTGTACAGTTTTTAAGATGTTTTCTTGACATATTGTATTTTAAGTAAATACTTCTGAAGTGAAATAAAGAAAAACAATTTTATAATTTTGTCTGTTTTTCTATAAACATTTGTAATTGATATTTAAAATGTAATTAACATGAAAATATTTTTTCAATATTTTTGTCTATTGAGCTCAAGATAATAAGTAGAATTATTGGGAAAAGCAGTTGGTATAACCAAAAAAAACAAAGTTTAATCAACTTGCCTTTTAGGTGTAATAACTTAATGTTTTAAGTTATGCTAACTCAAGTTTTCATTATACATTACTTAACTTTTTTAAGGCAACCGGTTTCCTCAAATTTTTTAAGTAGATTGAACTTATCCGGGCTTACAGTGTGTTGTGATGAAGAGATAATCAGTGTTATTCACTGCACCTGTCAGTGGTCATAATGTTATGCCTCGCCGGTGTATAAATTTAAAGAGGCATAACAGTGGCATAATAATGTTGGGGGGCACCAATATACAGAATTCATATACACAGTACCAGGGTCCTGTAAAACCGAGATTGAACCTCTTCTCTGTTTACTGTCTGTGAGGAATCTGGTATGTTTTCCTTGTTGGTTTCCTCAGGGTACTCTGGTTTTCTTCCAGTCTAAAAAACATGCAGATTCTGAATGTTATGTTATATCTTCCCTGCAACATACAATGTCTCACTGTGCTTACATAAAAGTTATTGAACTGTTATTGAAATATACAGGAGTATAGGTCATTTATAAGTCTTTGAGAAATGACTTTGAGAAATGACTTTGGGAAATGACTTTGTTCCGAACAATGTGTCTCAGAGGATCTGGGTATGAGTATGGTCACTATTGCTATGAGTACACAAAGAAATAATGAAGTCCAAAGTGTCTCAGCAACTAAATAGCTTTCATTTTTTCATATCCGACATAGCGCTAAACCTGTGTGAAATACTAAGGCATGTATACAAATATGCATTTAATTTCCACTTGGATAAAGATTTTCTTTACAATAAAAAAAACACTTGCTTTCATTCCTGCCAGTAAAAGCTTGGAAGAACCCAATTACCCAGTTAGAGACAGAGCAAGACTTCTTTCAATACAGTGCTTTAACACTCAGGAGATCAGTCTTGACTATTAGAGAGAATATAGTGGGATTCCTGGCTCTTTTCTAATTAAAACCTTTGGGACTGGCATTTTAGGCTTTGAGGAAAAACAACATATAGAACTTCTAGGATTGAGCCTATAGAACTTAGGCGCTATCGTTCTGGGTGAGCTAGTGTCGACAATGTCATTTCCTTTCTCTTTTAAGAAAGTCAACAGCAAGAAAAGCCAGTAGAAAACTTGTTTAACAAGAATTGATTAAACTATTGTGTTTAGGTTTTAAACAAAATCACTAGGCAGTGTAAAACTGTCACTCACACGAACCCCGTTTTGATCATTGGGTCTGTATTGAGATATGAAGTACAACAATGATACAGAGGAATTTGTTCAAGTAAACACGAGCAGAAGAGCAAAAGAGCTTGGATACATATAAAATGAAGCTTTGAAAAGATCGCAAATATATACTGCATTTTGTTAGCCTACTGTTTTTTTAAAAAACATAATAGTTTTACCTACAGCCACTGCTCCTTTTAAAATAAAACAGTACACACATGTATGTGTGTGTGTGTGTGTGTGTATAAATATTTTTCAACTAATCTCTGATGTCTTGGTTGTAATACAGTAGACCCTTGAGTTACGATACGAACATTTTGGGTTACGAGCGATCTTTTTCAACTTGATGTACTAACAAATTTCGGATTACGAACGTCTCTCTCTCTCTCTCTATACTGTCCGAGTGTTTGCTCACTGTAAATATATATATACAGTGTATCACAAAAGTGAGTACACCCCTCACATTTCTGCAGATATTTAAGTATATCTTTTCATGGGACAACACTAACAAAATGACACTTTGACACAATGAAAAGTAGTCTGTGTGCAGCTTATATAACAGTGTAAATTTACTCTTCCCTCAAAATAACTCGATATACAGCCATTAATGTCTAAACCACCGGCAACAAAAGTGAGTACACCCCTAAGAGACTACACCCCTAAATGTCCAAATTGAGCACTGCTTGTCATTTTCCCTCCAAAATGTCATGTGATTTGTTAGTGTTACTAGGTCTCAGGTGTGCATAGGGAGCAGGTGTGTTCAATTTAGTAGTACAGCTCTCACACTCTCTCATACTGGTCACTGAAAGTTCCAACATGGCACCTCATGGCAAAGAACTCTCTGAGGATCTTAAAAGACGAATTATTGCGCTACATGAAGATGGCCAAGGCTACAAGAAGATTGCCAACACCCTGAAACTGAGCTGCAGCACAGTGGCCAAGATTATCCAGCGTTTTAAAAGAGCAGGGTCCACTCAGAACAGACCTCGCGTTGGTCGTCCAAAGAAGCTGAGTGCACGTGCTCAGCGTCACATCCAACTGCTGTCTTTGAAAGATAGGTGCAGGAGTGCTGTCAGCATTGCTGCAGAGATTGAAAAGGTGGGGGGTCAGCCTGTCAGTGCTCAGACCATACGCCGCACACTACATCAAATTGGTCTGCATGGCTGTCACCCCAGAAGGAAGCCTCTTCTGAAGTCTCTACACAAGAAAGCCCGCAAACAGTTTGCTGAAGACATGTCAACAAAGGACATGGATTACTGGAACCATGTCCTATGGTCTGATGAGACCAAGATTAATTTGTTTGGTTCAGATGGTCTCAAGCATGTGTGGCGGCAATCAGGTGAGGAGTACAAAGATAAGTGCGTCATGCCTACAGTCAAGCATGGTGGTGGGAATGCCATGGTCTGGGGCTGCATGAGTGCAGCAGGTGTTGGGGAGTTACATTTCATTGAGGGACACATGAACTCCAATATGTACTGTGAAATACTGAAGCAGAGCATGATCCCCTCCCTCCGGAAACTGGGTCGCAGGGCAGTGTTCCAGCATGATAATGACCCCAAACACACCTCTAAGACGACCACTGCTTTACTGAAGAGGCTGAGGGTAAAGGTGATGGACTGGCCAAGCATGTCTCCAGACCTAAACCCAATAGAACATCTTTGGGGCATCCTCAAGCGGAAGGTGGAGGAGTGCAAAGTCTCGAATATCCGCCAGCTCCGTGATGTCGTCATGGAGGAGTGGAAAAGCATTCCAGTGGCAACCTGTGAAGCTCTGGTAAACTCCATGCCCAGGAGAGTTAAGGCAGTTCTGGGAAATAATGGTGGCCACACAAAATATTGACACTTCAGGAACTTTCACTAAGGGGTGTACTCACTTTTGTTGCCGGTGGTTTAGACATTAATGGCTGTATATTGAGTTATTTTGAGGGAAGAATAAATTTACACTGTTATATAAGCTGCACACAGACTACTTTTCATTGTGTCAAAGTGTCATTTTGTCAGTGTTGTCCCATGAAAAGATATACTTAAATATCTGCAGAAATGTGAGGGGTGTACTCACTTTTGTGATACACTGTATATATATTTACAGTGAGCAAACACTCGGACAGTGGACAGTGTGTTTCCGGTGTTTTCTTGAGATTTTGTAAAACTTCTATATTAAAATGTCCCCAGAGAAGGTGCAGAGAAAGCACAGTTTTTGTTGTTATATAATTACTCCTGCCAGTAGATGTCACTGTGTATCAGACAGAGGAGACATTGAGTAAGAGAGAAGAAGGAAGTCATTCTTTCGTGAAATTACACATTACGCATGGGTGTCCGGGTCCTTCCTGTGCAGAGTTTGCATGTTCTCTCATGTCTGCGTGGATTTTCTCCGGAAGCTCCGGTTTCCTTCCACAGTCCAAAAACATGCAGTCAGGTTAATTAGAGACACTGAATTACCCTGTAGGTGAATGGGTGTGTGTGTGTTTGTGTGTCTGCCCTGGGAAGGACTGGCACCCCATCCAGGGTGTTTCTGTGTGCCTTGCACCCATTGAAAAGCTGGGATAGGCTCCAGCATCCCCCGCCCCTGCAACCCTAATTAGATAATCAGTTAAGAAAGTGAGTGAGTGAGTTTCATCGACTGATTTATGATGATCAGGGTCACAGTGGGTTCAATTTCAAACAAGGCAGGGCTTTCATTCTTATAATTAAATAATAATAATAATTATTATTATTTTAATAATACAGTAGTATAGACTGTAAATAGTGAAATCGATAAAATTCTTGCAATCAAAAGTTAATAATCAATTCACGTCATAAAGGTTATGTTAAATATCTTTAAGTTATTTAGGTCAATAATGCTGCTAAAATGTTCAGAAATACAGAGCTGATCTGCAGCAATAATAACATTAAATCATATGTTTTACATTTACATTTTCGTCATTTAGCAGACGCTTTTATCCAAAGCGACTTACAGTACTGTGACAGTATATTGTCTAAGCAATTGAGGGTTAAGGGCTTTGCTCAAGGGCCCAACAGTGGCAACCTGCCGACCGTTTGATTACTAGTCCAGTACCTTAACCGCTAGGCTGCAACTGCCCCATGTGTTATGTGTGGAGACCCACCCACCCACCCACACATAGTCCGACCCCCACCCTGCAGATACGGTGGCCAGTTACCGAGTTTCGAACCGAGGAGTTTAGAAACTCTGTGCTGGTGTGCTAGCGGAATATCTCGCTGCGCCACCTGTATTCTGAATTTTATAAAATATGTTTAAAAAAATCAATTGACCCTAAACAAAAAGTAGAAGGTTTGGCACAGTGGCTGTCATCACAATTAAGCAATAGTTATCGACAAGCAAAAATAGTTCAGTATGCCAACAGATCTATTTTTTATAAAATAATCTAAGAAATTATTTTAAAAAATATAAAAAATCTAAAGCTGTCATAAACATGCAAAAATCTACAAAATATTTAACATGCAGATTATTTACTAATTGGTTGTATTTAAAATATTAGTATCTAAATAATGACATATCTAAGAAGCTAAACTGTCCTAAAAAGCTGTATTGTTTTAAAGGCTGTTCCTTACAAAGTTGGAAACTTAGAAATAATGAAAATAAAACAGTCAAAATTGTCTAGGGCTTCAAGAGTGCATTGTAGATATTTGTTGTAGTTATCAGTAAAGTGAATGTAAACTGTGCGATTAAATAAATTATTATCATTTTTTACTGTGTCAGCTATACAGTATAAGCATACTCCAGAGCAGGGGTCACCAACACGGTGCCCGCGGACAACTAGTCGCCCGCAGGAACCACGTGAGTCACCCACAGAGCATGTTCTAAAAATAGCACTAGTGACTATAGATCTCTGTCTAAAAATTTTATTTGTGTTGCTGTTCTTTTTCAATAACACTTGCATTAATGTAGATTTGAAAATGACAATACAGTTGACCCTTGAGTTACGAACGGTTTACCACACGAACATTTTGGGTTACGAACGATCTTTTTCAACTTAACGTATGAACAAATTTCGGATTACGAACCAAAATTGGCACAACACGTGACGTCACGAACAAGTTGACTCAGAGCGTTTCTCTCTCTCTATATATATACAGTATATACAGTGAGCTAACATTTGGACAGTGGACAGTGTTTTTCCGGTGTTTTCTTTATAATTTGTAAAATTCTATATTAAAATGTCCCCAGAGAAGGTGCAAAAAAGCGTTTTTTGTTGTTGTATAATTACTCCTGCCAGTAACTGTCACTGTGTATCAGACAGAGGGGACAGTGAGTAGGAGAGAAGAAGGAAGTTATTCTTTCGTGAAAGTACACCTACAAAATACAACACTATTGAAATAAAGAAGGAAATAATAATAATAATAATAATAATTTAAGATTTAAGGGCAAATACACTTGATACAAATACACAAAAAAGACCATTTAGGACATTAGAAAGGTTAGGTAAGAGGGTGGTTAGGAAGGTCTGGCACAGATTAATTCTATTTACATTATTTCCCATGGGAATAATAGGTTTTTACCCACAAAAATAAAAAAAAACCATGGCAGTAAAGTGAAAGAAAACTGAAGCTTATTTAGAACTTATTTAGAAAGCCTTTTTGGATGGGGAGGTCTTGAAAGGAGCAATAATTAATGACAAACACTGTTTTCAAATACAATAAGAATGGTCCTGATGTAATCTCCACTCTCTTTGATGTCCAAATGGGGGCAAGTACGATGGTTAGAACAGTATTGGCTATGTCTGGAAATTTGCCAGAGCAGCTGGATCGGGATATGGTTAAGTGCAGGTGGTTTAGCAGTTTTTTTTAATCTTACATAACTGATCATTTGAACAAACATGGGACAACGGGATATGATATAAATGTGACAGTTAATGATTTCTAAAAAATGTAACACAAATGATAATTTGTAAAAAAAAAACTGCATTATTTATTATAATGATAATGCAACTTTCGTGTGTATCAAACAAGTAGCCCTTCATATTGCTCAGTACCCTTGAAGTAGCTCTCAGTTTCAAAAAGGTTGGTGACCCCTGCTCCAAAGAAATGGTTCATTACTTCATGTATTTGTTCTGTGTCTTTATGATACTAGAGATGTATAACAAATAGGTTTTATTTATGGCACATGAAGAAAGTTGGATTATACGCCACAGAGGATATTCATTTCCTTTTTTTCCTGGCTTGTTAGAATGACTAATTAGGAACTCAGTACACAGCCTTCATATAAACTGTAACACCTGAGAATTACAAAAAAAAGAACATTTGTTAAATTGAGCTAGACCTGTGGCATTGATCTTTTCTAAATATAATAAATACAAATAATTAAAGTGGATTAATGGATAGATGAATACACTGCAGATGCATTCCCCATGAAGCTTTTAATGACCCACCTGGTGGATACCCCACTTTTTAGTACATTCTATTAGTTATTCTTGGATTTTTAACAACAAGATTCTTTATTTTGGATGCAGAAAGCCCAGCTAACAACACCTGTTTTACATTCAGATTGAGCATCTAGGGTGAAGGGAGTATCATTTGGTAAAGCTTTAATTGCACCTTTACACTGATGGGGGTCATTTGTCCAGTGGCAGTGGATTACCAGTCCTACTGTTTGTGATTAAGTCTACAAAAAATGACTTGGTTCCACTCAGTGCACAGCGAGCTGCTCCTGGACCAGGCCCCCTGAGAGGAAACAGCTGTTCTGTCCTTCTGTGTTCAGGAGAAAGGGATGACTCCTTGTCCCCTAGCACGTTTCCCTCTCACCAGGGTTCTCACTAATGATTTTTAAAAGCAGATGTTTTGGACTAAATACATAACACTGTTGACTTACAGGAGAATAAATGAAGGTACAAGACAATGTTGAATTCTTTGGGATTATCTAATTATTGTGCACATTGATTAACTCTTTAAGTTAACAGGTAAGCATGCTAAAACAAGCAAGGTTTAATTGTTTAATGTGTCTAATGTTCTATTACTATTACCCACATTACACTGATTTAACTGAAATTACAAAAGTAGAAAGCAAAACTGTGTGGTTCTGTGCCCAGTGAAAGGAACGCCAGGTGTAACCCAAGGATAAACCCAATGCACAATACTTAACCAAAGCAAAACAGTTCTAACACTGAAAATCTATTAAATAAAAACAGGAAAAAAATAAACTAACAAAACAAATTTTTATAAAACCTAAACTAAACCATAAGCAGCAGCGGTTCTCAAGGTGAACCATGAGAATAGTGCTACCGGGCCAGCTACTTGGTCCACCAGAATGTTATAACCCTAATGCTTGCCAGATAACCAGACAGGGGAACCCAGCAAACCACTCACTCACTCACTTTCTTAACCGCCTATCCAATTACGGTCGCATGGAAGGGGGGGGTTCCTAGCTTTTCAATGGGCGCAAGGCACACAGTAACACCCTGGACAGGACGCCAGTCATCGCAGGGTAGACACACATACACACACACGTCCATTCACCTATAGGGCAATTCAGTGTCTCCAATTAACCTGACTGCATGTTTTTTTGGACTGTGGGAGGAAACCGGAGCTCCCGGAGGAAACCCACGTAGACACGGGGAGAACATGCAAACTCCACACAGAAAGGACCCGGACCGCCCCACCTGGAGATTGAACCCAGGACCTTCCCCCAGCAAACCAGCAACAGCAAAAACATAGCAAAACTGCCACTCTATCACAAAACTCAAAACCACATAAGGCTGATGCAACAGTTTATTTGCTAAGTCCATGGGAACCAGAACTGAAGAACGCTACCAAAATTTCCAGCAGGAGAAGCTGAGCAGGTTGTCGATCGAGTTGGACTTTTAGCCATATATATGAGCCAAATGAACAACCACCAAAACTAACAGAAAAGTAAAAAACACATTCAGGGAGTCTGGAAATCATCAAATCAGAGGACTTAGCTATGGGCCAAGTCCAAATATAGCAGAGAGTTCTCTGGGCCTGAGCTCATGTCAATTGGTCAGAAAGACAGTGGAAACGTGTGCTTTGGTCAGATGAGTCCACGGTTGAGCTTGTTTTTGGAAAAAAATGACAAGGACCATCCAGACTTTTATCAGTGAAAGGAGCAAAAACCAACATCTGTAATGGTATGAGGATGCATCAGTGACCATGCCATGGATGACTTGCATATGTTTAAAGAAACCATTGACGAGACGGCATATATTGGGATTTTCAGAGAGACACTTGCTGCCATTAAGGTGACGTCATTTCCCGGAAAGTTAATTATTATTTCAGCAAGACAGTGACAGTCCTCATTCTGTGCATGCAACACAGATTGCTTGTGCTTGACTGCCCTGGCTGCAGCCCAGATCTGTCACCTACAAAAAATGTATGGTGCAGCAAAAAGAGGAGAATCAGACAATGACCATGGACTGTTGAGCAGATGAAGTCTCATATCAAGCAAAAATGGAAAAAAGCTCCTTAATAGAACAGCTGATGAAAAACAGGGGTAAACACGCCTCTGTGCCAACTTTTTTAAGGTGTGTTGCAGGTATTAAATTCTAAATGTGTTCACATTTACGAAATACAATGAAGCTGAGCTGTAAAAACATTGGAAATCTGTTTTCTATTTTTATTAGTTAAAAATAGAATGAGCATTAGGCCTTAAGCGATGAATACATTTAGCTATTTTAGATAATTTAGCTAATTTTCAGGTTCATTGTACTAAGGAGTAACATGGACCACCACATTAGTTCTCATAAAGGGGTATAAATATAAAATGAGAAGCTGCAGTGAGAGAAAAATCATTCACGTCTCTTGGGGAATTAAACAGACCAGGCTTTGGGGATTAACTATGGTCTTTGGCAATGAGACACAATGCTCTCAGGCATTCCCCCCCTTCTCCTAATCTGTCTCAAGAAACGTGTTTCCCCAAAGCTTGTTTCATTTCCATAAATTTGCAGTTCATTTGCATTTTCCGATTCTGACCGACAGCTTCACTTTAAATGGCCTTTATTTATTTGATCTTGTTTGTGTGATTTAAGAGCTACACTGGCCAATAATTAAGCTGTTGTCATACAGCACCCTATGTAGCCAGTATGGGCTCCTATTGATTTACAATAGACTACCACCTTAAAGAGAGGAGCAAGAGACAGTCAAGTCTGAGCTACACTAATATTCTCTTTCCTCATTTTCCCTGCATGTAGTATCAGGTGAACATGACCGAGCCTCCAGAAAGTGACCCCCTTAGTAAAAGTCCTCTATTATTGCTACACTCCTAGAACCTGTTCCTGCCTCTTTTTAACATATCGGTGTGCAGCAGCCTTTCATTTGCATAACTCATTTCCAGAAATGTGGTGGACTGTGGCACGCATTTGACAGAATGACAACGGTTGAGAGCGGCAGCCACCACCTGCCAAAACATTATTACAGCAGACGAGGCAACTACACAGCGACAAAGTCAAGTGTCATTTAACTAGGAACACTGATGATTTCTTTCTGTCTCTGCCTTAAGTGAATATATTTAGTATTGAAAATGTTTTCGAGTATGAGTTTGGCTGGGGTGCCCTGGGATGAATGTCTTATTATTGAGAAATTACACAGCACATGCCTTATGAGATGTGCATCACATTATTTTACAGCACAATTACAAAATGCCTCCTTTCTCAAGTGTGTAAAATGTTTTGTGCATGAGTTTCTTACATTTACTTCGACTTTTATTTCATTGCAGACAGGATGAACCTGAGATATTTCATGTTTTGTCTACTCAACTTCATTTCATTTATTAATAAACATCCATTCCTGCATTTCAGGCCTGCAACACATGTAACTTTGTAATGTTGCTATTCCTTTTCACCACACTTAAAAGACGTTTTGGCACCGAGGATACCAAGTGATTTAGTGTTTCAGCTTTTATTTTGTCCCATTCTTCCTGCAAACACGTTTTAAGATGTGCAACAGTATGGGGTCAAAATTCAAAATTCTCCACACATTCTCTATTGGGGACAGGTCAGGACTGCAGACAGGCCAGTCCAGTACCTGTACCCTCTTCTTTCCCAGCCATGCCTTTGTAATGTGTGCAACATGTGGTTTTGCATTGTCTTGTTGAAAAATGCATGGAAGTCCCTGGAAAAGATGACGTCTTGAAGGCAGCATATGTTGCTCTAAGATCTCAATGTACTTTTCTGCATTAATGCTGCCATTACAGAAGTGTAAATGAACTTTGCCAAGGGCACTGACACAAACCCATACCATGACAGACCCTGGCTTTTAAACTTGTTGCTGATAACAGTCTGGATGGTTCTTTTCGTCTTTGGTCTGGAGCACACGGCGTCCATTTTTTCCAAAAAAGACCTGAGATGCTGATTCATCTGACCACAGTACACGTTTCCACTGTGTGATGGTCCATCCTAGATGCCTCAGAGCCCAGAGAAGTCGATGCCGCTTCTGGACATGGTTAACATAAGGCTTCTTTTTTGCACAGTAAAGTTTTAAGTGGCATTTGTGCATGTAACTCTGTATTGTAGTGCTTGACAAAGGTTTGCCAAAGTAATCCCCCACCCATGTGGTTATATCAGCTATTGTTGAGTGGTGGTTCTTGATGCAGTGCCGTCTGAGGGATCGGAGATTACGGGCGTTCAGCTTAAGCTTGCGCCCTTGGCCTTTACGCAGTGAAATTCCTCCCGATTCCTTGAATGGTTTAATGATATTATGCACTGTAGAGGGAGAAATACGCAAATCCATTTCAATCTTTCTTTGAGCTACATTGTTTTTAAACATTTCAATAATTTTCTCACACATTTGTTGACAAACTGGAGATCCTCTGGCCACCTGTTTGTTTAGTTCTTTCACCTAATTACTAGCCCTAAATTGAAATGAAGTTGAGCAGATAAAACATGAAACATCTCAGGTCCATCCTTTCTGCAATCAAATAAAAGTCAAAGTAAATGTAAGGAACACTGTATTTTTATTTTATTTGCATTTTCCATACTGTCCCAACTTTTTCTGATTTGGGGTTGTATATATTTTGGTCTGCTATTGTGTGCTTTTTGTACCATGGCAGCCCTAAATGGCCAAGGGCTCTGGAAGCCAGAACATGAAGATGTCAATACACTGACGCAGCAAGGCTTTGCCCAAATAGCTGGTTATAAACTTGGCTGCATTCTGTCCTGCCTTTTCTGTGTTTTGTTTTCTCCTCTGAGAAAATTTTGCATTGCGTCCAGCCCTGGCCCCTGTGCTCTGTCGCCTGCCAAAAACACTGTTTGCACCAAGTTTCATGCACATGGTCGCTTGGTCAGCCTAGCGCAGTCTGATCCAGGGTAGCTTGTTCTTTTTTTATTTGCCCAGTATCTCCGACCTCCATCCATGTTAATGTGGTCTCGATCCAAGACATTTATATTTGCCTGTTCAGAGTCTTGGAGGCATCCGGCCTGGCACAAATCGAAGTAGGGGCCGCCTGATGTCTCAGTTCTTCCAAGACTCTTCAAGCTGATGCTGTGGGTGACATTTTGTTGGCTGCTTTCGCCTTATTCTTTTCAAGCTGGTCTTGGGTGTTAAACTGTAAGACTGTAATTCCTAGGGCATGTTTCATGAGACAAATAAGCATAAATACCAGAGTGTGGGGGTAGAATTGTGGAGGGTAATCCATTTGTTTTAGCCCACATTTTTTCAAGTTCAGTCATGGATGGTTTTCTGCTTATTAAACAGACATTTACTTGTATGTGATTCTGTGATTATGGAATCTTTATTGCAGAACCAGGTGTCTTCCATAGAAAAAAAAAGCCTCATAATTCAGAAGCATGCAATTTCACCTTTTTACCCTCACCTAGTGCCAGACTTCACCATTGTACTTTATTGGTTTGGCATTGTCTGTTGGCAAAGCAGCGAAATTGCATGCCCTCCTAGCCGGCCTAGCTGCATCCAAATAAACTAAAAACATGGAATAATTTTGATGGCCACAAATCACAAACCATTTTAAATTAAGAAATGTTTCAGTTACAGATCAAGCATGGAACTTTTTGGATGGATTTATTATTTATTTCATCCTAGGCTTAGGCCAGGAACACACTCCAGACAGGACAACAGTTTATCATAGGACATCTGACACTCCACTCTGACACACTATGAAGTAATTTGGAGCAGCCAATCCACCTTCAGGGGTGTCAAGGTTGATGCACCAGGTACGCTGTGCGCCGCAGAGCAACATGGAAAAATGTGTAAGTGTGTCTGGCCCTGCATCAGACTGCCACCCTGTCAAGGATTTATTTCTGCCTTGTACTTTTGCCTTGTATGCTGGTGTCATCACAACTCCAGTCAGATTAAAGTGGTTAGTAAAAATGACTATACCCCTTCTGCTGACTATATTTACAGTGGAAGGGAACCATTAGGGCCCTCTAGGCCCATGGAAAGGGCATAAGATGTTCTAAAAACTATACTATAATCTATAGAATTATATAATAAATAACAAATGTTTTGTTCTAATTTTATCTACTCATAATTTGACAACCACAATTTTTATTTATTTTTTGCATTTTCCACCAGTTTTCCTCCGAACCTAGTCGTATCCAATTACCCGATTGCATTACACTTCTCTACTGATGTTGACCTTCACTCTGACTAACACACGCCCCCTCCGACATGTGTGCAGTAGCCGACTGCATCTTTTCACCTGCACGATGCGAGTTCTTATGTGGATCAGCATAGTGTATGGAGAGACACACCCTGATCACACATTATCCCTCATCTCTGTGCAGGCGGCATAAATCAGCCAGCAGATGTCGTAATTGCATCAGTTGAGAGGAATCCCCTCCGGCACCCTCCCTTAAACAACAGCCAATCGTTGTTCGTGTAGGTGACCAGCCTGCCGGATGACGGAGCTGAGATTCTAACAGACGAGTTTGAGATGTCAGCTTTTGTGTGCTAGCATGTTTTACCGAAGTGACACCTGAGTGCTGGACAATCAACATTTAAATAAATACAAATCTAAGCAAAGAAACCCTTCATACCTGCCTATTCAATTTATGATGGAATGTGAAATGTTAAACAAAATATTCCCACCATCAACTGTAAAAAGAATGTTGTGACTAGTGGTCCAGCAATAAATTCTGAGAAAGCTTACTATTAAATAGTAATTCAATGGGAGACCAATTTCAAATGAAAGTAAAATTGACCAATCATATCTTGCCTCTAAATGAGTGGGCTTTGTTATTGCTAACTTCATGACATGTTCCGCCTGCTGTGCCAGCTGCAATAATATCTGCAGAACCACATGAGCATAACTGTCATATGTTTTTAAAGCCAGCCGGTTATTCCTCCATATACCTCTAAAGTTCATGCGTGGTTCCATTTCTAAGGCAGGACTGTTGTCTTTTTTTTTATGTTTTTGTTTATGCATTTTCTCCCCCTTTTCTTTTTTTTTTTTTGCGCATCCAACTGCGTCATGCTTCCTCTTCAACAATGCCAATCCCTGCTCTGATTAAGGAGAATGAAGCTAACCCACGCCCCCTCCGACACGTGGGCAGCAGTTTTTACCGCTGCACCACCTGAGCGGCCGGGACTGTTGTCTTGATTTTTGTTTCTTTATATTTCTAATGAAGCAACACACATTTACAAATTTCATTTTGAAGAACACAAGCTAAAGTAAGCAGAGATTATGTAACACTATGTTTCTGCATGTGTTGTGGATGCGGGTCGCAGTGTCACG
The DNA here is from genome assembly GCF_030014385.1 of Trichomycterus rosablanca. NCBI lineage: Eukaryota > Metazoa > Chordata > Actinopteri > Siluriformes > Trichomycteridae > Trichomycterus > Trichomycterus rosablanca. The sequence continues at coordinate 20,011,102 of NC_085989.1, read as the reverse complement.
GTTTACAGCACAGCATAATTGGTTGGGTTTTCTCTCATTGAGGACCCTACACAGTAAATTGGGACTGGCTGTGTGCCTTTGTTTTTTTTTTTTATTGCAATTTAGTGCAGTTGCTTGTGATTGTATGGAAATACTGTTAAATTCTGTTGTAAACACTGATGCTCTTATTAAAGTATGTTTTTTAAATTATTATATAAAATATATATTATGTTTTTAGAGTACACATGCAGCTGAAAATGCACAATGTTGTGAGTCAGGTACTGGTTTAGCACGTCTTTGCCCCTATATACTCCCCATCATTTGGCACGGCTCACCATAAAGAGCCGACTCTTCTTTCAGGAACGTTGTCAGTTTGTGTGTTTATAAATTGCTTGACTGATTGCATAAGTTATTTACTGTGTAATGAGCAACCTCAGACGATGCACATGAGACAAGCAAGTCTTCTCTTTAGTTGCCTGCTAATGACCAAAGCACCAACTCCTTCATAAATGAGTCTCCCAGCATAATTCATTTTAGAAAAATCTGTCAGTTTGTAAAGTAGTTTCCCAAAAGTGTTCTTCTCTCGCTCTCCTTCCACCTCTAACTCTATCTCTGTATAAAATATTTAAGCAACACAAATATTCTGCAGCACCTGTTTAATTTACTACATTTAAATATACACAAGAGCACAACTGAATTAACTTAATGTCCAAGAGACTAAATATGATGTTAGGATAGATTTTTCTCTTTAATTAAAGCTCAACAAAAGTATATTTAAAGTACTGTTTTGTTAGACATATATATATATATTTTTTATATAAATTTTTCCCAATTTTCCCAATCGGGTATTACCCTGAATGCGTCCTCTATACTGATTCGACCCTTCACCGCTGACTGAGGACGTCTCTCAACTGACATACGCCCCCTCCGGCACGTACAGTCAGTACAGACCGCATTTTTACCTGCATGAGTGGAGTTCATACACCGACGGACACTGTGTACGGAGGGCCACACCCCCATCAGCATTATTCCTCAGCCCTGAGCAGGCGCCATCAGTCAGCCAGCAGGGCCCGCAATTGCACCACCTATGATCCAACTTTTTACCCATAACCCTATAAACAACAGCCAATCATTGTTCATGCACCCGCCCAGCCCAGTCGGAAGGCAGAGCTGAGATTCGATAAGATGTATTCGAAACCCCAACTCTGGTGTGCTAGCGTACTTTACCGCTGCGCCACCTGAGCGGCTGACATATTTGTTTCTGATTTTATTTATTCTGTTAAAGGCTATAGATCCAGTAACTGCACCACAATAGCAAAAGCAGATGTGTTATCTTTTATACTCACAACCTTTGCTATTCTATATCTCACGCTTACACTGAGTTAGTTTATTCATGTATTTTTGTGTGAATGTGTATGTGTGTGTGAGTCTGCCCTGTGATGGACTGGCAATCTGTCCTGGGTGTTTCCTGCCTTTCGCCAAATTAAACACACCACAACCCTGTCTGTGGTAAAACATAAAATACATGTTTGAATGAATAAATGAATGAATGAATGAATAAAGCTGATAAAGAGCCAAGATCAAGCCAGCGTAGGTCCACCATCTTACACTGGTTGGCAGCCAACGTCAGGCCAACGTAGAACTGCCAGCCAAAGTGTCGTTGGCCCAACTTGTTTTTCCAGCGTTAACCCATAAGTAATGCCGTTAAGCCAACTTAGGGCAAACATACTCTTGCTGTTTATATTCATATTCCTATCATTTCTAAGTAAACCCTTGTTTTTTGAGATAGCTTAGCTTATCTAGTCTGTAGTTTAACTTAATGCTGTTCTTTGTGTTAGCTTTAGCGAACACTAAAAATTAGCGTAACTAGCGTAGCTCTTAGATTAGCATTTAACGAATAGTGTCATTTAGAGTAGGGTCTAGCACTTCATGGTTTTTTTTGTTTTGTTAGTGAAGCAGTATTGTCCCCACCCATTTAAGTTTCTAATGCCTGCTCACCTGTGTCCTGCACCCTGCATCCTGTGTAACAGTAAAAGCACTCAAAAGTCAGAATACCAGCAACAACACTTTAGGTATTAATTAATCTCTTTGCTACACTGGTCGTAAAAGGTTATTTTATTTATTAATTCGAGTCCTCTTACTACAGTGGTACCTTGAAACTCAACGTCAATTGGTTCTGTGACGTGTTGAGATGAAAAGGCATTGAGTTTTAGGGTATTTTTTCTCATTAGGATGTATGGGAAACCTGTTAATGCATTCCATTGTCCCGTGGAACTGCATATATTTCATTTAAGCAATAGAACACGAGAGGGAGTGTGTTATCGCGAATAACATCACGGCTGTGATTCGGTCGCTGAAGGCGAGTGCCGTAGATCATCACAGCCGTAATGTTATTCGCGATAACACACGACCTCAAGTGTTCTATTGCTTTTATACAACAGTTTTTACAAAATAAAGAAAGAAAATAAATCAAAGAAGCCCTGAATTTCATAATAAATATGCTTTAATATTGACAATACCTTTCGCCAAAAAGTAGTTCCACAACGAATATAAAGTTTAACACTACAAAGCAGACATCCCAAGTTGCAAAAACTCATTTCAGTGAGGTAAGAACAACTAGAAGAAAAAGGCAAGAACCTCCGAAGGGAAAAAAGAAATAAAAAACCTCTTGCACACACCAAAGGATATACTGTAGGTGATAACAGAACTTTTAGAAGCTGCTTACTGGGCTATTAAGCTAACTGTTCGCGTTACAAACACATTAATGTTCCCTACATAGTGCACTAGATTTTGTATCAGATCACTTATGTTCCCTACATAGTTCACTAGATAGTGAATTAGACTATTGGTTATGTTCCCTACACACTGCGCTAGATGATTGTGTATCAGATAACGGATTTAAAACGTGATCGGGAATACAGTAAAGTCTGTGTCGCCTGCGTGCGTGTTTGTGTGCATGAAGCTTGTCGTTACTGGCAACGCGTCAGTGGAGTAATACAGTTGTGGTGTGAAAAGACCGTGCTGTTATCACGAATATCAGCACGGTTAGAACGCTTCTCAACCAATCAGATTGTAAGGTCGGAACTAACTGTTGTATAATATATAAATATTATATAATATATATTAATAACAATATTATAATATTATATTCCATTACCAACACTTTATTCATGTGGCAAATGTTGTTTACAATCACCATACCAAATTTTTAGCTTTTAATTAATTCTGATCTGGAGTTATTAAAGTTCTCCAAAGCTTTCCAACACACAAAAAAAGATTATATTGCAGAAAAGATACGTAAGATGAATTATTTGTACTTAATAGTGTCATAATTCAATACATTTGTGCCTGTTTGGCTCTAAAGCTAATATTAATACTTTTGTTTTATATATACATTTTTATGCATTTTTTTTCTCCCTTTTTAGCGCGTTCAATTGCCCTATTGCATCATGCTTCCTCTCCACCAATGTCGATCTCTGCTCTGATTAAGGAGAACGAAGCTAACCCACGCCTCCTCCGACACGTGGGCAGCATGCCGTATGTGACGAGTGCAGTGCAGCTTAGCGTTATGTATGGAGAGACACACCCTAAAAGCACTCTTTTCTCATCTCTGTGCAGGCGCCACCAATCAGCCAGCAGAGATCATCCGGCTTAGTCCCGCCCATATCTGAACAACAGGCCAATCGTTGTTCATGTGGCCGCTTAGCCTCAGCCGGCAGGCAGAGCTGCAATTCGATACGATGTATTCGAAATCCCAGCTCTGGTTTCAGCATGTGTTTTTACCGCTGCGCCACCTGAGTGGCCTTTACTTTGATGAAGTTTTACCCCATCACTCAAGCCGAGCGCTTAACAAACCAACACACGTCGAGTTTAAGGGAAACGTCAAGTTTAAGGGTACAAATTACTAGACGTAGGGCGTCGAGTTTTAAAGATTTCGAGTTTAGGGGACATCGAGTTACAAGGTACCACTGTATTTTGTAGTTGTCAGCATTTTCCTCCATGAAATTCTGATAGATTTTGATGCACTTGTTCTCAAAAGCATGATTGTGTTTTTCTTTCTCTTTTTCAGTGTCCAGGCGTCACATCCATATTTGGCTGCTGGTCAGACCAAGGCTATAAACAGTCGTAGCTTGGTTATGGTGCTAATTGACTTTTTTTTCCATGTACTTGTGAATTTGACAGTTTTTGTATCTATCTGTGTTTAGCATCTGAATCAACATTCTATTCATAGTTACAGTGGGTCTGGCACCAGAAATGCATGCTGGACTACTGATGCCCTGGCAAATGATGGCATTTTTTCATTTTCTAGCAATGGTTAAACATCTAGACGCACTGAATCCTGCTAGTTTTAATTGAGTTAGGCAGTAAGCTTTACATTTTCAGAAATTCATGACTGCTTTCATCTACAGCGACATTTGTCCATAAGTGCTGCCACATCAGACCACAATTATTTTTAAAATCTTTTGGTTTAACACTTTGTATATAGTGGTTCCTTGTAGGGCTGCAACTAACGATTATTTTAGTAGTCGACTAATCTGACGATTATTTTTTCGATTAGTCGACTAGTCAGCGATTATTTGTCATACCCTTCATCTCTGCCTTAACATAAAACCCTGTTATGTTATTTAAGTTCCAACATCAAATTAAAATAATGACCCATGAAACATGAATATGAAACTTAAGCTTGATAGTTTAATTAAATATATTTGAAACATTAATACACAATCACAATAAAAAAAATTCAATGAATAAGAAAGCTTTGGACAGCATTAGAAACTGTTATGTTTCAGAAGTTATCACTCTGGAAGTCAAAAACATATATAACATTGAGAAACATGTAAATGCTGTCTGTGAAGACCTCAGCCATCTGAGGGGTGCATGAAACTCTTCTCTTCTCATCCACACTCCATTGCTTAGTGCTATTAATAGAAAGCACAAAAGAGAAAGCTGTATTAATTATCACAAACTGAAGGCTATGTATCATAGTTTATTACAAATAGGGTACTGGCTATGCCAACTAAACCATAACAGGTTAAATATCTTAACTGAATTATCTGCTGAGCTAACTAGCTATCATTAAGTGGAGGAGGCTTATTATTTAGAATGAATGCTCTCATTAACGAGAGCAAAAAATATGGAAGACGAGAGAGGGTAACGTTAGGCTATAATGTTAAGTTATATAACGTTACTCATATAAATTACTGATTAACCATTGCACTTAATGCGTTAGCTAGCAAACAAACCTGAAAAATAGTGAACTTTTAGATAGTTTTCCGACAAGTACTCTAGCATTAACAAACATTAACTACGTTGGTTAAAGCACAAAGCGGTGTAAAAACTTACCGGAATAACGCTGCTCATCACGGCTGCAAGGCGTTTCACCGGAGTGCTGGCGTGAAACCACAACTCTGCTTTGTAGTGTCTGTGTCCAGTTCGTTTCTTTGGGTTATTTTGGCTGAAATACTTTAGAAAGTTTCAGTCTCTTTATCTTTGCCTCTCTGTCTTCATAAACTCCCCGCTGCGCCATGGAAGCGATGCTGCGCATCTGCAGTCCCTTTAGTGCATTGCATCAATAATGACTAGTCGACAATGAAATTCCACGTCGACAAATTTTTATAGTCGACGTTATCGACTACGTCGACTAATCATTGCAGCCCTAGTTCCTTGAACATTGTCTTTATTCAAAATTACACAACAAATTACAGTGACACATAGCCAATAGCTGTTTGAGAAAATTAACTTCTATTTAGTTCAATAATTAGGCAATTCAACTGTAATGTCATATTTCCTAGATTTTTTTTATTGTAGATTAAACTAAATATGTTTACAAATTTTTTTTCTGTTTATTTATGCCTTTCCCCCCCCATTTTCTCCCTTAGTCAATCTGTCCTCGGCTGCTGGGGATCCCTGATTGCATTCGAGGAGAATATGTTGCTGCTTACGCCTCCTCTGACCTGTACGCAGTCCTAGCGGACCCCTTCTTTTCGCTCATGCACTCTACACAGATGCCTCTATTTGCTAATCATGGTCCTTGCACAACGTTGGAAGACCCCACCCACATAGTCATCCCGCCCCCTAGCAGACAGGGTGGCCAATCAGTGTAGGCACTGTCAGTTATGCCCGCTAGATGGCGCCCAGCAGACCGGTGGCTAGGCCGAGTTTCGAACCGAGGATTTCAGAATTTCTGCGCTGGTGTGCTAGCGGAATATCCCGCTGTGCCACCTGGGTGCCTCATTATCTCTACTCCGTCTCTCTTTTACTGGCTTTATTTTACTTCAATCAGTGGTAAGCCTAAACTAATCGACTAAACAAAAGAATTGCTAGACTGGATAGACTTGTGAGATTTCATACACAGATGCTGACTGTCCACAAATGAGTTTAAGTTTGTAAGGTATTGAGAATTTTAAAGCATGGTAAGCAGGAGGGTACATTTTCTCATTACTGCTAGTACTGCATGAAAATGATCTAGCTGCTCTTGCAAGGCATTTTTAACATTTCAGACTGAATGGGCTGCTTCTGTATTTTTTTTCTTTCACACCACCACACATGTAGAGGATGGTTTGATGGGTGGCAGATTATCTCCAAGGTCTGAGTGGATATGCATCTGATTCCTCTCTGTGGCTTTTCAGTTCTATCCTCTCCCTCTTTAATCTATAACTGAGCCCAATCCTGTAAATAAGGTTCTCGCTCTGTCTGACACACTCTCTCAACAGGTCACCGCTGGGAATTGTCTTCGGATTTGTGTCAATCATTCTTCCTGCCTAAGTTTACTATTTAATTCTAACTCACTATGACAGCAAATTCCATACTTCCGAGTCCCTCTATGATCCTGCACATTAGTGTTGGATTGCTAAATGCTCTCAGCTGTTAGATGTGGTTTGAACAAAAGCTCAGCATGCCAGGATTTTTGTCTCACTTCAGCTGAATAGCTGCCAAGTACATACAAAGCAATTTAAACAAGAATGACAGATGATTAGTTTATTTAACCCTTATATTTTTTCAGACTTTAATAACCAATGTTTGATTACTGCTTATGTTTATTACGCTTAGAAAACATGCACTTTAAGTCTAAGGGGGGGCGGTGGCTCAGTGGGAAGCACTGTCGCCTCACAGCAAGAAGGTCCTGGGTTTGATCCCCAGGTGGGGCGGTCCGGGTTCTTTCTGTGTGGAGTTTGCATGTTTTCCCCGTGTCTGTGTGGGTTTCCTCCCACAGTCTAAAGACATGCAAGTGAGGTGAACTGGAGATACAAAATTGTCTATGACTTGATAATAACCTTGTGACCTGATGAATTTTGTGTAACGAATAACTACCATTTCTGTCATGAATGTAACCAAAGTGTCTAAAAACATGATGTTAAAAATCCTATTAATAAATAAATCTTTCCCTTTTCATATTTTGTCCTAAAAAAAAAATATTAATAATAATAACAATAATATGCTGATTTGGCAGCATTTTGGGCCTTACAATGAAGCCACACTGGAAGAGCAAATTGTCCCAGTGGCAATGCCCCTGTCCCCTTTCTGGAGTGGACCCACCTGTTAAGCCACTTTATATGCGGGAGACGCCAGTTGGTAGGTTAGGGGTTTCGCTCATGCATATCCAAGCCAGCAGGTTCTGATAGTTCCCTGTCTATTCTGTTTTCAAGGGCTGGTTTGTCGCAAATGGCCAGAGCATCCTGTCATATCCAGTACCCTGTTTTGTGCACTTTCTTCATTGCAGGTTGTGGGTGTTTTTGTGTCTTTACTTTTTGTTAGTGACTACTTTGATTAAATATTTGCAAATACACCGACTAGGCATAACATTATGACCACTGACAGGTGAAGTGAATAACACTGATTATCTCTTCATCACGGCACCTGTTAGTGGGTGGGATATATTAGGCAGCAAGTGAACATTTTATCCTTAAAGTTGATGTGTTAGAAGCAGGAAAAATGGGCAAGCGTAAGGATTTGAGCAAGTTTTTTGCAAGTTTGACAAGGACTGAATTGTGATGGCTAGACGACTGGGTCAGAGCATCTCCAAAACTGCAGCTCTTGTGGGGTTCCCAGTCTGCAGTGGTCAGTATCTATCAAAAGTGGTCCAAGGAAAGAACAGTGGTAAACCGGCAACAGGGTCATGGGCGGCCAAGGCTCATTTATGCATGTGGGGAGTGAAGGCTGGCCCGTGTATTCCGATCCAACAGACGAGCTACTGTAGCTCAAATTGCTGAAGAAGTTAATGCTGGTTCTGATAGAAAGGTGTCAGAATACACAGTGCATCGCAGTTTGTTGCGTATGGGGGGACCAACACAATATTAAGAAAGTGGTCATAATGTTATGCCTGATCGATGTATGTTTTGTTCTATTCTTGCAGTTATGTGGGATTTACCTCACACTTTCTGTAGCGAGGTGTGTCCAGCCCTGTTACAATCAAGGCTGTGCAAAATATATTTAAAAATAATCTGCAGTGCATTTTGCAATGGAATGGCCTCCCAACCTTAACCCTTAGCTTTGGTAAGATTTAGAATTTAAGAGAGCTGTCCAACAAGCTACAAAAACTGTGTGCATTATGCAATATGTCAATTAAATAAATGCATTATGTTAAATTAATTAATTAAGGGGGACATATTAAAAAAATCAAAGTTATTTGTTTGTAAAGCCAACATTTGGAAGTATATTTAAAGGTGTATCAGTATAGTAGTCTACAAAAACAAATAAAAATATTGTGGGGGCAGTATCGACAGCCAACTTGGTCAGAATTAATAGGAATTTTTTGGCTGCTCCCGTATTTAAGGGTTACCACAGTGGACTTGATTCACATACCAGACTTGGCACAGACCCTCTTGACGCAGCCTTCCTACTTTTATCTTGGCTTGGGACCAGCACCAAAAGTGCACTGACAAGTGCTCCTCCTGATAGTTAGGCTGTTTTGGCCATTCCCCTCTCATGTCTAAACAGATGCCTGAACTGTTGACAGCACCACTGAGATTTGAAGCCCAAGATCCTTGCATCTATACTGTAGTGGGCTATGGTAATTTACTGCCATGCCACCCAACACACAACGCTTGGAATTGAAATGTTGTTAGAAACAATTACTTAAATCGCTGGACACAGGAACACAAGGCAGAAACACACACAGGAAGGTGCGTCTATTGCAGGTCAAAACACACTCACATATGAACTCACTCATTTGCTACAACAGCGTATATGGGCCATCTTTCAAACATATACATTTGGAGAAAAAGTTGAAATGATTCTGAGAATAAAGTTAAAATAGTATGATTAACTGGTGTGCAATGACAGACATCATAATCGTGCCATTTTAAAGAAGCACAGACGAAAGGGAGCGTCTTAACCTACACAGCCACTACCTAAAAGTTCTGCTTCAGCCAAACAATTTCAAGTCCATCTGGTTCTTCTTTTCAATTTTTTTAATTTTATTTATTAGGATTTTAACGTCATGTTTTACACCCTTTGGTAACATTCATGACAGAACAGGTAGTTACTAGTTACACAAGATTCATCACTTCAAGTCTTTTTTTTCTATTTTATTTATGCATTTTCTCCCAATTTAGCTTAGTCAATTAGTCTTCCGCTGCTGGGGGATCCCTGATTGCAGTCGAGGTGGGTATATTACTGCTCACGCCTCCTCCGACACATGCACAGCCCTTAGCGGAACCCTTTTTCACCCATGCACTCTATCTGCCAATCAGGGTCCTTACACAGCGTTTGAATACCTCACCCACGTAGTCCAGTCATCCCGCCCTAGCAGACCCGTGTCTGCTGCAGGCACTGCCAATTATGCCTGCTAGATGGTGCCCAGCCGACTGGTGGCCAACGCCGAGTTTCGAACCGATGAGTTCAGAATCTCAGCGCCGGTGTTCTAGCGGAATATCCCGCTGCGCCACCTGGGCGCCTAGTTCAAGTCTTTTAATGTCAAACACAATTCACCTCACTTGCTTGTCTTTGGACTGTGGGAGGAAACCGGCACTCCCGGAGGAAACCCACGGAGACACTGGGAGAACATGCAAACTCCACACAGAAAGGACCCAGACCACTCCACCTGGAAATCGAACCCAGGATCTTCTTGCTGTGAGGCGACAGTGCTACCCACCGAGCCATCGTGCCTCCCTTTTTTCTAAATAAACTCAGTTTCTTGCAAACCCATATCAATGTTTTTGTACTAATAATAAACTGATGTTAATGTGCCTGGAGATTAAGTATTTATCTGTGAGTATTTTTATTGGGTGATTTCCTCTGGGTGCCTCCTTCCATCTCCTAAAAATATGCCACTGAACATATGGGCTGTTGCATTAATTTAATGACAGTGCACATGGTTTATCCATGGTGTGAATGGCAGTCCTGTGAAAACTTTTGTGATATCAGCCTGGCGAAGGTAAGAAGGACAGAGAGAGAGAAAACAATTTTCCACTGTTTCCATCAGCTGAATCGTCCTCTCATTTGTCTGATACACAGTGCAGATTGCCTGTCCACCTTTACTACTACTAGTGTGCAGTAAATAAAGCGATGGTTTTAAAAATTGGTGCCGTGACCTCTGTGAAATGAAAGTGGTGCTCCATGAGCAAAATGAAGCTCTTTCATTTTTCAATATCCAGTCATCGGTCTGTCAGTGCGGGAACTCGGTCTGACATTACCAGCTATCACTCACATACGAATGAACTTTTACAGGGAAATGTGCCCATATTTCAGCTACCCTATACATATGAGAAATGCATCAGTCTAGCACATAGTTTATCAGGTAAATTAGACACATGTAAGATTGTGCTGTGCTGGTGCACATCACTGTTTAGTGTCAAGACAGAAGCAGCTACCTAAAGTCAGAAAAAAAACACTATATTTACCACCCATTGCTTAAGCGTGTCTACAGTACAGATCACATAGTTTTACAGGACCGATGGGACTATAATGACAATCTGATGGGATTGTTACAGGGTCAGTGTAATCATAGGAAGCATGCTCGATGGGTAAGTGCTTTTATCAGGCTCATTATTTTCAGTCAGGGCTGTCTGAAGGGGCCTTTTCAGATTGCCACCACTAAATATACCCTGTGCATTTATTTTATGAGGAAACAAATCTGGGGGTCATTTAACATAGCAGGTTGAACCCTGCACTCAACCTGCCATGTCAAATGATTGGCAGTGATTGGATGTGACAAACTGCCCGCCGTTTTAGCAGCCAAATCAACCTGATTAGGGTCCCAATGGCACAGCTTAGAATCTCTAAGCAGAAGGCAGGAAATACACCCTGGAAAGAGTCTTTCACTCAAATCCTATCAGACGTTTTCCTGAGCTGTCTTAAGTTCTTAAGTAGTTTTCCTTTCTTGACTAGATCCCTGACTTGTTTTAAATGTTCCCTTGTTTTTTTTTTTTTACTGTGGACAGTTACTAACACGCTTATGAACTTGACCCAAAGATATGGATTTTTCATTGTTGTATAGAAATTTTAAACATCTACAAACTTTCTACACAAGTGTGGCCTTATCCTAATAGCAGTTGCAGTGGGCCCTGAAACAGTACACTACACATGGTATCACTCATTTCATCTCTCACCTTAAGCAGCCAAATGACTTACTGTTGACATAATGCACACTATTTTATAGATTAATTTACAATGAAAATACTTGTACTAATAATGTATGTGTGAATGAATAAATGAATAAACAGTTTAAAAAATATTGTGAGTAATATAAAGTGTTAAAAATAATATAATACAAATGTAAAATACAGAGATGGGAACTCAAGTCTGCGACGTAAGTCACACACATAGCGACTTCAGACTCGACTCTGACTCGTTTCAAATGACTCTGACTCGACTCATGATTCGCAAAAAAATGACTCGTAAACAACAAGAGTCGCTAGCTTCAGCATGTGTTAACATTAGTTACGTGTGCCAATCGTTGTTCATGTAGGCGCCCAGCCCAGCCGGATGGCAGAGCTGAGATTCGATACAATAAGCTATATAGTTCTTGAGGATTATTTACAGGGCATAAGACAAACAATCATGGGAAAACTAATGTTGTCTCTTTGTCACAAAGTGAGTTTGATGCTACGCTATAGCACCAGCATCTCAAGGACCTGAGTAGTGGGAGGGAATACTACCTGTTGACCAAGTCTCATGTCCGTATGTTTAATGTCTCATGTCCAGGTCTCATGTGCTTACATTTTGTTTTATCGGAGAAGAAGAAGAAGAATCCTAACAAAAACAACAAGGTTTCAGCAACTTTGGTGCTTGGACCCCTAATAATAATAACAATAATAAAAAATAATAATAGTAATAACAATAATACGACCACTACTTCGACCACATTACTAACGAGGAGGTGCTACAATGGAGCGGCGTGGTCAAGCTTCACAACATCGCCGCACGCCGAAGACTCTGACAGGCCGGCCACATCCTTCGCATAGACAACACCTAGGTCCCCAGGACGGCAATACGATGGGCACCCCGTGGCACGAGAAGACCACGTGGACGTCCCCGAAGAACCTTCATCCGAGATCTGAAGGCTCTGAATGCAACCTGGGATGATGCTGAGACCCTGGTCCAAGATCAAAACCATTAAAAGACACTTGTTGCCCGATATGCTACTTAGCATGGGAGGATCTAACTAACTAGCTAATAATAATAATACTAGCAATACTACTACTACAACTTATAATGATAATGTATTAAATACATTTAATAACACTGTATTAAATACTGTTACTATAAATTAACACTGTATTTTTAAACAAGAAAACAGATTCACAGTCCTTTTTTATCTGGCTTGAAATCTTCCCAACATCCCTACACAGAGCTGTGCTGCTTTACCAAGCAAGAAAAATGTTAAGCGACAGAGGGTCAAGGTCTGGCAATTCCATTCTCCGGTATACAGGTCCTACTACAAGGCACTACAACAACAATAACATGTTACAATATATTTTCTTGACAGTCAGTCATGCTATATTTCCAAAAACCATGAAAGCATGGGTGAGCTTAAAACACAACACTGTCTGCAGGAAATGCTGTTTCCTAGTCATGATCGCTTTGCCATTCACTGTAAACATAAGCAAGGCAGATTGTGTGCATCTTGCATGAGGCAGACAGCGGCTTGAGCCAGAGATATTGACAAGAAGAGAAATGAATGAGTGCCAGAGGACAAGGAGCATCATTTAGCAGTGCCAGGGAATGCTGTTTTTTCTTATTCTGCATTTCCTGTGTAATAGGCTTCGGCTATATCTCGGGCTGCTTGCTGTTTCATTATGATGAGACTATGAGCTAAATGCAACCAAGCATGGCAAATCCCCTCTAAGAATGCACCAAATAAATCATTTTATTTATTCCATCACTGCTAGATGTATTTCTCTTGTAAAGCATCATGGGAATGAGCTTACAAACAGACTTCAATTGCTTGTCTGCAAAACCACTGAGCATCACTCTGCCATCTTTGCTGAAATATCCAAACAAAACCTGATTCTGCCATTGCAGCAGATGCTGAGCTCTCTGCTTCTGATGTCTCCTCACTGTGTGATGTTTATCAGATTTTGGGAGAAGATTCATACAGAAAGTGTTGGGCTTCATGCAGGTAGGAGATAGTGACAGCTGTATACCTTCTGGGTAATTGCATTTTAGGTGATAACTCATAGGTTTATTATCAGGGAGGCCATTCTTAGTTTGCTTTACTGTCAGTTTAGTCAGGAAATCTACTGGCCCTATTTTTTTTCTTATTTATTCATTGTGATCATGGCAATTTTCTATAATCCTTATGGTCTGAGGTCCAGTTTGCTTTCGACTAGGGTTCTTCATGATCTATGTCTGCCCCACTACTAAGCTTACATTAATTTGGCATTCTGAGATGGGTGTCTGATGGAATTATTTGTTGTCACTGTGTGATCACATCAACATTAGGTCACAAAAAGAGCATTTAATTATGCATGTACACTGATCAGCCATACCATTAAAACCACCTCCTTGTTTCTACACTCACTGTCCATTTTATCAGCTCCACTTACCATATAGAAGCACTTTGTAGTTTTACAATTACTGAACGTAGTCCATCTGTTTCTCTGCATGCTTTGTTAGCTCCCTTTCATACTGTTCTTCAATGGTCGGGACTCTTACAGGACCACTACAGAGCATTACTACAAGTATTATTTGGGTGGTGGGTCATTCTAAGCACTGCAGTGACACTGACATGGTGGTGGTGTGTTAGTGTGTGTTGTGCTGGTATGAGTGGATCAAACACAGCAGCGCTGATGGAGTTTTTAAACACCTCAATGTCACTGCTAGACTGAGAATAGTCCACCAACCAAATATATCCAACCAACAGCGCCCCGTGAGCAGCGTCTTCTGACCACTGATAAAGGTGAAGAAGACCAACTCAAACAGCAGCAATAGATGAGCGATCGTCTCTGACTTTACATCTATAAGGTGGACCAACTAGGTAGGATTGTCTAATAGAGCGGACAGTGAGTGGACATGGTATTTAAAAACTCCAGCAGCGCTGCTGTGTCTGATCCACTCATACCAGCACAACACACACTAACACACCACCACCATGTCATTGTCACTGCAGTGCGAAGAATAATCCACCACCTAAATAATACCTGCTCTGTAGTGGCCCTGTGGGGGTCCTGACCATTAAAGAACAGGGTGAAAGCAGGCTAAAACAGTATCTAGAGAAACAGATGGACTGCAGTCAGTAATTGTAGAACTACAAAGTGCTCCTATATTGTAAGTGGAGCTGATAAAATGGACAGTGAGTGTAAAAACAAGGAGGTGGTCATGGCTGATTGGTGTATGTCATGTAAAGAATATGTTTTAAGAAATTTACGAAACATTCAGCTTCTGTATCAGACTCATAAGGCTAAATTTTAACAGATAAAGTTCAGTTTAATCATCCAGACTTAAATACATGGTAAAGACACTCTCAGAAATCTATGCACTAGGGTGCTTGCGTTAATGCAGTAGCCCATCAACAATGAGATCTTGAACTCCTAAATTAAATTCCCTGCTGTGCTATCCTAACAGACCCTGCGTCCTAACAGACCCAACTGGTGGTGCTCGAGGAAGGGAGGTCAATGGGGTTCCTCATTGCTGCTGCAAATGCGGTCAAGTCAGCTGAGCGAGTGGTGGTTAATTCATGTAGGGCATACTGTGACTCTCTATCCTCGATAATGCTTTTTGTGTCACCACACCTCCGCAGCAAATGCACAGATCTTGGCGGGGTGCCTACTAGTTGGCAGCTCACGCAGGTCACTGAGGGGGTGGTGATAGCAGAAGAGTTGCAATCTGGAATTGGAAAGGACCGTATTGAAAAAGCTGTTATTTTTTATATTTTATTTATTACTCTTGTGATATTGTTACTTCTCTTCTGCCTCTAGAATTCGTTTATTTTTAAATTGAATGAAATAACAAACAGAATGCAACAGCATTCTTAAGTAAGTAAAAAGTGCATCACATACTTTTTAATGTAACAGTATACAATTATACAACAGTATACAAAAAGTACAAATGACTAACAAGGCACAGTTTTGTACCACCATAGTAAGGGTGGACATATGAAATGTGTAAAATTACAACAGCAAAAAATAACTCTATACTATAATTCATTCAATATAATTCATACAATGGTATTTTTACATACCAGATTTGTAATAAAAATACATCAATTTGCAGTTCTTAAAATTTACTGGTAGAGTGTGTGAACATGGAACCTCATTTTGGCCACTTACTAATCCACATTTCTTAAGAATCTGTCGTTCTTCAACTGGGGGTGGCATAGTGGGGTAACAAAAATGTAACCAACAATTATTCATTTTCACTTTACTAAACAAAATGACAAAGATTTTCATGTTTTTTGAGAAAAAAAATCTAAGGAAATTTGTATGATTTAATAAAGAACTAAAAAGAAAATACAGTTGTATTTTCCACACAAAGTTAATTTAGATTTTAGAGCAACAAATGCTGCCTTCAAGACAACATCTTTACCAGTAACTAGTAACTGCCTAGCAACTCTGTTACCATAGTAACTTTCTAGCTGTACATAAGCAACCACCTAAGAAAATCTTAACAACCAAAGAGTACACCTTGCCAGCCACCTAGCTACACATTACTGTCTGCCAAGTGTCTGTTTAGCTGCAATCACACTTGATTGTTATTATTAGTGTTTTTGCCTGCAAACTGCATACACAGTTTTGGATATAGTATCTCAGGGCAGGCCCACCACCACAAATTCAATATCGTTTTGACCAGCGCAATTTTTTTCCCATCATCCCTTGTTCTTCCCATTCTCTCCCTTTCCATGATTTTTGCCATCCCTATTAAAAACACTATTTTACTTTTACCAGACAGCCACCAAAATTCATGTACACCTTCAGTGCAGTTCATCTGGCTCTAATTTAATAACATACTGACCACAGTCCTCTATTTTCATTTATTTCCATCTACTGTATATCCTTCCTTCCATTTTGTTTACCCTAGAAACCACCTGAAATATCTTAGCAACCACACACAAACACCTGTCTGAGCAAAGTATTCACAAACTCACCAAATACATGCTTGCACACAAACACACAATCCCCTGTCTGAGCAAAAGTATTCACATACCCATCAACTGCATGCTTACACTCACACACAATTACCTGTTTGCAAAAGTATTTATATACCCACCAACTACATTGTCGTATGGGCAATGGTAGCTCGGCGGTTAAGGTACTGGACTAGTAACCATAACATTGCAGGTTCAAGCTACACCATTGCCAAGTGGCCACTGTTGGATCTGTGAGCAAGGCCACTGTCTTCAGTGATAAATGTAAGTCGCTTTGGATAAATGCCATAAATGTAATGTAAATGTAACTACATGCATACACACAATCACATCTCTTATCAAAGTATTCAACATCCCCCCCACAACATTTTCTACCAGTGCTGAGCTACAACCACACATTATCGTTAATGCACCTCTCTAGTTATTATTATTTAGCCAGATTTTTATCTGGCTTTCTTCTTCTGCAGTTTTCTAGATATTCATTTCAACATCCATCCTATTGATGACACCATGGCTTGTATACAACTTTTGGACGCGCGCACTTGTTCAACCGCCACACCTGTTTTTACCCCCTTTTTGTTACATTTATTAAAAAAAAAAAAAGCATCAGTCTACTGTACTGAGTATCTCAGGGCAAGCCCACCAGCACAAATTCAAATGTTGTTTTGGTCAGTACTCATTTATTGATTTCCCTCCTATTTACTAGCATTCATTTTCATCCATGCACAAGCCCTAGAATTTCATACATCTAACAGTCACCAAACTGTATGTAGTCCTTCAATGCAGGTCCACAAGCTCTAACCCACAGCCATACTGACCCACTTTCCACTACTTTTTTTACTAGTTGCCCTCATTCCCTTATTCAGTCCCATTCATCACAAACACACTGGCATTACACATTTTTGGCATTACACATTTCTTAATTTCAAACATCAGAGCAAAAGTATTCACACCCCAACTACAAACAGACAATCACAAATGTGACCGAAAGAATTCATGTCCAAACTAAACCATTCACTTATTTATTCATTTATTCATTCATTGTCCCTTTTACCACAGCCTTATCCTGGTCAGGGTCGTGGTGATTCTAATTTATTGGTCTAACGGTAGTAAACATTACAGTCATGTAAACAATAAAAATCCTCTTTGCAATTATTTGCTATGCAGGTAAACAAACAAAAACACCTCCTCAGAATATTATCATATGTCAAAACAAACAGGACCATTCTCATCAGACATGATAAACCTGTAGGCTGGATGTGTTAGGTTTGTTTTTTAAATGTTTATTATTATAGACAAGCAGAGCGGACACATATGGGCTGATCTAAATCTAAAGCTTGACTGAACTAATGGGTTTGATGGAAGCTATTCTTGTTGGAGAAAAATGTGAGAGTGGCATGATACTAAGAATGTCACATGTCTGAAAATAGCAGGCAAAATCAGCATGCAGGAATGGAAATATCAGGGGGTTTCTTCCTTTAAAGACAATTTACTTCTGCTGAGAAATTGTACAGTCTGACACCTCTGTGTGTGCAACAGTGAAAATTGAAAAGTTCTATTACTCTAGTGAGTGCTGAGCGAATGTAACTCCACCAGGACTGCTGATGACACAAGAAGGCAATTCTTCTAGCAGTTTAAGCCATGTTTTTTACAGCCTCCCCCTAAAGTAAAAATATATCTATTGAATGTATCAATAAATGAATAAAGAAACAAACACACATAACTAAATGAAGATTTTCTTCAACAAAAAAATAACTGCTAACGTGAGTGCTCCATCATTTGTCTTTGCTTTTAAAATCAATTTTCAGTGCGTAAAGCTAATCCAGCAGTGAGGCGCTTTGTGTCACAAACAATTTTTAAGTCAATACCAATTAAAGACCAGTTAAAGTCACAGAATCCCAAACCACAATGATTACATGTAATATTTTGCTGTGAACTTTTAATCAAAGCAATAATAATAATCAAAGCAATACTTAAATCCTAATTAAATCTTTTAGAA
This sequence comes from Trichomycterus rosablanca, assembly GCF_030014385.1. NCBI lineage: Eukaryota > Metazoa > Chordata > Actinopteri > Siluriformes > Trichomycteridae > Trichomycterus > Trichomycterus rosablanca. The sequence goes on along the minus strand of NC_085989.1, from coordinate 19,992,599 downwards.
TTAACAAAATGCCTGTGCAAGTTTTGCAGTAAAATTATAAATTCATGAAAGTTAATTATGAGCAAGTTTTCATTTAAAAAATGTCATGATGATGAACCCCTGTGAAAATTGTATGTAGTGCAGACCTTCCATGAGCAAGTTTGGTTTTCAGACATTTGGCTGAGCGAACCTAGATGCAGTGCCCCAGAAGACTGCTTATTGTCTGCCTGCATGTCTATAATCCACTTCAGATCCAAAAAACACTGTTCTTGTTTACCCAGCCTTCAGAAAAAATGTCTCTGTCAAACTGCCTTGCCCTACTTCATAAATCCCAATGCTGCTCTGACGCCATCTAAGAGATCGGGCAGATAACGGCAGAAACAGACAGTCAGTGCCGAGTCTCAGGTTTTTTATTTTATGACCCATCAGGTACAAACGGAATGGAACAAATATATGCATCTTGAAGACCCAAATAAATTGATCAAGCTTCTTGCAGGTGCTACTGTGAAATGACCTGACATGCATGCTTGCTTGAATTAAAACCAGGTTGATGAGGTGCTGTATAATTAAAGGTGCTATGATTGCATGTGTTATGTGCCAGTGTACTGTAGATTATGGGTGTGTTCGAAAACCTAGTGCCCTCTCTACATAGACAGCATTTTACGTCATCCAATGCGTGCTCCCAAGAAGGAGGCTGTTCGAAATCCTAGATGCCTTAATATGCTGTCTAATAAGGCATCTTCAAATTTCAATGATATTTTGATTCAAGAACGAGGGAGCATCCGATGCTGCCTTATCGGCAAAGGCAATTCCAGCATTCAGTGCAGCATAACTTTTCTCACAAAAAAAGCGTAAATAAATTGTTATTGATTTAGAATTTGTATAAAAGTGTACAAGTGCATTTATTTGCAAGTTCGGGCTTGTCAGGGACAGTTTAACCGTTTTCGGTACACAAAGGGAGATTTGACATGCTAGCGCGTTGTGCCACCTCATCCCATTAGTTTGAATGGCAGGATATACTTTAATTGTACTGTATTTCATGTTGTTATGCTTTGTCATTTTTTTTTTTTTTTTTTACCCCTTTTTCTCCCCTTTTTTAGCGCATCCAATTGTTCAATTAGCATCGTGCTTCCTCTCTGTCTATGCCGAACCCTGCCCCGACGGAGGTGATTGAAGCTAACCCGTATCCCCTCCGAAACACGAGCAGCAGCCAGATGCATCTTTGCCACCCACACATTGACGAGTTTTGGCGCCACCCAGCGTTGCATGCGGAGAGACACACCCTAAGGGCACCTCTGTGTAAGCGCCTCCAATAAGCCGGCAGAGAACGCAATCGCATTCTGACAAAGAGAGACCCACATCCGGTTCTTTGTCCCACCCCCCCCATATGAGCAACCGGCCAATCGTTGCTCATATAGCCACTCAGCTTCGAACCGGTAAAGCAAGGCTGGATTCGATACCACGTTCTCAGAATACAGCCCTGGTTGCAGCGCGTTTCTTTTTACCGCTGCGCCACCTGAGCGGCTAAATGTGGCATATTTTGATGTTACTTAATATTTTTCTGTATAAATAAAGAAAGAAAGAAAGAAAGATGCTATCTGTGTTAGCTTAGTAAGCAAAACCGGATGTTATCGCTGTCTAAGTAGTGCGTTCGAATAACCTGCTTTATGAGTCGATGACTTATTAGAATCCTCTCTACTTAGGCAGCTGCCTATGTGGACAGTAAGACAGCAAGACAGCTCACTAGGTTTTCGAACACACTAAATTTTTTTTATTATTTATTAGGATTTTTAATGTCAGGTTTTACACAGGTAGTTACTGGTTACATAAGATTAATCGGTTCAAGTCTTTTAATGTCAAACACAGTCATGGATAAATTTAGTATCTACAATTTACCTCACTGGGAATCGAACCCATGACCTTCTTGCCAGTGTAAAATGTTTTCTTTTTGTTTTTCTCTTGTTCTTTCTCTTTGTTAACCTTGTTTTTATAGGTTTAGAGCATATATAAAAGGGAAGAGCCATTGCTGCATGGATGCATCAATCTGCCCCATTGCTTGGGCAAAGCAAATCGCTTGAAACGGTGAGATATGTAATGCCAGACAAATCACCCCATGTGTTCTGCACTTTTCTGTAATTGCCATTTATTGAATGTGGTTTTAGTAACCCAAACCCATTTTGCATGTTTCGTCAACCTCAAGGAGGTACTCTGCTTTTCACCCACCCATTGATTTACATCAGCGAACAAGTAATTTTTAATAGTGAGCAAATGATTCCCACTGACTCTTCTCCAACATTGGTGTCAGAAGTGGGATAACTTAGAAGAGCTAGAGAAACTCATTGGCGAACTTGACAGTGGGAGAGGACTAGGCAGCTAAAGATCCATGACTGCCCTCTGAAGGGCACTATGTCTGTCCAACCCTGCTTGAAGGAGTCAGCCTGCCTCACCCGAGGCCGCGTGAGCAAGCCGACCGCTAATAATGACAGCACTCGTCTGGCCAGTGCATCATTTATGATATGACAGCAGCTTCAGCTGGAGGCACAGCACAGCAGATGGACATCAGGCAGGCTTATCCCCAGTTTTCTGGTGCAGCAGACTCTGGTGCTGGATGCATTTCTGAATGCCCTTAATCCTGAGAACACCGTGTAATGAATTGGATGGCAGAGAGGTTTGTGCTGATGTGTGCGGTCCAGGTGGGAACCACTGTGGACAGTTCTAACCCAGAGATCTGCCTAAGTGGTAGCATCATGCTCATGCACAATGATGGCCGACTGCAGGGCTAAAACTGATAAATTCCCATGCATGGGAAAAGACAGTTTAAAGTGTGAGGGTGCACTAATGAGCACAAGTTCCGATTTGCACCAATTAATGATGAGTGCATACTAGACCCTGACTTCTTATCAGCCACACATGCCACCATAAATATCCAAAGCAAGAACATCTTCAGAGAGTTGTGAGAGCAGCCGAGGTCATCATTGGTCACAAGCTGCCAGCCTTACAGGACATCTACCGAAGCCGTTGTCTAAAGAAGGCTTCAAAAATTACCTCAGACCACACCCCTGCACACGGACTGTTCACAAAACTGCCATCAGGCAGACGCTACCGCAGCATAAAAGCCAGGACCAGTAGGCTAAAGAACAGCTTTTTCCTACAAGCCATCAGAATGCTAAACAATGCATAATAATAACTAACCCCTTTTTCAGTTACTCATTAAAACTCACATTTCATAACACTCACACTTTGGGCATGTGCAATATTAATATTAATATTAATATTAATACCACATTACTTCAAAACATGATGTGGCAATCTGAACTTCAATCTATCCTGCAGTATTATTATTATTATCATCAGTATTTCTATTATTACTATTAGCATTATTAACAGCCATTATTAATCTTGTCTGTGAAATATCCATAACGCCTGCAATGTCTACTATGGGTCAATGTTTACATTTACTGCAATTTTCACTTTGTTTACAAATGCAAATTTGCACTTTAACTGCAATTGTTTTTACATATATTTTTCTTCCTTGTTTATATATTATATACTTTTAAAAGACTGTTTATTATATTGTTATCTTATTTGTATTTTTATTTGTACTTGTACTTTTATCTTATTTGTACTTTATTATAGCACACTCGTAGAGTTCCCGAGCCTCCCAACACACATTTCAATGTACAACTGCTGCTAACATTTGTACAAATGACAAATAAACTTGAAACTTGAATCTGCTTCAATGTGGTGAGGTGATCCTGACAACAGTGGCGGAGCATAGTGAAGATTCGACGGCAGCAAGCTGGTCTTATGGGAGGAAACCCCTGCAGCACCAGCGCAGGTATGGAGAGAACTGCCGTGGGCAGCACACTCAAGCAACAAAGCAAGGAGGAGCTGTGGAAGTGGAGCATGGATTAACATAGTGCAAGAAACTATGAAAACTGTTGGATAGCAAGCAAGTTGGACTGTACACAAATAATACAGGGATAACAACACTGCTGCAACCACACCGGGAAGTGGTGGCAGCTGGAGTGATTGAACCATCAAACAGCCTGGGGTTTGTCGGCAGTCCTGGTCTAAAGAAAAGTGCCATTTTTGTGTGGATTGTCGACAAATGAATGCTGTTACTAAAGTGGACTCATATCCTTTGTTTTGTATTGATGATGCACTGGATTGGGTGGAGTCAAGTTGGCATGTAGCGCTAGCTCCTGAAGGTAAAGAAAAGAGAGCATTGACCATTGGAGAGGAGCTATGGCAGTTCAGAGATATGCCCTTTGGACTTTGTAATGCACCTGCCACTTGAATGACAGGAAACATTTTTAGTGGCCACTGACCCAGGCAAAGTGGAAACAGTGCATTTTTCTGGCGCTGTCATGACACTACAGGCTGTTTGTTGAAGAATTTGCGGACACTCCTGCCCCGTTGCACCAGCTGACAGTTAAAGGTAATGGTAATGGTAATGCTAGTAAAAGAGGAATTGGAGAAGTACTGTCACAAGTTCAGGACAGCAATGCATTTTATTGCAGTTGGTAACTCTCCATGCCTGAGCAAAACTATTGTGTTATGCAGAGTGAATTGTTGGCAGTCGTGGCTAGATTAAAACAGTTTAGGGATTATGTTTTTGAGATGCCCTTTACACTGCTGACCAATATGGTGCTACTGCGGTTCCTGAAGTCAGCAAAGCAGGTGGCATGATGGCTGGCTTCTACAGGAGTACCAATTTGGGATCCAGCATTGTGCTGAGCAGATGCATGGTAATGATAATGCACTTTTCTATCGACCATGCCTGGATGAGTCATGCCACCACTGTAAAAAGCTGGATGCAACCCTAGAGGTGCGTTGCTGTGGAAATGACAGTGATATGGGCTCAGGTGAGCTGAGAGATGCTCAGGAGACCAATTCAGAGTGGCAGTGCAATGGGATCTGCAACAGGCTGAACTGATGCCAGAATGGTTGGCTGTTATGCTTCATGGGCTGACCCATTGGTCCCAGCATAACCGCTAAGAAGAGCAGGATGGTAGGATGTACCATCACTGGGCAAGCTGGTTGCAGACACTGATGCAGCTGTACACTGTACATGGCCCAGAACGCATGGGACGTTTCAGGGTGTCCAAGACCCCTCACCACTGGTGATGTTAATGTTTGGTTGAGAGCTTCACACATCAATGGACTTGGTGTTTGGGTCTCTGCCCAGATTTGGAGAGTTGTCAAAATATTATTCACACTATGCGCATGAGTAGCAGCAGCAACTGGGAGCCAGCACACGTCAGAAATGGGTGTACAATGTGAGGTGTCGGGAGAAAATTAAAGGGGAGCGATTCAAAACTGATTAACATGGATTAGTTTTGTGTTTGATTCGGCATAAATTGTTCATGTTTTTATGTGATTCATCTTGTTAAAAAAGATAAGGGAGGAGGGAGGTTGTGTGGCAAATCAGCTAGCTCGCAATGCTACCAATGTAAATATTTGATATTCTGGGATTCCCAGGATGCAGTGCTGCTTGGAGGAATGGTTGTCTTAACAAAAGGCAGCACATCACCAGCTAAAATAGGGGAATAATAAGGTGAATAATTCGTTCTGTGTGTAGAGTACAAAGCCTTTGCTCCAGATAATTCTGCCTCCTTTAAGAACTCTTTATAAATGTTCCTGTCACAATCTTTGACCCTGTTCTTGTAATAACTTTATTTATTTATTTGTATAAATTTGTATCAGTGGCAGTTAATATTTAGCTAAATTCACAATAGGTTATTGTGAGCCTGCTGTTTTGTTTGAGCTGAACAGGCTTAGGCAGATTGCATCCATTATCAGCTGGCAGACAGGTATGACTTGCCCTCTCTCCCAATGCATTTATCCAACCAGCAGGTGGTGGAGTTAAGAGGATGATGTGTGTGGACCTTTGCATCTCTCAAATTAATATGCATATTGCAGAGAATATTCCGAGTTTAAATTTTGGGGTATCTAGCTCAGGGAGTCAGAGCTACACAAAATGAGTCAGTGATAAATGGATTGTACTTAAATGTCTACTTAAAATTCACAGGTCATAATTAACTAAGATTCAGGAAACAGTTGGGTAGCTTAGCATTTCTTTCCTGGTGCAGGATTTCAGTGGGGCTGCAACGAATAGTAATCTCGGTGGGAGCTTAGAGACAAAATTATTAGCAATTGGCGTTTGGCTACACATTCACAATAAACAATTCCACAACTGAAGTACATCACATTACTGGAGTCAGGGACAAGACAGTAGGTGCTTATAAAATATTAACAATGCTGTATTTACATTTACAGCGCTTAATAAAATCTAAGGGCTGGATGGAGCAGAGGTCTATTCATAGCCTAATAACTTTTTCCTTGCCACTGTCGTCCTCGGCTTGCTCAACAGGGGTTTTTGGTCTGTTGGTCCTGGTTTCTGTAAAGTTGTTTTGAGACAATGTCCATTGTAAAAAGTGCTATACAAATACATTTGGCTTGACTTGACATGAGTTTGCCTATGTCTGAAGGGGAGGGTTGGCTGATGGATTGGCATCTTGTCTTGGGTGTGTTGCTGCATTGTGCCTAGTAATTCTAGGTGGTAAAACATAATAAATGAATGAATGGGTGAATAAATGAAATTTCATCCAACGTGACAATTAAACAACAAAACAAAACAAAAAGCCTTATACAAATCACATTTCTAGCTGTATAATGGTTATGTTTTGTATGGCGTTTCACATATGCTCCCTGTTTCTAGATGGTACTTCAGATTCATATGGTACTTCAGATATATATCTCCTCAAAATATATCATTAATTTGCCCCTACATATAAATCAGTAAGTAAATGTGTGATGCCCTGTAATTTATTGTTGTTCTGTCAAATGAGCATTTTGTGCCTTTTTTTTAAAAGCATTTTCTCCCTTTTTCTCTTGAATTTTACCCAATTGCGTTGTGCTTCCTCTCCACTGGAGCTGACCCCTGACCCGATTGAGGAGAGTGTCACACGCCCCCTCCGACACGTGCAGTAGTCGACTGCATCTTTACACCTGCACAAGGTGAGTTCATATGCCTATCAGCTTTGTGTACGGAGAGCCAATCCCTGATCAGCATTATTCCTCGACTCTGTGCAGACGGCATCAACCAACCAGCAGAGGTCGTAATTCTCTCAGTTATGAGGAGTCCCTATCTGGCTTATCCTACCCTATGAACAACAGCCAGTCGTTGTTCATGCAGCCGCCCAGCCCAGACGGATGGCAGAGATGAGATTCGATATGATGGATTCAAAATCCCAGCTCTGGTGTGCTAGCGTGTTTTACCGCTGTGCCACCTGAGCGGTCGAGACTAATTTTTTAATGAAAACAAAATTACACAAGCTCATTTCACCCAAGAATAGCAAGGTAAAACTGAGTGTTTAGTCCCTAAATGCTACCTTTACTCTGATCATCACATTATGGCTTCAAACATTTGTTTAGTATTAACACTTCTGAATCATCTCAAATATATTATTGTTTTATTATTGTAAATATATAATAATAATAAATATTCAATAATATAATATATATAATAATAAAATAGTTCAGAGTAACCTAAAACAATATGGCTCATTGACATTAACAAGCTTTGGTGAAAAGCATACAACTATTAGTCTCGGAAGCAATAGAAGATGGAGGTGGGGTTTAGTGAATGGCAAATAAAATGCTGGCTGTCATAATGGCAATTTAAAGTTTAAACAAGGAAGGACAACAGTTTGCTGTGTATTTGGTTTCTTTTTTTTTATTTGCCCCATCCAGTATAAGCAAGGTTCAATTCTATTGCAACCAACATGTTCCTTTAACAGCACAGAACAAAGCAGTGTGTGAATATTAACCTGTAATTTTAATCTATAATTACTGGTGTTAGATTCTTACTATAAAGCACCTGTGTCATGGCAAAGCAAATGCATGTCAGTGAACAAAACAGAAGGATTAACATCTAAAAAATATTTTTAGATTATCGAACAGATGCACTATAATGGCTAAAACTGACAATCACAATTGTTTTGCTCTTACAAATCATATTAATTTGGAAGCAAAACACTTTACAGCTCTTTTTTCATATTGTATTATGTGAATGAATCCTTAATATGATTGAATATAATTGAAGTGTCTTTGTTGGTAGGAAAACATTTCAAAGGGGTGGACAAATTAAAAGCACCATGTGGATGCAAAAATAGCATCTTGACAGAACTTTGACAGTTATAGAATAGAATGCCTTTATTTGTCATATATACATATACAGGTGCACAGTATAATGAAATTCTTTCTTTGCATATCCCAGCTTGTTTGGAAGCTAGGGTCAGAGCACAGGTTCAGCCATTGTATGGTGCCCCTGGAGCTCAAGGGCCCAAGAGTGGCTGCATGGCAGAGCCAGGATTCGAACTCTCAACTTTTCAGTTGATAACCCAAAGCCCTACCCACCAGGCTACCACTGTCCCTATTATTATTATGTTATTATGTCATTAGAAGTCAAAGTGGTAAAATATTTGATTCATGGACGGTAGAATTTCCTGTGTCCTGCCCAAGCATCCCTCAGCAGCAGTATTAAAAAAAAGCCCACAGAAAATGTAACCAGACATATTAGACTGAAATACAGTGGTAAAGACATATTAGACTGAAATACAGTGAAATACAGTGGTAAAGAACAGTAGGACCTTGCAGTATCATTAGCACTTCTTGTAGCATTGGTCAGATATGGTATACAGACAAAGTTGGCAGCAAGTGTAGCATTTTGTGTAGCACAAGAGTACGATGAGGAACAACAGTGACCACAACACCATAGCTTTAATACAGACTACCTACAAATGGGTAATTATATGTCCATGCAGAAATACACAATACCCGTTAGTCAAGAATATGGTGCTCCAGAGCACAGGAGTATCTGACATATCACATGAGCTAACTGATGGATAGTAATGGGCTAACAAAAAATAAACAACACAAGCACACACACCCAGACCTAACTGACGTTGAGTTTGAAGGTACCACTGTATTTGATTGCTGAACTTATCTTTTTAAAAGTACTCCCAAGCCCATGTGGCTATATTTAGCACATGATGGTTTATCATGCAACATCGTCTGACGGTTTAAAAGCCACATACTTTCAACACTGGATTCCGGCTCTGCCCAGACTGAGATCTGGATATATGGTAGGATGGTAAAAAAAAACACAATTATTTGCAATCTTTTATTGAAAAATGAAGCGACATGGTGGCGCAGTGGTTAGTGCTTCTGCCTCACAGCGAGAAACTTTGATGGAGCGGTCTGGCTCCTTTATGTGCTGAGTTTGCATGTTCTCCCTGTGTCTGTGTGGGTTTCCTCCAGGAGCTCTGGGTTCCTCCCACAGTCCAAAGACATAGCAAAGCAAATTAGTCCACACATTTTAGTCCCTATGTCACTCTTTATTTCATTAATTTTATAGTCACCAGTTAATCATAGATGATGTCGCAATGGATCCAGAGCATGTCATTGAGCCACTGGGCACAAAATAAGAATACAACCTGTATAGGACAACACTTGTGTGGCATTGTGTGTCACATCACTCATTCATTCATTCATGTTTGCACTTAGGAAACAGGTTAGCCAAATTACATACTGTCAGGTGTTTCAAAAGGTGAACACCACACATTTGAAAACTACTCTTTTCTCATCAGGTCATGTTTTAGCATAAATTTGATCAAAAAGTAATTAGCATTCGGCTAGTGCAGATGTATTCAGATTCAATACATACACATTTTAAATGATAAAGCTGCACTAATATTGAACAAAAAGCTTTTTAGAGTAATGAGAAACTGCAATGTGTGGGTGTTAACATTCAGGGTATAGTTAAAGCTGGGCTCTTTATTATTATGCGTCAAAGTGTAATCACAAAGCTCCCTTCATTTTGGGAGAAACAAAAGGCAAAACATTTATTGTTAAGTGTATTTAATTAAAATTTTTCCAGCCGTTTAAGATACAAAGTCATTCCATTGCAATTAATTATTTTAAAATAACAAACTACAGACATTTTATTATTATAAACCAATTACTTAAATGAATGTTTAATATGATAGCTCACAGAGTATACACATGAAAATAAATTCAGTTAGTTAATTAGAATTGCTAGCACATGAGTACTGAGATCTGGGGTTAGAATCTACACAGACATGATTGTCTAGATCTATGGCAGGGATGTGGTGGTCGAATAGCCAAGCCATTTGAAGGTGCACTTATCAGTTTACTTTCAGTACTGATCCCAAGTCCAGACATAATAAAAAGGGCTGTGTCAGGAAGGGCATTCAGTGTTTGTTTGTTTGTTTGTTTATTAGGATTTTAACGTCATGTTTTACACTTTGGTTACATTCATGACAGGAACGGTAGTTACTCATCACACAAGGTTCATCAGTTCACAAGGTTATATCAAACACAGTCTTGGACAATTTTAGTGTCTCCGATTGACCTCACCAGCCTTTGGACTGTGGGAGGAAACCCGAGCACCCGGAGGAAACCCACACGGACATGGGGAGAACATGCAAACCACAAAGAAAGGACCCAGACCGTCCCACCTGGGGATCAAACCCAGGACCTTCTTTCTGTGAGGTGACAGTGATACCCACTTAGCCACAGTGCCGCCCGGGCATTCAGTGTAAAACTATGCCAAATCAGATATGTGATCAGCTGTGACCCCTAGTATGGCAGCAGCCAAAAAAAGCTAAATATGTATAGCAAAATCCATAGGGAATTCTTAGGCATACCTTACACGTAGGACTAGTTTGGCATATGTGGGGGACCTCAGGTAAATGAGGTATAGCAATGGCTGCCTGATTAGTGCACCAGTCTAATATACTAGCCCACCAATGTTGACACCATGTCTCTTCTGTTTGAGTCTTGGAGGTGCAAAAGCGATTTTGTCACTTCTCGTGTGAATGCACCTCTAATGAATGGAATACTGTATTCCAAGATCAAGCATCTCCACAATTAAAAAGTGTAAGGAAACAATAAAGAAGTAAAGGTAAAGTGCAGGTTTTATTGATTTTTAACTGTTTTTCAATTGTATTTCATTGTATTTTTTATGCTATATTTGTGTTATTTCCAGTGTATAACTGTCAAAAACAACCCATTATTGTATTTTTTTTTAATTAAATTTTTTTATTTATTTATTATTTTTTTGTTTATGCACTTTATCCCCTTTTCTTCCTTTTAATGCGTCCAACTGCTTGATTGCGTCAATGCCGATCCCTGCTCTGGTTGAGAAGAACGAAGCTAACCCACACCCCCTCCGACACATGGGCAGCAGCCGTATGCATTTTGTCACCTACATTTTGACAAGTGCAATGCTGATCAGCACTGTGTACGGAGAGCACTCTTTTCCCGTCTCTGTACAGTTGCCAGAGTCCCCATCCCGCTTTAATATCCCACCCCTATCTAAACAACAGGCCAATCGTTGTCCATGTGGCTGCTCAGCCCAGCCGGCAGGTAGAGCTGAGACTCGATACGATGTATTCGAGATCCCAGCTCAGGTGTTCCAGAGTGTGGTTTTTACTGCTGCGCCACCTGAGTGGCAACCCCATTATTTTACATTAGTTTAATATAAATGCAGTTCCACGGGGCCATGGAACGCATTAACATATTTCCCATATATCCATATATCAAGGAAAAAATACCTTGAAACTCAATGCCTTTAAAGTTCGACGCCACTCCCAGAACCAATTGACGTTGAGTTTCAAGATACCACTGTATTTTACTGAAAGTTACTTACTGAAAATCAGGCAGCTATATGCCTGCAGTGTAGTGAAAATCATAAAATCACACAAACTTTAGTCAAGAGCTTCAGTTTACATAAGACTAAAAAAAACATCCAGTGAGCAGCAGTTCTGTGGGATAAAACACCTTGTTGATAAAAGGTCAGAGGAGAATGGTCATATTCAATTAAGCTTGTTTACAACCATTGTATGCAGATGAGGACCTACAAATGCGAAATACAGCCCTTAAGGCAATTAGGTATATACAAGACAACATCAGGTTTCAATCCCACTACCCAGAAAAAGAAATCCCAGGTTACAGTGGGTACTGAACAAAACCAGACAATAAAAAGTTGCCCGCTCTGATGACTTTAAGATTCCTTGCTGTGGCATGCAGATAGTAGGTTCAGAATTGAAACATCATTTAGCATTAATCCTTGGACCAAACCAGCCATTGTGTAAAAAGTTTGGGAAAAAAATTAGTGCTGATGGAGTGCAGTGGCAAATGTTTATGGCACAGATTGCTCCCCTAATACCAGTTAAGCATTATTTGACTGTTTGAAATCCATGACCTAAACCCCACTAAAATCAATTGTAATATAGATTGCAAGCAAGGCCTTCTCATCCATCATCAATGCCAAACCTCACCAATGCTCTTTTGAGTACATTTTGGCCAATTCCTACAGACACACTCCAACATTCTGTGAAAACACATCCCAGAGATGTGAATGCTGTTAGATATTTTCTAGATCTAGAATGATGTCTGGATACTTTTGGCTATATATTGTATGTGTTTCTTTGTGTATGCACACTTAGCTGTAGTACTGCATTGGTCAGGCAAAGGAGCAGGCAGAGCAGATCCTGAAACCATGGCAACTCTGTGCTTCTCATATCCCCTGGCCCTGACAGCGGGTAGTGTAGAGAGAGAGAGAGAGCACAGACAGCAACCTGTGGAAGCCTAATCCTATTCAGCACCTGCATACAAAGAAGCACACCTCACTTTTAGCCTGATATGGAAACACACAGAGAACTGACAAGATACATTTTTGATGGACTGCTATTTTCCTGCAAAGTCCTGTTATCACACCGAGCACACAGCTGCAACAACAAAACACTGCATGGCCATCCCTGCTAAAACATTCGAAAAAGGAAACGCAAATTAATTTTCCCTCTCTTTTATTTCCTTAGTCTAAATGGTACTTTCATTTATTTGCCAATGATTTACAGAGGTGGTCCATACTGCAATCACTTTCATGGTTTAGCATCCCCTCAGCTTAAATACCATATGCTGTGACTATAACACTCACTGTCCTATAATCTTTCTCAAAAAAGAAATAGATATGATGTGTTTATTCAGTCTGTTTTACTATACAGAAGTAATATTAAGCCATAAATAATAATATGTTGCTAAATACACTGATCAGCCATAACATTAAAACCACCTCCTTGTTTCTACACTCACTGCCCATTTTATCAGCTCCACTTACCATATAGAAGCACTTTGTAGTTCTACAATTACTGTAGTCCATCTATTTTTCTACATACCTTTTTAGCCTGCTTTCACCCTGTTCCTTAATGATCAGGACCACCTCAAGACCACCACAAAGCAGGTATTATTTAGGTTTAAGATCGTTCTCAGCACTGCAGTGACAATGACATGTTGGTGGTGTGTTAGTGTGTGTTGTGCTGGTATGAGTGGATCAGACACAGCAGTGCTGCTGGAGTTTTAAAATATCGTGCCCACTCACTGTCCACTCTATTAGACACTACATACATAGTTGGTCCACCTTGTAGATGTAAAGTCAGAGACGATCGCTCATCTATTGCTGCTGTTTCATGTACAATTTTAAGTAGTATGTTGTTTAGTGACTCATTACCTTGTATGCAGCATCTCTCTGCATAAAATCCAGCATGATACAGCAAGCTTTGTATATTACACATTTGATATAGATTTGTATATTACAGCCAATACTTTAATGTGGAAGTATTACATAAACTTTGTCCTGACACTTTTAGTTCTTGATTTTAAATATTTTGTACACTTTTTTTTTTCTATTTTCCATTTTTCCTATTTTGCTCCCAATCCAGTAATTTCCAACATCTTGACTGCTTGCACCACCAGATTATCACACTCCCCTCCCCCCCTCCCCAACACACATGTAGTCGCCGCCCACTTCTGTTCACCCATCAGATGCGAAGTCTCACAGAAAGTCATATTGTGTATGGACACACACAATGCCCTTTTAAAAGTATCCCACCCCTTGTTTAAATATTTCGACCAGCCAGCAAGGGCTGCATTTGCAGCAGCAATGAGGAATCCTGCTCAAATCCCTTCCTCAGACACAGCAAATGTGCCTGTTGGATGCCTGGCCAGGTGATGATGATAGCTGGGATTTATTGCCATGTCAGCACGATTACGGCTATATACGTGGCATGTCAAGTTTCAGGTTCATATAATGGTGACGATGTTTTTAAAGGGCGGGGTGCGGCTTGGTACTCCCATCATTTCCTTTATTACATAAGGTATACTAGTTTGACGTGTGTTAAGTAATTATATATTTTCCCTGGTGAAGTGTTATCGAAGAGATCTTTGATGTTGTCTCCTGTAAGTAGGTGTTTGGCCTGGCCAGGTAAATATTACAGCTGTGATTCAATATACAGTACTGTATATATACAGTATATTGCACATGCACATGACCACACACACAAGCAACACAGTCTTGATCCCTGGACTCATACAACTACTTAGTGACTGTATTACTTGCATCTTTGCAGAATATTGCATTTTTGCACCTTACTCTTTTATATCTCTGCTGCTATAAAAACCACAATGCTGCTAATTGTATACCAGAATATGTTTTCTACCTCACCTATCATTTACTCAGTACCATGTACCACTGGCCATCACTACACTTGTCTCTAGTCTAGTCTCCTTTAATCACCCTTTTAGATTAGATATGTCTTCTGCATTTATTGTAGGCCTTATTGCATTCATTGTACTGTTGTTTGCACTGGGTATCTGCACTGGGTATATTGTATTGTCTTGCACTTCTTGTTCTGTGTTGCACCCTGGTCCTGGAGAAACATTGTTTCGTTTCAACATGTACTTGCATATAGCTGAAATGATAATACAGCCTCTTTTGAACTCTTGCCTCTCTGCTTTGTGCTTGTTTTTTACTTTTTTATTAGTATTATTTTTGCTTTCATTAATTTCTGACACCCTTCATTTTGTAGTTTAATTTTTGTTTGTGGCTCTTTAGCCACAGTATTCTAAATTAATTAGGTATCCCGCATATTGGGTTCAGCCTTGCAGATACAGGGCTACACCTGCCACCTAAGTGTCGAGGCATGAGCCACCCAGTTACAAAAGGAGCTGGTCAATACAAGAAGCCAGCAGAGCTTAACTAAGGGGAATTACTCTCCTCCATCTGGGGCTCCCTGTTCGGCTTTATGAGAGTTATACACAATTTTATTTTTAAGTATTAGGAGTTTAGTTTGCAAGAAGTTTGTTGACAATGTTCATTTAAAATCAATTGACATCAACATATTAGAATATTTAAAAATCTTAAAACATTGTAAAAGCAAGAAGTCTTATTTAAACCATTGTCAAATATTAAGAAATGTTATCAGATCAATAAAAAAATAACAAATTATAACGAACTGATGTGGTCTATTCTCGTCTGTTTTTTTTTTTTAAATGATATACAGTAGACCCTTGACTTACGAACCGTTTACCATACGAACATTTTGGGTTACGAGTGGTTTTTTTAACTTAATGTACAAACAAATTTCGGATTACAAACCGAAATTCGCACGCGAACGAAACACGTGACGTCACAAACAGGTTGACTCCAACCGTCTCTCCCTATATATACACCGATAAGCCATAACAGTAAAACCACCCCCTGGTTTCTACACACACTGTACATTTTATCAGCTCCACTTACCATGTAGAAGCACTTTGTAGTTCTACAATTACTGACTGTAGTCCATCTGTTTCTCTGCCTACTGTTTTAGCCTGCTCTTAACCTGTTCTTCAATTGTCAGGACCCCCACAGAGCAGGTATTATTTGGGTGGTGGATCATTCTCAGCACTGCAGTGACACTGACATGTTGGTGGTGTGTTAGTGTGTGTTGTGCTGGTATGAGTGGATCAGACACATCAGCGCTGCTGGAGTTTTCAAATACCGTGTCCAATCACTGTCCACTCAATTAGACACTCCTACCTAGTTGGTCCACCTTGTAGATGTAAAGTCAGAGACAATCGCTCATCTATTGCTGCTGTTCAAGTTGGTCATCTTCTAGACCTTAATCAGTGGTCACAGGACGCTGCCCATGGAGCGCTGTTGGCTGTATATATTTGGTTGGTGTACTATTCTTAGTCCAGCAGTGTCAGTGAGGTGTTTAAAAAGTCCAGCAGCATTGCTTTGTCTTATCCACTCAAACCAGCACAACACACACTAACACACCACCACAATGTCACTGCAGTGCTGTGAATGATTCACCACCCAAATAATACTTACTCTGTAGTGGTCCTGTGGGGGTCCTGACCATTGAAGAACAGGGTGAAAGCAGGCTAAAAAGGTATGTAGAGAAACAGATGGACTACAATCAGTAATTGTAGAACTACAAAGCGTTTCTATATGGTATATGGAGTGTAGAAACAAGGAGGTCGTCATAATGTTATGGCTGATTGGCGTATATACAGTGAGCGAACATTCGGACAGAGGACAGTGTTTTTCCGGTGTTTTCTTTATATTTTGTCAAAATACAGTCTGTCATAAAAGTTTGTCATAAAAAAATGAAACCTAGTGAGCCCGAAGCAGGTTCCAGTGGTTTGCACACTCAGCCACGGAGAGAAAAAACTCCAGACATGATTCCTGATGTTCTTTTGGAAGGGGGCTTCCCTTTTATAAAAAAAGAAGAAAATTTATTATGGTGTATGGTACAGCACACATACTGTACTGAAATGTGATGTGTGTTTTTTATGTAAAGTACAGTACTACTATGTATTGCTGTTTATTATTGTTTATTACAGGAATGTCTATTTTATAATTTAAGATTTATTTTTTTAAATTTTTTTTCCCTTTTTCTCCCCCTTTATCGCATCCAATTGTTCAATTTGCATCGTGCTTCCTCTCTGTCTATGCCGAACCCTGCCCTGACTGAGGAGATCGAAGCTAACCCATATCCCCTCCGAAACATGAGCAGCAGCCAGATGCATTTTTGCCACCCACACATTGATGAGTTTGGCGCCACCTAGCATTGCACGCGGTGAGACACACCCTAAGGGCACTCTTTCTCATCTCTTGTGCAGGCGCCTCTAATAAGCAGGCAGAGGTCGTAATCGCATTCTGACAGAGAGAGACCCACATCCGGTTCTTTGTCCCACCCCCCCAACTGAGCAACCGGCCAATCGTTGCCCATACAGCCACTCAGCTTCGAACCAGTGAAGCAGAGCTGGATTCGATACCACGTACTCAGAATCCAGCCCTGTTTGCAGCGTGTCTTTTTACCACTGCGCCACCTGAGCGGCGACTATAATTTAAGATTTAAGGGGAAAATATACTTGTTTTTATAACAAAAAAGACCATTTAAGACATTAGAAAGGTTAGAAAGGGGTTGGTTTTGGAGGTCTGGCATGGATTAATTTTATTTACATTATTTCTTATGGGAAAAATAGGTTTAACTTACAAACATTTTGACTTAAGAACAGCCCTTCGGAACCAATTAAATTCGTAAGTCAAGGGTCTACTGTATAAAGTGAGAAGTGTGCAGTTTACTGGTTAATAAAAAACAAACATGCAATGTTAAAGTGATTGTTGTATGGACTTCTGTATTCAGCCACAGCATGAAATCTATAGACTACTTTCATGTATAATGCATCATATGCAAAAAAAAAATAAAAAATTGAATTATGAGTCATTGACTCAAGTCAAGAATTGTTTGGTCATGACACATACTCTCACAGCAGGAGCCTTTTCTTCATCTAAAACTTTATACTTTATTTCCTTCCTGCAGCGGGGTAAATGGTACCTAGTTCTAAATTGAACTAAGAGAAAGTGAGCCTCTGTGGTGCCTGGCCGTTGTTAACTGCCAGACTTGATTTCTTTGCATTTAAATTAACATTGTTATAAGTGGCCCTGACTCGGCAGGTGAACTAAAGTCGCATCATTAACAAGAGAATATCACTGTAATAGCAGCATTTTATCGAATGACCGAGTCTGTGGTGGTTTTGTATGAGAGCTGTGGGCAGTGTTCAGTCGCGTTTATGGAAATGTCAGTGGTTACAGTTCTCTGTTGATACTTCATAGCACCGAAGCAATGAGCTAATAGTTCTCCAGTGAAGTCCTCCAGTGAATCTCTCCTCACCCATGTTCAAAGAATAATGTGCCAATTTCACCAATGCCATTAGAGATTTTATGATCCACAGAAAGTGAACTAGTGGGTGTTTCATTCTCCCCTCCACCCTCCTCTCATCCTGTGAACAGTACTCTAGTTGCGATTTCATATTGCTGGCTAGTACCAACAAGATATTCTGAGCCTATAAATTCCAGACGGGATATTTGGAGACTGCAGTGTCTTCGAGTGCTACTGTGCATTAGGTATGCTGTGTGCAGACGGTGTGCATGAGTATGCATGTGAGTATGCAGGAGTCTTCTCTTTTTTTTTTTCTTTATTTGAATTTTAATTTGATTTTGATAACAGCACTATAACCAGCAATTATTCATCACAGATGTAATTTTACAGTCTATCAGGTTGTACATGAACACGCTCTGAATAATGTACAATGAAAAGCAACCAAGGACAGAAGAAACAACCGGTTATTTTCTTTCATCTCTGTCATATTCTCACTAGTTCACTGACCACAATTAACATGGGTACCATGTGCACAGATACTGTAGGCTGAACAATCCAAGCCACAGTAGCACAGGCTGTTTTTTTTCTGTGTCCGGGCTACAAATAAATCTACATTTGTATGGGTGTTGTAATGAATAAACATCTTGCATTTGTTAAAACATTTGACAGAAAGACTATAACAAAGTTTAAATAGCAACTTTTTCAGACCTGTAGTGTAAGTACCATATCAGGCATAACATTATGACCACCATTATCTCTTCATCACGGCACCTGTTAATGGGTGGGATATATTAGGCAGCAAGTGAACATTTTATCCTCAAAGTTGATGTGTAAGAAGCAGGAAAAATCGGCAAGCTTAAGGAGTTGAGCAAGTTTGACATGAGCCAAATTGTGATGGCTAGACGACTGGGTCAGAGCATCTCCAAAACTGCAGCTCTTGTGGTCTGTTCCCGGCCTTTCTGTTAGATACAGTGGGGCCAAAAAGTATTTAGTCAGCCACTGATTGTGCAAGTTCTCCTACTTAGAAAGATGAGAGAGGTCTGTAATTTTCATCATAGGTACACTTCAACTATGAGAGACAAAATGAGAAAAAAAAATCCAGGAAATCACATTGTAGGATTTTTAAAGAATTTATTTGTAAATTATGGTGGAAAATAAGTATTTCGTCAATAACAAAAGTTCAACTCAATACTTTGTAACATAACCTTTGTTGGCAATGACAGAGGTCAAACGTTTCCTGTAAGTCTTCACCAGGTTTGCACACACTGTAGCTGGTATTTTGGCCCATTCCTCCATGCAGATCTCCTCTAGAGCAGTGATGTTTTGGGGCTGTCGCTGGGCAACACGGACTCCACAAATTTTCTATGGGGTTGAGGTCTGGAGACTGGCTAGGCCACTCCAGGACCTTGAAATGCTTTTTACGGAGCCACTCCTTCGTTGCCCGAGCGATGTGTTTGGGATCATTGTCATGCTGGAAGACCCAGCCACGTTCCATCTTCAATGCTCTCACTGATGGAAGGAGGTTTTGGCTTAAAATCTCACGATACATGGCCCCGTTCATTCTTCCCTTAACACGGATCAGTCGTCCTGTCCCCTTTGCAGAAAAACAGCCCCAAAGCATGATGTTTCCACCCCCATGCTTCACAGTAGGTATGGTGTTCTTGGGTTTTTCTTCTTCCTCCAAACACGACGAGTTGAGTTTTTACCAAAAAGTTCCATTTTGGTTTAATCTGACCACATGATATTCTCCCAATCCTCTTCTGGATCATCCATATGCTCTCTGGCAAACATCAGACGGGCCTGGACATGTACTGGCTTAAGCAGGGGGACACGCCTGGCACTGCAGGATTTGAGTCCCTCTCGGCGTAGTGTGTTACTGATGGTAGCCTTTGTTACTTTGGTCCCAGCTCTCTGCAGGTCATTCATCAGGTCCCTCTGTGTAGTTCTGGGATTTTTGCTCACCGTTCTCATGATCATTTTGACCCCACGGGATGAGATCTTGACCCCAAGGGAGATTATCAATGGTCTTGTATGTCTTCCATTTTCTTACAATTGCTCCCACAGTTGATTTATTCACACCAACCTGCTTGCCTATTGTAGATTCACTCTTCCCAGCCTGGTGCAGGTCTACAATTTTCTTCCTGGTGTCCTTCGACAGCTCTTTGGTCTTGGCCATGGTTGAGTTTGGAGTCTGACTGTTTGAGGCAGTGGACAGGTGTCTTTTATACAGATAACGAGGTCAAACAGGTGCCATTAATACAGGTAACGAGTGGAGGACAGAAGAGCTTCTTAAAGAAGAAGTTACAGGTCTGTGAGAGCCAGAAATCTTGCTTGTTTGTTATTGACCAAATACTTATTTTCCACCATAATTTACAAATAAATTCTTTAAAAAAAAAAAAAAAAAATTTTCTCATTTTGTCTCTCATAGTTGAAGTGTACCTATGATGAAAATTACAGACCTCTCTCATCTTTCTAAGTAGGAGAACTTGCACAATCAGTGGCTGACTAAATACTTTTTGACCCCACTGTAGGTGCCACAATACACAGTGCATCACAGTTCGTTGCATATGGGGCTGCATAGCTGCAGACCAGTCAGCGTATTGTTGGACATCCCATTTTAAAAAACGAATAGTATTACAACAGTGACATCTATTCAATCTTTTCGACTATAACAACAGGCACTCTTCTAAAGGCTTTCTCCCATTATGCCCCATTAGTGTCTTAAATGTGTACCTCTTGTCCTCAATAAAAGAGATTCTGTTTTAAAAATTGAGTTAGAACAGCTTTGTAAAGAAATACTTTCAGTTATTACCTTTAAGTACATTTAGCAGCATGTACTTATACATAAATATAGAAGCCATACTTCAGCTTTTACTTGAGGACTTTTTTGTTTGATCAGATTAGTAGTACTTTTACTTAGGGACTTGCTTACTTCTGCCATATCTAATTAAAAGCTGACTTGCACAGCTGCAAAAAAAAATAATAATAAAAATAAAAAAAGGAAACTGATATAGTTGATGTCTTTATTTCCACTATTTACTAACAAGTGTTGGTTAAAAGATGGTAAACATGTTTTTGTGCATAATTTTTTAAGTTCATGAGATAAAAATTGTAATTAAAATTTTATACAGGTAAAAAACAGTTTAAAAATGACTGTCTTTTGTTTGTATTTGTTTTGTTTTAATGTTTTCATCACAAATTATCTGTATTTTTTTCATCTGCATTGACCAGAGGTGGAGCGCTCAGGTGGCGCAGCGGGATACTCGTTGTGCTGAGTATCCCACTGAGATTCTGAACTCCCGAGTTCAAACCTCAGCTCTGCTACCGGTTGGCTGGGCGCCCTCTAGCTGGCATAATTGGCAGTGCCTGCAGCAGACAATAATTGGCCCTTTAAGTCTGCCGGGAGGGTTAAATACCGGACTAATGTGGGTGGGATCTTCAACGTTGTATAAGGACCTTTCTTAGTAGCCCGAGGCGCCTGTACAGGAAGTGGAGGAATACTGGCCTTATGCGCGAACTCACCGAACATGTGGCCGAATAAAAAGGGGTCGGAGTCTCCAGCAGATTAATTGACTACGCTTAATTGGGAGAAAATGGGTAAAATGCATTACCAAAATAGCAACAAAAAAAAAAAGGTGACCAGAGGCAAAGATGAAACACGTGTATATGCATAAATGACAAATAAAGGCATTCTATTCTATTCTATATTCCCAAAAATAAATTTAAAAAAGTGTAAAAATAACAAAACAAGCTATTATTGTAGATAAGATCATTTTAAGAGGAATTTTAAAAGCTTTTTAAACTATAAAACCAAACAATCCATAAAAATGCCCCCGGTCTGTGAATCCCACACTGAACATGAGCTGTTGTTTTGCAAAGAATGTATCTCGACTTTAGCTCTGAAATCCTTGCCTCCTGTCGTCAGCTTGTTATCATAATATCTTTCTTACCGCAGCAATTCCATTTTGAGTTTGCCAAACCACAAACAACCACACAGTAACTGTTTAGAATATTATGAAACAATACTTTGCAATATTCGTTTTAGGTTTATTACAAATCAGCAAATATGGCAGACATGATTGATGTTTTCCTCAGTTCAGTTTCCACTAATAGACACTACACAAAAGGATAGTGTGTGAACATCAGCAGTGTGTAATTGTGTAATAACGTTCGTTTAGACTGCACAACTTCATTGTGCATTCTCATGCGCGTCACTATGCCACCAGACAATGATTTATCATGCATCTTTGAAAATGTTGCGCTTTGTGCATGGGTAAGCAAATGAATTAAGGAAAAAAAACTGCAGAAAATAATAAAGAGTGCCAATTAAAATGACATGGTAAAGAAGAGGCCTTAATGGTGAATCCCAAACAAAGAGAAGAGCTTTAATGAGCGTCTCTTTCAAAAGAACACATGGTGGGTGTCCCTATCTGCTGGCACATTGAATTAGTTTCACTGAGCTAGTTTAAACCTCAGCGCTCAAGCGTTCACCGTGTTCCATTCATTCTGTGTATAAATCATAGAGGAGCAACAAGGAAAAACTTTAGTGTTATAAATACAAACTTATAATATTGACAGTTGTTGTTTCACCAATGCAAATCATCTAGCCTATGAATTGCAAGCCGGATGCAACAGGTTCTGTGTCGGTTGCGATATATTACAGGAAGCCAATGGAGATGTTGGACTACTGGTATTGAATATTTGTAACTGCCCGTAGGTATGAGTAAATGTGTAATTTTGTGGTGGAATGGTACCCAGTTCAGGGTGTATTTCAGTCTTGTGGACAGTCTTTTCACTGCAATGAATACAAATATTATTACCTCCAGTGCCAACCAACCATTTCTTTACCATTTGAAAAGAACAAAGAGAAACAAATTGTATATAGAATATTGTATATCATTGTAAATGTAAAAAAAATAACAAAAGTGTACAGAAATATACCAGAATCCCTTTATAGGCCAAGTAAACACTGGGCATTTTTGCAGACCATGTACACACTTTCATGGAAACTGTATTCCCTGATGGCTGTGGCCTCTTTCAGCAGGATAATGCGCCCTGCCACAAAGCAAAAATGGTTCAGGAATGGTTTGAGGAGCACAAAAGTGAGTTTGAGGTGTTGACTTGGCCTCCAAATTCCCCAGATCTCAATCCAATCGAGCATCTGAGGGATGTGCTGGACAAACAAGTCCGATCCATGGAGGCCCCACCTCACAACTTACAGGAGGATCTGCTGCTAACATCTTGGTGCCAGATACCAGATACCACACACACCATGCACGCACGCACGCACGCACGCACGCACGCACGCACGCACACACATATATATATATATATTAGACATCCCATTTTAAAAACAAATGGTATTACAGCAGAGTGACCTCTATATAACTTTTTTTCGACTTTAACAACAGGCACTCTTCTAAAGGCTTTCTCCCATTATGTCCCTTTAGTGTTATGGATGTGTAGCTCTGGTCCTCAATAAAATTAAGATAGAACAGCTTTTTAAAGAAATACTTTCAGTTATTACCTTTAAGTACATTTAGTAGCATGTACTTATACATAAATATCAAAGCCTCAATTCTGGTAACTATGTGTTTTAATTGCAAGTTTCGCATGTTCTCTCTCTCTCTCGGTTGCTTTTACCCCTCAAAACATGCAGACACTGGATTGACTACTCTTAATTGCCCCTAGGCATGAGTAAATGTGAAATGTTGCGGATTAGTACCCAGTTTAGGGCGTATTTCAGTCTTTTCACTACAACCCTGATGAGTATAAAGGCAAAAGTAAAAACGTTATTACCTACAGTGCCAGCCAACCAAGGAATGTAATGGTTGTTTTACCATGTAGACAGAACAAATAGAAACAAATTTTATATAAAATTTTTTATCTTTTATTTTTTATTTTTTATTTTTACAATTTTGTATCTTTTTATCACTGTAAATGTAAAAAAAATCAATAAGAGTGTAAAGAAATATATAATAATAAAATAACAAAATGTATATTATTTTAGCATGTCAAATTACAATTATCCATTTAAATCATTATACAGAATACAATATATGAGATTAATTAATAATATTTGGATTAGTTCATAGCCAGTAAAATGCTATTGTCTTATTGGTATTACTAATAATTAGCATATTACACACATACACAGAAGTATATAAACAGCCAAGCTGATGCCAGCTCTATGACTCACCCTCTTATTTATTTATTCATTTTTAATAACTGCTTACTGGTAAATGTCACAGTACATTTGGTGAATGGTGTTTACCTTTTGTTATGTAGACTGTTTTTCTTTTCCCATTCATTTTAGTTTATGGTTTGTTATGTTGCTAAATGACTAAAAAGCACACCAGACTTGTTGGTATCCCTAGCTAACATTACACTTAGCTAACTATGTAAATATTTGTGTTGATGTTATGTGCTTGTAAGTCAAGAAGACACTGTGGGTAGCTATTTGTACATACACTACTATCAATAGAATTTTTACAGCAGAATACAGAAGGATGTTGTTTTTCGTTGCTCATACTTTATCTTTCATTTTCGCACGCTTTTTTTTTTTTTAAATAAAAAAAAAAAGTTTAAGAGACAAGGCACCACAGTGGGTAGCGCTAGTGTCTTACAGCAAAAAGGGCCTGAATTCGAGTTTACTCTTTGTGTCTGCATGGGTTTCCTCCGGATGCTCCGGTTTTCTCCCACAAGTCCAAAGACATACAGTCAGGCCAATAGGAGCTACAAAAATTGCCCCAAGTGTAAGTGTAAAAAATGTACCTCAAATAAAGACTGGAAGGGATTTGCATATTTCTCCCTCTACAGTGCATAATATCATTAAACCATTCAAGGAATCAGGAGGAATTTCAGTGCGTAAAGGCCAAGGACGCAAGCTTAAGCTGAATGCCTGTGATCTTTGATCTTTGATCCCTCAGGCGGCACTGCATCAAGAACCGCCACTCAACAATAGCTAGTATAACCACATGGGTGAGGGATTACTTTGGCAAACCTTTGTCGAGCACTACAATACAGAGTTACATGCACAAATGCCACTTAAAACTTTATTGTGCAAAAAAAGAAGCCTTATGTTAACCATGTTCAGAAGTGACATCAACTTCTCTGGGCTCAGAGGCATCTAGGATGGACCATCACACAGTGAAAACATGTATTGTGGTCAGATGAATCAGCATTCCAGGTCTTTTTTGGAAAAAAATGGACGCTGTGTGCTTCAGAACAAAAATGAAAAGGACCATCCAGACTTATCAGCAACAAGTCCAAAAGCCAGGGTCTGTCATTGTTTGGTGCTGTGTCAGTGCCCTTGGCAAAGGTCATTTACACTTCTGTGATGGCAGCATTCATGCAGAAAAGTACATTGAGATCTTAGAGCAACATATGCTGCCCTCAAAACGTCATTTTCCATGCTGTCCCAACTTTTTCTGATTTGGGGTTGTAATTTTCTTATGTGTCTGTGAATGTTATCTCTGGGTTAGGTTGACTGACAACTAAACATTGGCCTTAAGGCATCCTGTCCTGGGTGTTTTTCTGCCTTGTGCCCAGGGAATTGAGTTCAGAATGAATATTAAATACCCAATAAAAACCAAAAATGAAAAATTTCCCATTGTGCTTAAATTCTATTTGTAACTTTGCATTCTATTATTTATGTATACAGTATTACAAAATATTAGGCACTTAGTCCCACTGTGCTCTTCACTCATTGGTTATTTTTTTACATGATTCTGTTACGGGAAGGGTGGGTGGTGGACCCAAGAGCAGAGCTCTAGATTAATTTATTTTTACTAATATATAATAAAATTGATGTATGAGGTGTAGTGAGTGTGCTTGTGTACTTTGAGTTGATGTGTCTGAGGCTGGATTCGAACCAGCAACTCAGGGAACCAGGGAGCTGCACTTTACCACTACTCTACAAGAGGAGTGGCAAAGCACATGGAAAACCAACTCAAAAGGCAGTGGTGAAAAAAGGCGGGAACGGCAAACAAAGGAAACGCCAAAAAATGGCGTGCTCAAACAAAGGGAGCTACTGCTAACTAAATCAACACAAAATAACCCTCAGCCACTAGGCTGGAAATACTCTTAACTAAAACTGTTATTTTTTGTTAATAAATATCTCAGTCTATAATTCTTTACTTTTCTCTTCCTTTCCTCTTTCTTTTCTTTTACTTTTCTTTTACTTTTCTTTTACTTTTCTTTTACTTTTCTTTTCTCTTTCTTTTCTCTTTCTTCTTTTGCAAAGTACCTTACCGTCTGCCCCTCTACAAAGGTGCAGCACTGAGCACGGTTTGTGTGAGTCTTTTATGCAGCACCCTGCAGGTGTGCCTGATTAGCACTAATCAGTGCTAAGGCTTCTGGGAACTGGAGTTCTGAGAGCTGCTCCCAGCTGCTCTCTTACTGCGCCGCCCCGGCCCCCTGCTGGTGGCCGGTGGTATGGCTTGACCTCTTACAGGACCCCCCCCTCTAGGGACGGCCCCAGAAGTCCCCAAGCCCGCAGCACAGTTGCGACGGAACTCGCGAATGAGCTCTGGATCCAAGATATGGCGTGCAGGAACCCATGACCGTTGCTCAGGTCCATATCCTTCCCAGTCAACGAGATACTGGGTACTGCCCTGAACTCGTCGAGTGTCTAGCAGGCGACGGACCGTGTATGCCGGGGCACCATCTATGAGGCGTGGAGCGGGGGGCCCAGCTCCTGGGGCTGGAGCGCCACACAGAAAGGGTTTGAGGCGTGAGACATGAAATGTCGGGTGAATCCGCATGCTCTGTGGCAAGCGCAGGCGGTATGTGACTGGGTTGATGCGCTGATCAACTTTAAAGGGCCCAATATAGCGGGGTGCCAGTTTACGGGACTCCACCCGGAGGGGGAGGTCACGGGTAGAAAGCCATACTCGCTGGCCCCGGCGGAAGGATGGTGCACTGCGTCGCTTGCGATTGGCAATTCGTCTTCTGGCTTCAGTCACCGCCAGAAGGGAGGCGCGCGCTTTCTGCCAAACCCGGCGGCATCGTCGAACGTATTGTTCAGCTGCCGGGACTCCTGCTTCCCTTTCTTGCTCAGCAAAAATGGGCGGGGGATACCCAAACTGGCATTCAAAGGGTGACATGCCCAGCGCAGAATGCAAGAGGGTATTATGAGCATATTCTGCCCATGGCAACTGCTCTGCCCAGGAAGCAGGGTTCGCTGATGTCAGGCATCGCAGAGTCCGGCCCAGGTCCTGGTTGACTCGTTCCGTCTGACCGTTGGACTCTGGGTGGAAGCCAGAGGACAAACTTACGGTAGCCCCCATGAGTTGACAGAAGGCCTTCCAAAATCTGCTGGTAAATTGGGGCCCTCGGTCAGACACCACGTCCTTCGGCATTCCATGCACCCTGACCACATGTTGGAGAAGGAGGTCCGCTGTCTCCTTGGCCGAAGGGAGTTTGGGCAGGGGCACAAACTTGCACGCTTTGGAGAAGCGGTCCACAATGACCAAGATGACCGTGTTGCCTTTGGACGGGGGCAAGCCCGTCACAAAGTCCATAGATATGTGGGACCAAGGACGGGCAGGAATGGATAAAGGGTGGAGGAGCCCCTGTGGCCGAGACCGTGGTGCTTTGCTTCTTGCGCACACCTCACAAGAAGCAATGAAGGCACGGACATCCCTTTCCATCCCTGTCCACCAGAAGCGCCGGCGGAGGAACTCCAGGGTCCTTGTGATTCCTGGATGCCCAGTGAAAGGAGAGGCATGTCCCCAGCGAATCACCTGCTGGCGAACTGCTGATGGGACGTACTGTCGTCCCGGAGGACCACTCCCTGGGTCAGGCTCCTGCCGAAGTGCCTCCTGAATGGAGTCTTCGATTCCCCAGCGAAGAGGAGCTAATATCTGGGGAGTGGGAATGATGGGTTCTGGTATACTGTCAGGACCCTGTGGTTCCCCTTGTCTGGATAGGGCATCAGGCTTTGTGTTTTTTGAACCTGGCCTATATGATAAGAGAAAATTGAAGCGACCAAAGAACAGTGCCCACCGAGCCTGCCGGGAGTTTAGCCGCTTGGCCTGTTGTATATAGGCAAGGTTCTTGTGGTCAGTCCAGACCACAAATGGGTGCTTGGCCCCCTCCAACCAATGCCTCCATTCCTCTAGGGCCAACTTAACCGCCAGGAGCTCCCTGTCCCCAATGCTGTAGTTTCGTTCAGCTGGAGTGAGGCGGTGGGAATAGTAGGCACAAGGGTGAAGCTTCTTGTTGGGCCCTTGGCGCTGGGAAAGCACAGCACCTACACCAATATCTGAGGCGTCAACCTCGACAACAAATGGTTCCTCAGGGTCCGGTAGTTGGAGAACCGGAGGTGAGGTAAGCCAGAGCTTTATGTTGTCAAAGGCTTCCTGGGCCTCTGTGGTCCAACGGAAAGGTCCTGGGGTCTTCCGAGTAAGGGCAGTGAGGGGTGCTGCCACAGAACTGAAATTACGCACAAAGCGTCGGAAAAAGTTAGCAAACCCCAAAAAACGTTGCACTTGTCGAAGGGAGGTAGGGCGTGGCCAATCAATGACTGCCTTGATTTTGGCTGGGTCCATGTGTAGAGCACCCTTGGAGACAATGAAGCCTAAAAAGGCAACCGAGTCGGCATGGAACACCGATTTCTCCAATTTTACAAATAAACGGTTCTCCAACAGAAGTTGGAGAACCCGTCGGACATGGCCTACATGTTCCTCGAGGGACCGACTGTAAATTAAAATGTCGTCGAGGTAGACATATACGAACCTGTCCAAGGTTTCCCTTAATACCTCATTAATGAAACGCTGGAAGACGGCTGGAGCGTTCATGAGACCAAAGGGCATCACTTGGTATTCGTAATGCCCTGAGGGGGTGATGAACGCCGTCTTCCACTCGTCCCCCTGCCTAACACGGATGAGGTTGTAGGCACTGCGCAGGTCCAATTTGGTAAATATGGAAGCCTGCTGCAGTGCCTCAAAGGCAGTAGGCATAAGAGGAAGGGGATAGCGGTCTTTTACTGTTATGGCATTAAGGCCACGGTAATCTATACAAGGACGGAGCCCGCCATCCTTTTTCCCCACAAAGAAAAAGCTCGCCCCTGCCGGAGAAGAGGAGGCTTTTATGAAGCCTGATTCAAGGGCCTCCCGAACATAAGTGTCCATAGCGGCGCGTTCTGGAGGCGAAAGGGCAAATAGCCTTCCCCTGGGTGGTGTGGTGCCCGGGAGAAGGTTGATGGCAAAGTCAAAGGGCCTATGGGGTGGTAGGACTTGGGCCTGTTCTTTGCTAAATACCTCTTGGATATCCCAGTAAACTTCGGGAACCTGGGAGAGGTCAAGTGGTGCGGGCCCTTGAGGTATCTGTATTTCGGATATAGGCACTGAGAAACCCAGGCAATTGCCCTGGCAGTTGGGACCCCATGCATATACTGATTTGGTACACCAGTCAATGCGTGGATTATGGAGCTCAAGCCAGGGATACCCAAGCACTAACTGAAGGTGAGGGGCCTGGGTAAGATATAGCTCTACTCGTTCAACGTGTGGGCCCATCCGTAGTGTAAGGGGCTGAGTGCGATGTGTAATTGGACCAGAGCCCAGTGACCGCCCATCAATCGCGAGGATGGGCAATGGGTGGTCCAGAGGCACTACAGGCAGTCCTAGGGTATAGGCAAGGGAAGAATCTATGAAACTCCCAGCGGCTCCTGAATCCACATAGGCCCGTAAAGTGGTAGGTTCGTGGGAGTTCCATGAAAGGGTGACCTCCAAATGGAGGCCAGATGTTTGGGGAGTAGGTCGGCCTAGTCCTGGTTCCCCTGGCCGGGACTGGCCCTTGCATTTCCCGAAAAATGAGAGCTAGTAGTGTGTGCACCCCTTGGTGGATATCCACCTGAACGACGATTAGATAGGTGGGTACCACCCAACTGCATAGGTTCCCCAGAGGATACTACACTGGCTGGAGCGGGGTGCCAGGGAGGTCGTGGGGTCAGGGAGCGACCACTGCTCACTCTTTCCCGTGCTCTCTGGCGAAGACGTGTGTCCAGACGAATGCACACATCATAGAGCCCAGATAGAGTGGTGGGCAGGTCCCGGGTGGCCAGTTCATCTTTCAGCCTTCCATTCAGCCCTTGCTGGAAGATGGCTATTAAGGCTTCCTCGTTCCAGCTGCTTTCTGCAGCTAAGGTACGGAAATCAATTACATAATCAGCCACCGAACGGGTGCCCTGCGAAAGTTCAAGAAGGCGAGTTGCTGCCTGTCTTCCCCCAGCAGGGTTATAAAAGGTCTGACGCACTGCATCAGCAAATGCCTGGCTGGTGGCACACTCTGTGGAGCCTTGTTCCCACAGTGCAGTGGCCCAGGTCAGAGCACGCCCTGTCAGCAAGGAGACCATAAACGCCACCTTGGAACGCTCTGTAGGGAAACGAGAGGGTTGCTGCTCAAACACCAGGGAGCATTGGAGCAGGAACCCTCTGCACTTATCAGGGTCCCCCGCATATCTTTCTGGTGTTGCCACCTGGGCATCTCCTCTGGACGAAATGGGGTCTGAGGGAGAAGTAGAAGCCGCAGCAGGAGCCTGAGCTGTGGCATCTGGCTGTCGCTCCTGTAACTGACTGTTAACCAAAATGGTCAACTGCTGCATAATTTCCTGCAGCAGTTGTTCATGGCGACCAATAGTTGAGCCCTGATGCTGCAGGGCTTCTTTAAGTGAATTCAGCTCAGCTGGGTCCATTGCTGGCTGCACCTTTCTGTTACGGGAAGGGTGGGTGGTGGACCCAAGAGCAGAGCTCTAGATTAATTTATTTTTACTAATATATAATAAAATTGATGTATGAGGTGTAGTGAGTGTGCTTGTGTACTTTGAGTTGATGTGTCTGAGGCTGGATTCGAACCAGCAACTCAGGGAACCAGGGAGCTGCACTTTACCACTACTCTACAAGAGGAGTGGCAAAGCACATGGAAAACCAACTCAAAAGGCAGTGGTGAAAAAAGGCGGGAACGGCAAACAAAGGAAACGCCAAAAAATGGCGTGCTCAAACAAAGGGAGCTACTGCTAACTAAATCAACACAAAATAACCCTCAGCCACTAGGCTGGAAATACTCTTAACTAAAACTGTTATTTTTTGTTAATAAATATCTCAGTCTATAATTCTTTACTTTTCTCTTCCTTTCCTCTTTCTTTTCTTTTACTTTTCTTTTACTTTTCTTTTACTTTTCTTTTCTCTTTCTTTTCTCTTTCTTCTTTTGCAAAGTACCTTACCGTCTGCCCCTCTACAAAGGTGCAGCACTGAGCACGGTTTGTGTGAGTCTTTTATGCAGCACCCTGCAGGTGTGCCTGATTAGCACTAATCAGTGCTAAGGCTTCTGGGAACTGGAGTTCTGAGAGCTGCTCCCAGCTGCTCTCTTACTGCGCCGCCCCGGCCCCCTGCTGGTGGCCGGTGGTATGGCTTGACCTCTTACAGATTCTTTATTAACTTGTGACTTTTGAGTCACTTTGCCTCTTGTCACCATACTTTCATTGACCAGCTATCTTTGAAAGTAAATATTTTCTCTTGTCTTTGTTGTTTTATAGTGCTGCCGCTATAAACCCAGGGTAAAAAGCTGTCTTCATTCCTGCGTGATGTGTTAAGCAAAGTGTTTTTTTTTTCGCTTTATCCTTCTTTCTTACTCCCCCCCTTCATTGACTCAGACACATCACAAATCAATACTGTTTATTATTTATAGATGGCTTGAGAATATGGCTGAAGATTATTCTATATGAAGTGGTTACCTGAAAACTGTAGTCAATAATTCAGTGCTCTGTAATGCTGAGCGGTCAGTGCACACATCAGTGCGTACCACACACACACACACACACACACACACACACAAACACAATAACTGGAGATGGCTTTCTATTATGAAGGTAATTATGTTGCAAAACTTAAAAACTTGTCGAATCTGATTATAGGACCTGCAAAACAAAATCAGCCTCGGATTCTCAAATGCAACTTTTTAAACATGACATCACACTTTTTAAATCAGCCTCAACTTTTGCAAAACATACTGTGATAGACTTGTTGCCAAACTGATTTTTGTACTTGTTACTGCTTTACTAAAGTATCAGAACTGGGGTGGGGCCAAATGAAATGATACATAATTAGTGACCAATCAAACTTTATTTAGCACTTGGCTTATCCTTTGGCGTAAAAAAACATGTGAATCAACAACTAAAAAACTGAAGCCAAACCAGATTATGGAACACAGACCTCTCTGTCTGAACATTTACTTTCTTTTTTATATTATTATTATTATTATTATTATTATTATTATTATTATCATTTATTTAATATTATTTAATATTTATTTAATTTCTAATTTCAACTTTCCTTCATTTATCCATTTATTGTCCTTGATTTGTGGTGTCGACTTGCTACAGCTATCCAATATACAACCCCAAATCAGAAAAAGTTGGGACTGTACGGAAAATGCAAATAAAATTAAAATGAAGTGTTCCTTACATTTACTTTGACTTTTATTTGATTGCAGACAGTTTGAACCTGAGATATTTCATGTTTTGTCAACTTCATTTCATTTGTTAATAAACATCCATTAGCATTAATGCAGAAAAGTACATTGAGATCTTAGAGCAACATATGCTTCCTTCAAGACGTCATCTTTTCCAGGGACGTCCATGCATTTTTCAAGAAGACAATGCAAAAACACCTGCTGCACACATTACAAAGGCATGGCTACAAAAGAAGTGGGTACAGGTACTGGACTGGCCTGCCTGCAGTCCTGATCTGTCCCCAATAAAGAATGTGTGGAGAATTTTGAAATGAAAAATGCAACAACGACCCCCTACTGTTGCACATCTTAAGACGTGTTTGCAGGAAGAATGGGACAAAATAAAAATCACTTGAATAAATAAAAAAAATAAAAATCACTAAAACACTAAATCACTTGGTATCCTTGGTGCAACATCTATCTTTTTGTATATTTAAGAATATTTGTAAACATGATTAAAACTAACTTATGGGGCACTCGGGTGGCGCATCGGTAATGCACACTAGCACACCAATACTAACATTCTAAACTCGTGAGTTCGAATCTCAGTTTTGGGTGCTTACATGGACATAACTGGCCTGTCTAATGGATGGGGGGGGGCCAGAGGGATTATTTATAACTGCAGCTGGTTAATGGCATCTGCACAAAAACTGGTGCGTGACCCTTCGTGCATGATACAGATCTTTATATGAACCCACTTGGAAAGAAGCGGTCGGCTAGTGCAGGGGTTTTTAACCTTTTTGGACATGCGCCCCCCTTCGTGTGCCAACCGCGAACTTTATGATGTAAATGAGAGCAGAAAACATTACTTCACAGACTCAAGCATAGACAAAAGTGCATCAATTACTAAGTTGGTTAGTTCGGGATCATCTGCTCTGACAGACAGAAAACTATTAGCTTCACAGGCAGAACGAGTCTGACTCGGTTACCGATCTGTGATAATACTAAGTATAATTAAGCCTGAGCTTTTTAAGGTAAGCGAGTCACACAAAATGTTCTGTAGTAGTTGGTGTTTAATTACAACCGCAACATTCATTAATAACAGTAAAAACAGAGAGATGCCTGAGAAGAGAACCTTATGCTTCACATAAAATGAATCGACTCCTGAATCACTTATATCGATACTGTGAACAGAGCATCTCTCTTAATGAAACACACACGTCCTATAACAGCAGTCGTTGCTTTTGTCACCGGTTTATCTTCACTGTTAGCCCTATTTAGAAGTTTTTTGAACTGAACTGAATAACATTAAACGTGCGTGTGTGCGTGGTCAGTGAGACAAATCAAATATGTCTCCCATGGGTGAAAAATGTATTGCTTTAGTTTTAGAAGTAAAAAAAATCTCGTAATGCCACGCCCCCTGGTTAGGCACTCGCGCCCCCCCAGACAAGTACTCCCCAAATAAGATTGAAAAACCCTGGGCTAGTGCATTGCACACATGACGGAGGGAGCTTGTGTTAGTTACGGAATGCCTAAGGACCTTGGGTTGATTCATGCTACAGATTACTTTCTGTGAATAGCTTCATATAGTGAATAGATTCAATATGGTACTTTGTTTTCCTTTCCACCTTATAAAAGCATGCGGAAACATACAATACAATGGCTACTGGGTTGTGTGTGTATGTGTGTGTGTTTTGGGTAGTAGAGGGTGAAACAAAATATGTTTAGAGTTAAAAGGTGTTGGGTGTTAATTAAGCAATAGAACACGAGAGGGAGTGTGTTATCGCGAATAACATCACGGCTGTGATTCGGTCGCAGGCACGAGCCGAAGGTCATCACAGCCGTGATGTTATTCGCGATAACACACGACCTCAAGTGTTCTATTGCTTTTATACAACAGTTTTTACAAAATAAAGAAAGAAAATAAATCAAAGAAGCCCTGAATTTCATAATAAATATGCTTTAATATTGACAATACCTTCCGCAAAAAAGTAGTTCCACAACGAATATAAAGTTTAACACTACAAAGCAGACATCCCAAGTTGCAAAAACTCATTTCAGGGAGGTAAGAACAAGAAGAAGAAAAAGGCAAGAACCTCCGAAGAGAAAAAAAAGAAACAAAAAACCTCTCGCACACACCAAAGGACATGGGTGAGAACAGAACTCTTAGGAGCTGCTAACTGGGCTATTAAGCTAACTGTTCGAGTTACAAACACATTAATGTTCCCTACATAGTGCACTAGATTGTGTATCGGATAACGCATTCATGTTCACTACATAGTGCACTAGACAATATATTAGACAATTTATTTATGTTCCCTACACAGTGCATTAGATTGTGTATCAGATCGAGGATTTATGTTCCCTACATAGTGCACTAGATTGTGTATCAGATTGCGGATTTATGTTCCCTACACAGTGCGCTAAATTATATATCAGATAACGGATTTAAAACGCGATCGAGAAAAAAAGGCTGTGTCGCCTGCATGTGCATTTGTGTGCATGAAGCTTGTCGTTATTGGCAACGCGTCAGCGGAATAATACAGTTGTGGTGTGAAAAGACCGTGCAGTTAGAACGCTTCTCAACAATCAGATTGTAGGTCGGAACTAACTGTTGTATAAGCATCTGTATAGCATACCCAATTATAAAGTTATGGAATGTCTAAAATATAAGAATTTCTTATCACATTAAACTCATATATTACAGGCCTATAATTATAGGAAATTAGCATGTGCCTCATTTTATTCACCACATCTAAATAGCCTCACTAACTAACCAATTATGAAATGTAATGATCCTATTAAAGATCGCATTAAAATGAATTCTCCAATATACATGCAGGAAGTACACAGGAGAGCACTCGGTATAAGCTACAGTTATTGCAAACGCATTTTCTCCTACATGAAGCACCATATAGCAAAGCTGTTAAACCACTTTAATACGAAGCCTGTAAAAACATTTAAAACATGATGCCTGGTGAATTTCTGGGTTGTTTAAAGGTCTAATAAAAAAAAAGAAAAAAAAAAAGAATAGAGGCGTCAGCCTGTTGGATGTATGATGATTGAGAGTTCTTTTGTTCATACACTGATGACTGATGTGCATGGTAGCACTTATATTGTGATGCACTGACTGATGACCTAAATTCAAAGGAAAATGTGCTTAAATTTACAGACCTCATTCTTCAAAAATTACAGATTTCACAGATTTATAAAGAAAAGTGTCACATTTCACGGCAGTCATTAAATAACACCCATAAATTGAAATATAGAATCTACAATACACAGCACAGCCTACCTTAATAGCTCCCTCTCAAAGACCGAAGTACTCGTCCATGTTTTGACACCCCCCTCTCCCCCAGGTCGACATAATTGGTTCGGAGTTTTCCAAACTCAGTCACCCAAGTAGTGTTTTAGCTGCTTTAGACCTCGACATCTTGGACATTTTGTCTAACCGATTGCTAGTGTAACCGAGCGTCTTTAGAGTTTGCTGAGTTTATAAAGTAAGAAATAAACTATACAGAGACAGACTATCAGACTAGCTGCACTGCACTCATCAAAGTGTGGGTGATAAGATGCATACGGCATGCTGCCCACATGTCGGAGGGGGACGTGTCGTGGGTAAGCTTTGTTCTCCTCAATGAGAGCAGGGATCAGCATTGGTGGAGAGGAAGCATGACGCAATTGGGCAATTGGTCGAGCTAAAAGGGAGAAAAAGGGGAGAAAATGCATAAACATATATATATATATATATATATATATATATATATATGTATGTATATATATATATATATATATATATATATATATAAAAAACACAAATCTTAAATTGCATATCTTACGGGAAATTACTTATTTCATGGTCCATGGCGCTATTTTCATGGTTGTGAATTAGGTAGGGTCTTAATTATTATGTTTTTTTGAAATTCTTGTAAAACAGCGCATTTATTTCTTGATCTTTGATTTTTTGATCATTGATTGAAGACCAAAAAAAGACATGTACAAACCCCATTTCTAAAAAAACCATCACACCTGTGCTTTGTTAATTCCCTTGAACTGACAAAACTGATCAGAGAGTTGCCAATCAATTAAAAACATTAGTCCTTCACCATATACTGTTCATAATATTGTGAAAAGAATTAAGGAATCTGGAGAGATCTCTGTCTGTGTAGGGCCAAGCCAGAAACCACTGTTGAATGTGTGTGATGTTTAAGCTCTCAAATAGCATTGCATGAGAAACTGTCATGCTACTGTGATAAATATAGCCACATGGGCTTGGGAGTCCTTCAGAAAGCCATTGTCACTTTACGTCTACCACTAAAAAAAAAAAAACTTTAAAGAACTACATTTTTTTGTATTACTACAACAAAAGTAAGAATAAATACAGTGTTAAATCTAATCACTAGAGGAGTTAATTGATCTGTTTTGTTTGCTCTGCCAATCACAGAAGGCAAACATTGATGAAAAAAAACCCCCAGCTTTTTGAGTCACAAATAATTTCCAAGTCTGACAGTTTGAAGAATAGCAGCCGGCTGTGACCTTAAAATTATTCAAGCACAGTTCTTATCCGATTGATTTTTGTGTTGTCTGTGTGGAATATTTAATTGCTTGTACACATGGCCTGCAGGACGCCGGCTATATAAAATTCACAGACTCAGGGTAAGCTCATTCTGTCTTTTATTTGCAGAAGATACAAGACATTTTTTTGTGGTTGATACAGCTTTTTTCACAGCTTTTTAAATGGCAGATTTGTGATTAGCTAAACAAAATGGATTTTTGCTCTAATTTTGTAGATTTAAAATAAAGCAAGTCAAGTGGGATATAGTGAGGATTTTTGTTTTTCCTTCCAATCTAGTCGTATCCAATTACCCGATTGCATTACGCTTCCTCTCTACTGATGCTGATCCCCACTTCTGACTGAGGAGAGCGAGACTGTCACACGCCCCCCCCCAACACGTGCAGTAGCCAACTACATCTTTTCACCTGCACGAGGCGAGTTCATATGTGAATCAGCTTTGTGTCCCTCGACTCTGTGCAGACGCCATCAATCAGCTAGCAGAGGTCGCAATTGCATCAGTTATGAGGTCCCTATCCGGCTTCCCGCCCTGTATGAACAACAAGCCAATCATTGTTCATGTAGCTGCCCAGCCAACAAAATAAATTGCAATTGAATTTTTATGTAATGTGGAAATCTTTCATTCTGGAATATTAGGGTGACATTTACAATTTTGCTCTCAATTGGGCATTTCTAACACAACAGAGCAAGTGTTCATTATTTGTACCTCTTTTTGGCATGAAATGCACTTTTTGCACATGCACAATTCATTAAAGGACAGGTGGTTACAGGTTACACATGATTTATCAGGTCAAGTTCAATGTCAAACAGTTTTATATCTTCAATTAACCTAACTTGCAAGCCGCTCAGGTGGTGCAGCGGTAAAAACACATGCTGGAACCAGAGCTGGGATCTCGAAAACATTGTATGGAATCTCAGCTCTGCCTGCTGGCTAGGCTGAGCAACCACATGACCAACGATTGGCCTGTTGTTCAGATATGGGTGGGGTTTAGCCGGATGGGGTCTCTCTCTCATAACTAATGCAATTGCGACCTCTGCTGGCTGATTAGTGGCGCCTGCACAGAGATGAGTAAAGAGTGCACTCAGGGTGTGTCTCTCCGTACATAGTGCTGAGCTGCACTGCACTCGTCAACGTGTAGGTGACAAAATGCATATGGCACACTGCCCACGTGTCAGAGGGGGCGTGGGTTAGCTTCGTTCTCCTCAATCAGAGCAGGGATCGACATTGGTGGAGAGGAAGCATGACGCAATCGGGCAATTGGAGAGAAAATGCAAAAAAAAAAACTAACTTGCATGTCTTTGGACTGTGGGAGGACCGGAGCCCCAGATGTAACCCACGCAGAATAGTGTGTGTTTACCACTGCATCACCTGAGCATGATAAAACTACAAAAGCAATAACTAAACAATTACTTAAACCTAATTGCATTAAAGGTAAAATGATAATCCAAAAAATTTTAAATAATATAATTATGTTAAAAATACTTACAATTGTTGTTTTACTTGTTACCTAGGATTGCAGGTTACTTTACTATCCATATATAAATGGAGACGAAACATAAAATATGTATGCAGTAACCTGCAGTGCTTTATTTAAAACCTGCTCTCATCTGTGAAAGCAAATAGTGTATGCCTCAAGATCCTGCATCACGCAATAACAAGTAACAGCACCTAAGCAGAAATCAGCACAGAAACAGTGGTTTACAGAGAATATAAATAAATACAAAAAGGATTCCTATACTCAGCCATATGCAGTACAAAACAGCTATCCAAGTCCCCTCCTCTCACACCAACAATTTGTTTTTTTAATTACAACCACAAATCATGAAAATGTTGGGACAGTATGAAAAAATGCAAATAAAATAAAAATGCAGTGTTCCTTTTAGCTTTTAATTAAGGTAAAGAAATGATTTCTTATATTGCTGGCATGGTGTTCATAACTAAGTGGCTTAAATTATGTGAAAAATAATTCATGAGGAAAATCAATGTTTTTTTCTTTTTTACACATTACCTTTAGTGAATAATACAAACAAATGACCATGCTAAAGTACCTATAGATAATTTTTGTTAACTCTGCTCAAATACCAAATTATGTTGATGGTGGCAGACTCAGGCCTTCGGACTGAGACTGTCCTTTGTATGTCTTTTAAGCCTTAGTCTGCAAAGTTAAGCCAAGAGGGCTCCTCGATCGATAAGCTCATAGAGCCTCTGAAGTGGTCTGCATAGAAGCAACAACAGTATAAACACCAGCTTGAAGCTGTACACATGCCAGAAAGTTTATTATTTATATGTATTGGTAAGCAGAGACAGTTAGCAAATATAAAAGCCTGTAGATAAACATGACTATGAACCCTACCAATGAAAACTTCAGACACACATTATTAAAGCTATCTGAAGTGGATGAAAGGCAGCCGAGAAGTGGATGGCATATGTTAAATCTTCTTCAAGCGTGTTGGAAAACACCTCAACCCCAAATCAATAAAAGTTGGGACAGTATGGAAAATGCAAAAAAAAAAAAAAAAAATGCAGTGTTCCTTACATTTACTTTTATTTGATGGCAGACATAATGAACCAGAGATATTTTTTATGTTTTGTTTGTTAAACTTCATTTCATTTGTTAATATACATCCATTCCTGCATTTCAGACCTGCAAACATTCCAAAAAAAGTTGGGACAGGGCAATTTAGGGCTAGCAATGAGGTAAAAAAACTAAATAATGATGTGATTCCAAACAGGTGATTGTAATCTTCGTTTGGTACATAAGCAGAATCCAGGAAAGGCTGAGTCTTTGATGAGCAAAGATGGTCAGAGGATCTCCAGTTTATCAACAAATGTGTGAAAAAAGTATTGAAATGTTTAAAAACAATGTACCTCAAAGAAAGATTGGAAGGGATTTGCATATTTCTCCCTCTACAGTGCATAATATCATTAAACCATTCAAGAAATTGAGAGGAATTTCAGTGAGTAAAGGCCAAGGGCACAAGCTTAAGCTGAACGCCTGTGATCTTTGATCCTTAAGACGGCACTGCATCAAGAACCGCCACTCAACAATAGCTGATATAACCACATGGGTGAGGGATTACTTTAGCAAACCTTTGTCAAGCACTACAATACAGAGTTACATGCACAAATGCCACTTAAAACTTTACTGTGCAAAAAAGAAGCCTTATGTTAACCATGTCCAGAAGCGGCGTCAACTTCTCTGGGCTTGGAGGCATCTAGGATGAACCAGCACACAGTGGAAACGTGTATTGTGGTCAGATGAATCAGCATTCCAGGTCTTTTTTGGAAAAAATGGACGCTGTGTGCTCCGGACCAAAGACGAAAAGGACCATCCAGACTGTTATCAGCAACAAGTTTAAAAGCCAAGGTCTGTCATGGTATGGTGCTGTGTCAGTGCCCTTGGCAAAGGTCATTTACACTTCTGTGATGGCAGCATTAATGCAGAAAAGTACATTGAGATCTTAGAGCAACATGTGCTGCCTTCAAGACGTCATCTTTTCCAGGGATGTCCATGCATTTTTCAACAAGACAATGCAAAACCACATGCTGCACACATTACAAAGGCATGGCTGCGGAAGAAGAGGGTATGGGTACTGGACTGGCCAGCCTGCAGTCCTGACCTGTCCCCAATAGAGAATGTGTGGAGAATTATGAAATGAAAATGCGACAACGACGACCACGTACTGTTGCACATCTTAAGACGTGTTTGCAGGAAGAATGGGACAAAATAAAAGCTGAAACACTAAATCACTTGGTCTCCTCGGTGCCAAAACGTCTTTTAAGTGTGGTGAAAAGAATGGCAACATTACAAAGTGGTAAATGCTTTACTGTCCCAACTTTTTTTGGAATGTGTTGCAGGCCTGAAATGCAGGAATGGATGTTTATTAATAAATGAAATGAAGTTGAGCAGATAAAACATGAAATATTTCAGGTTCATCCTGTCTGCAATTAAATAAAAGTCAAAGTAAATGTAAGAAACTCTGTGTTTTTTATTATTTGCATTTTCCATGCTGTCCCAACTTTTTCTAATTTGGGGTTGTAGTAGTGTTTACATGGTTGCCAACTTTTAGCCATCAATTTATAGGACAGCAGATGCAGCACTGACTGTTGTTGAGTGATTCTGACAGCACTTCATCCTTCTGGATAAAATCTTTGCAAGACAAATGACAGTCTACAAAGATCTAAAGTTTACTTTTCTTAAGCTCCATGCTACATCTATTTCTTGAGTCTGACAATTTAATAACCACTACTTTTTTTTTTACACAAATGCATTTGAGCCTGGAACACTGAAAACAAATGACACAACCTGGAACATGTTGTTCATTTGCTTTTACTTTGCTCATGCTTTTTTGAAAAATGGCTATCCATATTTCTCATGGTGGATTTTGTGTCATCCTGTCTGCTAGCACAGAACTTTACAGTTGGTTTATACTGGCAGTTTTTGACATTTTAAGGGTCACTTGCCAGTGGCGTAACTAGGAGCTCATGGGCCCCAGTGCAAAAAAAAAATTTGGGCCCCCTCAACAAATTCCATATATACGTACTGTATATATATGTATACACACACACTCCCAAAATCCCTTGCTGTGCACTTACTGTATATTTTTATTACATGTATTTTGATGTCTTTTAGTTATTTTTATATTTTACTTAATTATTGACGTGTTTTTACTTTCGTTATCGCCGCACTTTACCGCTAGCATTAGCCACATGCTACTAGACGGTCATATACAAAACTAAATGCAGAATGTCCAAACGCACATGTATAAACTGGGTGCTGCATTCTGATTGGCTGAGCTGAATGTCACTCACATAATGGCACTACAATATTGTAATATAATAATAACGACCTGGCGAGTGCTGCCAATGAGTACAGTGGGGGTTAAGTTCATGTCGTGGAGGGCCCCCCATGCAATGGGCCCCAGTGCACCTGCCCCCCGGTAGTTACGCCCCTGCCACTTGCTCTAAATCAATATAGAAGGTTATCTAACAGACTAGTAGGTTTTAGTTTTATTATAGCAATTTTAGTTTGAAATTAAACCAATTATCAGTGTATCAAAAAAAAAATCCCTGGGTCACATGGGATCTTTGTGCAGAAATTATCTGTGATGTAAAATACAAAGCTTTGTTTCCTTTAGTTTACTTAAAAGTTGGTCAAAAGCATGTCATGTGAAAGAAGCACATGTTAATTTTTGCAGTGCAGGTTTTCTCCCCTAAAATCTTGTAATTATTTTTTTTCTAGAGCACATAATGAGAAATTAGTTGTACATCTTTAAGATCACTGACTCATTGTCAGTTGACAGCTGATCAATGGGATGCTTGCATCTGTTATGGGCTATAATGAGGCAATCGTTTGCAGTGCTTAATAACTGGTAAACAAGGTGATAGCTTGTTATTAAGCATTTTCTGCAGCATAAGCAGTACCATGGGCAATATCAAATGTATGTTTTTCAAGACAGTTAATCAGAGCTCAATATACACCGATCAGCCATAACATTAAAACCACCTCCTTGTTTCTACACACTGTCCATTTTATCAGCTCCACTTACCATATAGAAGCACTTTGTAGTTCTACAATTACTGACTGTAGTCCATCTGTTTCTCTGCATGCTTTGTTAGCCCCCTCTTTCATGCTGTTTTTCAATGGTCAGGACCCCTACAAGACCACTACAGAGCAGGTATTATTTGGGTGGTGAATCATTCTCAGCACTGCAGTGTCACTGCTGGACTGTGAATAGTCCGCCAACTAAAAATATCCAGCCAACAGCGCCCCGTGGGCAGCGTCCTGTGACCACTGATGAAGGTCTAGAAGATGACCAACTCAAACAGTAGCAATAGATGAGCGATCGTCTCCGAGTTTACATCTACAAGGTGGACCAACTAGGTAGGAGTGTCTAATAGAGTGGACAGTGAGTGGACACAGTATTTAAACTCTAACAGCGCTGCTGTGTCTGATCCACTCATACCAGCACAACACACACTAACACACCACCACCATGTCATTGTCACTGCAGTGCTGAGAATGATCCACCACCTAAATAATACCTACTCTGTGATGGTCCTGTGGGAGTCCTGACCATTGAAGAACAGGGTAAAATCAGGCTAAAAAGGTATGTAGAGAAATAGATGGACTACAGTCAGTAATTGTAGAACTACAAAGTGCTTCTATATGGTAAGTGGAGCTGATAAAATGGACAGTGAGTGTAGAAAGAAGGTGGTGGTTTTAATGTTCTGGCTGATTGGTGTATATTCGAATAACTGTTTTATCACTGTCCTCATTAATGTCGTAAAGTAGCTCACTCTTAGTCCGACACTGTAAAATGTCTAATGCACATAGGCAACATGTTTATTTTCCCCTAGAATCAGGCATTGATGGCAACCAAGAAACAAACTGGCTTACTTTTGGTCATCATCCAATTGTATCCAATATGACCTTACAGACAATTTACAGAACTTATTTCTGCTCTCATTCTTTCCATGTGCACTTTCTTTATAGTGTTTGAGACATAAAACATTGCACTGTTAAGCTAAACAAGACAGTGGTCTTATACAAGGGTTCTTCAAAAAGTGTATGCACTTTTTTAACTTAATTTATTAAGGATTTTTTTCCAGCGTCATACCAACTTTTTAATGCCATCAGCAAAAGATGTTTTTAGTTGAGCGCATAGCCACTGATGCACCGCTGCTTTCACATCATCATCATGAAAATCTTCTTTCCCTTAAAGCACGTGTCAAACTCAAGTCGGCCTGCCACCTCATTTTATGTTGCCCGC
The DNA here is from genome assembly GCF_030014385.1 of Trichomycterus rosablanca. Lineage (NCBI taxonomy): Eukaryota > Metazoa > Chordata > Actinopteri > Siluriformes > Trichomycteridae > Trichomycterus > Trichomycterus rosablanca. The sequence goes on along the minus strand of NC_085989.1, from coordinate 19,948,739 downwards.
TTAAAAGACGTATGATTGTCTTAAAATACACTGTAAAATCGTACATAAACTGCATCTCCCACAATGCATGCCGATTTTGTGACCCGCAAAGTGACCGCATCCCGCCACCAGATGGCAGTGTTTCCATATCAGCATTTAACCGAGGCGGCTTTCCAACAAGTGATGTTGAGGAATATTTTCAAATAATCCCGAAATGTACAAGAAGAGAAAATTGAAGCAGAAGGAGGTAATTTAATGTAAGATGGGAAAGTGAATACAAGTTTGTGCTTAAAGAAGAAAAACCGGTACGTCTCTTGTGTTATGAGGCCGTGTCTGTGGTAAAGGAGTACAATATAAATGTAGACATACATTATTAATATACAGTATAAATTTGGCATTTTGACACCAAACTAAATTTAGCTTCCAAGAAAAACAACAAATTGTCCAAGACGTAAAAGGCAGACTGCAATCACAGCAGGATACGTTACAATCGGCCCTTTTAAGGGCCACCATAATGCAGATGTGGCCCTCGGTGAAAATGAGTTTGACACCCCTGCCTTAAAGCTTCTTTGAGCGGTCCAAAAAGGTGGAAATCAGATGACGCTAAATCCGGACTACAAGCTCTCTCTCAGTCTCTCAGACACAATCAATTACTACTCCACCCCACTCTCACCATTTACAACGGAAATATAAAAATGCGGAAACTTTTTGAAGATCCCTCATAAATATGTTCCATGAAAACGGAATTGTGGATACTATTCTGTGCAGAAGCTATTTAGAGTATAGTATGGCTGGGGGGAAAAATCAATCATGTTGTCATCTTTTTACCTGTTTCTTGAAGCAAACCAATCCAACTAGTATTTTTATTGTATTAACTCTATTAATTTGATTGTACATATACAGGGGTTGGACAAAATAACTGAAACACCTGGTTTTAGACCACAATAATTTATTAGTATGGTGTAGGGCCTCCTTTTGCGGCCAATACAGCGTCAATTCGTCTTGGAAATGACATATACAAGTCCTGCACAGTGGTCAGAGGGATTTTAAGCCATTCTTCTTGCAGGATAGTGGCCAGGTCACTACGTGATGCTGGTGGAGGAAAACGTTTCCTGACTCGCTTCTCCAAAACACCCCAAAGTGGCTCAATAATATTTAGATCTGGTGACTGTGCAGGCCATGGGAGATGTTCAACTTCACTTTCATGTTCATCAAACCAATCTTTCACCAGTCTTGCTGTGTGTATTGGCGCATTGTCATCCTGATACACGGCACCGCCATTGGATGCACATGGTCCTCCAGAATGGTTCGGTAGTCCTTGGCAGTGACGCGCCCATCTAGCACAAGTATTAGGCCAAGGGAATGCCATGATATGGCAGCCCAAACCATCACTGATCCACCCCCATGCTTCACTCTGGGCATGCAACAGTCTGGGTGGTACGCTTCTTTGGGGCTTCTCCACACCGTAACTCTCCCGGATGTGGGGAAAACAGTAAAGGTGGACTCATCAGAGAACAATACATGTTTCACATTGTCCACAGCCCAAGATTTGCGCTCCTTGCACCATTGAAACCGACGTTTGGCATTGGCACGAGTGACCAAAGGTTTGGCTATAGCAGCCCGGCCGTGTATATCGACCCTGTGGAGCTCCCGACGGACAGTTCTGGTGGAAACAGGAGAGTTGAGGTGCACATTTAATTCTGCCGTGATTTGGGCAGCCGTGGTTTTATGTTTTTTGGATACAATCCGGGTTATCACCCGAACATCCCTTTCAGACAGCTTCCTCTTGCGTCCACAGTTAATCCTGTTGGATGTGGTTTGTCCTTCTTGGTGGTATGCTGACATTACCCTGGATACCGTGGCTCTTGATACATCACAAAGACTTGCTGTCTTGGTCACAGATGCGCCAGCAAGACGTGCACCAACAATTTGTCCTCTTTTGAACTCTGGTATGTCACCCATAATGTTGTGTGCATTGCAATATTTTGAGCAAAACTGTGCTCTTACCCTGCTAATTGAACCTTCACACTCTGCTCTTACTGGTGCAATGTGCAATTAATGAAGATTGGCCACCAGACTGGTCCAATTTAGCCATGAAACCTCCCACACTAAAATGACAGGTGTTTCAGTTATTTTGTCCAACCCCTGTACAAAGCCTTACAAGCATCGATTCTTTCTTGTTCATTTGTATTTGTAGTAAAGAACAAAGTCATTGCTTGCGCTTTTAGCTAGTAAGGCTTTCCTGTGTTTCCCTGTAGAAGCATGCTGTTCATGGTCATTTTCTTCTCTGTGGCTGACTGCTAACTTCAGATGACAAAAAAGTACAAAATGCTTTTGCTGGTTCACTACGGATAGGCTTTACCCATGGCATATTCCTTTTCATTTCTTGTTGTAGTGGTACAATCTTTACTTTTTCAGATGCTCCGCTATTGTATTACTTGTAAATGAAGCACCTAGCATTTAGTACGTAAACTGTAACAGGGAATGCTTCACAGGTCCTTATTTTAATGTTGATGCTATCACCTTATCACTTGTTTGTACCAGCTAGAAGTGCACCCAATTCTCTTTTTGTACCTGGTGTTAATAAGGGACAAGAAACATTTTGTAAAGCATGAGACCATTTGACCCAAAACAAGGTGTATGTCAGGTACAAAGTAAATAAAACAGAGGTCACAACAGATTTGCACCTCACTATTTTTTCATGGATCACAGATCAGGGTCACCTGACTATGGGTGACACTGTGCCATTGAGTTGCTATAGTGCCAGTGTTAGACTGCATGCTATTTTATTTATAAACTGCACAATGTAGTATTGAATAGTGTGAAATGCTATTCAATTATATTCAGTTTTTTCTAACTGCAGTTAACCATCTTGTCTGCAACTGGTTCTTATGTTTGCTAACTTTGATAACCAAGATGAGCATGACCTTATCTAGACAACAATCTAGATGCACATTTTTTTGGGGGTGTGTAGAGCACCCATTTTATTTAAATCAATAAGACTTTTGGCAGACAGATTTTATTTGCAACTGATAGGACCACTGTTTAAGTCAAACATTTAACATGACTTCAAAAGCAAACATGTTTTCAGTCAACATACACTCAAGCCGGAAAGTCAGCACTCCCCTTTCACCTTCTCCACGTTTTATTACATTACAGACTCATTCTATAATAGATTGAGTTCTTTTTCTGTCACAAAATTCTACACAAAATAGCCCACAAAGACAAAGTGAAAGCAGATTTTAAGACATTTGTGCTAATTTATTAAAAATCTAAATGTAAAATATCATATGTACACAGGTGTGCACCCACAAGTGAGCTAAGGTTAAGCTAATGTAACCCCCAAATCAACCATTTTTGTCAGTAAAATAAAATTGCCTGTTTTCACTTCCTAATTATTGGTGATTGTGTGTAGATGTTTGAGGCACAAAAAAGAACTCAATCTATTATAGAATGGGTCTGTAACGTAATAAAACATGGAGAAGGTGAAAGGGGTGTGCAGACTTTCCGGCTTGACTGTACACTGCATTTTATGAATGCACTTAATACTAAATAAGTAAGTAAGTAAAAGTAAATAAATAGAAAAAAAATACCAGTTGGGTGGGTTTACTTTAAAAAACAGGTAGAAAGATGATAACATGATTGATTTTTTTCCAGCCGTACTATACTCTAAATAGCTTCTGCAGAAAACAGTATCAACAATTCCATTTACACATTCATATAGCATAACAAATGTACATAAAACATAGTTCTTTTTCATTTGGTTGAGAGACCACACATGGTTCTTCTATTGGAGTTATGCTATAAGATTCATTATCACCCAAAAGTGAATTCAAAAGCGAACTGGGATTTTGAGACCTAAACAATACAAAGGAAACTATTTAATGCATTTATGCACAATCTGCATGCAATCCATACAATCCAAATGCTATTTTGTGTAAGCAGACCCATAATTAGTGCAGTAATTTGCTTCTGTAAAGCATAGTAGACTTGCCAGGAATGAGTTAATGTAGTGCATAAAAGCCAGTGATGCACAACTGATTAGATGTAAATAATCTAGTTATGGATATGCCTGCAGCCAGTATCAGAAAGTGTTTGAAATAGCAGCGAATGTGGTGCATTTCAGGCTCTTAAATAGCTGTTACCAGTGTGAATATTTTAAGCCTGAGCTTAAATTGTGTGTTAGATTATGAACTGCAAGTAATTTGAATTATAAGGGTGATATACTGCTTCCAAACACTGACATATTGTTCTGATTAGTCACAATAGTGTTTATGGCAATAGGAAGTAATGGCAACGATGTTGATTAAAAAATACCGCAATGCCATCTGTCTTTTGCAATGGATACTTGATAGGTGCACTACGAAGCACTTGAATAGTACCCTCAGATTGGCCAAAATAATGTAGTCACTAATAATTTGACTACCTTCAAATATCAGTGGTAGTGAGTGGGGTCTAGCTGAAACTATGTAAGCCTGTATTAAGCCACAGCTACTCTGACTTGATGGAAATGTAAAGCTGGCTTAAATACATAAGTAAAGAAACAGTATACAAATTGTTTAATGATAATGTTGTCCTTTGTCTTAAGTTCATATTCATGACAGTTGGGTCAACATGCTTTATAAATCGTATTAAATAGTATATTTTGTTGTCAAAAGGACAACCACAAATCAGAAAAAAAGTTGTGAACTAAACTAAATAGTGTTTCTTACATTGACATTAATTTTAGTGCCAAGATATTAAAGATGTTTCCAAGATATTTTGTTTGGGGAACTTTATTTAATCTGTTAATATAAATTAATTCCTGCACTTTCGGCCTGCAACACATCCAAAGTTGGGATGGTAAAGCATTTGCCACTTTAAAGTGTTGCCATTTGTTCTCCCAAAACATAAAAGACATTTTGGCAATGAGGATACCAGGCAATGAAGTGTTTCAGGTGTTGTTTTGTCTCATTCTTCCTGCAAACTTCCTGTATGGAGTTGCTGTTTTTTTCGTTTATAAATTCTCCACTCATTCTCTCTGGCAGGCCAGTCCAGTACCCGTACCCTCTTCTTCCACAGCCATGCCTTTGTAATGTGTGCAGCATGTGGTTTTGCATTGTCTTGTAGAAAAATGCATGAATGTCTTAAAGATGTCATCTTAAAGGCAGCATATGTAACTCTAAAATCTCAGTGTACTTTCCTGCATTAATACTGCCATTACAGAAGTGTAAATTACCTTTGCCAAGGCCACTGACAAAGTTTTTTTTATTATTCCAAAATTTTTTCTGATTTGAGAGGTAAATACATAAGCTTGTAATGGATTAAAAAGCATTCTTATTTTGGAATGTTAATTTTAGCAACTGTTGTCTGTCTATTTCTAAATAATGGAACACTCATTCCCTAACACGTATACAGGGAGATTTACTCGAAAGAGGCCCTGAATATTCTGTTGTAACTATAGTTAGGATGAAGCAATCTGAAAAAAAAAAAAATGCTACATACTTTGACATATGTGTAATCGATTGCATTACATGCGATGTTGGAAGTGATCTCCATTTTCTTCCAGACACATTTCGACACGGTGCTCCATGTTCCTGAACGTATCGGCAAGTATATCGGGGGTTGCAAGCGGAGGTTAAACATCGCGATGGCTAACTGGTACCTACCTCATCGCGCCGACACGGGGGCATCCCGGCTTGTTTGAAGCTCCATATACTGAGGAGCACATTGCACGTTGTTTCATTCAGATTGCTTTGTCCTAGCAAGAGTTATTACATACTATTCAGGACCTCTTTTGAGTGAATCTCCCTGTATTAATTAAATAATTTTTTTTCACAAATTTCTAAACTATGATACAATTGTGTCAAAAATAAATGTATGATGTTACTCGTGATGTTACAGTTTAAGATTTCTTCCCGATTTTGACCAAAAGACTTCAACTCTTAGCACATTCTATTGGGTACAGTCAAACTAGCCCCTTTTTTTGATGGGCACAGAACACTACCAGCTGTAGTCAATTATAATTACTAATGAAACATTTTAAGGTGTTCCAATTATTCTGTTTAAAAAAAAACATATTAAATGCACATTGATATGAACATCTATAAGAAAAGGTAGCCTATGTGGACACCTGATAATGAGCTTATTAAACATTCCTTTTCCTATGCTATTATAATAGCCATTACTTTTATAAGAATGCTGTACACACGATTTAAACATGTGTTTTTGAACATTTACCTGTTACCTCCTCAATGTATTCCAGTATCGGAATCTGTTGTTCTAAATTGTCCACAGCTGTAAATAAATAAGGAATTGCTTTATAGTAGATCAGTGTTGTTCAAGTCTGTTCACATGTTTTTCTGCCATGTTCATTGTTTATGGGTGGACCATGCTCCTGATCAATTTTAAGCAGTTAATCAAATGAATGAATGTATGAATGTATTTAATCACACTTCTGAAAGACTGTTAAAATGAAACATATTTACTTCAAGCACAGTGGCACAAGAGTTAGTCTAGGTGTTGTGCAGAATATGGGTTTGTAGCCGCTCAGGTGGCACAGCGGTAAAACAAGCTAGCACACCAGAGCTGGGATTTCGAAGACATCGTATCGAATCTCAGCTCTGCCATCCGGCTGGGCTGGGTGGACACATGAACAACGATTGACTGTTGTTCACAGGGTGGGGAAAGCAGGACCAGGGTTTCTCATAACTGGTGCAATTAGGACCTCAGCTGGCTGATTAATGGTGCCTGCGCAGAGTTGGGGGAATAATAAGGATCAGGGTGTGGCTCTCCGTGCACATGAACTTGCCTCGTGCAGGTGAAAAGAGGCAGTCGGTACTGATCACGTGTCAGAGGGGGCGTGTGTCAGTTGTGAAGCTCCTTAGTCAGCAGTGGAGGGTTGTAGTGTAACACAATTAGGGTAACTGGATACGACAAGATTAGGGGAAAAAATTGAAAGAATATGGGTTTGTATTTCTGTTTATTTAGAAGATACTTATTAAATTACCTCCTTTACATTGACTAAACATCATAGAACACACAAAATATGTTTTACTAATAAGGTCTTTGTATAGGCATTGATTCTATGTATGTCATGGAAAAGACTATATTAAAAATACACACACACACACACACACACACACACACACACACACACACTTAAAAAGCAAAGCAAGCATGGTGTCATAAGTCCATTAGCTAGTGTTCAATGTGGACATTAGGAATATTCAGCCTGAAGGCCATAAAGGAGTATTGTCATCTCTGTTAACATCCAGGTACTAAAAGCAATGTCTGGTAACATGTTCAAAGTTAGCAAGAGGAAAAACTGGCTCCGTGACTTCCATTCACCCCAAACAGATTTAGTGTGAAGATAATGCTGTAGGAAAAATGTCATAAATAGTCACAAGCTCAGCTTTTTCACCCCCTCCCACCCACTGTGGGTTTGTCTCCCGAGATGCCTTTACAAGGTGTACAGAAAAACGAATGTAAGATGTAGCACACAAAAAGACTCGAGGCTCACTGCCCAGGACTGTTTTGGAAGAACATGTACTGAAAGGACACAGGAGTTTCACAAAAGAAGAAAAAAACGAAAAGATTTATATAAAAAAGGAAAAGACAAATGTTGGAGTTGCTGGCTATGATTGGCCGCTCTATTAAGTGCCTTCCAAGACTTGTCTAGTACCTCACTACTTTGATTTATAAAGATGTTCCACAGTAAGGTTTTCTACCTCGTCAGCTGCCTTCATTTCCTCCAACATTTCTCTCAGCCTTTGGGTTTTTTGACCCCTTGTCTTATTGCTTTCAGAGACTGTGTAAAAACTATATATAGCTAAGTGGTATTGTTAGGGATACTGGACCAAAAGATGAAGACCTGCTACTTTATAATTTACCACATGATACATTTAAAGTCAAAAGTTTACATATCTTTTAAGAAACATTTACACTGTATACCCAAAATTGTATGTGGACTAATACTTATTAAGTTATGGTGTTTAACTACTTACAGTATATTTAGTAAATAAATTAGATTATTAATTCAGCCAACAGTCAAATAATGTTATGAATTAAACATGTTGCTTAAAATTGCTAACCTTGTTATAATTTAGTTGAACAAACTTGGCTGTAGCCATTCAGAATCTACTCAATGTATCATAACCTTCTTCTATCCAGTGTTGGTAAAAAAACATTTGACATTTACACCGACCAGACATAACATTATGACCACTGACAGGTGAAGTGAAAAACACTGATTATCTCTTCATCACGGCACCTGTTAGTGGGCGGGATATATTAGGCAGCAAGTGAACATTTTATCCTCAAAGTTGATGTGTTAAAAGCAGGAAAAATGCATAAGCATAAGGATTTGAGTGAGTTTGACAAGGGCCGAATTGTGATGACTAGACGACTGGGTCAGAGCATCTCCAAAACTGCAGCTCTTGTGGGGTGTTCCCGGTCTGCAGTGCTCAGTTTCTATCAAAAGTGGTCCAAGGAAGGAACGGTGGTAAACCGACTGGTGACAGGGTCATGGGCGGCCAAGGCTCATTGATGCACGTGGGGAGCGAAGGCTGGCCCGCCTGGTCCGATCCAACAGACGAGCTACTGTAGCTCAAATTGCTGAAGAAGTTAATGCTGGTTCTGATAGAAAGGTGTCAAAATACACAGTGCATTGCAGTTTGTTGCATATGGGGCTGCATAGCCACAGACCAGTCAGGGTGCCCATGCTGACCCCTGTCTACCACAGAAAGCGCCAACAATGGGCACATGAGCATTGGAACTATACCACAAAGCAATGGAAGAAGGTGGCCTGGTCTGATGAATCACATTTTCTTTTACATCACGTGGATGGCCGGGTGCCTGTGCGTCGCTTACCTGGGGAACACATGGCACCAGGATGCACTATGGGAGGCAGTGTGATGCTTTGGGCGATGTTCTGCTGGGAAACCTTTGGTCCTGTCATCCATGTGGATGTTACTTTGACACGTACCACCTACCTAAGCATTGTTGCAGACCATGTACACCCTTTCATGGAAACAGTATTCCCTGATGGTTGTGGCCTCTTTCACCCTGACACAAAGCAAAAATGGTTCAGGAATGGTTTGAGGAGCACAACGAGTTTGAGGTGTTGACTTGGCCTCCAAATTCCCCAGATCTCAATTTAATCGAGCATCTGTGGGATGTGCTGGACAAACAAGTCCGATCCATGGAGGCCCCACCTCACAACTTACAGGAGTTAAAGGATCTGCTGCTAACATCTTGGTGCCAGATACCACAGCACACCTTCAGGGGTCTAGTGGAGTCCATGCCTTGATGGGTCAGGGCTGTTTTGGCAGCAAAAAGGGGGACCAACACAATATTAGGAGGGTGGTCATAATGTTAGGCCTCATCGCTGTATATCCTTGTGTTATTCCATTATGAAATAATCTGCGATTACGTGTGTATAAACCCAGATGGCCTCTAATTAAACATCAGAGTGCACATGCAGCTCCTTTGTCCAGAATTTTCTGGCATCAGACCAGGGAGCATTTCTATCCTTTCTCAGCTAGAAGCTTCAGCTCTAGCTGCTTCAAAAATGTAACATTTAACCTGATAAAGCCACTGTAGACTGAGCACCTAATTACCAAAACATGCTTTACTGAAGCCCGAAGCCCTGGTTTGTTCAGAAAGAGTCAAAAAAAGCTCCCATTGATTTGAACTGAGTCATTTGAGTCATACAGCAGAGTCAATTGAGCTCTGAATCGTTCTCATGCTGTGAAACCATTTGGTGTGTGAAGGTGGAGGGGGTAGTATATTGTGTACTAGCCAGTGTTTGAAAGACAGAATGGAACAAATGCTTTATATAATAGCAATTTAGATGATTCACTACAAACTATTTCGAGCAATTTTTTTCTCTTTAGGAAAGGTTTGGGGATCTTTGGAGATGGGAACCAATTTGGACCCTCTTTCTTCCAGCCTCAATAACTCAGTGTGGGTTATAAGCTAAAAATGTTGGTATTGTAAGGCCTAAAATGATTTACATTTACATTTTCAGCATTTAGCAGACGCCTTTTATCCAAAACGACTTACATTACAGTTACAGTATACAGTTTGAGCAATTGAGGGTTAAGGGCCTTGCTCAAGGGCCCAACAGCAGCAACCTGGCAGTGGTGGGGCTTGAACCAGCAACCCTCTGATCACTGGTCCAGTACCTTAACCACTAGGCTACTTGAGTTATCAACATCATTTAAGCATAACTTTTTAACATTCATTCATTGTCTGTTTTACCATCACTTTATTCTATTCAGGGTGGCGGTGGGTCCAATTCTCTAATCAAAAGGTAAGAAAAACAGGTTGCCAGTCCATCAAAGGGCAAACACAAACACGGCAATTTAGTATCTTCAGTTACTGTGACTGCATGTCTTTGTACTGTGGACTATCTGCCAGGGATAGGGTTAAATCCTCATTTCTGGCTACTGTCTTTGAGGAGTTTGATATATTGCTCCCTCACCATTAGGGCTGGCTCGATACCACTTTTTTTATGTCCGATACCGATACTGCAAATTGAGTATCTGGCGATACCGATACCAATCCGATATGTCATTTCTCCTCTCAAACTACTAAGCAGTAATAATACATGTCTCAGGTTAAACTAGCTATCTAAATAACAACGCTCAGACTGTGAAATACAGAACCTACAACATCACACTTCTGCAAAACTGCTGTTTTTATTTTACGTTCGAGCTGTTGTTCATGTGACATCTCGCTTTATGTCGTGTCGTCCAAAGTATCTACAATTGGAAGATGTGGATGTCAATCAAACGCGATGGACCAATTAGAATTGACGCGGAGTTGAGATTTTCCGTTAAAGTTCTGTCACGCTTTTAAATTATTAAACCCTGCTGGACTTTAAAGAGAACATCTGTGGCTAAAAAGGAAATGATGTAGTTTGTTTTATTTCATAACACTAATGGATTCATCGCTGAGGATGTGAGAGATCTCCAAGTAAGATGAGCGATTTATCATTTATAAAGCAATTTTTATTGTGTTTAAACAGTTAGATGTGGCAGTAGTAGATGTTTTTTATTGTGTTTAAACAGTTAGATGTGGCAGTAGTAGATGTTTTTTATTGTGTTTAAACAGTTAGATGTGGCAGTAGTAGATGTTTTTTATTGTGTTTAAACAGTTAGATGTGGCAGTAGTAGATGTTTTTTATTGTGTTTAAACAGTTAGATGTGGCAGTAGTGGATGTTTTTTATTGTGTTTAAACAGTTAGATGTGGCAGTAGTAGATGTTTTTTATTGTGTTTAAACAGTTAGATGTGGCAGTAGTAGATGTTTTTTATTGTGTTTAAACAGTTAGATGTGGCAGTAGTAGATGTTTTTTATTGTGTTTAAACAGTTAGATGTGGCAGTAGTAGATGTTTTTTATTGTGTTTAAACAGTTAGATGTGGCAGTAGTAGATAATTTTTTAAAATGCTAAACGTTTAAGTAGATCAGTGTGTTTTAATTTTGAATGGCTATTGCAGATGAGTTGTAGATCAGTGGCACATGTTAATGATGTCATCAAGATGCACCTTGTTATGGCAGTTGCCGAGTGAGCTGGCAATAAACGGCACTCTGTTGGAACGTACCTTTGTGTGTTATTTGCTTTACACACAAACACTGGCCTTATTTACATTAAGTGTTATTTACATTAAGCAACAGTATCGGATCACACGTTGTTTACCTTCCAATATCCGATCCAGTGATTTGGGCCAATATCGGACCGATACAGATACAGAGAATCTGATCGGTGCCAGCCCTACTCACCATGTAGGTTTTCTCTGGGTACTAATTCTCACCTCCCAAAAACATGTAGTATTTGGATTGGCTACTTTAAATTGCCCCTAGGTGTGAATGTATAAGCATGGTTTGCTCTGGGAGTGATTGCCAACTTGTCCAGCCTTGTGTCCAGGGTTTCCAGATGGTGCAAGATCAACAAGTTTTACTAGTTAGCTAGCAATATGGAAGAGTGAGAACTACACATACATTCTACAAAAAATATAAAGCCAGTTGCTGTGCCACTGTGTTACTCATATCTGATTTTTATTACACAAAAATTGTTGCATTCATGCGTTTAAGTACTCAGGGAGTCAATGTTGACACCAAGTTCACAACATTTAATGTTTTTCAAGTAACTTCATTGACCTTGTTGGAGTGAGACTTGTACTGAGGACAATGCTCACCATAAGCAGAGATTGAAATGTACTTTTCTTGACAAGGTTATTTCACATGGTCGTGGGGGAAATGTGCTTGTTGGCAGTTTGTTGTCAAGGCAAAATGTAAACAGATATTTTACATGTTGTCAGATGGAGTTACCGGCAGCAGGCCACTAGAGAGTGGTGGCAGCTGCCTCTGAAACACTGCCGCTCTAATACTTGCCTCCAAACAGCACCCGTTTGGAGATCAAAGCAACCGAGCTCTGATCAAAAGGCATTATTCAAATAAGACCTTGTTAGCACTGTAGGATGAATCAGCTACAGCCTTGGATTGATTGATATTCTTTAATGTTCAGCTACAGTAATGCTGTTAATTGGTAAGGGAGTGAGAATTTGGTCCCGTTTGGTGGACATTGTCACAGTCAGCTTTAAATTACAAACTAATTTATGTCATTTGTACAGTTAATAATTTATATATTTACTAAATTTTAATAACAGCTTCATCTGGATCAGTGTTAAATGGGTCTAGAACCTACCAGGAAGCACTAGGTAAATTTTAATCTAGACAGCTCAGCTGACCATTGAATGGGATCATCATCTGATCTTTTTTTTTTTTTTTTTTTTTTTTTTTTTTTTAAGACATAACCATTCTTTAATTCTGTGATTTAACATGCTTTTCTCAGTCCTTTTGTGGCCACACAATGTACATTAGGACTTTTTTTAGTAAGCTTGCTATTTTTACAACTCCCAATGACTTGGGTTAATGCACTTTATTATAATGTTCCTGAGATAATACAAGAAGTACCATGACTTTGATGAATGTTAAAGTAAGCACAATCGAATCAATCAAAATGAAGTTTCCATTACAGTGAGGGACCACAACCATTCATTCAGTGACAGAGAGGGCTGGGAATTTCCACAGCTCAGACAAAGATGTCAATGGAGAAATGAAGATCAATGAAGGTGGGAAGTCCTCCCAAATCCACACTATCTCTACTTCTCTACAGCCTTTTATGATTTACTTTTTTTGCTTTTATACAGACTGCTATGATCTGCGGCAATGTGATGTTTTTTTCTTACTTATCATCTAGCTTATTCACTTCTCTCTCGTGGTTATAACAGTCTCCATTGTAGTGTACAAAAAAAGAAGTTTAAAAGGTCAGGCAATGATGCAGCATGAGAATGTCTGGTTTACACTCAGCATTCCAAAGTATTCCAAAAGTGTTTGATGAGTTAAGGTCAGTGTCACAACTCATATAAGCACATCATCTGTTTTCTATAATTTATTCTATTCAGCTGTCAGTAAAGAAGTGGCTGAAACACTCAAGTAAAAGGAGTGTCCATATATGTTTGGCCATATAGTGCCATATTTGACAGGTAAGTGGAAGCTAAAGTGTCAGATGAGATCCAGGTCAGTGTTACAAATAGTATGAAGACGTTTTTTAATCTGATTTTCTTTTATAAACTGTAAAAAAGCTTTTGATTTGACATGATGCACATGTGATGACATGATTTATAGAACAGCAAATTCTGTGTGAGAAATGTGCAATCTAAGACATTGAAATATAAAAGAGGCTTTTGAATTAGTATTAGTAGGCGTTTGCTGTACCATAGTGTCATTGTTTTGAATGCTGCTGAACATGTTATATCTGTGAACCATAAATATATTGTTCCAAAATCTTCTTATTTTGCCATATTTGCCCTATTTTGCTTTTTTTTTTTTTTTTTTTAAAGATTTCTTGATAATAATTAATGACACAGTTTGTCCAGTCCAGCTTGCATTCATTAGTTGCACACACATTCACTTCAGAGCAATACTTAATTAAATGCCATGGAGTCATAATTTACAGGTAATATTAAGGTAAGGTAATATTGCCTGGATACACAGAGCCCAGACTGTGGAATATAACCTCCTTGTTCTTAGCCAATCCTAGCCACACACAATCATTATTGAAAAAGCCAGAAAGAGAGAAGAAACCAGTTAAAGACTTGCATTATTAATAGATTTTCGGAGCACAACTTACATACACATAGACAGACAGACAGATCCAAGAGATAGATAGAACAACTTCTTTGTGCCATGCTTGACATGACCAGCACTACTCAGAAGCACAAAAAGCAAGCACAAAGCATATATATAACTTAATTAATAACTATTTCTTTTTGGTGTTTGAAGCCAGTGTGTAAGCTAAAAAAATAAATTAAATAAATTAAATAAAAAAGATAAACCGTTATATAAGATAAAAAAAGATGAGGCTGTTTAGAAATTATGAACTGTGCCAGGGCATATTTGCCCATGGCTTTTTGGATGGGAGAAATGGTATTCCTGTCTCCACTGTCAATTAAATTGAAATGTGAACCTAAGGGTGCAGGTACTGCCCCTCTCCAAGTTGAATTTCTGTGTAATATTTAGAGCTGCAAATATATATATATAAAACATTCAGATACTGACCTAATGCGTTAACCCTCACTCTTTTATACTGATAGCAGTCATGAGATAATAATAAAAAAAGTTAGTTGGTGGAAAAGTCAAAACAGAATAACATTTTACAAATACTATAGTTATGTTTAATCCTAAAGGACATAGTACTCTCTATTTTAGTGCCCTACATAGAATACAATACACAAATTTGGATAATCTATGCTATAGCACTGTTGCATCACAGCAAGAAGGTCCTGGGTTCGATTCCCGGGTAAAGCGGCCCGGGTTTTTTCTGTGTGGAGTTTGCATGTTCTCCTCATGTCTTCTTGGGTTTTCTCCAGGAGCTCTGGTTTCCTCCCACAGTCTAATGAGGTGAATTAGAGATACAAAATTGTCCATGAATATTGTGTAACGTATAACTACCGTTTCTGTCATAAATGTAACCAAATTGTGTAAAACATGACGTTAAAATCCTAATAAATAAATAAGTAAATACTGGGGCAAAACCAAAACTCTCAGAGTCAATATCCATGTGCATATAACAAGTTTACATGAGTGTCAAAGGCAGATCAATACACAAAATCAGAAAAACAGGGACAAGTGAAAACCAGGAGATCAATACAACAAGAAACATTAAACAAAGAACATACAAGAACCCTTGTACTATGCTTTCTATTTTGTTAAACAATTACATGATAAGTAAAGGCAGGCTTACACACGAGGTACCTGTGTGTTCAGTGAATAGAAAACCGATATTTATCTGAATCAACAAAGCATCAATCCTGTAATATTTTGGTACAAAAAAACTGAATTCTTAAGTTAACAAGTTTTGTTTGTTTGTCACTGAATAAGCCAACTGTTAATTGATTTTAGTTTACTGTTATGAGTCGGTTTGAAAAAAATACTCAACTAATCTATGAAACAGCATCAAGTATAAAGTTGAAACATTTTATCTACTATGCTGCACAAAACAACACAAGATACTGGCAAGCCGTAGCCTAGTGGTTAAGGTACTAGATTAGTAACCAGAAGGTCGCTGGTTCAAGCCCCAGCCAGGTTTCTGCTGTTGGGCCCTTGAGCAAGGCCCTTAACCCTCAATTGCTCAAACTGTATACTGTAACTGTAATGTAAGTCGCTTTGGATAAAGGCGTCTGCTAAATGCCGAAAGTGTAAATGAAGATACCCCTTTTCCACTGACGCGGAACGGTTCCGGTTCGCAAACTTTATTTTGAACCGGTTCCGCGTTTTCACCGAAAAATAGAGGCGAACAGCGAACTTGCATTCTAATCTGGCACCACAGAATACTTGTTTTTCAGTGCGAACAGGGACGTCATCTGTGGGCGTGTCAAAGTGTAGAGGTTTGGGTGCTTTCATATGAGAAGCTGTAAAACCGCTGTGCTGTTGTTTCGTATGGAGCTTGACGCTGCACTTTTATCTTTTAAGTTTACCTGATTGAATGTTGATTCAGTTTGCTGCTGATATTTTCAAAGCGCCTCAAAACAGATGAACTGTGTGATATGACACGGTAAAAGCAAACCCGGACAGTACAAAAAACGCTTAAAGTGAAAAATAAAGCTTAACGAGGCTTGTTGTACTAAAACAACGAGCGATGAATTTGGACAGTACAGACAGCTTATAACCAGTAATAACAGACAGAAGTTTAGTGTTCATATGTCGTACTTTTAGTACATTCAGCCACGTTACGCTTTTTTACGTGAAGCTTTTTTGACTGATTCTCAGAACCCTAAACTGCATAAACACCACACGTGAAGTAAATACAGCTAAACACAGATATATGCATTTTAAAGTGGGTTTGATGGTTATTTCACACAAATGGATGTTCTTGACGTGGAACTTTAGTGTGTAATGTTTTATCGCACCGCTCAAGCCGAGCTATTTGCGCCGAGGGTCACAGTGAGAGCGGAACGCAAAACGCTTCTCACATGAATGCACTAAAGAAAAAACAATGGCAATAAACACGTCTACGTCTTCTTATCACCAATAGTTGATCAATGCTTTTTGCATAAAAATGAACATCTGTAACAACAGCACAAATGCTCACAGGTAATCTACACCCTCCGACATCATGTTACTACTCTTTACTTTCGTTGCGCAATGCCCACCGTTGATGACGCAGGCTTTGTTCCCAAAAACTGGTGGAAACGTGGGTTGGTTCTCTAAAAAAACACCAAGGTTAGAAGAAACCAGAACAGAACCGGTTCAAGAACCAGAGTTATTTTGGTGGAAAAGCGCTATAAGTGAACCAGTCAAAATCTATTGAACATTTGTAAAGAGACATGAACTTACCAGTTCATATGCTTGCGATCCAAGCATGCAAAGCTTGTAGAGACGTACCCAAAAAGACCTGCTGCCAAAGGGCTTCTATAAAGTACTAACTGAGGGGTGTTTATACATTTTACTACAAGTGTGTTGAAACTTTTGACTTCAACTGTACATGCTGTAATTTCCAGTTTGTAACCTCTAACCTATGCTAAAAACTGACCATACGTGAATTCATCGGTGGACAAAAAACAATAATTCTACAGCTGTGAAGCTTGCAGTTCACATCTGGTACCAGGAAACTGACCATAATCCTTCCTGGTTCACAACCCCATGATTTTGGTGCAGTTTGAAACTTAGCCATAACATGACATTTTAGCTGTGACTCATTTCTAGTTTAATAATTCATTCATAGTTTTACCAGCATCATGAATGTTGTTTTCTAAACACAGTTCTGCATTTACAAACCACAATTCTAGTAAGTTGAGACAGTATGTAAAATGTCCACACAGTCATAAAGCATTGTATGCTGCTTCATGTTGGCATATTTACATTTGCAGCATTTAGCAGACAATTTTATCCAAAGTGACTAACAATTATCACTGAATACAATCAAGCAATTAAGGGTTAAGGGCCTTGCTTGGGGTCCAACAGTGGCAACTTGTTGATGGTAGGGCTTGAACCGGCAACCTTATGATTACTGGTCCAGTACCACTTAACTATCACTGCCCTTTATGTATTTAATAGAATACATTACAAAAACAAAACATGTACACCAATCAGGCATAACATTAAAACCACCTCCTTGTTTCTACACTCACTGTCCATTTTATCAGCTCCACTTACCATATAGAAGCACTTTGTAGTTCTACAATTACTGACTGTAGTCCATCTGTTTCTCTGCATACTTTGTTAGCCCCCTTTCATGCTGTTCTTTAATGATCAGGACCCCCACAGGACCACCACAGAGCAGGTATTATTTAGGTGATGGATCATTCTCAGCACTGCAGTGACACTGACATGGTTGGTGGTGTGTTAGTGTGTGTTGTGCTGGTATGAGTGGATCAGACACAGCAGCGCTGCTGGAGTTTTTAAATACCATGTCCACCCACTGCCCACTCTATTAGACACTCCTACCTAGTTGGTCGGTCAGAGACGATCACTCATCTATTGCTGCAGTTTGAGTTGGTCATCTTCTAGACCTTCATCAGTGGTCAGAGGATGCTGCCCATGGGGCACTGTTGGCTGGATATTTTTGGTTGGTAGACTATTCTTAGTCCAGCAGTGACAGTGAGGTGTTTAAAAACTCCAGCAGCACTGCTGTGTGTGATCCACTCATACCAGCACAACACACACTAACACACCACCAACCATGTTAGTATCACTGTGCTAAAATCCACTTTTTTATACTGTGGAGATTTTTTACTTTAAAATTTACAAAGCTCTTTGAATACAAGCGTAACATTTAACCCTTTTGTTTTCTCTCCATTTATCGCTCTCTGGCTTGTTGTTCAAGGGAATGCATGATGAGCTTATGAAGGAATTGGAGGCTGCAAGAGCAAATCCTTATGAGATTGAGAACCAGTCTGCTAAAAAGCAGCATTTTCTTCATTTTTTTCTCATGCGAAAATCGTCCTGGCTTTGTCAATAAATGGCCATATGGAACGCCATATGCGTTTTGAGTTTCCTGAATTCTCCTTGTGACCTGAAGAACTCGTTACTTGTATTACTGATGAGTAATTACAAACTAAAGCTTTCCTGTACTACAACTTTGTGTACAGAATAGTACAAAACTTACATTACAAAACATTCCTCTCTGAATGTGCTTTGTGTCAAAAGTTTTAATTGGAAAAATTCAGCCATCTTACCTTAAGAAGTATTTTGGTGATGTGTTTAGAAGGAAAATATTCAACCACTCACTTTCTTAACCGCTTATCCAATCATGGTCGTGGAAGGGATGCTGGAGCCTATCCCAGCTTTTCAATGGGCGCAAGGCACACAGTAACACCCTGGACGGGGTGCCAGTCCATCACAGGGCAGACACACACACACACACACCCATTCACCTATAGGGCAATTTAGTGTCCCCAATTAACCTGACTGCATGTTTTTGGACTGTGAGAGGAAACCGGAGCTCCCGGAGGAAACCCACACGGACACAGGGAGAACATGCAAACTCCGCACAGAAAGGACCTGGACCACTCCACCTGGGGATCGAACCCAGGACCTTCTTGCTGTGAGGCGACAGTGCTACCCACTTAGCCACCATGCCTCCCAATATTCAACCAGAAGTCTCAATAAACAGAGAGAATATTGAAACATACAAGTATTTCTGATTTTTAATCTACTTCTCTTAAGAAATGTCCATGTGAACTATTATCCAAGCCCAAAACCCAGTACTTAGTGGAAATTCTTTGATCGTACTTGATTTGGTAAGTGCTAACAAGCTTGATACCTCTTTAGTGGAATCTTCGGCCATTCTGCTTATGAAAAAGCTTCCAACTCATTGAGGTTTGATGAATTTTGAGCTACAACTACTTTCTTGTTGAATTTAAATCAGACTGAGAAGGCCACTTTAGGTTTGCTGAATGTTCAAGGTCTTGTTTAAGGTAAGAAATGTTCAAGGTTGTGGTGAAATGAAATGATTTCTTCTCTCAGCTTCTGTGACAGCTTATTAGTTTTCACCATGGTTGCAAGACATCTTGAACACTTGAATCGCTGGGTGGTTTTTATAACACATCACAGTTGAAGCAAGTTAAGGGTGGTTATTTATCCACAATGGGTTCATCATGTTGTGACCCAACTTTAGTTTATATAGACTAGCTGTATGTTAAAATCAGCAATACTATGTAGAGCAGTATTAACAAAATATCTTGCTACTGTAAAAAGTAAAATAAAAATAATAATTAAAATGTTTTGTATGATGCCAGTATATGTTAACCATGGACAGACAGAATCAGCCAATGAGAGAATAGGTTTCGATTTATTTATTTTATTTATTAGGATTTTAACATCATGTTTTAAACACTTTGGTTACATTCATGACAGAACCGATAATTACTCGCAACAAAAGATTAATCAGTTCACAAGTTTATTATCAAACACAGTCATGAACAATTTTGTGTCTCCATTTAACCTGACTGCATGTCTTTGGACTGTGGGAGAAAACCGGAGCTCCCGGAGGAAACCCACGCAGACATGGACACATGCAAACTCCACACAAAAAGGACCCAGACCGCCCCACCTGGAGATCGAACCCGGGATCTTCTTGCTGTGAGGCTACAGTGCTACCCACCGAGCCAACGTGCCACCACCATTCAAAGGGACTAGCTGATGAGCCAATTTTATTACATTTGGCAATGAAACAACCCATACTCTATTATACGTAGTATATTATAATAACAACTGTACTATTAGGAATTTCATAAAATGTATCGTTATGTCTTAAAGGTCATAAGGAGGCTGAATATAATGATCTACATGTGTAATGTGTGTGTTTTACTGTGTTTACATTTACATTTATGGAATTTAGCAGACGCTGTATTCCAGTTTAGACAAAATACAAATCAAGCCATTTTAAATCTATGGCCTTGAATGAGTAGAATTACTTCTACTCTACCAGATTTATATTTAATTGCAAGTTAGTGGACGGCACGGTGGCTCAGTGGGTAGCGCTGTCGCCTCACAGCAAGAAAGTCCTGGGTTCGATTTCCATGTGGATTGGTCTGGGTCCTTTTCCCGTGTCTGCATGTGTTTCCTCCGGGAGCTCCGGTTTCCTTCCACAGTCCAAAGACATGCAAGTGTGGTAAAATGGAGATACAAAATTGTCCATGATTATATTTAACGTTAATGACCAGAACTGATGAATCTTGTGTATGAATCTTTGAATGTAACCAAAGTGGGTGAAACATGACATTAAAATCCTAATGAATAAATAAATAAATAAATTGCAAGTTAGCCATAAATAAAATGCTAACTGCAACACAATTCTAGAACATGAGCAATTCTGCCCACACCCACTGTGACAGATTTGTTTTCTCACAAGTTTAATGTCTGACTAATAATGGTTTATTGTATTTGTCCTGTTTTATGAATTTATGCTAAAATCATGTTTACTTTTACAATCAATGTACTGAATATTCTGTAGGACTAAGTCTTCTGCTTTTCATCATCTGTTTTTTTTTACAGATGATGGATTTTATCACCAGGCCCTAAACATCTCAGTAATTGTTTGTATGATATCAAGCAGATCATGTCTCAAATATTGAACTAGAGCCAGAGTCTATTTATGAATGATACACCATGGGCTTATTTGATCACACTAATAGCGTCTGTGTTTTAATTGATTTACTGCTGCAGACTTCTTGTTAATTAAAGCTTCACGGCACTGTACATGCAGTAATAATGAGTGACTGGTTAGGTTTTATAAGGAATGATTATGCAAGACAGCAGTTTCATCAGTCTTTACACCATGCCCTATTTCAGCCCCATTGGTATGCAGTCGCTACCATGACCCACCTCTTGCAGCTCAGAGGACTGCATAGTTTGTATTTGAGGAGCTGTGCCTGGAATATTATTTTCCTCTACAAAGTGGGCAGCTTGATGTGAAGAAACTAAATCAGAGCAGATTAATCAGTGCTTTGGTGGAGAAACATTAGAAAAGAAGACATTCTGTGCATTTGAAGCAAAGAATGTGTTACTAAGCACACATGGCAGATAGCTTAATATCCCTGTTTGATGGTGTAGAATCCCAAATCAGAAACACAAGGGATACGAAGCGATGAACTGTTTCAGGTGTTATTTTGTCCCATTCTTCTTGCAAAAACATCTTAGTGTGTGCAATGGTACAGGAGTGTCTTAACATTTTTGGGGTGTCTTAAAATTCTCCACACATTTTCTATTAGGGACATGTCGGGACTGCAGGCAGGCCAGTCCAGTACCTGTACCCTCTTCTTCTGCAGCCATGCCTTTCTAATGTGTGCAGCATGTGGTTTTGCACAACACTGAAGACAGCATATGTTGCTCTAAGATCTCAATGTACTTTTCTGCATTAATGATGCCATCACAGATGTGTAAATTACTTTGGCCAAGGGCACTGACACAACCCCATAACCCTGACAGACCTTGGCTTTTGCAGTGCCATCTTATGGATCATTGATCACAGGTATTTAGATTAGGCTTGCACCCTTGCCCTTTGTGCACTGGAATATCTTCAGAGTCCTTGAATCATTTAATGATATTATGCACTGTAGAGGGAGAAATATACAAATCCCTTCCAATCTTTTTTGAGGAACACTGTTTTTAAAGAATTTCCATTATTTTAATTGAGGATCCTCTTCCTATCTTTGCTACTCAAAAACTTAGTCTTTCATGGATAGTGCTTCTGTTTCAAATCATGATAGTACTAAAATCATAACTAGCTCTAAATTGCCCCATCCCAACTTTTTTGGAATGTGTTGCAGGCTTGAAATGCAGGATCAATGTATATTAACAAATTAAATTAATTTGACCAGATCCCTACAGGCCCTGGGGCATGGCCATAGAGACATATTGTAATTTTTTTTTTTGTAAGTGTATGGAAGTCTGTAGTGATTGAAATAACATGACGTTACAGTTTACTTGGACTGACATTACACAGGCTTAACAAAAGAGGACTAATAATACCAATTTATGAAAAAAGCATGAGGTAGAGTTTTGGCGTTTGTGTTTACAAGGTAAATGACAGCAATAGATCATGTTTTGTTTTTGCCCACAACTAAAAAAATTTTTGTTTGTTTGTTTATTAGGATTTTAACGTCATGTTTTACACTTTTGGTTACATTCATGACAGGAACGACAGGAACGGTAGTTACTCATTACACAAGGTTCATCAGTTCACAAGGTTACATCAAACACAGTCATGGACAATTTTGTATCTCCAATTCACCTCACTTGCATGTCTTTGGACTGTGGGAGGAAACTGGAGCACCCGGAGGTAACTCATGCACACACATGGAGAACATGCAAACTCCACACAGAAAGGACCCGGACCGCCCCACCTAGGGATTGAACCCAGGACCTTCTTGCTGTGAAGACACATACACTGAAAATTACAGAAATATAATATATATATATTATTATATATATTACAGATGTTAAAGTTGAACCACATTGCATGTATTAAAAATAGGAAGCCCGTGCCAGCATGTGTAATTACCAGGGCAGTTGTTGCTTAGTGGTTAAGATACTGGACTAGTAATCTGCAGGTTACTGGTTCAAGCCTCACCACTGCCAGGTTTCCACTGTTGGGCCTTTGAGCAAGGCTCTTAACCCTCAATTGCTCAGACAGTATACGGTCACAGTACTGTAAGTCGCTTTGAATAAAAGCGTCTGCTAAATGATGAAAATGTTAATGTAAAATTACTGTACAAAGCAACATACTCACCAATGTAAAATACATTCATCATAAAGCAAATGCAACATGAAATAATAAAAATGCATAAATAATTGCATTGATAATCCTGTTAAGAATGATAGTGTAGAAATTAAACAAACAAACAAAAGAAGAAGAGAGACATACACAGTTTGCAGATGTATAACAATAATTAAAGCTAAATTAGGTGACTCACTCCAAAGAGATTTATTAAGTATGCTAATAAGCCTCATGCCTGACTTCAGTACATTGTACCTGTTATGAGGTTTGGAATATGTAAGTCAAACTGAACTAACTGTGCTGATTAAATCATCAAAGTCATCGTCATGTTTACTCAACCCTGTTACAACTTAAAGATTTACTCCCAGCCACTGTAGAGCCCCTGCTTACATTAATAAATGCATCACTTAGCCTTGAGTACGTACCTAAATTGTTCAAATGTGCTTTTATTAAACCTTTGATTAAAAAACCTAATCTTGATCTGGACATTTTGTCTAATTATAGGCCAATTTCAAACCTTCCTTTTGTCTCCAATATTCTAGAAAAAGCAGTTTCTAAACAGTTATGTTCTTATTTGCGTTAAAACAGTATTCATGAAACATTTAAATCAGGATTTAGACCCAACCATAGTATTGAAACTGCATTAATTAGGGTAGTTAATGATTTATTAATGTCCTCTGATAATGGGTTATTGTCTTTTCTTGTTCTATTAGATCTTAGTGCAGCGTTTGATACTGTAGACCAGGGGTGTCAACCTCACGGCCCGCGGGCCAGATCCGGCCGCCACGTCATTTTATGAGGCCCGCGAGAGCTTAAACAACGACTGTTGTGATGGTTCGAGTCGATACAGAGACGTACTTATAATTTAATGGGACACCTACGCCCTTAAGCGGCAATCGGTGGCATCGTAGTCATGGCAACTAACTTTGACCTTCGCTAAGAAGCCATGTGACTTTTACGGCAAAAGAACGCGGGTAGTAACGTAAACAATAATAATAAATATAAATAATTATCCTGCAGTATAATACAGGAGCATCGTCTGTAAGTAGTGGCGTTTATATTCTCAGTTGTTTGTAAATGTTTAGTGAGTATATCACAGCGTTTTAGTTACAAATTTACCGTAATTAAATACAATTGTTACCGTTACTATAGCAATTAGTATCTTTACACAAAATGCTAACTCGTTAGCGCTATTTTACGTTTGGTTAAATCTCATATTGTACCAGATGTAACACTTGACTACAGCTGTGTGCTTGTACTGTATTAAGTTCTTTATTGTTTTTATTGTTTGTATTTTTACTTCATTCTGGTGCACACAGTGTATCACACAGCTAGGAAGCAAATAAAACCCACTGTATTCTGAAGAGAGCTGTCTGTCTGTCTGTCTAGCTGAGCAAGGGGGATAAACTATTAGTGAGGGCAGAACAATTGTCTTAAAATACACTGTAAAATCCTACATTAACTGCATCTCTCAAAATGCATGCTGATTTTGTGACCTGCAAAGTGACACATCCCGCCAGTAGATGATGTTAAGAAATATTTACACATAATCCCAAAATGTACAAGAAGATAAGTAAGAAAATTAAGCAGAAGGAGGAAATTTAATGAAAATGAAAACAAGTTTGTGCTTCAGGAAGAGAAAACGGTGCGTCTCTTGTGTTATGAGGCCGTGTCTGTGGTAAAGTAGAACAATATAAATGCAGAATTTAGCCTCTAAGAAAAACAGCAGACTGCAATCACAGCAGGATACGTTACAATCGGCCCTTTGAGGGCCACAATAATGCTGATGTGGCCCTCGGTGAAAATGAGTTTGACACCCCTGCTGTAGACCATAACATCTTACTGGATAGGCTAGAAAATACAGTAGATGTTAAAGGACTCACACTCTCCTGGTTTAAATCCTGTTTGACTGACCACTCTCAATGTGTCTATGTAAATAATAAATGCTGGGAAACTACAAAAGTAAAGTATGGTGCTCCACAGGGGTCAGTACTGGGACCTCTATTATTCACACTCTATACACTACCATTAGGAAAAAATAATTCATAAATATGGCATCAATTTTAACTGCTATGCAGACGACACAGCTGTATATATCAGCCAAACCCAGTGACACTAACACAATCAGTAAGATTGAGGATTGTGTAAAAAACTGGATGTTGTGTAACTTTCTTTTACTTGATTCAGATGTTACTCCCAGCTCAGATGTAAAAAACTTGGGTGTCACAACAGATTCAGATTTCTCCTTTGAGGCACACATTATTAATATTACTCGAGTGCCTTTCTTTCATTTACATGCATAAAATATGTGTTTGGAAGTCATGTTGATTGCTGATAGTTCTCAGTCTTGAGTATTCTTAAACAGTCACAGTTCTTTTATTTTTTAAGGCTCCAACGTCCACGATTATTTTTATCAGGGAGATGTAAAGTGAAAATGATTCTTTGATATGAAAAGTCAATAAACATTAGAAAGACAGGGAGTCATGTTTTTCCAGCTGGGTGGCTAAATAAGGGCATTAAACATCCTTGACCTGGTGACAGGAGAGGACAGTGTGATGATGGCCTGGTCTAGGCTTGACTGAAAGGCTTATTAAACAACAGTGCAGAGTGGAGCATTACAGTCTCTAAAGGCTGGTGGGAAGAGGATAGAAAGTGACATATAGATGGACAGACAAGAACGGGCAAGTCTCTTTGTGACCCTTGATGCAAACCAATAAATGAATGAACCTAATTTGCATGATTTTAAGTTAGAAGAAATGTTCCAATTCATTGTTTTTCAATGTGTAATTAAAATGCCACTGCCACCTCTTTCACTAGTCTCAGGTTATAAAGACTCGTGGCACTTAGAGAGCGGCATGTTCAATTAGTGCATTTTTATTCAGTTTAGAGGGAGTGTGTTCTGTGCATGTTAAAGTAGTGTAGTAAGCCTAATATGGAATTCATAACACATAGGGGAAAAGAAAAAAACCCTACAAAAGATGACAAATGGTGAAGGGGATTCATTATGTTTGACCATTTTAAATAGTAAAAAATGATCCTGTAACACTACACTGCTAGCATTTGGTACTAACATTTAAATATTTAAATTTACATTTAGTATGTTCTCTCTACATTCTGCTCCTAAATCAGCTTTTGGTACTGACATTTAAATATTTAAATTCTGCTCTCAGAGCATCTTATATTTAGTATGTTCTCTCTACACTCTGCTCCTAAATCAGCTTTTGGTACTAACATTTAAATATTTAAATTCTGCTCTCAGAGCATCTTACATTTAGTATGTTCTCTCTACATTCTGGTCCTAAAGCAGCTTTTTGTACTAACATTTAAATATTTAAATTCTGCTCTCAGAGCATCTTACATTTAGTATGTTCTCTCTACATTCTGCTCCTAAATCAGCTTTTGGTACTAACATTTAAATATTTAAATTCTGCTCTCAGAGCATCTTACATTTAGTATGTTCTCTCTACATTCTGCTCCTAAATCAGCTTTTGGTACTAACATTTAAATATGTAAATTCTGCTCTCAGAGCATCTTACATTTAGTATGTTCTCTCTACATTTTGCTCCTAAATCAGCTTTTGGTACTAACATTTAAATATTTAAATTCTGCTCTCAGAGCATCTTACATTTAGTATGTTCTCTCTACATTTTGCTCCTAAATCAGCTTTTGGTACTAACATTTAAATATTTAAATTCTGCTCTCAGATCATCTTACATTTAGTATGTTCTCTCTACATTCTGCTCCTAAATCAGCTGTTGGTACTAACATTTAAATATTTAAATTCTGCTCTCAGAGCATCTTACATTTAGTATGTTCTCTCTCTACATTCTGCTCCTAAATCAGCTGTTGGTACTAACATTTAAATATTTAAATTCTGCTCTCAGAGCATCTTACATTTAGTATGTTCTCTCTACATTCTGCTCCTAAATCAGCTGTTGGTACTAACATTTAAATATTTAAATTCTGCTCTCAGAGCATCTTACATTTAGTATGTTCTCTCTACATTTTGCTCCTAAATCAGCTTTTGGTACTAACATTTAAATATGTAAATTCTGCACTCAGAGCATCTTACATTTAGTATGTTCTCTCTACATTCTGCTCCTAAATCAGCTTTTGGTACTAACATTTAAATATTTAAATTCTGCACTCCGAGCATCTTATATTTAGTATGTTCTCTCTACATTCTGCTCCTAAAGCAGCTTTTGTACTAACATTTAAATTCTGCTCTCAGAGCATCTTACATTTAGTATGTTCTCTCTCTACATTCTGCTCTTAAAGCAGCTTTTGTACTAACATTTAAATTCTGCTCTCAGAGCATCTTACATTTAGTATGTTCTCTCTACATTCTGCTCCTAAAGCAGCTTTTGGTACTAACATTTAAATTCTGCTCTCAGATCATGTTATATTTAGTATGTTCTCTCTCTACATTCTGGTCCTAAAGCAGCTTTTGTACTAACATTTAAATTCTGCTCTCAGATCATGTTACATTTAGTATGTTCTCTCTCTACATTCTGGTCCTAAAGCAGCTTTTGTACTAACATTTAAATTCTGCTCTCAGAGCATCTTACATTTAGTATGTTCTCTCTACATTCTGGTCCTAAAGCAGCTTTTGTACTAACATTTAAATTCTGCTCTCAGATCATGTTACATTTAGTATGTTCTCTCTCTACATTCTGCTCCTAAATCAGCTTTTGGTACTAACATTTAAATATGTAAATTCTGCACTCAGAGCATCTTACATTTAGTATGTTCTCTCTACATTCTGCTCCTAAATCAGCTTTTGGTACTAACATTTAAATATTTAAATTCTGCTCTCCGAGCATCTTACATTTAGTATGTTCTCTCTCTACATTCTGCTCCTAAATCAGCTTTTGGTACTAACATTTAAATATTTAAATTCTGCTCTCCGAGCATCTTACATTTAGTATGTTCTCTCTACATTCTGCTCCTAAATCAGCTTTTGTACTAACATTTAAATATTTAAATTCTGCTCTCCGAGCATCATACATTTAGTATGTTCTCTCTACATTCTGCTCCTAAAGCAGCTTTTGTACTAACATTTAAATATTTAAATTCTGCTCTCCGAGCATCATACATTTAGTATGTTCTCTCTACATTCTGCTCCTAAATCAGCTTTTGTACTAACATTTAAATATTTAAATTCTGCTCTCCGAGCATCATACATTTAGTATGTTCTCTCTACATTCTGCTCCTAAAGCAGCTTTTGTACTAACATTTAAATATTTAAATTCTGCTCTCCGAGCATCATACATTTAGTATGTTCTCTCTACATTCTGCTCCTAAAGCAGCTTTTGTACTAACATTTAAATTCTGCTCTCAGATCAGCTTACATTTAGTATGTTCTCTCTCTACATTCTGCTCTTAAAGCAGCTTTTGTACTAACATTTAAATTCTGCTCTCAGATCATCTTACATTTAGTATGTTCTCTCTACATTCTGGTCCTAAAGCAGCTTTTGTACTAACATTTAAATTCTGCTCTCAGATCATCTTACATTTAGTATGTTCTCTCTCTACATTCTGCTCTTAAAGCAGCTTTTGTACTAACATTTAAATTCTGCTCTCAGATCATCTTATATTTAGTATGTTCTCTCTCTACATTCTGGTCCTAAAGCAGCTTTTGTACTAACATTTAAATTCTGCTCTCAGATCATGTTACATTTAGTATGTTCTCTCTCTACATTCTGGTCCTAAAGCAGCTTTTGTACTAACATTTAAATTCTGCTCTCAGAGCATCTTACATTTAGTATGTTCTCTCTCTACATTCTGCTCCTAAATCAGCTTTTGGTACTAACATTTAAATATGTAAATTCTGCACTCAGAGCATCTTACATTTAGTATGTTCTCTCTACATTCTGCTCCTAAATCAGCTTTTGGTACTAACATTTAAATATTTAAATTCTGCACTCAGAGCATCTTACATTTAGTATGTTCTCTCTACATTCTGCTCCTAAATCAGCTTTTGGTACTAACATTTAAATATTTAAATTCTGCACTCAGAGCATCTTACATTTAGTATGTTCTCTCTACATTCTGCTCCTAAATCAGCTTTTGGTACTAACATTTAAATATTTAAATTCTGCACTCAGAGCATCTTACATTTAGTATGTTCTCTCTCTACATTCTGCTCCTAAATCAGCTTTTGGTACTAACATTTAAATATTTAAATTCTGCTCTCAGAGCATCTTACATTTAGTATGTTCTCTCTCTACATTCTGGTCCTAAATCAGCTTTTGGTACTAACATTTAAATATTTAAATTCTGCTCTCAGAGCATCTTACATTTAGTATGTTCTCTCTCTACATTCTGGTCCTAAAGCAGCTTTTGTACTAACATTTAAATTCTGCTCTCAGATCAGCTTACATTTAGTATGTTCTCTCTCTACATTCTGCTCCTAAAGCAGCTTTTGGTACTAACATTTAAATTCTGCTCTCAGATCAGCTTACATTTAGTATGTTCTCTCTCTACATTCTGGTCCTAAAGCAGCTTTTGTACTAACATTTAAATTCTGCTCTCAGATCAGCTTACATTTAGTATGTTCTCTCTCTACATTCTGGTCCTAAAGCAGCTTTTGTACTAACATTTAAATTCTGCTCTCAGATCATGTTACATTTAGTATGTTCTCTCTCTACATTCTGCTCCTAAATCAGCTTTTGGTACTAACATTTAAATATGTAAATTCTGCACTCAGAGCATCTTACATTTAGTATGTTCTCTCTACATTCTGCTCCTAAATCAGCTTTTGGTACTAACATTTAAATATTTAAATTCTGCACTCAGAGCATCTTACATTTAGTATGTTCTCTCTACATTCTGCTCCTAAATCAGCTTTTGGTACTAACATTTAAATATTTAAATTCTGCACTCAGAGCATCTTACATTTAGTATGTTCTCTCTACATTCTGCTCCTAAATCAGCTTTTGGTACTAACATTTAAATATTTAAATTCTGCACTCAGAGCATCTTACATTTAGTATGTTCTCTCTACATTCTGCTCCTAAATCAGCTTTTGGTACTAACATTTAAATATTTAAATTCTGCACTCAGAGCATCTTACATTTAGTATGTTCTCTCTACATTCTGCTCCTAAATCAGCTTTTGGTACTAACATTTAAATATTTAAATTCTGCTCTCAGAGCATCTTACATTTAGTATGTTCTCTCTACATTCTGCTCCTAAAGCAGCTTTTGTACTAACATTTAAATATTTAAATTCTGCACTCAGAGCATCTTACATTTAGTATGTTCTCTCTCTACATTCTGCTCCTAAATCAGCTTTTGGTACTAACATTTAAATATTTAAATTCTGCTCTCCGAGCATCTTACATTTAGTATGTTCTCTCTCTACATTCTGCTCCTAAATCAGCTTTTGTACTAACATTTAAATATTTAAATTCTGCACTCAGAGCATCT
Organism: Trichomycterus rosablanca; assembly: GCF_030014385.1. NCBI lineage: Eukaryota > Metazoa > Chordata > Actinopteri > Siluriformes > Trichomycteridae > Trichomycterus > Trichomycterus rosablanca. Next base: position 19,918,061 of record NC_085989.1, on the reverse strand, counting down.
TACATTTAGTATGTTCTCTCTACATTCTGCTCCTAAATCAGCTTTTGGTACTAACATTTAAATATTTAAATTCTGCTCTCAGAGCATCTTACATTTAGTATGTTCTCTCTACATTCTGCTCCTAAAGCAGCTTTTGTACTAACATTTAAATATTTAAATTCTGCACTCAGAGCATCTTACATTTAGTATGTTCTCTCTCTACATTCTGCTCCTAAATCAGCTTTTGGTACTAACATTTAAATATTTAAATTCTGCTCTCAGAGCATCTTACATTTAGTATGTTCTCTCTCTACATTCTGCTCCTAAATCAGCTTTTGGTACTAACATTTAAATATTTAAATTCTGCACTCAGAGCATCTTACATTTAGTATGTTCTCTCTCTACATTCTGCTCCTAAATCAGCTTTTGGTACTAACATTTAAATATTTAAATTCTGCTCTCCGAGCATCTTACATTTAGTATGTTCTCTCTCTACATTCTGGTCCTAAATCAGCTTTTGGTACTAACATTTAAATATTTAAATTCTGCACTCAGAGCATCTTACATTTAGTATGTTCTCTCTCTACATTCTGCTCCTAAATCAGCTTTTGGTACTAACATTTAAATATTTAAATTCTGCTCTCAGATCATCTTACATTTAGTATGTTCTCTCTCTACATTCTGGTCCTAAATCAGCTTTTGGTACTAACATTTAAATATTTAAATTCTGCACTCAGAGCATCTTACATTTAGTATGTTCTCTCTCTACATTCTGCTCCTAAATCAGCTTTTGGTACTAACATTTAAATATTTAAATTCTGCTCTCAGAGCATGTTACATTTAGTATGTTCTCTCTCTACATTCTGGTCCTAAAGCAGCTTTTGTACTAACATTTAAATTCTGCTCTCAGATCAGCTTACATTTAGTATGTTCTCTCTACATTCTGCTCTTAAAGCAGCTTTTGTACTAACATTTAAATTCTGCTCTCAGAGCATCTTACATTTAGTATGTTCTCTCTCTACATTCTGCTCTTAAAGCAGCTTTTGTACTAACATTTAAATTCTGCTCTCAGAGCATCTTACATTTAGTATGTTCTCTCTACATTCTGGTCCTAAAGCAGCTTTTGTACTAACATTTAAATTCTGCTCTCAGATCATGTTACATTTAGTATGTTCTCTCTCTACATTCTGCTCCTAAATCAGCTTTTGGTACTAACATTTAAATATGTAAATTCTGCACTCAGAGCATCTTACATTTAGTATGTTCTCTCTACATTCTGCTCCTAAATCAGCTTTTGGTACTAACATTTAAATATTTAAATTCTGCACTCAGAGCATCTTACATTTAGTATGTTCTCTCTACATTCTGCTCCTAAATCAGCTTTTGGTACTAACATTTAAATATTTAAATTCTGCACTCAGAGCATCTTACATTTAGTATGTTCTCTCTACATTCTGCTCCTAAATCAGCTTTTGGTACTAACATTTAAATATTTAAATTCTGCTCTCAGAGCATCTTACATTTAGTATGTTCTCTCTACATTCTGCTCCTAAATCAGCTTTTGGTACTAACATTTAAATATTTAAATTCTGCTCTCAGAGCATCTTACATTTAGTATGTTCTCTCTACATTCTGCTCCTAAAGCAGCTTTTGTACTAACATTTAAATATTTAAATTCTGCACTCAGAGCATCTTACATTTAGTATGTTCTCTCTCTACATTCTGCTCCTAAATCAGCTTTTGGTACTAACATTTAAATATTTAAATTCTGCTCTCCGAGCATCTTACATTTAGTATGTTCTCTCTCTACATTCTGGTCCTAAATCAGCTTTTGGTACTAACATTTAAATATTTAAATTCTGCTCTCAGAGCATCTTACATTTAGTATGTTCTCTCTCTACATTCTGGTCCTAAAGCAGCTTTTGTACTAACATTTAAATTCTGCTCTCAGATCAGCTTACATTTAGTATGTTCTCTCTCTACATTCTGCTCCTAAAGCAGCTTTTGGTACTAACATTTAAATTCTGCTCTCAGATCAGCTTACATTTAGTATGTTCTCTCTCTACATTTTGCTCCTAAAGCAGCTTTTGTACTAACATTTAAATTCTGCTCTCAGAGCATCTTACATTTAGTATGTTCTCTCTCTACATTCTGCTCCTAAAGCAGCTTTTGTACTAACATTTAAATTCTGCTCTCAGATCAGCTTACATTTAGTATGTTCTCTCTCTACATTCTGGTCCTAAAGCAGCTTTTGTACTAACATTTAAATTCTGCTCTCAGATCATGTTACATTTAGTATGTTCTCTCTCTACATTCTGCTCCTAAATCAGCTTTTGGTACTAACATTTAAATATGTAAATTCTGCACTCAGATCATGTTACATTTAGTATGTTCTCTCTACATTCTGCTCCTAAATCAGCTTTTGGTACTAACATTTAAATATTTAAATTCTGCACTCAGAGCATCTTACATTTAGTATGTTCTCTCTACATTCTGCTCCTAAATCAGCTTTTGGTACTAACATTTAAATATTTAAATTCTGCACTCAGAGCATCTTACATTTAGTATGTTCTCTCTACATTCTGCTCCTAAATCAGCTTTTGGTACTAACATTTAAATATTTAAATTCTGCACTCAGAGCATCTTACATTTAGTATGTTCTCTCTACATTCTGCTCCTAAATCAGCTTTTGGTACTAACATTTAAATATTTAAATTCTGCACTCAGAGCATCTTACATTTAGTATGTTCTCTCTACATTCTGCTCCTAAATCAGCTTTTGGTACTAACATTTAAATATTTAAATTCTGCTCTCAGAGCATCTTACATTTAGTATGTTCTCTCTACATTCTGCTCCTAAATCAGCTTTTGGTACTAACATTTAAATATTTAAATTCTGCTCTCAGAGCATCTTACATTTAGTATGTTCTCTCTACATTCTGCTCCTAAATCAGCTTTTGGTACTAACATTTAAATATTTAAATTCTGCTCTCAGAGCATCTTACATTTAGTATGTTCTCTCTACATTCTGCTCCTAAAGCAGCTTTTGTACTAACATTTAAATATTTAAATTCTGCACTCAGAGCATCTTACATTTAGTATGTTCTCTCTCTACATTCTGCTCCTAAATCAGCTTTTGGTACTAACATTTAAATATTTAAATTCTGCTCTCCGAGCATCTTACATTTAGTATGTTCTCTCTCTACATTCTGGTCCTAAATCAGCTTTTGGTACTAACATTTAAATATTTAAATTCTGCTCTCAGAGCATCTTACATTTAGTATGTTCTCTCTCTACATTCTGGTCCTAAAGCAGCTTTTGTACTAACATTTAAATTCTGCTCTCAGATCAGCTTACATTTAGTATGTTCTCTCTCTACATTCTGCTCCTAAAGCAGCTTTTGGTACTAACATTTAAATTCTGCTCTCAGATCAGCTTACATTTAGTATGTTCTCTCTCTACATTTTGCTCCTAAAGCAGCTTTTGTACTAACATTTAAATTCTGCTCTCAGAGCATCTTACATTTAGTATGTTCTCTCTCTACATTCTGCTCCTAAAGCAGCTTTTGTACTAACATTTAAATTCTGCTCTCAGATCAGCTTACATTTAGTATGTTCTCTCTCTACATTCTGGTCCTAAAGCAGCTTTTGTACTAACATTTAAATTCTGCTCTCAGATCATGTTACATTTAGTATGTTCTCTCTCTACATTCTGCTCCTAAATCAGCTTTTGGTACTAACATTTAAATATGTAAATTCTGCACTCAGATCATGTTACATTTAGTATGTTCTCTCTACATTCTGCTCCTAAATCAGCTTTTGGTACTAACATTTAAATATTTAAATTCTGCACTCAGAGCATCTTACATTTAGTATGTTCTCTCTACATTCTGCTCCTAAATCAGCTTTTGGTACTAACATTTAAATATTTAAATTCTGCACTCAGAGCATCTTACATTTAGTATGTTCTCTCTACATTCTGCTCCTAAATCAGCTTTTGGTACTAACATTTAAATATTTAAATTCTGCACTCAGAGCATCTTACATTTAGTATGTTCTCTCTACATTCTGCTCCTAAATCAGCTTTTGGTACTAACATTTAAATATTTAAATTCTGCACTCAGAGCATCTTACATTTAGTATGTTCTCTCTACATTCTGCTCCTAAATCAGCTTTTGGTACTAACATTTAAATATTTAAATTCTGCTCTCAGAGCATCTTACATTTAGTATGTTCTCTCTACATTCTGCTCCTAGTATTGAACAGGTGTAGAATAGAGAATTCCTTAATTTGTAATATATACATATATTAGTACAATAAGTCACGTTAAGCTTTGTGCAACAATTTATTTTAAACTGTTTTCAATTGTATTTATATTATATTTCTGTCTTTTTCAGTGTATAAGTGTCTTCACAGCAAGAAGGGCCTGGGTTCGATCCCCAGGTGGGGCGGTCCAGGTGTGGAGTTTGCATGTTCTCCCTGTGTCTGCGTGGGTTTACTCCGGGTGCACCGGTTTCCTCCCACAGTCAGTCAAGACATGCAAGTTAGGTAAATTGGAGATACTAAATTGTCCATGACTGTGTTTGATATAACCTTGTGAACTGATGAATCTTGTGTAATGAGTAACTACCGTTTCTGTCATGAATGTAACCAAAGTGTAAAACATGACGTTAAAATCCTAATAAACAAACAGTGTAAAAGTGTCAAAAACAACCCCATTATTTTACATTAGACTAAAATATATGCAGTTCCACGGGATCATGGAACACATCAACAGGTTTCCCAAACATCCTTATGGAAAAAATATCTTGAAACTCAACGCCTTTTAAACTTGACACCACTCCCAGAATCAATTGACGTTGAGTTTCAAGGTCTCATTTATAAAAGTACAATTTTATGAGAATATTTTTGTTGCTCTAATCTAAAATATTTCTGGGGAAGACATGATCTTGTATTAAGAATATCTAAAAATACTCAGGTGAGTTAAATCTTAGCAAATGTTTAGATCCAGCTCTGACATTCCTGTTAAATGCTGGATGTGATTCCACAACAAAATCCAGTTACTCAGACCTAATGGTGTTTTGAAAATTAAGGACTAATGTGCTTTCAGAGTTGTATTCCAGTCATACAGTGTTAACATACACAGAACCCTGGTGTCGTTTGGCACCCAACAATAAAAACCTGTTCCCTCCAGATGTGCATTCTTTTTAGTGGATCACTACTGGCTCTGTAAAACTAAATGCACCCATCAGATGCTCATCAATTATGACTATGAACCCACTATGTTAAATATGCAACTGCAGAAACAGCAAGAATGGGCACACGAGAAAGCCAGAGCAAATGCCACCCTGGCTTGATCTGTGAGAATCTGCTCACAGGACTGAGACTGCCTATTAAGCTCTGCGCGAGGCTGAGGGAAACAACTGTTGTCGTGAACTTGCCGTTGTACATCTGTCGCCTGGAGGAAGAGCGCCAAGCTAAGATTTATTTGAACAGCAATAACAGAGGAGCTCATTTTATTCCAGTTAGGATCTTTCAACCACAATCAATTTAGCGTGTCACCATAAGTAATGGGGGTCACTGAGTGCTGCAAGGGCTGCTGCGTACACTGTTGACAGTGTGCCATCAGTAGTGTAGCGCTGGCCTTGATGAATACTTTGCATTACAAATCTTTGCCTATAGACATTTTATGTACTCTTGTTTAAATTGTACGCAGATCTCTGTCTTCAACAGTGTTTGGACACCCATCTAATTTTTGAATTCATGTGTTTCAGCCAATACAATTGATAAACCAGTTATATAAGGGAAATTCCAACTTTGCAGCAACAGTTAAAGCAAGGCCCTTTCCTGTTCCATAACTACTGTACCCCTGTGCACAAAGCAAGGTCTATAAAACATGAGGAAAAGCTTAGTTTAAAGAAACTCCAGTGGCCTGCACAGAGCCCTGACCTTAGCCCCATTAAATGGCATTTAAATTAACTGAAACATCAATTGAGGCTTTCTTGACCATTTATGTATTTATTTATTTATTAGAATTTTAACGCCATGTTTTACACACTTTGGTTACATTCATGATAGGAACGGTAATTACTGGTTACACAAGGTTCATCAGTTCACAAGTTCAATGTGAAACACAGTCATGGACAATTTTGTATCTCCAATTCACCTCACTCGCATGTCTTTGGGCTGTGGGAGGAAGCCGGAGCTCCCGGAGGAATATCCAGATAGAACCCTGACCGCTCCACCTGTTAATCGAACCCAGGACCTTCTTGCCGTGAGACGACAGTGCTACCCACTGAGCCACCATGCACCAGATATTGCACGCAAGTCGCACACACAGCGACTTCAGACTCGACTCGTACTCGTTTCAAATGACTCTGACTCGACTCGTGACTCGCAAAAAATTACTTGTGGACAACAAAAGTCAGCAATATTAATTACGTGTGACAATTATATATATATATATATATATATATATATATATATATATGCCGTAATTAGCAATTGTCAGTTTAAATGTCAGTTTAAGCTTTTAACTGGTACCTAGGAAAGTAAAGGTACTAAGTAAAACGGCAAAATACGTACACTCGCTAATCTGTTGTTTTTTTATCTGAACTTACATATTATTTGTTTATTTCTACACTACATTTCCAATATATGTTTTATGTAGATTATATTGACTCGTGACTTGACTCAGACTCTAGCCTAAAGACTCGTGACTTGACTCGGACTCTAGCCTAAAGACTCGTGACTCGACTCGGACTCGTATTTTGTGACTTGTGAACATCTCTGCCATGCACCCTTTTTTGACCATGAGTCCCCAGCCATACAAATGCTCTTTTGACTGAATGGGCACAAATTCCCACAGACACACTTTAAAGTCTTGTAAGAGTGGTTGTTATAACTGAAAAGATCTCAGAGAGGCCATTCTGATTTACCACCATTTGTATATAAAATGGGATGTCCTGCAAGCTCATGATCAGGTGTCCAAACAGTTTGGGCCATAGAGTGTATGTGTAATTAGATTAAAATTTTATTACCCAAAGGCTCTGGTATCACTTGTGTGCATCTGCTAAGCTGCCTGTTTGGATAGTCATCAGATTTCTACAGATTGCTGGAGGGCCAGGTTCATCGAAGGAAACTGTACTGCTGTGTCAGTGGTAAACTATAATTCTTCAATCTCTCTCTCTCTTTCTCAATGTCTTTCTCCCTCTTTATTGTTTTTCTTTTCACACAAGCAGGGGAAGAGCCACTGTGCGAGAGAGAGTTATCAATGACATTATTCCTCTTTTAGCCTGTAATGATGATATTCTCACAAAATTGATAAAGCTCACAGTAGAATTACCCATTACCATGCTTGTGGCTATATTAAATGCTGTTGTACATTATTTACATAATATGATTAAACCCTTATGGTTGTATTGAATAGTATGAGGATACACAATAGCATGGAAATGTAAAACTCTTTCTATGCTATGCATAGAAAATGTATGTTCCAATTATGGACAGGCAGCATTGTTGGAAATCAATAGTCAGACAAATCTTTTAACACACGCTTTTATCCGGACTATAAGCTCTCTCTCTGTCTCTCAGACATGACCAATTACTACTCCACCCGCCCTCACCGATTCCAATCAACATATAAAAGTGCAGAAACCTTTTAAAGATCCCTCATAATATATGACAGCAGTATGACATTTCTGGCAGCCAGGAGGAGCAACAAGCTAGCATACACCCCCTCTGAACAGAGATGGGGACTTGAGTTTACACACACAGCAACTTCAGACTCAACTCGGACTCGTTTCGAATGACTCGGACTCGACTCATGGCTTAAACAATAAGAGGCTCTAGCGTCAGCAAGTGTTAACATTAGTTACGTGTGACAACTTTATATATATATTTATATATATTTATATATATTTATATATATTTATATATATATATATATATATATATATATATATATATATATATATATATATATATATATATGTATATATGTATATATATATATAAATATGTATATATATATATATATATATATATATATATATGTATATATATATATAATGTATATATATAATGTGTATATATATAATGTATATATATATATATATATACAGTGTATCACAAAAGTGAGTACACCCCTCACATTTCTGCAGATATTTAAGTATATCTTTTCATGGGACAACACTGACAAAATGACACTTTGACACAATGAAAAGTAGTCTGTGTGCAGCTTATATAACAGTGTAAATTTATTCTTCCCTCAAAATAACTCAATATACAGCCATTAATGTCTAAACCACCGGCAACAAAAGTGAGTACACCCCTTAGTGAAAGTTCCTGAAGTGTCAATATTTTGTGTGGCCATCATTATTTCCCAGAACTGCCTTAACTCTCCTGGGCATGGAGTTTACCAGAGCTTCACAGGTTGCCACTGGAATGCTTTTCCACTCCTCCATGACGACATCACGGAGCTGGCGGATATTCGAGACTTTGCGCTCCTCCACCTTCCGCTTGAGGATGCCCCAAATATGTTCTATTGGGTTTAGGTCTGGAGACATGCTTGGCCAGTCCATCACCTTTACCCTCAGCCTCTTTAATAAAGCAGTGGTCGTCTTAGAGGTGTGTTTGGGGTCATTATCATGCTGGAACACTGCCCTGCGACCCAGTTTCCAGAGGGAGGGGATCATGCTCTGCTTCAGTATTTCACAGTACATATTGGAGTTCATGTGTCCCTCAATGAAATGTAACTCCCCAACACCTGCTGCACTCATGCAGCCCCAGACCATGGCATTCCCACCACCATGCTTGACTGTAGGCATGACACACTTATCTTTGTACTCCTCACCTGATTGCCGCCACACATGCTTGAGACCATCTGAACCAAACAAATTAATCTTGGTCTCATCAGACCATAGGACATGGTTCCAGTAATCCATGTCCTTTGTTGACATGTCTTCAGCAAACTGTTTGCGGGCTTTCTTGTGTAGAGATTTCAGAAGAGGCTTCCTTCTGGGGTGACAGCCATGCAGACCAATTTGATGTAGTGTGCGGCGTATGGTCTGAGCACTGACAGGCTGACCCCCCACCTTTTCAATCTCTGCAGCAATGCTGACAGCACTCCTGCGCCTATCTTTTAAAGACAGCAGTTGGATGTGATGCTGAGCACGTGCACTCAGCTTCTTTGGACGACCAACGCGAGGTCTGTTCTGAGTGGACCCTGCTCTTTAAAAACGCTGGATGATCTTGGCCACTGTGCTGCAGCTCAGTTTCAGGGTGTTGGCAATCTTCTTGTAGCCTTGGCCATCTTCATGTAGCGCAACAGTTCGTCTTTTAGGATCCTCAGAGAGTTCTTTGCCATGAGGTGCCATGTTGGAACTTTCAGTGACCAGTATGAGAGAGTGTGAGAGCTGTACTACTAAATTGAACACACCTGCTCCCTATGCACACCTGAGACCTAGTAACACTAACGAGTCACATGACATTTTGGAGGGAAAATGACAAGCAGTGCTCAATTTGGACATTTAGAGGTGTAGTCTCTTAGGGGTGTACTCACTTTTGTTGCCGGTGGTTTAGACATTAATGGCTGTATATTGAGTTATTTTAAGGGAAGAATAAATTTACACTGTTATATAAGCTGCACACAGACTACTTTTCATTGTGTCAAAGTGTCATTTTGTCAGTGTTGTCCCATGAAAAGATATACTTAAATATCTGCAGAAATGTGAGGGGTGCACTCACTTTTGTGATACACTGTATATACAGTGTATCACAAAAGTGAGTACACCCCTCACATTTCTGCAAATATTTTATTATATCTTTTCATGGGACGACACTATAGACATGAAACTTGGATATAACTTAGAGTAGTCAGTGTACAACTTGTATAGCAGTGTAGATTTACTGTCTTCTGAAAATAACTCAACACACAGCCATTAATGTCTAAATGGCTGGCAACATAAGTGAGTACACCCCACAGTGAACATGTCCAAATTGTGCCTAAAGTGTCAATATTTTGTGTGACCACCATTATTATCACTGCCTTAACCCTCCTGGGCATGGAATTCACCAGAGCTGCACAGGTTGCTACTGGAATCCTCTTCCACTCCTCCATGATGACATCACGGAGCTGGTGGATGTTAGACACCTTGAACTCCTTCACCTTCCACTTGAGGATGCGCCACAGGTGCTCAATTGGGTTTAGTCCATCACCTTTACCTTCAGCTTCCTCAGCAAGGCAGTTGTCATCTTGGAGGTTGTGTTTGGGGTCATTATCCTGTTGGAAAACTGCAATGAGGCCCAGTTTTCGAAGGGAGGGGATCATGCTCTGTTTCAGAATGTCACAGTACATGTTGGAATTCATGTTTCCCTCAATGAACTGCAGCTCCCCAGTGCCAGCAACACTCATGCAGCCCAAGACCATGATGCTACCACCACCATGCTTGACTGTAGGCAAGATACAGTTGTCTTGGTACTTCTCACCAGGGCGCCGCCACACATGCTGGACACCATCTGAGCCAAACAAGTTTATCTTGGTCTCGTCAGACCACAGGGCATTCCAGTAATCCATGTTCTTGGACTGCTTGTCTTCAGCAAACTGTTTGCTGGCTTTCTTGTGCGTCAGCTTCCTTCTGGGATGACGACCATGCAGACCGAGTTGATGCAGTGTGCGGCGTATGGTCTGAGCACTGACAGGCTGATCTCCCACGTCTTCAACCTCTGTAGCAATGCTGGCAGCACTCATGTGTCTATTTTTTAAAGCCAACCTCTGGATATGACGCCGAACACGTGGACTCAACTTCTTTGGTCGACCCTGGCGAAGCCTGTTCCGAGTGGAACCTGTCCTGGAAAACCGCTGTATGACCTTGGGCACCATGCTGTAGCTCAGTTTCAGGGTGTTAGCAATCTTCTTATAGCCCAGGCCATCTTTGTGGAGAGCAACAATTCTATTTCTCACATCCTCAGAGAGTTCTTTGCCATGAGGTGCCATGTTGAATATCCAGTGGCCAGTATGAGAGAATTGTACCCAAAACACCAAATTTAACAGCCCTGCTCCCCATTTACACCTGGGACCTTGACACATGACACCAGGGAGGGACAACGACACATTTGGGCACAATTTGGACATGTTCACTGTGGGGTGTACTCACTTATGTTGCCAGCTATTTAGACATTAATGGCTGTGTGTTGAGTTATTTTCAGAAGACAGTAAATCTACACTGCTATACAAGCTGTACACTGACTACTCTAAGTTATATCCAAGTTTCATGTCTATAGTGTTGTCCCATGAAAAGATATAATGAAATATTTGCAGAAATGTGAGGGGTGTACTCACTTTCGTGATACACTGTATATATATATATATATATATATATATATATATATATATATATATATATATATATATATATATATATATATACACATATATACTGTACATGCATACACCTACCTATAAACCCGCAACACACACAATGGGTAAATGTTACAGCCAGCTTCCGGCATAGTGATGAAGCGTCGCTCCCTACTCCCTACACAGTTTGAAGTTCACTTCATTTGAACATTTTTGTTACCTTCGGACTGGAATCTCATTTAAAAATGGTGGACTACCCTACATAGTGCACCACAACTGTGGTGAATGGAACGCTCCTACAGAATTGGCGCTAATGGTTGAAAGAAATGCTGTTATTTGCATTTATTCAGTTTGTGTCACACAGATGATGTGTCAATGGAATGCTTGATTGGCTTTCTAACAAGTTAGTAGTGTTTTACTTAACGGATTATATTTCTAATGGGACAACACATGGTTATACATTTAATAGCATATGGAAGAACATAAGCTAAGGTAAGCAGTGGTTATGATTTTTTTGCTGTGTTTTGGATTTTGGCTTCTGTGTCGTGATTTATTGCACGCTTTTGTTTTGCAATGAATTTTGTTAATTATCCTTTTATCTTTTGTATGATGTTCTTATATAATTGTAATCATAATATTGTCTTGATGTAACTCATATAAACCTGTTTATTGGTGTAATAATGTCTTTGTCATAGACCAATGACTTCTTGACAGTGGTGAACTTAGAAAATGCTGTGTTACCTGTAGTTAGTTTGTATGGTGTTCTTATATAATTGTAATCATGATATTGTCTTGATGTAATTCATATAAACCTGTTTATCTTTGTCATAGACCAATGACTTCTTGACAGTGGTGAACTTAGAAAATGCTGTGTTACCTGTAGTTAGTTTGTATGATGTTCTTATATAATTGTAATCATGATATTGTCTTGATGTAATTCATATAAACCTGTTTATCTTTGTCATAGACCAATGACTTCTCGACAGTGGTGAACTTAGAAAATGCTGTGTTACCTGTAGTTAGTTTGTATGATGTTCTTATATAATTGTAATCATGATATTGTCTTGATGTAATTCATATAAACCTGTTTATTGGTGTAATAATGTCTTTGTCATAGACCAATGACTTCTCGACAGTGGTGAACTTAGAAAATGCTGTGTTACCTGTAGTTAGTTTGTATGATGTTCTTATATAATTGTAATCATGATATTGTCTTGATGTAATTCATATAAACCTGTTTATTGGTGTAATAATGTCTTTGTCATAGACCAATGACTTCTCGACAGTGGTGAACTTAGAAAATGCTGTGTTACCTGTAGTTAGTTTGTATGATGTTCTTATATAATTGTAATCATGATATTGTCTTGATGTAATTCATATAAACCTGTTTATTGGTGTAATAATGTCTTTGTCATAGACCAATGACTTCTCGACAGTGGTGAACTTAGAAAATGCTGTGTTACCTGTAGTTAGTTTGTATGATGTTCTTATATAATTGTAATCATGATATTGTCTTGATGTAATTCATATAAACCTGTTTATTGGTGTAATAATGTCTTTGTCATAGACCAATGACTTCTCGACAGTGGTGAACTTAGAAAATGCTGTGTTACCTGTAGTTAGTTTTGTCCAATTTGTTTGGGGCATGTTGGAGTTGTAATGTTGGTGCTGTAATTGAGAAGCACTTAAGTTTAGTATACAGTTTGTTTATTAGTTTAGACCGTATTTGAGTGTTGGAATATCTCAGTGAAATTATTAGGTATTATATTTTGTACCTATCTTTGGATTAGAAATAAATCACCACAATTGCATCCTAAGTTCCTAATTCTAGCTCAGTTTTTCCAACACTGATCGGCGGTCATGTAACAGTATTGAATTATGGCTTTTATAAATGTGTAAAGCTAACATAATTCTGGCATAACAAATTGACTCATGTCCCCTGCAGCAGCCAAAAAAATGACAAAAGTGTTTTTTACATGCTATTGAAAGGTTGGCTTTGCACTGCAAAATGGTACATGTTAGTATTGCTTATATCTGTAAATCTGCACAGCCTACTAGTTCTTATCCTGTTGGACTTAATAACTTAAAAGTTGAAAGCAGTTGCGAGGTTAAAAGATGGCATGTTTGTGATAAGTCCTCTCATTTTATATCTGAAAAGCTCAGTCAATGCAGAAGATTGCTGACGGATTACACTGTTTTCTCAGCTAACGGAAAAACACTTTGTTGTAAACCAGAAAGGATGGATACAATAATAAAACCTGTATTAATACAATAATGTGAACGTGCTTATAAGTAGTAGGGTCAACTTTTATTTTCCGAACTGCTTTTATCTCATAAAAACCATTTTTTTCACAGCAGTAGTTGTAAAAAACATCAAACAATGAACTTCGACTAAGCACAACAAGGAACAGAAGAAAATGGCTTGGCAAAGCATTCACAAAACAACACTTTGCTAAACAAAAGAAACACATTATGGAATTAGCCAGTAAACAAAATGGAGTGAAGAAGCAAAGAAAGACCTGCAAAACTAACTAACATTTGTAAACCTTTGTTTTGGAAACTGTAACAATAAAGAATTAGACTGAAACATGACAGCCATACCATGAAGTTCAATAAAATTCTAGTATGTATGTACACTTACTGTCCATTTTATCAGCTCCAATTTCCATATAGAAGCACTTTGTAGTTCTACAATTACTGACTGTAGTCCATCTGTTAGCCTGCTTTCACCGTGTTCTTCAATGGTCAGGACCCCCACAGAGTAGGTATTGTTTGGGTGGTGGGTCATTCTCAGCACTGCAGTGACACTGACATGGTGGTGGTGTGTTAGTGTGTGTTGTGCTGGTATGAGTGGATAAGACAGCAGCGCTGATGGAGTTTTTTAACACCTCACTTTCACTGCTGGACTGAGAATAGTCCACCAACCAAAAACATTCAGCCAACATCGCCCCATGGGCAGCGTCCTGTGACCACTGATGAAGGTCTAAAAGATGACCAACTCAAACAGCAGCAATAGATGAGTGATCGTCTCTGACTTTACATCTACAAGATGGACCAACTAGGTAGGAGTGTCTAATAGAGTGGACAGTGAGTGGACACGGTATTTAAAAACTCCAGCAGCGCGGCTGTGTCTGATGCACTCATACCAGCACAATACACACTAACACACCACCACCATGTCATTGTCACTGCAGTGCTGAGAATGATCCACCACTCAAATAATACCTGCTCTGTGGTGGTCCTGTGGGGGTCCTGACCATTGAAGTACAGGCTGAAAGCAGGCTAAAAAAAAGCATGCAGAGAAACAGATGGACTACAGTCAGTAATTGTAGAACTACAAAGTGCTCCTATATGGTAAGTGGAGCTGATAAAATGGACAGTGAGTGTAGAAACAAGGAGGTGGTTTTAATGTTATGACTGGTCAGTGTAGTATGTTTATTTAGGGATATACGTACAACAATTTAGGGATTTTCCCATCTACAGTCTGAAACCTTATTTGATGTTTTCGAGAATACAGAGAAATCTCTGTGCATAAAGCACAAGTCCATAAAACATTATTAAATGCCAGTGACCTTCGATTTCTCAGACGCACTTCATCAAAAATTAACATGCTTTCTATTATAAATAAAACCACATGGACTTGGAAATACTTTTGCAAACCCTAGTCAATAAACACAGTTTGTCACAGCATTACTGGACACAGCGCAGTAACACACCTTGGACAGAATGCCAATCCATTGCATGGCCTTGAACAACCCCCCCACCCACCTTATAAACAGTCTGTACGTAGAAGCCAAACTGGCACTGCTGCATCCCAATAGTAGCGGGCTAGAAAAATTAACCACAGCGCCATTAGAGTGACATGTATCTATAAATACAAGTTTTTAATAAATCCACTGTGCAACAGTATACTGGAAACAGTATACACCCATCAGCCATAACATTAAAACCACCTCCTTGTTTCTACACTCACTGTCCATTTTATCAGCTCCACTTACCATATAGAAGCACTTTGTAGTTCTACAATTACTCACTGTAGTCCATTTATTTCTCTACATACTGTTTTAGCCTGCTTTCATCCTGTTCTTCAATGATCAGGACCACCACAGAGCAGGTATTATTTAGGTGGTGGATCATTCTCAGCCCTGCAGTGACAATGACATGTTGGTGGTGTGTTAGTGTTTGTTGTGCTGGTATTAGTGGAGCATTCACAGCAGCACTGCTGGAGTTTTTAAATACCGTGTCCACTGCCTGTCCACTCTATTAGACACTCCTACCTAGCTGGTCCACCTTGTAGATGTAAAGTCAGAGACGATCGCTCATCTATTGCTGCTCTTTGACCATCAATATGCCAAGCCACGTTCTGTATGTGTTACAACAGTGTGGCTTTGTAGAAAAGAGTGCAAGTGCTAGACAGACCTGCCAGCATTCTGGATCTTTATTTAAATGAAAATATGTTGGGCGTTATTAAGCACTATAAACTGTAACAAAGAACCCAGACGTTTAAGCAGCTAAAGTGTTTTATCAAGCAAGAACAAATGTAGTTATGAAATTACTAATCTTTGAGAGAAGGGGCATTGGTGAAACTCCTGCCAACTCCTAACTGACTGCCTATATATTTACTCATTATTCCCTTTTCTTCTTCTTGATGGATGCTTGCAACACAAGAGCATAATGCTTGTTCATGAATCATCATGAACCTCATTGCTTGCTTGAGATGTACCAAAAAAATCCAAATCTTCCAAATCACCAAACCCACAACCTTGCCCTTTACCATCCAGGTAACTTCATAACTTGCAATGATCTCATCTAAAGAGCAATCTAACTCAACCAAAATCCATGCCCTATCCACAAAACCCCTCAACAATCTCAAGCATATACCTTACTTGGTTTCTCTCAAGGTGTCTTCCTCAGGCAACAAAGGGAGTTCTTTCTTACCACTGTTGCCCTTGGCTTGCTAATCACAGGCTAAGACATATACCCTTGCCAAGTCACTTGAAATAAACCCAACAATACCTGTAAGTCCACCCATCCACAGCAAAGACTCATCGCCACAGCCTACAGATCCCTTTACAGCATAACCTTAGACAATCCCCTTCTTCCCAGCTGGACCATCAACCTCAGTGTAGATTTCACCCACTCTCACTCTCGCTGCCTCTTTTGGGGGAAATCAACTCTGAATGCTACCTGGGTGGATTGTGCTAGTAACAGCTAGTACCAATTCTGGATAGTGCCGGCAGCTGGAGCTTTTGGGGGTAGGGCAGAGTACACCCCCATTTCCCTTAGTGTCTCGCATCTTGTCCACTACAGTTGAAGGCGTGGCCTGCACTTTTAAAATGGAATCATGAAATAACTAGCCAGGAGGAAAGGGCACAAACTCCTCCCAACTCCTTAAATGACTATGCCTATACAATATTTACCTAGCATTTTTTTCTTGGTGGATTCTTGATGGATCCTTGCATTCACCTCCTCTCCATTTCCTCCACAGCTGTTCATGTTTTTGTTTTCCTAAATAAAAAGGGGGAGGGAGTTTGGGTGCCTAGCACAAGTTGGCAAGAAGAGCCACCTGAAGTACAGCCAAACATTGTCAGAATCCCCTTCCTCCCCCTGTTTTTACTTACAGTCTCATAACTACTCCACAATAGTTATAGGTGTGGCCTGCACTCATGAACAACAATTGGTGTTTGAACCACCTTGCCAGCTCCACCATTGTGCTAACTGATTTAGAAATAATTATTTAAAATGTTTAATGTTTCACACTAAAACAGTTCAACAATTATATCTTACATTTTACCAGCATTACAGCTATTTAATGTTAAAAATGTCATCTTCAGTGTCAGTCCTTAAATGTCCAGTCTCCCCAATCCATGTATTCTTGGAAGAGCAATGAGTGTCCAGCGGTGTGCAGTTATCTGTAGTCATTCTTAAAGGGCAGAGTCACACATACAGATTGATTGTGGCTAGTGCTATCATTTCCATCCATCTAGAACTCGGGGGAAATCACAGCTTGTTCTATCAATCAGAGTGAGAAACTGTTTCAACTTGTTTCGGGCCTCCATAGTATTTTAGGTCAGATTTTTCACCCTTTTGGCATCAGCACAGAGAAATTGGGCAGGCAAGGAGGAAACTTAAATGTTCGGCCAAGGCAATTTCACAGGAAGTCTAATTTCCAAGTAATGTTTCTTTAAGAACTCTCTTCCTTTTATCTTGTTGCATGGATACTTTTGTATTCAAATGCATACAATGTATGATACAATACTGATAAATCTCACATCTCCATAGAGAGCAACTGAAAACATTTAATTCTGTAAAACAGATTAACTGAATTAGCAAGGTCATGTGTCATTTGCACTAAAAAGCAACTATATTATTTTTGAAATTTAAATTAATGTGTGGGGGCAATTTAAATCTAGGTAAAGACATTATACACCAATTAACCATAACATTTAAACCACCTCCTTGTTTCTACACTCACTTCCCATTTTATCAGCTCCACTTACCATATAGAAGCACTTTGTAGTTCTACAATTGCTGACTGTAGTCCATCTATTTCTCGGCATGCTTTGTTATTCCCCTTTCATGCTGTTCTTTAATGGTCAGGACTCTCCCAGGACCACGACAGAGCAGGTATTACTTGGGTGGTGGATCATTCTTAGCACTGCAGTGACACTTATGAGTGGATAAGACACAGCAGCGCTGATGGAGTTTTTAAACACCTCACTGTCACTGCTGGACTGAGAATAGTCCACCAATCAAAAATATCCAGCCAACAGAACCCCGTGGGCAGTGTCCTGTGACCATTGATGAAGATCTCAAAGATGA
Source organism: Trichomycterus rosablanca (assembly GCF_030014385.1). Taxonomy (NCBI): domain Eukaryota; kingdom Metazoa; phylum Chordata; class Actinopteri; order Siluriformes; family Trichomycteridae; genus Trichomycterus; species Trichomycterus rosablanca. The sequence continues at coordinate 19,899,903 of NC_085989.1, read as the reverse complement.
CCAACTCAAACAGCAGAACTACAAAGTGCTTCTATATGGTAAGTGGAGCTAATAAAATAGACAGTGAGTGCAGAAACAAGGAGGTGGTTTCAATGTTATGGCTGATCAGTGTATATTTGTGTGATTGTAATCATGGTTTGGTACAAAAGCAGCATCCAGGAAAAGCTGAGTAAATGTTTAAAAACAATGTACCTCAAAGAAAGATTAAAAGAGATTTGCATATTTCTCCCTCTACAGTGCATAATATCATTAAATGATTCAAGGAATCAGGAGGAATTTCAGTGCGTAAAGGCCAAGGGTGCAAGCTTAAGCTGAATGCCCATGATCTCCGATCCCTCAGCTGATATAACCACATGGGTGATGGATTACTTTGGCAAACCTTTGTCAAGCACTACAATACAGAGTTACATGCACAAATGCCACTTAAAACTTTACTGTGCAAAAAAGAAGCCTTATGTTAACCATGTCCAGAAGCGGCGTCAACTTCTCTGGCCTCTGAGGCATCTAGGATGGACCATCAGACAGTGGAAACGTGTACTGTGGTCAGATGAATCAGCATTCCAGGTCTTTTTTGGAAAAAAATGGACGCTGTGCACTCCAGACCAAAGACAAAAAGGACCATCTAGACTGTAACAAGTCCAAAAGCCAGGGTCAGTCATGGTATGGGGCTGTGTCAGTGCCCTTGGCAAAGGTCATTTACACTTCTGTGATGGCAGCATTAATGCAGAAAAGTACATTGAGATCTTAGAGCAACATGTGCTGCCTTCAAGACGTCATCTTTTCCAGGGACGTCCATGCATTTTTCAACAAGACAATGCAAAACCTCATGCTGCACACATTACAAAGGCATGGCTGTGAAAGAAGAGGGTACGGGTACTGGACTGGCCTGTCTGCAGTCCCGATCTGTCCCCAATAGAGAATATGGGAGGAATTTTAAAACTAAAAATGCGACGATGACGAGTACTGTTGCACATCTTAAGACGTGTTTGCAGGAAGAATTAGGACAAAATAAAAGCTGAAACACTAAATCACTTGGTCTCCTCTGTGCCAAAAAGTCTTTTTTTTTTAAAATTTTTTTTTTTATGAAAGACAAAATTCCTATTCGTTTAGCCAATCAGGCTAATTGTGCAAATTTCATAATAAAATGGACATTTTATTCTGTAAAATACTGTAACAAATCTTAAACTAAGACACAAGACATGCTCTGTAGTAGCAAGCAGAAAGAAAAATGAAGATTGATTAGTATAGCTTTATAACTTAAACTGAATAAACTGCCTGAGCTAATACGGTGGTAGTTTATGAGCCCAACATTATCTGAAAACACTTGTGGCATGTATTAAAGGGAAAGAAACCCATGCAGACATGGAGAGACTTGCAAAACTTATAAAGGACAGTGTGGTGAGGTACCCACACTACCTGCCTTTTTTAGCCTAGCCTATCACAATAAAACTCTATGATCCAATCTACTATTTGAGTTTACACCCACAAAATTAAGAACCACCGTGTCAGTTGTCTCTGGTCAAACTTTAATCAGATATACAGTTACATATAATTATAACTATTAAGTAATTAGCTTAAGCCAAAGCTGTAATAAATAAATAAAAAATTGTGACTAAGCATATGTGGTTATTAGTTTGGTTTGTTTGTTTGTTTGTTTATTAGGATTTTAACGTCATGTTTTACACTTTGGTTACATTCATGACAGGAACGGTAGTTACTCATTACACAAGATTAATCAGTTCACAAGGTTATATCAAACACAGTCATGGACAATTTAGTGTCTCTAGTTCACCTCACTTGCATGTCTTTGGACTGTGGGAGGAAACCGGAGTTCCCGGAGGAACTCCCCGCAGACACGGGGAGAACATGCAAACTCCACACAGAAAGGACCCAGACCGCCCCACCTGGGGATCAAACCCAGGACCTGTTTGCCGTAAGGCAACAGTGCTACCCACTTAGCCACCGTGTCGCCCTTTAGTTTGGTAAACATTGCACTTATTATTTGAGGTTTTACCATTAACATTATTAGCGAGTAAGAAAACAAAATTGTACAACGCTTGTGCTTTCATTGTTTCGGGGGCAAGTACAATCACTGAGCTCCAAAATAGGGAAAATGATTTTTGACATTTTACAAAAATACGTTAATACTCTGTCACACTTCAAAGGTTGAGTTCAAATCTTTTCTCTGTTTGTTCTAATGTCTGTTTTTCTTTTCAGCTGAAAACATTTTAGAGACCTCATCTCAACTGGTTATTACCTTTATTCTAGACCGGGTTGTAACATATTAATTGGGGGCTCGTCCAGGATCTCGCTAAATGAAAATGCACCGCTTTTTCGCCGTGCCCGAAATAGAAACATAACCCCTGAGCGTGAAGCGTATAAATACATCTTCTGTTTCCTCTAAAGATGGTGAGGAAACAGTGATTTTCCCTTCTAAGCTGAAGGTATTCAGCTTTTTTGACATTTCCCTGCCACCTCCCAAAACATGGAGAGAGGGGCACTCAGGTGGCGCAGCGTTAAAACTCGCTATAGCACACCAGAGCTGACATGTCGAACTTGTTGATTAGAAACTCAGCTCTGCCATTCAGCAGACTGGGCGCCTACACGAACAACAACTGGGGGGGTGCCGGACAGGACCTCATAACTTATGCAATTATGACCTCTGCTGGCTGATAGATGGCGTCTGCACAGAGACGAGGAATAATGCGTTGATCAGAGTGTGGCTCTCCGTACACAAAGCTGATCCGCATATGAACTCGCCTCGTAGGTGAAAAGAGGCAGTCGGCTACTGCACACGTGTCGGAGGGGGCGTGTAGTAGTCTCGGCATAAGTAGAGGAAGCATAATGCAATCGGGTAATTGGATACGACTAGATTGGGAGGAAAATTGGAAAAATTGCTCCTAGGTATAAGTGTGTCAGTGAATGTGAACCTAAACAGATTATATATTTTGCTTTTCTTTTAATGCACAGGTTTTATGTAAGGGGTCGTACAGGACAGAAACAAAATTAGCCAAAACTCCAGCACATAAGTGCACTAACACTTAATCAAGTGGATCTAATAAACCCAACAATCGTTGGTTTCAACTTGCATAAAATATGAAAGTACCCAGTTTTAGTAATTAAAATGACAGATTTTTTAAAACCCCTAGTTTAATTCTTGTGGTAACACTACGATCAGTGAAATATTATACAGAAATAGGACAGAGTAATCCAGTTTCTGTAAGACAGAAATTTCAGTGAAACTGGACATGTGTAGAAAGCTTTTGGAGGCTAAATTAAGTGGCAATTAGCTGGTGCTGCTTAATGCTCTAATAGCTTTTTTTTTCAGCTATGGCTGAAATCTAATTTATTGAGAGGAACAAACTCCGTTTTTATGAGCCGCCTACATGTTCTTTGATGCATACAAACAATGGAGGCCTGATTGTAGGAAAATACATTATGGCCAGGGCTAGGATGAAATTCTAGCCTCTCTATAACTAACTAATTGTGAGCAGGGCTCAACTAACAAATGACCACTACTGCCAATAGATACAAGTACATTTCTAAACTAACAGAAATGCAAAAATTCATTCAGCGAAATAAAAACAGTATGTCTGTAGTGAAGAGGATGTATAATCTGTTAAAGGAATGTGTTTCTTTTACTGATAACAGACAAAAAAGAATTAATATTTTGGTGCAGAAGCCTCCCAGCAGACCCCATTACAAAAGAGCAAGGCCAAATTTTCATATTAGCATTTTGCCTGAGGTGCATGCCGCTAGTATACATTGAACATGATTTTAAAATTGCTATGATTTGAGAATATAGATGGTTTCAAGGATTCGCTGCTCATGTAGTCCCAGTGGTCCCAATGATTCAAAAGAAGTTCTCAGTTTCGGTCATAGGTTGGTCAGGCCCACTCAACAATTGCTAACAAGTGTTTCAATTGGAAATTATATGCTTAAAACCTACAAGTATTGCAGACAGAAACAGTTTAGGGAGGCCCCTTTCCTTACCAGCATTACTGCGCCCTTATGTACAACGCAAGGTTTATAAAGACATGAAGAAACTCCAGTGGCCTGCACATAGCCCTGACCTCAGCCCCACTGTACAGCTTTGGAATAAACTGGAACATCAATTAAGGTTTTCTTGACCAACCATCTATGATGTCCTCCAATAAATTGGCACCCTGTTCGGAGCGTATTCTTGGCTTCTACACAATGTTTTCTGGTGAGCATTGGCCCCAGCCCCAGCAAGACATGCATGAGAATACTGGGGTTACTGAAGATAAATGAATGCAAAAAGATGTTATTATGTGATTAAATTACAATAAAATAACACACAAATAAGAGAATCTGATTTGCTAACAGGTATGTAAATATATATAAGGATAGAAAACCCATGATGTGTATGTTGCTTTAATTAATATTTAATGTGTAACAAAGGGTTTATGAGAGCGGACACACACACACAGAGACATGTTACATATAGTTTATTCATCACTACAACCAACAAGACCATGTTTCAGAGGACAAGACATAAGACACACATGGCCCATGCTAAGTGCTGTTTGCTAACCTAAACACACATGAAACATGACTACCCTAAAACCCTGAAAGCTGACACAAATGCTAATGCTAAACATCAACTAAACCTCAGCATAAAACAAGACACGATTCACTAAGCATGACTCCTAAAGCAATATACATGAGCTAGAATACAAGACTCCCTGAACAACATCACACATCAATCAATCAATCAATCAAATAATTAATCACCACTCTATCAAACTTAAAAAAAACAACAACTCCAAACTCACTCACTTACTTTTGTTAACCGCTTATCCAATCAGGGTCGCGCATGCTGGAGCCTATCCCAGCTTTTCAATGGGCGCGAGGCACACAGTAACACCCTGAACGGGGTGCCAGTTCATCGCAGGGCAGACACACAAACACAAACACACACACAAACACACACACACACACACACACCCACCCATTCACCTGTAGGGCAATTCAGTGTCTGACCATGTTTTTGGACTGTGGGAAGAAACTGGAGCTACCAGAGGAAACCCACACAGACATGGGGAAAACATGCAAACTCTGCACACAAAGGACCCGGACCACCCCACCTGGGGATCAAACCCAGGACCTTCTTGCTGTGAGGTGACAGTGCTACCCACTGAGCCACCGTGCCGCCCCAACTCTAAACTAACCTACACTGAATGATCCACAGCACAGTCCATATATACAAAAGCAGTCTTCTTTCCATTAGGTTAAGCTGTGTGTAATAAGCTCAGTTGTCTAGTTGTTGACTCTCCCGAAGGCAGGGGGTGTGGCACATACACATACAACATGAGTTCCGGGAGCAGAGAGAGGCTGTATTCTTGTGTACGAATCATCAAATTGTATGGTCTATTTGGATTATGAACTCTTTATATTCAAACTGCCCAGTGAACAATTTGTTAACAGATTTTTACTATTGTCTTTTTTTCACTTGTTAAATAAACATGAAAGATTTCCCAATGCTTTTCATTAATTCATAAATTTAACATTTAAATTAGAAATAATAGTAATAAAAAAAAAACCTGGGTCTTTTTAAATTAGAAGTTTTTAATTCAGATGTTGCAGACTGCACTCTTTGTGTCTTTGTGTCTTCAGCACACACCTTAAAATACCTTGAAATAACAGCTGAAATTTCAGCTTTCAAGTGAAGTGCAAGTTTCCTTATTTGGCTTACTTAATTTACACCTCAAAATTGCAAGACAAATCCCCCCCAAAAAATTTATATACAGTGTATCACAAAAGTGAGTACACCCCTCACATTTCTGCAAATATTTCATTATATCTTTTCATGGGACAACACTATAGACATGAAACTTGGATATAACTTAGAGTAGTCAGTGTACAGCTTGTATAGCAGTGTAGATTTACTGTCTTCTGAAAATAACTCAACACACAGCCATTAATGTCTAAATAGCTGGCAACATAAGTGAGTACACCCCACAGTGAACATGTCCAAATTGTGCCCAAATGTGTCGTTGTCCCTCCCTGGTGTCATGTGTCAAGGTCCCAGGTGTAAATGGGGAGCAGGGCTGTTAAATTTGGTGTTTTGGGTACAATTCTCTCATACTGGCCACTGGATATTCAACATGGCACCTCATGGCAAAGAACTCTCTGAGGATGTGAGAAATAGAATTGTTGCTCTCCACAAAGATGGCCTGGGCTATAAGAAGATTGCTAACACCCTGAAACTGAGCTACAGCATGGTTGCCAAGGTCATACAGCGGTTTTCCAGGACAGGTTCCACTCGGAACAGGCTTCGCCAGGGTCGACCAAAGAAGTTGAGTCCACGTGTTCGGCGTCATATCCAGAGGTTGGCTTTAAAAAATAGACACGAGTGCTGCCAGCATTGCTGCAGAGGTTGAAGACGTGGGAGGTCAGCCTGTCAGTGCTCAGACCATACGCCGCACACTGCATCAACTCGGTCTGCATGGTCGTCATCCCAGAAGGAAGCTGACGCACAAGAAAGCCCGCAAACAGTTTGCTGAAGACAAGCAGTCCAAGAACATGGATTACTGGAATGCCCTGTGGTCTGACGAGACCAAGATAAACTTGTTTGGCTCAGATGGTGTCCAGCATGTGTGGTGGCGTCCTGGTGAGAAGTACCAAGACAACTGTATCCTGCCTACAGTCAAGCATGGTGGTGGTAGCATCATGGTCTTGGGCTGCATGAGTGTTGCTGGCACTGGGGAGCTGCAGTTCATTGAGGGAAACATGAATTCCAACATGTACTGTGACATTCTAAAACAGAGCATGATCCCCTCCCTTCAAAAACTGGGCCTCATGGCAGTTTTCCAAAAGGATAACGACCCCAAACACAACCTCCAAGATGACAACTGCCTTGCTGAGGAAGCTGAAGGTAAAGGTGATGGACTAAACCCAATTGAACACCTGTGGCGCATCCTCAAGTGGAAGGTGGAGGAGTTCAAGGTGTCTAACATCCACCAGCTCCGTGATGTCATCATGGAGGAGTGAAAGAGGATTCCAGTAGCAACCTGTGCAGCTCTGGTGAATTCCATGCCCAGGAGGGTTAAGGCAGTGCTGGATAATAATGGTGGTCACACAAAATATTGACACTTTGGGCACAATTTGGACATGTTCACTGTGGGGTGTACTCACTTATGTTGCCAGCTATTTAGACATTAATGGCTGTGTGTTGAGTTATTTTCAGAAGACAGTAAATCTACACTGCTATACAAGCTGTACACTGACTACTCTAAGTTATATCCAAGTTTTATTTCTAGTGTTGTCCCATGAAAAGATATAATAAAATATTTGCAGAAATGTGAGGGGTGTACTCACTTTTGTGATACACTGTGTATGTATATATATATATATATACAGGTCCTTCTAAAAAAATTAGCATATTGTGATAAAGTTCATTATTTTCCATAATGTAATGATAAAAATTAAACTTTCATATATTTTAGATTCATTGCACACCAACTGAAATATTTCAGGTCTTTTATTGTTTTAATACTGATGATTTTGGCATACAGCTCATGAAAACCCAAAATTCCTATCTAAAAAAATTAGCATATCATGAAAAGGTTCTCTAAACGAGCTATTAACCTAATCATCTGAATCAACGAATTAACTCTAAACACCTGCAAAAGATTCCTGAGGCTTTTAAAAACTCCCAGCCTGGTTCATTACTCAAAACTGCAATCATGGGTAAGACTGCCGACCTGACTGCTGTCCAGAAGGCCATCATTGACACCCTCAAGCAAGAGGGTAAGACACAGAAAGAAATTTCTGAACGAATAGGCTGTTCCCAGAGTGCTGTATCAAGGCACCTCAGTGGGAAGTCTGTGGGAAGGAAAAAGTGTGGCAGAAAACGCTGCACAACGAGAAGAGGTGACCGGACCCTGAGGAAGATTGTAAAGAAGGGCCGATTCCAGACCTTGGGGGACCTGCGGAAGCAGTGGACTGAGTCTGGAGTAGAAACATCCAGAGCCACCGTGCACAGGCGTGTGCAGGAAATGGGCTACAGGTGCCGCATTCCCCAGGTCAAGCCACTTTTGAACCAGAAACAGCGGCAGAAGCGCCTGACCTGGGCTACAGAGAAGCAGCACTGGACTGTTGCTCAGTGGTCCAAAGTACTGTTTTCGGATGAAAGCTAATTTTGCATGTCATTCGGAAATCAAGGTGCCAGAGTCTGGAGGAAGACTGGGGAGAAGGAAATGCCAAAATGCCTGAAGTCCAGTGTCAAGTACCCACAGTCAGTGATGGTCTGGGGTGCCATGTCAGCTGCTGGTGTTGGTCCACTGTGTTTTATCAAGGGCAGGGTCAATGCAGCTAGCTATCAGGAGATTTTGGAGCACTTCATGCTTCCATCTGCTGAAAAGCTTTATGGAGATGAAGATTTCATTTTTCAGCACGACCTGGCACCTGCTCACAGTGCCAAAACCACTGGTGAATGGTTTACTGACCATGGTATTACTGTGCTCAATTGGCCTGCCAACTCTCCTGACCTGAACCCCATAGAGAATCTGTGGGATATTGTGAAGAGAAAGTTGAGAGGCACAAGACCCAACACTCTGGATGAGCTTAAGGCCGCTATCGAAGCATCCTGGGCCTCCATAACACCTCAGCAGTGCCACAGGCTGATTGCCTCCATGCCACGCCGCATTGAAGCAGTCATTTCTGCAAAAGGATTCCCGACCAAGTATTGAGTGCATAACTGAACATAATTATTTGAAGGTTGACTTTTTTTGTATTAAAAACACTTTTCTTTTATTGGTCGGATGAAATATGCTAATTTTTTGAGATAGGAATTTTGGGTTTTCATGAGCTGTATGCCAAAATCATCAGTATTAAAACAATAAAAGACCTGAAATATTTCAGTTGGTGTGCAATGAATCTAAAATATATGAAAGTTTAATTTTTATCATTACATTATGGAAAACAATGAACTTTATCACATTATGCTAATTTTTTTAGAAGAACCTGTATATATATATATATACACAGTGTATCACAAAAGTGAGTACACCCCTCACATTTCTGCAGATATTTAAGTATATCTTTTCATGGGACAACACTGACAAAATGACACTTTGACACAATGAAAAGTAGTCTGTGTGCAGCTTATATAACAGTGTAAATTTATTCTTCCCTCAAAATAACTCAATATACAGCCATTAATGTCTAAACCACCGGCAACAAAAGTGAGTACACCCCTAAGAGACTACACCCCTAAATGTCCAAATTGAGCACTGCTTGTCATTTTCCCTCCAAAATGTCATGTGATTTGTTAGTGTTACTAGGTCTCAGGTTTGCATAGGGAGCAGGTGTGTTCAATTTAGTAGTACAGCTCTCACACTCTCTCATACTGGTCACTGAAAGTTCAAACATGGCACCTCATGGCAAAGAACTCTCTGAGGATCTTAAAAGACGAATTGTTGCGCTACATGAAGATGGCCAAGGCTACAAGAAGATTGCCAACACCCTGAAACTGAGCTGCAGCACAGTGGCCAAGATCATCCAGCGTTTTAAAAGAGCAGGGTCCACTCAGAACAGACCTCGCGTTGGTCGTCCAAAGAAGCTGAGTGCACGTGCTCAGCGTCACATCCAACTGCTGTCTTTGAAAGATAGGTGCAGGAGTGCTGTCAGCATTGCTGCAGAGATTGAAAAGGTGGGGGGTCAGCCTGTCAGTGCTCAGACCATACGCCGCACACTACATCAAATTGGTCTGCATGGCTGTCACCCCAGAAGGAAGCCTCTTCTGAAGTCTCTACACAAGAAAGCCCGCAAACAGTTTGCTGAAGACATGTCAACAAAGGACATGGATTACTGGAACCATGTCCTATGGTCTGATGAGACCAAGATTAATTTGTTTGGTTCAGATGGTCTCAAGCATGTGTGGCGGCAATCAGGTGAGGAGTACAAAGATAAGTGTGTCATGCCTACAGTCAAGCATGGTGGTGGGAATGCCATGGTCTGGGGCTGCATGAGTGCAGCAGGTGTTGGGGAGTAACATTTCATTGAGGGACACATGAACTCCAATATGTACTGTGAAATACTGAAGCAGAGCATGATCCCCTCCCACCGGAAACTGGGTCGCAGGGCAGTGTTCCAGCATGATAATGACCCCAAACACACCTCTAAGACGACCACTGCTTTATTGAAGAGGCTGAGGGTAAAGGTGATGGACTGGCCAAGCATGTCTCCAGACCTAAACCCAATAGAACATCTTTGGGGCATCCTCAAGCGGAAGGTGGAGGAGCGCAAAGTCTCGAATATCCGCCAGCTCCGTGATGTCGTCATGGAGGAGTGGAAAAGCATTCCAGTGGCAACCTGTGAAGCTCTGGTAAACTCCATGCCCAGGAGAGTTAAGGCAGTTCTGGGAAATAATGGTGGCCACACAAAATATTGACACTTCAGGAACTTTCACTAAGGGGTGTACTCACTTTTGTTGCCGGTGGTTTAGACATTAATGGCTGTATATTGAGTTATTTTGAGGGAAGAATAAATTTACACTGTTATATAAGCTGCACACAGACTACTTTTCATTGTGTCAAAGTGTCATTTTGTCAGTGTTGTCCCATGAAAAGATATACTTAAATATCTGCAGAAATGTGAGGGGTGTACTCACTTTTGTGATACACTGTATATATATATCATATACAGGGGATCATGCTCTGCTTCAGTATTTCACAGTACATATTGGAGTTCATGTGTCCCTCAATGAAATGTTACTCCCCAACACCTGCTGCACTCATGCAGCCCCAGACCATGGCATTCCCACCACCATGCTTGACTGTAGGCATGACACACTTATCTTTGTACTCCTCACCTGATTGCCGCCACACATGCTTGAGACCATCTGAACCAAACAAATTAATCTTGGTCTCATCAGACCATAGGACATGGTTCCAGTAATCCATGTCCTTTGTTGACATGTCTTCAGCAAACTGTTTGCGGGCTTTCTTGTGTAGAGACTTCAGAAGAGGCTTCCTTCTGGGGTGACAGCCATGCAGACCAATTTGATGTAGTGTGCGGCGTATGGTCTGAGCACTGACAGGCTGACCCCCCACCTTTTCAATCTCTGCAGCAATGCTGACAGCACTCCTGCACCTATCTTTCAAAGACAGCAGTTGGATGTGACGCTGAGCACGTGCACTCAGCTTCTTTGGACGACCAACGCGAGGTCTGTTCTGAGTGGACCCTGCTCTTTTAAAACGCTGGATGATCTTGGCCACTGTGCTGCAGCTCAGTTTCAGGGTGTTGGCAATCTTCTTGTAGCCTTGGCCATCTTCATGTAGCGCAACAATTCGTCTTTTAAGATCCTCAGAGAGTTCTTTGCCATGAGGTGCCATGTTGGAACTTTCAGTGACCAGTATGAGAGAGTGTGAGAGCTGTACTACTAAATTGAACACACCTGCTCCCTATGCACACCTGAGACCTAGTAACACTAACGAGTCACATGACATTTTGGAGGGAAAATGACAAGCAGTGCTCAATTTGGACATTTAGGGGTGTAGTCTCTTAGGGGTGTACTCACTTTTGTTGCCGATGGTTTAGACATTAATGGCTGTATTTTGAGTTATTTTGAGGGAAGAATAAATTTACACTGTTATATAAGCTGCACACAGACTACTTTTCATTGTGTCAAAGTGTCATTTTGTCAGTGTTGTCCCATGAAAAGATATACTTAAATATCTGCAGAAATGTGAGGGGTGTACTCACTTTTGTGATACACTGTATATAGCAGTTGGGACAGTATGGAAAATGCAAATAAAATAAAAATGCAGTGTTCCTTACATTGACTTTGACTTTTATTTGATTGCAGAGAGTTTGAACCCAAGATATTTGGGACGTAAGTTGGGACAGGGGCAATTTAGGGCTAGTAATGAGGTGACAAAAACTAAATAATGATGTGATTCCAAACAGGTGATGTCAACAGGTGATTGTAATCGTGGTTTGGTACAAAAGCAGCGTCCAGGAAAGGCTGTCTTTGATGAACAAAGATGGCCAGGCGCTGTGTGCTCCGGACCAAAGATGAAAAGGACCATCCAGACTGTTATCAGCAACAAGTCCAAAGGCCAGGGTCTGTCATGAAGCATTAATGCAGAAAAGAACATTGAGATCTTAGAGCAACATATGCTGCCTTCAAGACATCATCTTTTCCAGACACGTCCATGCATTTTTTTAACAAGACAATGCAAAACCACATTACAAAGGTATGGCTACGGAAGAAGAGGGTACGGGTACTGGACTGGCCTGCCTGCAGTCCTGACCTGTCCCCAGTAGAGAATGTGTAGAGAATTATGAAACGAAAAATGCGACAACGACGACCCCGTACTGTTGCACATCTTAAGACGTGATTGCAGGAAGAATGGGACAAACTAAATCACTTGGTCTCCTTGGTGCCAAAACATCTTTAAAGTGTGGTGAAAAGGAATAGCAAAAATTACAAAGTGGTAAATGGTTTACCATCCCAACATTTTTGGAATGTGTTGCAGGCCTGAAATGCAGGAATGGATGTTTATTAATAAATGAAATGAAATATCTCAGGTTCATCCTGTCTGCAATCAAATAAAAGTCAAAGTAAATGTAAGAAACTCTGTGTTTTTTATTATTTGCATTTTCCATGCTGTCCCAACTTTTTCTGATTTGGGGTTATAGATTTTCTTTGCCAGGGGTGTTGTTAAGAGAAGAGAGATGAGAGATCAGGCAACTGGCTAGTGCATTAACCTTCATGATTAATGAACTTAGACAAACAGTCTCAGGTTTAGCAGATTAAAATTCTCCACAAGGAGATGCTGTCTATATTTTTGCTTGTTGAAACCAGTCACTGCTAAATCGATGACTATGTGTTCTTGGTATTAAAAGGCCCTGCATGTTTTTATTTACAGTGCTTTTCTTATCTTCTTTTGAACAACATGCTTTAATTATTGTACTATAGGACAGTATAATTTTAAATGATTGAACATTTGGTATGTGGTACCATCACTCCAGTCAGGGGTATTATTTTAGAAATATGATTAATCATTGCCTTGGTTTTTTACTACATTTTCAACATGCCGCATTCAGCTATCAGAACTATGATTGATACTGACATGAATTGCTTTGTGATTTACATTGAACTTAAAAACTGCATCTTGTAAGCATCAGTCAATATACTTTTAAAGGACGTCATGTGAACCTAGACCTAGGCAAAAGATCACTATTCCATCTTATTTTTTTATAAGTGTCAAATTAACCAAATTTATACACCAATCAGCCATAACATTAAAACCACCTCCTTGTTTCTACACTCACTGTCCATTTTATCAGCTCCACTTACCATATAGAAGCACTCTGTAGTTCTACAATTACTGACTACAGTCCATCTGTTTCTCTGCATGCTTTGTTAGCCCCCTTTCATGCTGTTCTTCAATGGTCAGGACTCTCCCAGGACCACTACAGAGTAGGCATTATTTGTGTGTTGGATAATTCTCAGCACTGCAGTGACACTGACATGGTGGTGGTGTGTTAGTGTGTGTTGTGCTGGTATGAGTGGATAAGACACAGAAATGCTGATGGAGTTTTTAAACACCTCAGTGTCACTGCTGGACTGAGAATAGTTCACCAACCAAAAATATCCAGACAACAGCGCCCCATGGGCAGCGTCCTGTGACCACTGATGAAGGTCTAGATGATGACTAACTGAAACAGCAGCAATAGATCATCTCTGACTTTACATCTACAAGGTGGACCAACTAGGTAGGAGTGTCTAGTAGAGTGGACACGGTATTTAAAAACTCCAGCAGCACTGCTGTGTCTGATCCATTTATACCAACACAACACACACTAACACATCACCACCATGTCAGTGTCACTGCAGTGCTGAGAATGATCCACCACCTAAGTAATACCTGCTCTGTCGTGGTTCTGTGGGGGTCCTGACCACTGAAGAAAAGGGTGAAAGGGGGCTAACAAAGCATGTAGATAAACAGATGGACTACAGTTAGTAATTGTAGAACTACAAAGTGCTTCTATATGGTAAGTATAGTGGGCATAATTGGCAGTGCCTGCAGACATGTTTCTGATCCCTGGCGGGATGCGCGGACTGTGTGGGTGGGGTCTTCAAAAGATAGAGAGGTGCCTGGGCAGAATGCATAGGTGATAAAGGGTTCTGCTAAGGGCTGTTAGAGTAGGCGTGAGAAAATTCATAAATAAAATAGAAAAAAAGAAATCTAGTTAAACTAATAGTTTTACCAGTTGTGGTGGCTACTGCTCAAAACAAATTACAATTGAGCTACAGTTCTCAACGGCCAAACAGTGGCAAAAATAGAGTCCAATGAAGTCTAAGACTCTTTGGTTTAATATGTAGAATTAGGAATGATCTTTATATCTCATTCACAGAGCTCTTCTCATTTCTTAATGTAAACATCTTAACAGCATGAAGTCAATACAGCTGTGCTGCTTAATCACAGTGAATGCTCTTCAGGTTTGTTTCTTAATCCCCAGCTTAATCTTGTCACTAAAGAATAGATTATACCACTGAAGGGAGCAGAGTGTTAATTTCCGATCAGAATCACTTAATTACTTTGGCCAAGTGCTGCGATTGTAGGCTTTTCGGGCAGTTCAGCCTGGCCACAGCTGATTGGCTCTTTCCTAGACTCAGTAAATCATAATAAAAAGGGATCGATGCAAATGAAAGTGCAAGCTCTAAACATGTTATTGAATTCTATTAGCGCTGCAAAATTGCTTCCAGGGCACTGAATATTGAACTTCCCTCAGTGCACAAAGGCGGCCTTAGATCTCCCACAGGTGAGTATAATATTTGTTCAGTGTAGAAGATAAAATTAAAGCAAAATGAACCTGACCTTACTCTATAGTGGGTGAGGCAGGCTGACCACAAGGAAGTATCTTTGGCCATAATTGAATTTATACATGATAATACTGGGTGTAAAATCTTTTAGTTTTACCGTTTGGGACGTTGTAGCCTAGTGGTTAAGGTACTGGACTAGTAATCAGAAGGTCATTGGTTCAAACCCCACCACTGCCAGGTTTCTGCTGTTGGGCCCTTGAGCAAGGCCCTTAACCCTCAATTGCTTAGACTGTATACTGTCACTGTACTGTAAGTTGCTTTGAATAAAGGCGTCTGCTAAATGCCAAAGCGATTTACAATACTGTTACAGTATACTGTTTAAGCAATGGAAGGTTAAGGGCCTTGCTGAAGGGCCCAACAGTGACAACCTGGCAGTGGTGGGGCTTGAACCAGTGAACTTTTGATTACTAGTCCATTACCTTAACCGCTAGGCTACCAGTAGCGGTTGGCTACCACTAGGCTATCACTGCCCTGGCCCTGCCATTTATATCAAATACAAATACACCTTGAAACTCAATGTAAATTGGTTCTGGGACTGGCGTTAAGTTTAAAAGACGTTGAGTGTCAAGGTATTTTCTCCCATAAGGATGTAAGGATGGGCAAACCTGTTAATGCGTTCCATTGTCACTTGGACTTATATTTTAGGCTTATTTAAAATAATGGGGTTGTTTTTGACACTGAAAATACTGAAATAAAAAGCTGATTCTTACACTTTCATAGAACCCAGAGCTATAACACAAGTTTAAAAGTGAAACAGGAGGAAAATCCAGCTAAACACAGATACATGTGGAGCTTTCAGAGTGGATTTGACGGTTATTCCACACAAATGCAGATTGATGACGTATTACTGCACCGCTCAAGCCGAGCTCTGAACAAAGCGACTGTTCATTGTTAATTTGAAATTAAATAAATTAATAAAAAACAAAAAAAACAAACTGAAAGTGTTGAGTTTAAGGGAAACGTTGAGTTTAAGGGTACAAATTTCTCGACGAAGGGTGTTGAGTTTCAAAGATTTTGAGCTTAGGGGACGTTGAGTTACAAGGTACCACTGTATATTTTAAATTCTGTTGCAGACAGAATATAGATATTCTTATCATTATATAAAAAAACTGTACATTTTTACTGTGGTTACAAACATGTCTAACAGGGAGTATGATACAGGTGCAGTGCAATGTGTTTATCACGGATTATGTTAATATACTGTATCGTAAAGGCTGACACAATCAAACAGGAAGCAGAGCAGCCGTTTTAGGAAGTGTAGCCGCTTTACAATAACAGCTACTCATAAAGTAAGCAATATAAGTCTAACTGAGACTACTGAACTCACTCAGGCAGGCCCACATAAAGCTGAGCTAAAAATATGTGCAGGTAATTTTCCTTTCCCTTTTTGATGCATGTAGCAGAAAAAAAACATTTTAAAATGGGTTTACATGCTTCTCTTACTAACACTATTAAAGACAGTACTGCTCATGATGATTACACTCCAGTGCTTACCTAAATAGAACAAAAAAATGTTATTTAAATGTTCAGTATTTTCTCAAACATACTACTTCTGGCACCAAGATGTTCGCAGCAGATCTCTTAACTCCTGTAAGTTGTGAGGTGGGGCCTCCATGGATCGGACTTGTTTGTCCAGCACATCCCACAGATGCTCGACTGGATTGAGTTCTGGGGAATTTGGAGGCTAAGTCAACACCTCAAACTCGTTGTTGTGCTCCTCAAACCATTTCGAACCATTTTGGCTTTGTGGCAGGGCGCATTATCCTGCTGAAGGAAGCCACAGCCATCAGGGTGTACATGGTCTGTAACAATGCTTAGGTAGGTGGTACGTGTCAAAGTAACATCTACATGGATGGCAGGACCCAAGGTTTCCCAGCAGAACATTGCCCAAAGAATCACACTGCCTCCACTGGCTTGCCTTCTTCCCATAGTGCATCCTGGTGCCATGTGTTCCCCAGGTAAGCCACACACACGCACCCGGCCATCCACGTGATGTAAAAATAAACGCAATTCATCAGACCAGGCCACCTTCTTCCATTGCTCTGTGGTATAGCTCCAGTGCTCATGTGCCCATTGTTGGCACTTTCGGCGGTGGACAGGGGTCAGCATGGGCACCCTGACTGGTCTGCAGCTATGCATCCCCATACGCAACAAACTGCGATGCACTGTGTATTCTGACACCTTTCTATCAGAACCAGCATTAACTTCTTCAGCAGTTTGAGCTACAGTAACTCGTCTGTTGGATCTTTGAACTCCTGTTCAGCCTTCACTCACCACGTGCATCAATGAGTCTTAGCCGTCCATGACCCTGTCGCCAGTTTACCACTGTTTCTTTCTTGGACCACTTTTGATAGATACTGACCACTGCAGACTGGAAACACCCCACAAGAGCTGCAGTTTTGGAGATGCTCTGACCCAGTCATCTAGCCATCATAATTTGGCCCTTGTCAAACTCGCTCAAATCCTTACGCTTGCTCATTTTTCCTGCTTCTAACACATCAACTTTGAGGATAAAATGTTCACTTGCTGCCTAATACAGTGTATCACAAAAGTGAGTACACCCCTCACATTTCTGCAGATATTTTATTATATCTTTTCATGGGACAACACTATAGAAATAAAACTTGGATATAACTTAGAGTAGTCAGTGTACAGCTTGTATAGCAGTGTAGATTTACTGTCTTCTGAAAATAACTCAACACACAGCCATTAATGTCTAAATGGCTGGCAACATAAGTGAGTACACCCCACAGTGAACATGTCCAAATTGTGCCCAAAGTGTCAATATTTTCTGTGACCACCATTATTATCCAGCACTGCCTTAACCCTCCTGGGCATGGAATTCACCAGAGCTGCACAGGTTGCTACTGGAATCCTCTTCCACTCCTCCATGATGACATCACGGAGCTGGTGGATGTTAGACACCTTGAACTCCTCCACCTTCCACTTGAGGATGCGCCACAGGTGCTCAATTGGGTTTAGTCCATCACCTTTACCTTCAGCTTCCTCAGCAAGGCAGTTGTCATCTTGGAGGTTGTGTTTGGGGTCGTTATCCTGTTGGAAAAGGGAAATCCTGTTGGAAATCCTGTTGCAGTTTTCGAAGGGAGGGGATCATGCTCTGTTTCAGAATGTCACAGTACATGTTGGAATTCATGTTTCCCTCAATGAACTGCAGCTCCCCAGTGCCAGCAACACTCATGCAGCCCAAGACCATGATGCTACCACCACCATGCTTGACTCTAGGCAAGATACAGTTGTCTTGGTATGCTGGACACCATCTGAGCCAAACAAGTTTATCTTGGTCTCGTCAGACCACAGGGCATTCCAGTAATCCATGTTCTTGGACTGCTTGTTTTCAGCAAACTGATTGCTGGCTTTCTTGTGCGTCAGCTTCCTTCTGGGATGACGACCATGCAGACCGAGTTGATGCAGTGTGCGGCGTATGGTCTGAGCACTGACAGGCTGACTTCCCACGTCTTCAACCTCTGCAGCAATGCTGGCAGCACTCGTGTCTATTTTTTAAAGCCAACCTCTGGATATGACGCCGAACACGTGGACTCAACTTCTTTGGTCGACCCTGGCGAAGCCTGTTCCGAGTGGAACCTGTCGTGGAAAACCGCTGTATGACCTTGGCCACCATGCTGTAGCTCAGTTTCAGGGTGTTAGCAATCTTCTTATAGCCCAGGCCATCTTTGTGGAGAGCAACAATTCTATTTCTCACATCCTCAGAGAGTTATTTGCCATGAGGTGCCATGTTGAATATCCAGTGGCCAGTATGAGAGAATTGTACCCAAAACACCAAATTTAACAGCCCTGCTCCCCATTTACACCTGGGACCTTGACACATGACACCAGGGAGGGACAATGACACATTTGGGCACAATTTGGACATGTTCACTGTGGGGTGTACTCACTTATGTTGCCAGCTATTTAGACATTAATGGCTGTGTGTTGAGTTATTTTCAGAAGACAGTAAATCTACACTGCTATACAAGCTGTACACTGACTACTCTAAGTTATATCCAAGTTTCATGTCTATAGTGTTGTCCCATGAAAAGATATAATGAAATATTAGCAGAAATGTGAGGGGTGTACTCACTTTTGTGATACACTGTACATCCCACCCACTAACAGGTGCTGTGAGGAAGATATATAAAATATTCTGTATATATATCAAGATCTGTCTCTACACATATTAAAGGCTAACATCTTTTCACCTACAGTGCAAACACAGACCCCACCATGTCATTGCTTCAGGCAGAGCACGTACCTTTTCTCTAATATGAACCCTTTTTTCAAGGGGTTCTTCCTCGTCTTTTATATCTCATCCTTGCTTACTTGTCTCTCTAGATGGATCTGAATTAAATAGCTTATTATCATTGCAAGCTGCCCCTCTGGGATCTGAAAGAATGCAGGGGCAATATTAGCACATGAGCCTTTATATTAATTTGTTCATTGTCAACCAAAGATTCATTAGGAAAAAAATAATTACAGATTTTAATTACAGTCTGTCATTTGAGTCAGCCAGCTTCCTTGTTATCAGTTAGTCCATCCTGTCATTTGAAAGGATTTGATTTCCTTGACATTGACTAGAATTGTTTACTTGTATCAGTGTGACCAGAGGCTGTATTAAATTGGTTTAAACACATCAGAACACTTAGTAAATTATGGTATTGTCTAATCCTAAATAAACATGGTACTTTGTTTTGTTTTCTTAATATCGGATGTGGATTCTTTTGTCACAGATTCTATTGGTGACTGTCACTGTGTTAAAGAAACATTGCAGCCCAAATTTAAAAACACTATTTATTAAATGCAAACCATTTTATTCACCATGGGAGTTGTTCATCCTTGTCGGTGCTTTCTTCCAACCCCAGGTTGATGTGGATGACGCAAAGAAAAAACCTGGCTAACAGGATAACCTGTTTGAGAGCAGAAACATGTGGACTAAGTTTTTTATAATCCTTGAGGACTTTAACAGAGCAAAAATAAACCATGAACTACCAAAATACAGACAACACATACATTTTTGTATTTTTGTATGGACCACTGATTCAGAGTTATTAAAGATGCACACCGCTCTGTACCCCGTGCTGCTTTGGGACGTTCTGATCACTGCTTGGTTCATCGCATTCAAACATTCAAACAGAAACAAAAATAAGCTAAGCCTGTGGTTAAACACTGAATAAATGAAGCAGCGAGGCAAAGCAGGACCTAGACAAATTTATTTACACTGACATCATATATCAGCTTTTTTGAAGATGTTTGTGTGCCTACAATGACCTTCTGCAAACACAACAATGACAAAATATGGTTTACATCCAGATTAGGAAAACTTTGTCAGGTCAAAGAGAATGCCCTGTACACTTATCCTGAAAAAGGTCAGATTGGCCAAAAAAATCTACACTAAAAAGCTGAAAACTACCAATGACTCCCCATCAGTGTGGAGAGGCCTGTAAGATATTACTAACTACAGGAGACCACCCAACAGAGGGACACATTCACACCCCTTCCACTCCTGCACATCAACAACCAACATTGAATATATGTGAGACGGATGTGAGCCAGCTTTTCCAGAAACAGATAACCAGGAAGGCACCAAGCCCAGAAAATGTCTCATCCTCATGTCCCAAAGACTGCTCAACCCTCAACACTGCTTCCCATCACAATATCAAACAGCACTGTGTTTGCTGCGGAGACCTTCTGGTTCTTGGGAACTACAATTTCCAGTGACCTAAAGTGGGAGTCCAACACCAACTCCATCCTCAAGAGGACCCAGCAGAGAATGTATTTTCTGCGGCAACTTGTTCCTTGTCCGTACTTGGTGAATGAAGCCAATTCTGATTCCGTGCTGACCAACTGGCTTCTATCTTTACATATTTCTTCATTATGTCACTGAAGATGTGTGAAGTCCCATCCTGCTTCAAACTTTCCACCATCATCCTGGTCCTCAAGAAACCCCCATCATAGAAATAAATGACTACAGGTATGTTGCTCTAAAATCTGTGGATATAAAGTACTTCAAGTGACTGGTTTTGACACATCTAAAATATATCAAGGAACCCCTGTTGGACCCTCTGCAGTTTGCTTACTGGTCAGTAGATGATGCATTCAACATGCGACTGCACTACAACCTAGAGCATGTGTGTCAAACTCAAGGCCCACGGGCCAAATCCGAGAGGTTAAAAGACGTATGATTGTCTTAAAATACACTGTAAAATAAAAACACAGCTGGTGAAGCTGAGGTATGGCACTTCTGCAGCACTGGTTCAGGATGGAGATGGGTATTCTGGTGCAGTCAAAATAACTTGAACTCGCTCGAAACTCTGGAGATGAGAAGGGATTTTAGAAGACAACCCTCAATTTTGCTTCCTACGACAATATCCAACAACACTGTGTGTACTGTGGTGAACTTCAGGTTTTTGAGAACTATCAGCTCTAAAGACCAGAAGAGGGATCCCAACATCAACACCATGCAGCTCTGCATGGTCTGCCACATGAGCTGTTAAAGCAATTCTACACTGAAGTCACTGAATCTTTTCTGTGCATATCCATCATGACATGGTTTGGATCAGTCACAAAACAGGACATAAGCAGACAGCTCACGAGCTGTGGGGACTGTGAAGAAAATCATCAGTGGTCCCCAGCCCACCCACCAAGACGACGACGACGACTTGTGAACATCAAGAAGCAGAAACCAGGCCAGGCCAAAAAATAAATCAGACTCATAACTTAGCCCTCTTTCATGCTGTTCTTCAATGGTCAGGACCCCCACAGGACCACTACAGAGCAGGTATTATTTGGGTGGTGAATCATTCTCAGCACTGCAGTGACACTGACACGGTGGTGGTGTGTTAGTGTGTGTTGTGCTGGTATGAGTGGATCAGACACAGCAATGCTGGTGTAGTTTTTAAACACCTCACTGTCACTGCTGGACTGAGAATAGTCCACCGACCAAAAATATCCAGCCAACAGCGCCCTGTGACCACTGATGAAGGTCAACAAGATGACCAGCTCAAACAGCAGCAATAGATGAGCGATCATCTCTGGCTTTACATCTACAAGGTGGACCAACTAGGTAGGAGTGTCTAATAGAGTGGACAGTGAGTGGACACGATATTTAAAAACTCCAGCAGTGCTGCTGTGTCTGATCCACTCATACCAGCACACACTAACACACCACCACCATGTCAGTGTCACTGCAGTGTTGAGGATGATCTACCACCCAAATAATACCTGCTCTGTGGCGGTCCTGTGGGGGTCCTGACCATTAAAAAACTGGGTGAAATCAGGATAAAAAAAGAGTCAGTAATTGTAGAACTACAAAGTGCTTCTATATGGTAAGTGGAGCTGACAAAATGGACAGTGAGAGTAGAAACAAGGAGGTGCTTTTAATGTTATGGCTGATCAGTGTATATATGGCAGTCTGAATGACTGTCCATGAAGTACAGCATTTTTAAAAGTGAGAAGAGATCACTTCTAGGGTTTGTTGCATTTTTACTTGGTTAATATGTGATCTTTAGGGGTTTAGGTGGTGCAGTGGTCTATTACACTAGCCCACCACTGCTGAGATGTGTGTTCGAATCAGTGACTACAAATGAATCAATAAATGATTGTATTGAAACATGTTTATATTTAATGCTGTTCGCACACCCTAAAGTAAAGAAAAAAGCAAGTGGCTCCATACAAAGACACAACCACAGAAATGAATACAATGACCTTATTACTTTTTTTTTATTTGTTATAAAGAACATGAGTGTGCATGTATAATCACTCCCCATACGTTCTGTTAAATGCATTAAATGAATGCATTCTTGAAAGAAAAAGCCATTACTGTTAATATATGGCACTGTGTGGGTGGGGTATTTTTAGTTCTGTTGTTTTTTGCTTAAATTAGCAGTTTCTGCAGAACAGTTACAGACTCATGGGCTATAGATGCAGTTTGCACATAATTGTGTTTGTTTTTTAACTGACACTGTGTTAGAATATAATGATTATTTTGGTAGAGATACTATATCTCGACTGTATATTCTGATCAATGTCATGGAGTGCCCACAACTTTCTTATCTTCTAATGTGTGTGCGTAGTTGCTACTACATGACTTCTCATTCTCTCTGCAGCACCGTCTTGGCACCATCTTGTTGACCTTGCCACATAAGCTGTTAGAACCAGTTTTATATAGTTGTGGCTGTATATATATATATATATATACACATCGTATGAAATCTCATCTGCGCCACTACATGCATGAATAGTGTATTAAAAAATATACACTGATCAGCCATAACATTAAAACCACCTCCTTGTTTCTACACTCACTGTCCATTTTATCAGCTCCACTTACCATATAGAAGCGCACTGTAGTTCTACAATTACTGACTGTAGTCCATCTGTTTCTCTACATACTTTTTTTAATCTGATTTCACCCTGTTCTTCAATGGTCAGGACCCCCACAGAGTAGGTATTATTTAGGTGGTGGATGATTCTCATTCTGTGTCCACTCACTGTCTACTCTATTAGACACTCCTACCTAGTTGGTCCACCTTGTAGATGTAAAGTCAGAGACGGTCGCTCATCTATTGCTGCTGTTTGAGTTGGTCATCTTCTACACCTTCATCAGTGGTCACAGGGCGCTGTTGGCTGGATATATTTTAGGTTGGTGGACTATTCTCAGTCCAGCTGGGACAGTAAGGTGTTTAAAAATTCCATCAGCGCTGCTGTGTCTGATCCACTCATACCAGCACAACACACACTAACACACCACCACCATGTCAGTGTCACTGCAGTGCTGAGAATGACCGACCACCTAAATAATACCTACTCTGTGGTGGTCCTGGGAGAGTCCTGACTATTGAAGAACAGATGGACTACAGTCAGTAATTCTAGAACTACAAAGTGCTTCTATGTGGTAAGTGGAGCTGATTAAATGGACAGTGAGTGTAGAAACAAGGAGGTGGTTTTAATGTTATGGCTGATCAGTGTATATACACAATATTTTTTTATTTAGTACAAATAGTTTGATTAATCACACTATTGAATTTATTTTTACTGGCATTGTTTTATCCTTTATCCTGCTTTAGCTGGGAGTTGGTTTTGCCCGTGGTATTTGGTATTCTTAGGGTTTTGTACTGCTGGTTGGCAATAGATACCTGGTTTATGAAACTTCTTATAAAAAATTATTGTGCTGACATTAATTTCACAGACATTTTAGAACTGTTGCAACAGAGTGGGATGATTTGTGCTTAGCTTCAGCTCCTTGCAGACTGATTCTTTCAAGCTTTTAGATTTTTCACTTTGTAATTACAACAATTACAGTTACAGAGCTTTTTTGGCTGCATCAACATTTGACAACCTTGGACAGTGCCATAAAGTCACCAGTTTGGACAAACTGCCGATCACATGACTGTATAGTAGATTTTATGCACCTCTTATGAAAAGATTTTGCTTATGCCCATGAATTAAGTGTCTACATAGCGCATCCAATTTCTGCCCGTCAATCATCCTCTCACTAATGCTGGTCCCTGCTCCTGATTGGGGAGGACGAGGCTGCTCCACACCCCCTCCGGCACAGCAATCGAACATCTTATCACCTACACTTGACGAGTGCAGTGCAGTACAGCACTGTGTACGGAGAGCCACACCCTCTACCGCACTCCTTTCCCATCTCCATGCAGGCGCCACCAACCAGCCAGCAGAGGTCGTAATCGCACCAGTCTGAGAGAGTGTCCCCATCCGGCTTAATCCCGCCCCTATCTGAACAACAGGCCAATCGTTGTTCATGTGGCCACTCCGCCTCAGCCGGCAGGCAGATTTTTTCCTAATCAATGCCTCTTTGCCCCTATGGTCAACTGGTCTTTAGAAATTAAAATAGCTCTTAGAAGCGACCCATTTGTGAAATCTGCTTTGGTTTAATAACAGTGTTTGCTTTGTACAATTTGCTGCCACAGTGACTCCCAGTGATAAAGGACTATTGTCATTCTGGAAATGTACTCAGAGAGAAATAAAAGATAAAATGTGAAATGAATGGTTACTTTGACTTGGGAAATGCAGAGGCTGTAATACAGCGACACTGTGATATGGAAAACAAACAAAAAAGCTTAAACCTCAACCTTTTTTTAAATCTAAAAAAAGAGTTTTAAAAGCATGTAAAACAGATACAGTCAAGCCAGAAAGTCTGCACACCCTGTTCACCTTCTCTACGTTTTATTATGTTACAGACTCATTCTATAATAGATTGAGTTCTTTTTTTGCCTCAAACATCTACACACAATCACCAATAATTATGAAGTAAAAACAGGGTTTAGAAAATATTCAATTTTATTTTACTGACAAAAATAGTTTATTTAGGGGTTACATCCTACAATCCTTGCAAGCTCTGTCAGGTTGGATGGGGAGCATGGCACACAGCCATGTTCAGCTCCTTCCACAGATGTTCGATTGGATTCAGGTCTGGGCTCTGGCTGGGCCACTCAAGGACATTCACAGACTTTCTCCGAAGCCACTCCTTTGTTCTCTTGGCTGTGTGCTTCGGGTCATTGTCATGTTGGAAGGTAAACCTTCACCCCAGTCTGAGGTCCAGAGCGTTTTCTTCTGGAATCTCGGTGTACTTAGCTGCATTCATCTTTCCCTCTATCAGGACTAATCGTCCCAGTCCTGCTGCTGAAAAACATCCCCACATAATGATGCTGCCACCACCATGCTTCACTGTAGGGATGGCATTAGCCAGGTGATAAGTGGTGCCTGGTTTCCTCCAGATGTGACGTTTGGTATTCAGATCAAAAAGTTCAATTTTGGTTTCATCAGACCAGAGAATCGTTTCTCATGGTTTGAGAGTCCTCTAGGTGCCTTTTGACAAACTCCGAGCGGGCTGTCATGTGCCTTTTACTAAGGAGTGGCTTCCGTCTGGCCACTCTACCATAAAGGCGTGATTTGTGAAGTGATGCCTGGATGGTTGATCTTCTGATAGGTTCTCCCATCTCCACAAGGATTCGCTGGAGCTCTGTAAGAGTGACCCTCGGGTTCCTGCTCACCTCCCTGGCCAAGGCCCGTCTTTTCCGATCGCTCAGTTTGGCAATCTATTATAAAATGAGTCTGTAATGTAATAAAACGTAGAGAAGATGAAAGGGGTGTGCAGACTTTCCGGCTTGAGTGAAGATGTAAGACAGTCATAGAGATAGAAATGTACTATCTATCTAAAACACTGTTTCCAAATAAATAAATAAATACATAAGTAAATAAATTTGGGATGTATATTAAGAAATAAAACAAAGGTGACCAAACAAAACATGAAATATCTTACATTTTCATTTTCGGTATCCAGAGCGACTTACAGGGGTAAGTAAAACACAAGCATGAACCAAATATCTTGGGTTCATACTGTCTGCAATGAAATAAAAGTAAATGTAGGAAACACTGAGCTTATTTTATTTGCATTTTCCTGTCCTGATTTTTGACAGGTTGTAACGAATGGGCTATTGCGTGACACGAGGGGGAGGACACAGACTCAGAGATGTATAGCAAAACGCTTAATAATAACAAAAAGACAAGACAGGTTTGCACAAGACAAGACACACAAACACATGACCTATGCTAAATGCTAAGCTAACTGCTATCGCTAATCTAAACACACATGAACAAGACTAACACTAAACGAGACTGCTAAACATGAGCATAAACAAGAACAAGAGCAATGAAAAGCTCTCAAACTATAAATCCTAACCATGACAATCATAACAATCCAAACACCAAACCAATACATGAGCTTAAAACCAAAAGTCTCCAACCGAACGATCCCCGGCTGCTTGCGTAAATACTCAGAGAATTACACCTAAAACGAGGTGCAGCTGTGGATCATTAGAAGTAGACCAATTAAAATGAGGAGGCGTAGACATAAACAAAAACCACCTCAATGATGTGCTTGGCACAAACACTGGGAGCACATAGAGGCTGAATTCGTGACAGGTGCGTGGGTGGGTGCAGCAGCCTGTTACACTAGCCCACCACTGGTGAGAACAGGATTTAAAATGAAGTGGTTCTATTGGTTGGCCTGCCATTTACAAAGACATGATTGGCTATAGCAGGTAGAAGTGTGTATGTGTGTATAGTTGGTGCATAGCGGTGTTTCATTTTTGACTTTTGTTGAAGAATAAGCCACTAATGTAGCTTCATTTTTTGATACTATTAATCCAGCACATATTACTAATAAAGCACCTGTATATTTAGCAGTATCTATTACCGTACCCACACTCTCACCCAGTTCAGGAAACAAGTCTAGACATGCCTAGTTTAGTCAGCTAATAGCAGCTTGTGTGGATACTTGTCTGTCAGAAACTGAAACCTTTGACCCATGACTTTGTCCATTAATGGTACAAGACCCGGGTGCAGTGAGAAATAAAATCAATACTGCTTTTAGTCCAGATAAATGAAAGCTGAGGTTTATTTTTATGTTAGGGTTAATATATACATTTTATAGCCAAAAGTATGTGGATACCTAATCTTGAGCTTGTTAGATGTCCTATGACAGCCTTCATTCTTATAGGGAAAGATTTTCACAAAATCGTGCAGTGTTTCTGTGGAAATATGGTGCTATTTGGTCAAAGGAACATTTACCATCACTGTACCCATTTATCCCAAAATTGTTCTTGATTTCAGGGCTCTGTGCAGTCACTGAAGTTTTTCCACACCAAAACCATATATTTACGAACCTGCCTCGTGTGTGTAACAAAACTTTCCAAAACTGTTGTAACAAATTTGGGGCAAGAAATTGATGCCCCAATTATAAGGGATTTTATATACAGTATATATTTATATTTATTATATTTATAATTGTCATAATTGATTTTATACACCGATCAGTCCATTTTATCAGCTCCACTTACCATATAGGAGAACTTTGTAGTTCTACAATTACTGACTGTAGTCCATCTGTTTCTCTGCATGCTTTGTTAGCCCCCTTTCATGCTGTTCTTCAATGGTCAGGACCCCCCCACAGGACCACCACAGAGCAGGTATTATTTCAGTGGGGAATCATTCTCAGCACTGCAGTGACATGGTGGTGGTGTGTTAGAGTGTGTTGTGCTGGTATGAGTGGATCAGACACAGCAGCGCTGATGGAGTTTTTAAATATCTTGTCCACTCGATTAGACACTCCTACCTAGTTGGTCCACCTTGTAGATGTAAAGTCAGAGACGATCGCTCATCAATTGCTGTTGTTTGAGTTGGTCATCTTTTAGACCTTCATCAGTGGTCACAGGACACTGCCCACGGGGCGCTGTTGGCTGGATATTTTTGGTTGGTGGACTATTCTCAGTCCAACAGTGACAGTGAGGTGTTTAAAAACTCCAGTAGTGCTGCTGTGTCTGATCCACTCATACCAGCACAACACACACTAACACACCACCACCATGTCATTGTAACTGCAGTGCCCACCACCCAAATAATATCTACTCTGTAGTGGTCCTGGGAGAGTCCTGACCATTGAAGAACAGCATGAAAGGGGGCTAACAAAGTATGCAGAGAAACAGATGGACTACAGTCAGTAATTGTAGAACTTCAAAGTGCTTCTATATGGTAAATGGAGCTAATATAATGGACAGTGAGTGTAGAAACAAGGAGGTGGTTTTAATGTTATGGTTGATCGGTGCATATCTGTTAGCAATGGGTTTAGCTGAGACATCTGAACCTAATAACGATCAGAAAAGATTCATTTTACATAATTCAATCGCTTTTAGGTGCTGAAAGTTATTTACTTCTCCTCCTCTAACCAAATTTCAGATCTTTTACAAATATGTATCTACTGCTTTCTGTGAGGAGTTTGTATGTTCTCCTGGTGTCTGTATGGGTTTCTGCTGAGAAACCAAAGACATGTTAAAATTGTCCTGTGTGAGTGTGTGTGTGTTTGCCCTATGATGGACGGGCAACTTGTGCATATTTGTTGGTATTTTAACACAAATGATTTTTACTAAGGTACATTGGACCCTCGATTTAACGGACTAAAAGGGAGGAGCACTGGTCCGTAAAATGCGAGTTTTTCTTCCAGGGGGTGCGGAAATATACAAAAACACAGCACTAAGGTCCAAAAAGTGCTAAACATGCACATATGATAAACAGTCAAATAAACACTGTAAATAGATATGTAAATATGTAATGTACGACCTGTAAATAAATATTAAAATTGGTGTACTGTACTACTGGGGAGAAATTTCATGTTTTTTTGCTATGATTGTATAGTGGGGACTCAGAGTATCTATTATTTAGAGTCTGAAGCACTGCTGGTGGCTACTGGAGCAATGCTGGTACATAACTAAGCACTAGAACTTGCAAAAATGAAGAACAAAACACAGAGAAAAAGGCGAGAACAAAACGAGCCCCCTGACAAAATAATGCTTATCACTTTTGTAGACAAAGAAACGCGCGTCAGCATTTAGCAGACGCTTTTATCCAAAGTGACTTACAGTTGTGACAGTATGCAATCAAAGCAATTGAGGGTTAAGGGCCTTGCTCAGGGGCCCAACAGTGGCAACCAAGCAGTGGTGAGGCTTGAACCGGCAACCTTCTGATTACTAGTCCAGTACCTTAACCACTAGGCTACTGGACAATTACTAAACTACTGGTCTTGGTTTCATTCAAGAACATTCGGTTTTCCAGATTTTGTCCGTTAAATCCAAAATCCGTCAAATGGAGGTACATTAAATTGAGGTTCTACTGTAATTGCAAAAAGACTGTAAAGCACCACTCGAAAATCAGCAAACTCAGTATGCTAAAGATACTGGCTGGGGTCTTTGTGATTTACATGGACGTGACTGTGCTGGCAAAGAAATGGAACAATATCACATTCAAAGCTGGGATCAATAGCTATGGCTAGGATGAACACTCTGGTGGCTAATCAATAAAGCAGCATTAAAACCTCAAGGTAAACCCAGTATACGCTAGTCTTAAATGATTTTTACACATACATTTGTGGGAAGTGCTACATTTACCATGAAAGATACACTATATAGGTCAGGCATTTATGTTTGACATGGATTCCTTGTTTAAAATTAGGTTCCAGTGCATCCCATTAGGGATCAGTGGGGTTGATGTCAGATATCTGTACAGGTCACTGAAGTTCAAATCATCAAGGAGGCTTTTCTGAACTGCCACAAAGTCAAAAACATATGGTCTTTTTTAAATTATTGATATTAAACACCTCTTGGGTCTGGCTGAAACAGCTGAACTCAAAGCTGGCCATACAGGGTCTCTTAAATCCAAAGCTAACTTTTCAGTAAAAGCATGAGCAATTCTGAAGACAAATAAGTAAAGCCTAACTCACAGTTTTAGAAACAAGTTGACTTAACACTGAGCTACTGTACTTGACCAAGTAATAGATATAAGAATTTCAGTGCTGAATCTAAAATGTTAAACAGTAGATGACATCTGGAGTTGTCACACAAAGGGAAGTATCAATAATAATCAGAAGGACTCTTCCACTTCTTTCTCATTAAACGATCCTGTGCTAGTGCAGAGAAACGTTGCAGCGAGGAGTCTGACAGCCTGGGGACCGCAGCTCTACAGCAATCACGGACGTGAAATATTTAATTGAACACTCAGCTTCCTGCTCCAGTGATCACGGCTACTGCTACTGAAAGCTGTCACAATCTTCCTCTCTCTCCCTTTCCCTCTCTCTCTCCCTCTACCTCTTACTCTCTCTAACTCCATCTCTCTCTCACTGTGAGGGAATGGAGCGAGGTAGACATGAGGAGACAATGTATTTCTTAAAATAAAATCAGTAAAAACCAAATCGTAACAACATTCAACAAACACGCTGCAACTTGGCTGTGGAGGGCAGCGCCAAGGCGCTGTTTCTACACCATGCAGTCGGTTGTGTTCTGGAAAATGTTGGGCTTGTAGAAAAAGTAAGAGAAAAGATAGGATACGACTCCATCAGTAGTGGATTTCCTAGAACAAGAAAATCTAGAAAAAATAATTATTAAAAAAAAAAATAATAATAATAATGAAATAAATAACCGAGATTAAAAATCTAGGGTATAAAAATAAATAAACAAAAATAAATAAACAAATAACCAAGACAAGAAAATTTTGAAAAAAAAAAAGTGAAATTTGGGTTTGACAAAAAAAAAAAAAAAAAAACATAAAATAAATAAATAATAATAAAAAACTGAGACTGAAATTTGGATTTGACTGAAAATCTAGAAAAAAAACTTAATTAAAAAAACTAACCAAGATTGAAAATTTAGAAAAAAAATAAAAATAACAAAATAAGTTAAAAAAATAACCAAAACTGAACATTTAGGGGGAAAAAAAGAGACTGAAATTTGGGTTTGACTGAAAATCTAGAAAAAAAAATGTATTAATAAAAGAAAAAAACAACCGAGATTGAAAAGTTTGAGAAATAAATAAATAAATAAATAAAATAAAAAATAAAAAAAAAGACAAATTGGGGTTTGACGAAAATCTAGGAAAAAAAACTAAAAAAAAAAAAAAACTAACCAAGACTAAAATTTAGGTAAATGATACATTGCTGGTAGTCACACAATTAGCCGTGCCCACAAACAGGGTGACAATTTCAAACATTTCCCCTCATAAAAATTAAAACAGTAGAAAAAGAACTGGCAAATGTTTGGCAGACTTGTAAGCAAAATAAAAATGCTTCCACTTAGCTGCAAAATGCAGAAATCAAACATGTTTAAGAACATGAAAGTTTGTCTCCAGAATGAAAACCACCAAGAAAAGACTTTAAAGATAAACTTTTGATGAAGACACAGGGAAAGTTTATACACTATCTAAGCCAACACAGAAAGCTTATATTGTTGTGTGTGTGGAGCATTGGGTCATTAACAGTCCACCTGCCCACACAAGAATACACAACATGGGAAAAGAACTGAGAAGGAAAACAAAACAACAACAAAATTATGATGCAGAAAAAATATCAGAGCCCCAGTGCTAATACTGAAACCAGAAGCAATACATATACACTGGCAAAAACAATATAAACTCTATTTAAAACACCGGAATGAAATGAAAACATACAGGGACAAAATAAATAAATAAATAAAAGAAGAATAAAAAACAGCAAAACTTACGTAAAATGCACACACAGTAGCAGAGACAAAGCAATGATCACCAGTGACTAGAAAAACTAATGGGATTAAAACCCCAAAAGTTTTTTTTTTATTGTATTTATTTTTTTTTATAAAAAAATAATCAGACGTGAACTCTTTTCAGAAACCTTATTTAGACTGATTTCTCCAACATTTTGTGTAGATCCTCAAGCCAGCAACAAGACATATGTATTTTAACACACATTTTATTAAAGAGAAAAAAAAAAGCAAACAAACCATTGACCTACAACAATATTTCCCTCATCAATCAAAATCGCTCAGGTTTCTAACAGCACAGAGCAGGTTCCAACTACATTAGCAAAAAGAACCTTAAACTAAACCACCAGAAAAACTGGACAGAGTTGTCAGAACCCTATTTCAGATGCTCCTTACATCTTACCTTTCTGTCCAGTTTTTCTGGTGGTTTAGGATATATGCAAGTCCACGGGACCATGAAACACATTAACAGGTTTCCCATACATCCTTATGGAGGAAAAAATACCTTGAAACAACATCTTTTAAACTCAACGCCAGTCTTAGAACCAACTGACATTAAGTTGCAAGGTACCACTGTATTTCAAAAACCATTTCAAACTGAAAAAAACACGTAATAAAATCATACACAGAGATCAAACCTACTGTATCCCAAACAGATTAATGCTGGATAACCTAGATAACTAGTAAGAGATTTTCTTCAGATCAGAAAACTAAAAAGCATAAACTGTGAAAAAGCCTTTTGATTAATTGAATTACAAGAACCTGTTTGAAGCCCTGAAAGCTCTAACTATTTATCTATCATCTAATCATACCTTATTTTAACTGGATTGATAATAAACCAAATGTAATATGATCAGTATTTTAAATATTTTCCCCTGCCTATTCTGAACATAATTCTTATATCAGTATTTTACATTCCTGAATTACATTCCTCATTTGACAGCTAATTTACTGCACCCAAGTGTGAAGCCATCAAGTAACTTGGCTGATATATGTAATAAATAACCATAAATGGGTGTCACTTAATGTAAATCGTTAAATTGTAAATGCACTACTGACTACTGAGGGGGGACAACTATACTAATTGCCATCCTTTTTTATATTACAAGTTGATAGATGTTACTTGAAATAAACTAAATAGGCATATTGATTTAGTAATTGGTAAGTTTTATCATTCTGTTTCTCATTCACAAAGGGAAAATAGTCAACCTCAACAGTCATTCACACAGAACCAAGTCATATGTTTTTTTTTTATTAAGCTTTTTACAATATTTATAATCCCTAAAAGACTTTACAAAATGTGGGTCTAGAAACTACTTATGTGCAAGCCTAGGATAATGGGGCAAAGAAAAATATTATAAGAAAGAAACCAGACTAGACAGTGACCATCCTTTTTGTGCATTAGGAGCAAAATTCAAAGCTGAGTAATGCATATTGAACAATGACTTAAGTGTGAGTGGTGGCACATCTGGTAAATACACCGATCAGCCATAACAGTAAAAGCACCTCCTTGTTTCTACACTCACTGTCCATTTTATCAGCTCCACTTACCATATAGAAGCACTTTGTAGTTCTACAATTACTGACGGTAGTCCATCTGTTTCTCTACATGCTTTGTTAGCCCTCTTTCATGCTGTTCTTTAGTGGCCAGGACCACCACAGAGTAGATATTATTTGGGTGGTGGATCATTCTCAGCACTGCAGTGACACTGACATGGTGGTGGTGTGTTAGTGTGTGTTGTGCTGGTATGAGTGGATTAGACACAGCAATGCTGATGGAGTTTTTAAACACCTCACTGTCACTGCTGGACTGAGAACAGTCCACCAACCAAAAATATCCAGCCAACAGCACCCCGTGGGCAGCATCCTGTGACCACTGATGAAGGTCTAGAAGATGACCAACTCAAACAGCAGCAATAGATGAGCGATCGTCTCTGACTTTACATTTACAAGGTGGACCAACTAGGTAGGAGTGTCTAATAGAGTGGACAGTAAGTGGACATGGTATTTAAAAACTCCAGCAGCGCTGCTGTGTCTGATCCACTCATACCAGCACAACACACACTAACACACCACCACCATGTCATTGTCACTGCAGAGCTGAGAATAATTCACCACCTAAATAATACCTGTTCTGTGGGGGTCCTGACCATTGAAGAACAGGGTGAAATCAGATTTAAAAAAGTAGATCATCAGTGATAAAATGGACAGTGAGTGCAGAAACAAGGAGGTGGTTTTAATGTTATGGCTGATCGGTGTAAATATGACTAGTTCGACAGAAAAAAAAAAGTGTTGGACTCTAACTGGGGTTAAAAAAATTTTTTTATCTTAAACTTTCACCCTTTGTTTCTGCATTTGGTGAAATTAAACATCTGCAGTCAATCATAATAATTAACAAATAATTAAATTCCATGCCACAAACCAAACGAGTAACATTGTGGAATAAATAAAACACACTGTACAAAAACAAAATTATAGTAATAATTATATGAATCATCCACATTTCGGTCATGCCTTGCTGCACTGTTTGTACCAGAGCAGAACAACATGCTTACTTGAAATGAATTACAGTGATAACTTGTAACTCAACGTCCCCTAAACTCAAAATCTTTGAAACTCAGCGCTCTTCATCAAGAAATTTGTATTCTTAAACTTAACGTTTACCTTTACCTCAATGTGTTCAGCTTAAAAGAAAATTATAATAAAAATATTTTTAAATTAACAACGGACAGTCGCTTTGTTCAGAGCTTGGCCTGAGCGGTGAAGTAAAAAGTCATCAAAGTGTGAATATGAGACAAATCTGCATTTGTGTGGAATAACCATCAAATCCACTCTGAAAGCATCCACATGTATCCGTGTTTAGCTGGATTTTCCTCCTGTTTCACTTTTAAACTTGTGTTATAGCTCGAGGTTCTGAGAAATTGTGAGAATCAGCTTTTTTTGAGAGTCTAAAACGCTTATCGTTAAAATAAGTGTCAAAAACAACCCTATTATTTTACATTAGCCTAAAATATATGCAGTTTCACTGGACCATGGAATGCCATAGAGTGGTGTTCAAAAAAATAGCAGTCCAACACATTAACCTAATAAATCACTGTTTTTAGTAGAAATGCTATTTCTACATAGCAAAAAATTCACTTGAAAGTGTAGTAGAGTAATGAAAACAAAACAAACCCAACAATTAGGACATGCATGCCGCTCATTCTGAGTAATCGAAGCATTGATTGTTCAAAATAATAGCAGTGAGGAGTTCAATTGGTGAAGTCATTCATTCTGCAGAAAAACGGGTGTCAATTTTGGCCCTTATTTAAGGTAGGAGGGTAAGAATAGCCAAAATGGCAAATACTCAGCCAATGATCACCTCCACAAAGATCAAGGAACATGTGAAGTTACCAGTGAGTACAGAAGATGATTAAGTGAAGCCAATTTACCAGCAAGAACTCCTTGCAAAGTCCCGTTGTTAAGAAAAAGACGTGTCCTGAATGGCTTAACATTTGCCAAGGAACACATTGACTGGTCCAAAGAGAAATGGCTCAACATTTTGTGGACTGGTGAAAGCAAAATTGTTCTTTTTGGGTCAAGTGGCCATAGACAGTATGTCAGACGACCCTCGAGCACTGAATTCGAGCCAAAGTTCACTGTGAAGACAGTAAAGCATGGTGGTACAAAATTATGATATGGGATGTTTTTCATACCATGGTGTTACGTCTATTTATCACATACGAGGGATCATGGATCAGTTTAAATATATCAGAATACTTGAGGAGATCATGTTGCCCTATGTCGAAGAAGAGATGTCCTTAAAATGGGTGTTTCAACATGACAATGACCCAAAACATCTTGATTACAGACAAACAAGATTAAGGTAATAGAGTGGCCAGCCCAATCCCCTGACTTTAATCTCATATACCCCTTTTCCACCGATGCGGCACGGAGCCCGTTCCGGTTCCTGAACTTGACTTTGAACCGGTTCCGCGTGTTTCCATCGGAAAAAAGAGGTTCCAGACAGCGAACTAGCGGGCCAATCTGGCACCACAGAACACTTGGTTATTCAGCCCGAACCGTGTCGTCCATCTGTGGGCGCGTCATGTTGTACAGCATAGCGACAGCAACAATGGCGTCAGCCGGGGTCTCGTATGAAGCTTAATGCTGCATTTTTTCTTTTAAAGTTCACCTGATTACATTTTGAGCCAGTTTGCCGCTGATATTTTCAAAGCGCCTTTAAAAAGATGAACTGTGTGATATAACGTGGTAAACGTGACCCGGACAGAACGAAAAACGCTTAACGTGAAAAATAAAGCGTGAAGCTTTTTCAACTTCCCGAGCTGCATAAACACCACACGTGAAGTAAATCCAGCTAAACACAGATACATGTTGTATTTTAGAGTAGATTTGATGGTTATTTCACACAGATGAAAGTTTGTGTTGTGGCACTTCAGTGATGTTTCACCGCTCGAGTCAAGCGCTGAGTAAACCGGCTATTTGAGCCGAGAGTCGCGGTGAAACCGAAGCGCAAAACGCTTCTCACGTCAATGAACTAAAGAAAACAACAACTGAGACAAACACGTCACGTCTTCTTATCACCGATTGTTAGATCGATGCTTTTTACATAAAAACAAACATCTGTAACAGCAGCACAAATGCTTGCATATAATCTACACACTCCGCCATGATATCACTTCTCTTAACTTTCGTTAAGTAACGCCCACCGATGATGACGCTGCTTGGTTCTCAAAAACTGGTGGAAACATGCGTCGGTTCTCTACAGAACACCAAGGTTCAGAGAAACCTGAACAGAACCGGTTCAAGAACCACGTTTTTTTTTTTGGTGGAAAAGGGGTAATAGAGAACTTGTGGGCTGATATCTGAAACACGTTTTTTTTTAGGCAAAACCCAAAAATGCTGAAGAACTGTGGAATGTAGTCTAATCATCCTGGACTGGAATACCTTCAGAGGTGCCAGAAGTTGGTCGACTCCATGCAACACAGATCTCGGAAACAATTGTAATGCCACTAAATATTAGTTCAGTAATTTAAAGTAAAGTGAAACCTCAAACATTTTCAGTTTATAGATAAATTTTTTGAGTTTTTAAAGAAAAATGCTGGCACTGCTATTTTTTTGAACAGCCTAATATTCATTTTTCTTAACTTTCTGTAAAGGATGAACACAAACTTGCTAAATGTTGTTAATGTTTTGATTTAGAATTGAAAGTGTAGTATTTTCAGTGCATTTGCATTTATGGAAATAAAAGTTATTAAAATGATTTTGTGCTTTATTCACTTTTTTAAAATCACTGCTATTTTTTTAAACACCACTGTACATCCTTATAGGAAAAATATCTTGAAACTCAATGGCTTTTAAACTCAACGCCACTCCCAGAACCAACTGACATTGCGTTTCAAGGTACCACCGTATATTTCAGCCATGAAAAGTTGTGTATTATTTCTATTAATAACTCTGTGCTTTCTGTTTTAGGCTAGGTTTAAAGGAACGGCCTACATGCAACTAAATACAAAACAAACAAAAAGGCATCAGCTGACAGAAATTCCTGACTGTCTGGTGTTTATTTTCATTGCATAATCAGTTGACTAGCATTTTTTTTTATCAGTCCAATTTTCACCTTTGCTGTGATATTGGTGAAGCAGGAACTAATGTGCAAGACATAGGGTTGTTTTATCCATGTGTGAAAAAAAATGTTTGCTCTACATTCAATTCCTGCTTAATTTACAAACCTTTTGTCTTTCTGAAATGAAAGATCTGAATTAAAGCCATATCCAATTTCTGCCTTATTCTAATCATTAGGTGCACTGAGAGGATTAGTAAGTTCACTCATAATTACTCTGGACAAGTCGCACTCACGTCTCCGGCATGTATTATAATATAGTATTAATGTGGAAAATAAATGAACACCATGAAAGAGACAAAGGCTAAAATAATAAACTAATGACTGGAGCTCATACCCTTATTATAGCAATGACTGAGATTAGAGAAATGGTTTGTTGTGTTTTTATCTTTATAATGAGCGGAATCTGAACAATTCTCATAAAAATGTTCCACACTTTACAGTTTAGCATTTGTGCACATTAGTGTTTAGACTGCAGATAAACTGTATGTGCCCCCTGATTTACTTCACTGTTTTTTTTTTTGTCAACCTGAAGGATTTAAGAACCATATGCAAAATATAAGACAGGGAAAAATAAGGGAACGAAACAAACTTTTTAAAATAATTTAAAGGAAAGAGTTATTTATTACCCATGTAAAAATATGGATGATGAAATAATTTTTTTTTTATCATCACCGTAGCGCAGAAGGGAACCAAGAGAGGGTCCAAGGTTTTACATAGTAATATAATAAGTGATCAGTTATACAGTGGTACCGAGTCTCCTAAACTCAAACTCAATACCCTTAAACTCAACGTTTCCAGTTTGTTTTTAAACAAAATGTATTTATTTAATTTCAGATTAACAATGAACAGTCGCTTTGTTCAGCGCTCGACTTGAGCGGTGCGGTAATACGTCATCAAAGTGTGAATATAAGATGACTGCATTTGTGTGGAATAACGGTCAGATTCACTCTGAAGGCTCCACATGTATCTGTGTGTAGCTGGATTTTCCTCACTGTTTCACTTTTAAACTTGTGTTACAGCTCGGGGTTTTGAGAAACTGTAAGAATCCGCTTTTTATTTCAGTGTTTTTTATATTATATTTGTGTATATTTGTATTTTCAGTGTATAAGGGTCAAAAACAACTCCATTATTTTACATTAGCCTAAAATATATGCAAGTCCACAGGACCATGGAACACATTAACAGGTTTCCAATTGACGTTGAGTTTCAAGGTACCACTGTAATCTACACATAATTTGAAAATCAACATTTGAACAAATACAATTATAAGCAAATAAGTCATTTATACCTGCCTATTCAATTTGTGTTGAAATGTGAGGGGTTAAATAAAAAAAAAGGCCTTTTTAGTAAACTCTTGATGTGTGACAAGAGTTCCTGTTCAAGTATCTTATTCATAAGAAAGAAAAAAAAAATCACCAACCTTTTATTTCTACACTTATGCTACTAGTTCAGCCACAACAAGCACAACTTAATGCTAACACCACCATCAACACAACACTGTCATAAATTCTGCCTAATATGACACCTCCCATTTTTAAATGTCCCTTTTTTACTCAGGGTACAACCATACAGTCACTACACAATGCACTTAAAGTAATAATTTGGTTGCTTCTGATACCCTACAAAGCGTTGGGTAAATTCTCAA
The DNA here is from genome assembly GCF_030014385.1 of Trichomycterus rosablanca. Classification (NCBI taxonomy): domain Eukaryota; kingdom Metazoa; phylum Chordata; class Actinopteri; order Siluriformes; family Trichomycteridae; genus Trichomycterus; species Trichomycterus rosablanca. The sequence continues at coordinate 19,860,676 of NC_085989.1, read as the reverse complement.
ACAGTAGACAGTTCTACACTACTGAATTTCCTCTCAAATAAAGTTTACAATCAGCATGGCAGTTTATAAAAACATGTAGCATATATATCAGGAATTTTCCTTTAACAATCAAATATTAACTTTATTAATAACAGTCCATTCCTTAAGTAATCATATCCCGTTCTTGTGGTCTCTAGTGGTCTACTTACTCTGCCAGATCTAATCTGGGTCAGCCAATCAGTGTTTGACAGTATGTTCCCATTTGGGGCAGAAGGGTTATGCTTTGAACTTGTTGGGGCATCCGGTGTCTGGTTGAAGCCATAATTCGTGAAACTATAGGCGTGGTGGTTCTAAGGGCACAGCCTGGAGGTGACAACAGTTACGTCACAGTGTAACTCCTTGTGCATCTCGATGATGTAGGACCTTGGTGTGATACTCTCATTGGTCAATACTGCAGGTGTCAACCTGGGCTTTTGATCATCTAACTTGATTAAGACATTGCCACATGATCGCAAGGAGGGTAAACATTTCGCTCTGTGGCGTGAGATGTAGTTTTTGCTGTGATGTGCTTTCTACTAGGCAGGTTGCTGTCAAGGTTGGGCAGGGTGGGACAGATCTTACGGCCCATTAGTAGTTCACCTGGGCTGGTGCCTGATCTTTTTGTTTTAGTGTCCCTCTTACATTTTGAACAGCTATTTCAGCATGAGGGCGGCACGGTGGCTCGGTGGGTAGCGCTGTCGCCTCACAGCAAAAAGGTCATGGGTTTGTTCCCCAGGCGAGGCAGACCGGGTCCTTTCTGTGTGGAGTTTGCATGTTCTCCGGGAGCTCCAGTTTCCTCCCACAGTCCAAAAACATGAGTGAGTACTTCAGCATGTCTGTTTCCTTGTGTACTGTGTGGGCTGGAGATTATATGTGAAAAGTCGAGACCTTGAGCTAGTTCTATGAACTCTGTGCTTGTAAATAAAGGTCTGTTGTCACCAACCACTTCTTCTGCTATGCCAGATCAGACAAAATTAGCTTTTAACTGAGTCATGACTTGAGCACTAGTTGTTGGCATATGCAGTATTTCTATATATCTACCGTAGTAATCTGATTTTACTAGATAGCTTTGCTTATTGTGTACATTCTGAGAGCAGTGGCTCTTTAGATTAAACTCTCAGCTGAAGGCATGATTGGCAAGACAAAACCTTGTCTTTGACATTGGATGATCTACCAGGCCACTCTACTGAAGTGTTTGCCCTGTCCCTGCACATAGATAAGCCATGATGGCCACTGTAGATACACTCTAGTATCTCTGCTCTCAGAGTCTCTGGTATAACTGTTCGTTACACAGTTCACTTCTCACAAGGAAAAACTCTCTAACACCAGTGTGGGTATGCTCAGTGTACTCTTTAACTGTATGTACCCGTCATCTGCTGCCTGTCATCGAATGATGTCCAGTTGTTGTTCTGCTTTGTAGCAGCCACTGATGATGGATTCAATGTAGCATTCCACATCTGTGCGTCAAACTGCTGTAGGCTTGTTGACATTGTGATATGTGAGAGTGGGGAATGTCATGAGCAATTTTTAAAATTTGTTTAAATGCTAACTCTTGCGTAGGACACCATGTCCATACCGACTTGGATATCAACAGCTTGTGCTATGGTGAGATTGGGGATGTCCTTTTCTCAGATAGTTGACCAGTCCCAGTGCCTCAGCTCGTTGATCACTCTCACTTTAGCTGAATCAGGCTATACAACATCTGCATCAAGGACCTGGCCTAGGATGCATAACTTCCTCTGACTCAGTACACAACTCTCAGACCAGCTGATTCAAACCTGCCCAACACCCTCTGTAGGCACTGATCATGTTCCACTATGCCCTTACCATTGCCATTCATGCCACCCATATATACTGCCACCAGCATTTCTACCATCTTCCTTTGGAAGATTTCAGGGGCATTGCTGATGCCAAAGGAACACACTTGAAACAGTATCTGGCAAACAAGGTGATAAAGGTTGTGACCCTCCGGCTATCTTTGTCAAACCCTGCCAGTGCATCTAATGACAAGAACGCTGTGGACCTGCCCAGTCGACTGCGTGCTGCATGGACTGGGTAGGGTTGGACATTCTCCTGCAGCATAATTTTCACTGGCTGTGTCTTGAGTACACCAAACTGCACTGCTGACCTGAACAACCCTTTTAACTAGCCCCATTGTTTGAGCCATTGGTCTGTTGAGTAGGTTATTTACACTCCTGTCTCTGATGACAAAGACTTTGAATGAGTACTTGTTGTTTTTGAACTCTGTGTGTGTTGTAAATTGGCCTGCACACTTCAGATGTCCCCCTGGGCCACTCAATGCAGCCTTAGCATCAGACAGCATTTCTTCTGGTATTATTGTGTGAAATGTGTGTCCAACTAATCTCACACACACTCACACACTCACACACTCACACACTCACACACTCACACACTCACACACTCACACACTCACACACTCACACACACGTATCTATTTTAGAGGTTTTTGGCATGCTACCTGTATTAAGATGTCCATCCATTATTATTGAAGACTGTGCTGTTAATGCCTACTTCACACTACAGGATTTTTGCCCTGATTTTCACTCGCCGACTGGTCGCCGCTAGATGTGGCAGCTCGGAAGCAACTCGGCGTTCGCTCTGGAATTGAAACTCAGCTCTCGAACACTATGTGTGAACTGTTCAACGACTCGATCCGAGCGGCTTACAGAGCACTTGGTGATTTGTTTGTTTGTTTGTTGTTTAACGCCATGTTTACCCATTGGTCATTCTCATGGCAAGATAGGTACCTAGATTTTGTTCAGGTTATTTATTCATGTTCTTTGTCTAGTGTCTAGTGTCCTAGATGTGTGAGCACCTGGTGACTGAAGAAAAATATCTAGCATGGTAAATATCTGGACCAGTCGCCGACTCAAACTTATGTAGTATGAAAGGCGTTGCGAGTGGCAGCGAGTGCGGTGTCGAACTACAGCCAATGAGAATGCAAGATACGGGGTGCGGGAAACCCAGGAGAGGAGTTGTAAAAACAGGGGACAGGGGCATAATATAGTTTCTATCAGAATACATCGACACACACACAAGATTTACAGTATTTGTGATCTTATCGTCCATGCCAAACCATAATATCAACGCTTTATTGCAAAAAATATTTATTAACCTTAAACTCACTACAGAACAGACAATCCCTGCTCGCATATGTTTTCGTGACAAACGTATTTTAAAGACCAGATAGACTCGCCTGAGATTCCTCATGGTTATAGATTGTGCAGTGTGTAATCCCCTATCGCCGATCAGTCATGTAGTGTGAAAACCACAACGACTTAAAAGACTCCCGATTGCAAGAGATCCAGTTGTGTAGTGTGAACTGTACAGAGATCTGACGACTTGGAAAATCGTGTGTTGTGAACTTAGAAAAGAAGATGCTTGCATATCCCACTCTATGATTTCACTCACCAGTTTGCACATAATTTCCCAATGCCCTATATTCCCACAACTGTTGCACATAGACTTAAATGCTGGACTTTTTTTTTGTGTGGTAAACTTGAGCTCCTAAGTTCTTTATCCCAGATTCCCACCACAATTCTATCTCTAACGTGTTCCTCATTATTAGCTTTAAAATCGCAATGTTCTGAGAGTTTGTAACCTACCTCAGAGGCATACACAGAAAACAATCTAAAGAAGGTTCCCTGCACTTGTTAAATAAACACACCTTTATCAGCTTTACCAAGACATCCAATAAACACAAACTGTCATAATGTATGAGCAAAAAGAAAACTAATATATACTGTATATATTTTAGTTTTCTTTTTGCTCATACATTATGACAGTTTGTGTTTATTGGATGTCTTGGTAAAGTTATATATATATATATATACAGTGTATCACAAAAGTGAGTACACCCCTCACATTTCTGCAAATATTTCATTATATCTTTTCATGGGACAACACCATAGACATGAAACTTGGATATAACTTAGAGTAGTCAGTGTACAGCTTGTATAGCAGTGTAGATTTACTGTCTTCTGAAAATAAATCAACACACAGCCATTAATGTCTAAATAGCTGGCAACATAAGTGAGTACACCCCACAGTGAACATGTCCAAATTGTGCCCAAATGTGTCGTTGTCCCTCCCTGGTGTCATGTGTCAAGGTCCCAGGTGTAAATGGGGAGCAGGGCTGTTAAATTTGGTGTTTTGGGTACAATTCTCTCATACTAACCACTGGATATTCAACATGGCACCTCATGGCAAAGAACTCTCTGAGGATGTGAGAAATAGAATTGTTGCTCTCCACAAAGATGGCCTGGGCTATAAGAAGATTGCTAACACCCTGAAACTGAGCTACAGCATGGTTGCCAAGGTCATACAGCGGTTTTCCAGGACAGGTTCCACTCGGAACAGGCTTCGCCAGGGTCGACCAAAGAAGTTGAGTCCACGTGTTCGGCGTCATATCCAGAGGTTGGCTTTAAAAAATAGACACATGAGTAGGGCTGGGTATCGCCACCAATTTCCTGGATCGATTCGATTCCGATTCACCAGGTCCCGATTCGATTCGATCTTCGATTTTCGATTTTCGATTCGATTTTCGATCCAATTTCGATTCAACACATTTAGGCATATTTGAGTTACATTAACAGGTTTTGTTTACATATGTACAGATGTTCAGAGAACGAATGTGATAATTGTACAAAGAACACTCATTATTACAAATATTTGTGTATTTTGTTTACATAAATAATTAATCCAAAACAGAAAACAGTAACATTCAACAGCCAGGTGTATGTTTACATTACATTTACAATGTTGTAGCATGTCAGACAAATGAAATAATAATAAAAAATGAATGTTACTGTTTTCTTCCATTTGTCTGACATGCTACAACATTGTAAATGTAATGTAAACATACACCTGGCTGTTGTACAGCTTATGCCAAGTTTACACTACACGACACTCTGATTAACACGTGGTCACTGTAATGTTCACACTACACGACTGATCGGCGATGGGGAGTTTTACACTACACCATCCATCACCAGGGGGAATCACAGGCGAGCTTCTCTGGTCTCCAAAACTACGTTTTGTCACGAAAACACACGTGAGAAGTGATGAAAGGTTTAATGATACCACGTCCAAACATGCACATCAACAAGTAGCGAGCAATCAAAGTTTGTGCGCTGATGAAATAAATGAATCTGAGTGGATTTGGCAACACGAGCAGCATGGATCGTTCTGTAGTGAGTTGGAGGTTAATAAATATTTTGTTTTGTAGAGAACGATCTCACGTGTGCTGATGTATTCTGATAGAAACTATATTGCGCTCCACCACCTGTTTCCAACCTCTCCCCTGTGTTTCCCCTCGCTGTTTCTCACATTGATTGAGAGCCGAGTTTTGATCGCAGAGCGAACACCGAGTTCCTCCCGAATCCAGAGCCGAGCGAAAATCAGTGCAAAAAGTTGTGTAGTGGTCATAACTTGAGCTTCTGCCATGCTAAACTGATGTGCAGGTCAGATCTCGTTGCATGAAAAAACAGTGGCTGGTCACGCGAAATTAAAGGGGGTAACAATAGTAATAGATTTCCGTGTGCACCGTAAAAAGGGGCGTATTTCAAAAATCGATCTCGCATTTATATGAATCGATATCGGATCGTTCAAATAAAGATCGATTAAAATCGAAAAATCGATTTTATAAACCCACCCCTACACATGAGTGCTGCCAGCATTGCTGCAGAGGTTGAAGACGTGGGAGGTCAGCCTGTCAGTGCTCAGACCATACGCCGCACACTGCATCAACTCGGTCTGCATGGTCGTCATCCCAGAAGGAAGCTGACGCACAAGAAAGCCCGCAAACAGTTTGCTGAAGACAAGCAGTCCAAGAACATGGATTACTGAATGCCCTGTGGTCTGACGAGACCAAGATAAACTTGTTTGGCTCAGATGGTGTCCAGCATGTGTGGCGGCACCCTGGTGAGAAGTACCAAGACAACTGTATCTTGCCTACAGTCAAGCATGGTGGTGGTAGCATCATGGTCTTGGGCTGCATGAGTGTTGCTGGCACTGGGGAGCTGCAGTTCATTGAGGGAAACATGAATTCCAACATGTATTGTGACATTCTGAAACAGAGCATGCGCCCCTCCCTTCGAAAACTGGTGATGGACTAAACCCAATTGAGCACCTGTGGCGCATCCTCAAGTGGAAGGTGGAGGAGTTCAAGGTGTCTAACATCCACCAGCTCCGTGATGTCATCATGGAGGAGTGGAAGAGGATTCCAGTAGCAACCTGTGCAGCTCTGGTGAATTCCATGCCCAGGAGGGTTAAGGCAGTGCTGGATAATAATGGTGGTCACACAAAATATTGACACTTTGGGCACAATTTGGACATGTTCACTGTGGGGTGTACTCACTTATGTTGCCAGCCATTTAGACATTAATGGCTGTGTGTTGAGTTATTTTCAGAAGACAGTAAATCTACACTGCTATACAAGCTGTACACTGACTACTCTAAGTTATATACAAGTTTTATTTCTATAGTGTTGTCCCATGAAAAGATATAATAAAATATTTGCAGAAATGTGAGGGGTGTACTCACTTTTGTGATACACTGTATATATACTGTATATATATTTACAATCACCACACTATTTACAAATGGCTTTTTTCCAAGATGGTTGACAAATGTAAGCAGTCAGTCTTTAATTCAGTAGAGTTTAAAGATATATCAGCCTTACCTGAAGGAGTTGGGTATCAAGATAATCCCAGAATTACTCTCATGATATGGTCCTTATCAGAAGTTACTGTAGTCCAGTTCCAAAATCCAACCAGCAACTCTTTGTCTACACAAGTAAAAATATAAACTCATTAACAATGTATGTTAGGGCAGCTGTAGCCTAGTGGTTAAGGTACTGGACTAGTAATCAGAGGTTTGCCGGTTCAAGCCTCACCTCTGCCAGGTTGCAACTGTTGGACCCTTGAGCAAGGCCCTTAACCCTCAATTTCTTACACTGTATACTGTCACAACTGTAAGTCGCTTTGGATAAAAGCGTTTGCTAAGTGCTGAAAATGTAAATGTTAGCATACATTGGGTGATTAGCATATTGCATTAGCATCACTGCTTAAACTATATCACTTACAAAATTTCATTTAAAAAAGATTTTAAAAATTTTCATTTAAAAGAGTATTTAACAGCGCTTACATTTGTGCATGAAACATACTGTACAAGGGTCTCAGAAAAGGAGCTTCAAGGCACTTATGTTAACCACTAAGTAGCTGTAGCAAACAAGCAGAGTGGCAAACACTTGTTAGCTTTACACAGGAAGTGCTAGGGCTACTTCATTTTACAAGAAAAAAGTTACCTGTTTTCCTTTGGGTGCCCCCTAATGGAGATCAGAAGAACTGATAAACAGTAATTATATGGTGTTTGAAACCATGTCTGTTACAAGTTCATACAAAGCATGTATACATTTCTCTACTTTCTCTTGAAGGAATCAGGCTCTCTCAGTTGGGAAAAGTTGGGACAGTTACTTACATTTACTTTGACTTTTATTTGATTGCAGACAGGATGAACCTGAGATATTTCATGTTTTGTCTGCTCAACTTCATTTCATTTATTAATAAACATCCATTCCTGCATTTCAGACCTGCAACACATTTCGAAAAAGTTGGGACAGTAAAGCATTTACCACTTTGTAATGTTGCCATTCTTTTCACCACACTTAAAAGACGTTTTGGCAAAGAGGATACCAAGTGATTTAGTGTTTTTAGCATTTTTTGTTTCAAAATTCTCCACACCTTCTCTATTGGGAACAGGTCAGGACTGCAGGCAGGCCAGTCCAGTACCCGTACCCTCTTCTTTCGCAGTCATGTCTTTGTAATGTGTGCAGCATGTGGTTTTGCATTGTCTTGTTGAAAAATGCATAGAGGTCCCTGGAAAAGATGACGTCTTGAAGGCAGCATATGTTGCTTTAAGATCTCAATGTACTTTTCTGCATTAATGCTGCCATTACAGAAGTGTAAATGACCTTTGCCAAGGGCACTGACACAGCTCCATACCATGACAGACCCTGGCTTTTGGACTTGTTGCTGATAACAGTCTGGATGGTCTTTTTCGTCTTTGGTCCGGAGCACACAGTGTAACTTTTTTCATCTGACCACAATACACGTTTCACTGTGTGATGGTCCATCCTAGATGCCTCTGAGCCCAGAGAAGTCAACGTCGCTTTTGCACATGGTTAACATAAGGCTTCTTTTTTTGCAGAGTAAAGTTTTAAGTGGCGTTTGTGCATGTAACTCTGTATTGTAGTGCTTGACAAAGGTTTGCCAAAGTAATCCCTCACCCATGTGGTTATATCAGCTATTGTTGAGTGGCGGTTCTTGATGCAGTGCCGTCTGAGGGATCAAAGATCACAGATGTTCCAATGTAGCTTGCGCCCTTGGCCTTTACACACTGAAATTCCTCCAGATTCCTTGAATCGTTTAACGATATTATGCACCTGGTTGCAGGCCTAAAATGCAGGAATGGATGTTTATTAATAAATGAAATTAAGTTGAGCAGACGAAACATGAAATATCTCAGGTTCAAACTGTCTGCAATCAAATGAAAGTCAAAGTAAATGTAAGGAACACTGTGTTTTTTTATTATTTGCATTTTCCACGCTGTCCCAACTTTTTCTGATTTGGAGTTGTAAGATTTCTTACTTTCATGCTGTCCTCTTCCTTAACCAGCTTAGTCTCTGTCTATTAGCGAGTGAAGCGTTTCTTCCACTCAGCCCACTCTCCTAGTTTCTCGAAGCAAAAGCTCTCCAGTAAGTTAAACCTTGCTATTTTTGACTGGAAGTTAGTTCACCAGCTTTTGACACATGTAATAAACTCTGGGCATTCAACAAAACACACCAATCCACTATTTGTTCACATATGCTACTTGTCCAGCCACAAGAAGCACAACTTTACAGTAACGCCATCAATCATTATAAATTCTGCCTAATATGAAAGCCTTCTGTTACCCTTTATTCAATGTGCTGTGATGTGGTCTGTTTATTGATTCATAGAAGGACAAGCAATATGAATTTAATGAGAGACCAATTTCAAAGGACAGTAAAATTGATCAATCACATCATCCCTCTAAATGGGTGGGCTATATTATTGCTTAATTTAGGATAAATTCATGATAACTTTATGAGTTCCGTTCACTGTCTAAGCTGTCATGTCTGTCTAGAGGGCATGACTCCAGCCTAAAACAGAAGTTGTGTTTGCGGGTCCATTTCAATTTTCATCTTATTTATTTTTTCATAATAATTTATTATTATGATACCATGACAGACCCTGGCTTTTGGACTTGTTGCTGATAACAGTCTGGATGAGCATTTTTGTTTTTCTGTTTCTCTGCATGCTTTGTTAACTCCCTTTCACGCTTTCTTCAATGGTCAGGACTCTCCCAGGACCACTACAGAGCAGGTATTATTTGGGTGGTGATTCATTCTCAGCTCTGCAGTGACACTGACATGGTGGTGGTGTGTTAGTGTGTGTTGTCAACAGCGCACCATGGGCAGCTTCCTGTGTGACCACTGATCAAGGTCTCAAAGATGACCAACTCAAACAGCAACAATAGACGAGCGATCGTCTCTGACTTTACATCTACAAGGTGGACCAACTAGGTAGGAGTGTCTAATAAAGTGGACAGTGAGTGGACACGGTGTTTAAAAACTCCAGCAGCGCTGCTGTGTCTGATCCACTCATACCAGCACAACACACACTAACACACCACCACCATGTCATTGTCACTGCAGTGCTGAGAATGATCCACCACCTAAATAATACCTGCTCTGTGGTGGCCCTGTGGTGGTCCTGACCATTGATGAACAGGTTGAAAGCAGGCTAAAAATGTATGTAGAGAAACAGATGGACTACAGTCAGTAATTGTAGAACTACAAAGTGCTTCTATATGATAAGTGGAGCTGATAAAATGGACAGTGAGTGTAGAAGTAGGTGGTTTTAATGTTATGGCTGATCAGTGTATAATGTTTTTTTTGGGAAATGAAAAAAAAAATCACTGTTGACCCATCAGTTCAGGGAACAATTTTCCAAAGAGCTGTATAAAGGTGTGTTTTTTTCATGGATACTATTCTTGCCTAGTCTTATTTAATGGTACATTCATAAAAGCTGACCTTGGTTAAGGTAAGTAAGGCTTGCAGTTCCTTAGATGTTTGGATTCTTTTGTGGATAAGAAGTCAATTCAAAGTCAGCTCTGGATGGGTTTTGGTATGCTAGCCCCATTTAAAAAAAAAAGATTCACCACTGTTTAAAATTTCCCAAGAGACTAAGGAATGGCTGTGCTTACCGTTTCATATTTATGTACTGTATGTTAGTAACTCATATGTTTTTATTTGATTGTGGCATATCATGCTGTATGATAAGTAAGACCTTATATATATATATATACAGTATATACGTGTATATATACACATTAGGCATAACATTATGACCACCTTCCTAATATTGTGTTGGTCTCCCTTTTGTTGCCAAAACAGCCCTGACCCGTCGAGGCATGGACTCCACTAGACCCCTGAAGGTGTGCTGTGGTATCTGGCACCAAGATGTTAGCAGCAGATCCTTTAACTCCTGTAAGTTGTGAGGTGGGGCCTCCATGGATCAGACTTATTTGTCCAGCACATCCCACAGATGCTTGATCGGATTGAGATCTGGGGAATTTGGAGGCCAAGTCAACACCTCAAACTCGTTGTTGTGCTCCTCAAACCATTCCTGAACCATTTTTGCTTTGTGGCAGGGCGCATCATCCTGCTGAAAGAGGCCACAGCCATCATGGAATACCGTTTTCATGAAAGGGTGTACATGGTCTGCAACAATGCTTAGGTAGGTGCTACGTGTCAAAGTAACATCCACATGGATGGCAGGACCAAAGATTTCCCAGCAGAACATTACCCAAAGCATCACACTGCCTCCACCGGCTTGCCTTCTTCCCATAGTGCATCCTGGTGGCATGTGTTCCCCAGGTAAGCGATGCACACGCCCCCGGCCATCTACGTGATGTAAAAGAAAATGTGATTCATCAGTCCAGGCCCCCTTCTTCCATTGCTCCGTGGTCAGTTTCATGCCCATTGTTGGCGCTTTTGGCAGTGGACTGATGGGCACCCTGACTGCGCAACAAACTGTGATGCACTGTGTATTCTGACACCTTTCTATCAGAACCAGCATTAACTTCTTCAGCAATTGAGCTACAGTAGCTCATCTGTTGGATCGGACCACACGAACCAGCCTTCACTCCCCACGTACATCAATGAGCCTTGGCCACCCATGACCCTGTCACCAGTTTACCACTGTTCCTTCCTTGGACCACTTTTGATAGATACTGACCAACCTCTACAAAAAAGCGGCAGAGCAAGAGCACACGGAAAAAGTGCAACGCTGTGTGTCGACTGGCAAGGTCTGGTATAATATAAATGGTGGTGAAGTTTGGTTCTTTGTGATTACAATTCGTGTGATTGATAGAACTGATTGCAAACATGACAGTAGCCTTCCTTTCTATGAGCTTCTCCCGAAGTGACAAGGTATCGTCTGGGTCCCAAAGTCTGGGTGCGGGACACTCTGGGCAATGATGGTTCATCAAAGGTTAGAAAATATTTGGCAGGAACCCAGGAGAGCTGTCCCCCCTCCAAGAATTTACCGAAGTCCGAATGAGATATACAAGGTCTCTATCCATCTTAAAGGGTGGTGGTGCTTCTTCAGAGATGGCTTCTTGCAGGAGTTCAGGAACTATAGGCTTGAGAAGAGGCACATGGAAAGAGGGTGAACCTTTTATGTGAGAGGGAAGCTGAAAGATGTATTTTACCCAATTGACATGGACAGGATTAGAAACACCCCAATGAATCAGAGCTTTATTTTGGATGTTTTTCCTAAACTGAGACTCTTGGTTGATAGCCACACCCTTTCTCCAGGCCTGTTCACTGGGGCCTCCCTGCTGTGATGATTGGCCTGCTTTTTCTTCAGATGGCTCTCTCTAGAAGGTTATGGCCTGTTTTGCAGACCTCCCAACTGCAACACAGCCACTTGTCTAGGGCTGAGGCTATGCCTATAGTGGGGCAACTGGTATGCTGCATCAGAGATCTCCATATCCACTTTCTAGAGGATTGAAGCCACCTAGCAGGAACATACAAGACATCTGTTTTTACATCCTTTGACCCAGGCCTGTAAGAGATGGAAAAGTTGAGTATAGAATAGGGTCCACCTGGCATGAAGAGGATTTAGGTGGTGTCTGGCACTTCGGATGTACTCTAGGTTCTTGTGATCTGTGTGCACTATAAAAGGATGCCTTGCCTAGTTTCCTACCCTCTAGCTAGTGTCGCCCATCCTTAAAAGTCAGCTTCTTGGCAAAGAGCTAGCAGATTTGCCAGTTCCTCTTGGCTTAGGACAGTTTCTTAGAAAAAAAGGCTGCGGAGTAGAGCAGGGTTACCTTAACATTGGAAAAGTACAATTCTTACTCTAACATATGAGGTGTCCACCTTTACTGTGAAGGGTTATTCTGAATCTGGTTGATGCAGGATGACTGCAGTTGTAAAGAAACATTCTAATGAGGTGAATGCCATGTCAGCAGCAAGTGATCAGGTAAGCTTCCACCAAGCTCCCTTCAGAAGGGAGGTCAGAGGTGCTGCCACAGTGCTGTAATTCCTAATTAATTTTTAATAGTAATAAGCGAAACCAAGAAGACACTGCAACTCAAGGACTGTTTCAAGTCTGATCTTCCATGCGTCTGGGGAGAGAACATAAGAAATTATGCAAATAGTGCTAACGTAGAACTGACTTTTCTCCAATTTGACAAATAGGTTGTTGCAAGATCTAGAACAGAACTTACATGTTGGTGTTCCATTGGGTTCTTTGAATAAAGCAGGATGTCATTGATGTCGATGATCACATACTGTCAAAGGAAGTCACAGAACACTTTATTAAGAAATGACTGGAACACTGTTGGGGTATTGACCAGCCCATACTGCATCACCAGATACTTACAGTGCCTGCTGGTGATAGAGAAGGCTGTTTTCCACTTGTTTCCTTCCCGTATTCATATGAGCAGCACAGGTTGTACCAAGGACAAGGGGTAGTGGAATTTCTTAGTTATGTTATTGAAGGCCTGTTAGTCAATGCAGCAGTGAATGTCCCCACCTTGACA